>NC_080083.1:6821947-7421947 GCF_949987535.1 Balaenoptera acutorostrata | reverse complement strand
ATAAACCCATCTGTCTATTCAACAGTTGATGCCCAGTGCCCTTGCCCATCCAGGTGCACCAGCTCGTATTTATGCTGTATTTTAGCAAAGTTAATTCAACAGTAGCACATTCTTACCCCATTGGATCTTCACACAGCCTTGCAGGTGGGGCCAGAGAGCAGTCAGAGTTCAGTGGTTTGTCCAGAGGCACCCAGGGCAGAGCTGGAATTGACAGCCGGCAGTCTGGACACCACAAGCTCACTGCTGCGTGCTCATGGGATCGGGATATGGAAAGCATTCCCAGTTGCGAGAATATTCCTGATACACAAAGCCATCGATGTGTCCACTGGGCTTATCTCTGCCTGGCTTTCTTCTGGGTCCTGTGTTCTCTTAGTCTGCTCTTTCTCTGGGGAAGAGGGTTTCCCAGCCACCTCTTTACACTGCCATGTCTCCATTCATAACGGGGTCTCAGATGGGCAATTTTGTATTGTGTTTTGTGCTCAACTCTTATCCAGTTGAGAGAAGCCAGTGAGTAGAGCCAATGCTCTTGACTGTTGGGTATTGGTTTTTCTTTTGCCGAAATAACCTCATTTCCTTGGATTTCCAGGTTTGGGCCACCTTTCCTGATGAGGGAAGACAGAGCCATCTCATGGGTCCAGCTCCGTCAGTGCATTCTCAGCAAGGTCCGCTATCTCATGAAGAGCGAGGCTCCCGTACAGGTCAGTGTGTGTGTGTGTGTGTATGTGTGTTGTCGGGGGGTGGGGTGTGGAGAGAGGGGTGTAGGAATCTAGTGGTAGCTCAGGAGAGAAAAGCATTTGCTGTCAATGACAGTGTTCACACTGTCGTATCAAACAACTTTGATTTATATGCAAGAAAATAACCATTTTATGGACCGTGCTGTTTCTCTCTTTGTGGCATTACAAAATACCTTTCATGGACGGAGCTTTTGCTCGTTAAATCTTTCAAAACATCTTTGGAAGAAAGAGTGGGATTTACATCATTCATCTCAGTTTTGTATATTTATGGCTTTCCATAGTTCTTCCTGGAGGGGAGCTTATTGTAATAAACTGTAACTTATACATTTGGATCAAAAATTTCAAGGGACTTGAGGTATAACTTCTGTGGAAAATTAAAATCGATGTTTATGTCCAAATATGAAGACCTAGGTATTAAAACAATTTTGTCCAGTTTTCGAAAAACAGGTTAAAAACTCAAGGGGAAACACCTTTTTGCCTTGCTCATTTATTTATTCTCAGACTGGTAGTTTCCAAATAAAAACAACACATTCTAAAACCATTCCTTTCAGCCCTGATAGTATCAGAACCTGTTCTGATGGCTGCTTGGCATAGAAGACTTTGACATGTTTAGGGACACATCAGTAGCCTCAGAATTTTGTTTTCCCCCAACTACTCTCTAAGTGAGAACTTTTCATTTGGGGGATGTACCAAACATTTCAGAGGGATTTCTGCATAGTTCTTCGTAATTCATGTGCCTTCCTGCTTTGGGAAAACTGTACATTTGATTCGGGATTTACACCAAATACCAGTTTGTTTAAGACCTTTTCTACATTTGTACCAAATCTTTATCTCCAAAGGATTTTTGCTTCATGAACTGCCCAGCAGATCTGCCATGGTGCCCAAATTAGAAACTCAAACTTCTCCCCAAGTAGGTCAGAGTATCTAGTAATAGCTTTAGCTTTCCCCAAACCCTGTGCTCCTGGCTGTTGAGAGTGGATGAAACGGCTTTCATGCAGACGTTGAACTCAGCTGTTCTTATTCTCCCCCTGGTCTCCCATGTGCTTTTGCCTCTGCATCTCTCCAGTCATTTCAATTTTAGAGACCGATGAAGCAGTCGGTGGGGCCTGCAAAATTCTAATACAGGCAACCTCCAACTCAGCTATGGACGCTTGTCCACAGATACATTGACAAATGTGTGGATGCCCATGGTTTTATGTAAGAATAATGTGTTCTAAGTGGTTGTGAGGCTCCCAGGCTAGCTCACCCATCTAACCCATAGGCTTTTATATTTTGGTTTTTGTTGTTGTTTTGGCTGCTCTGCCTGGCTTGCGGCATCTTAGTTCCCCGACCAGGGATCGAACCCTGGCCCCAGCGGTGAAAGCGCCAAGTCCTAACCACCTGACCGCCAGGGAATTCCCAAGGCTTTTATATTTTGAAGCATTTGAAAAGAATTTGAAAAGAATTGGTAATAATTTGGAAAGAATCCTGTCAGCCTTCTCAACATTGAACCAAAGAGATTAAAAGTAGTGAACATATATTGAAGGTTCCAAAGTGAATTTCCCTAGCCAAGAATAAAGGACAGGAAAATGTCTCTTACAAAAATGACCGATTTGCTGGACGGGATTAATTTGCATGAATTATGAAAAAAAGAGATTGATCATTGCGTAGGAATTTTTCTGGTTCCTTTGTGAATTTTCTTTGTGGGCAGGCAGGGCGAGCTGCTTCCATGCAGTATAGGTGCCTTATTATGTTGCCATCCAAACAGCAAGACTCCATTAGGGGTGCTAGGCAAAAGAGCTTTCCCCCCCAGATTTAACTAACTTCTCCTTGGGAAGTACACCCTCGCATGGCCAGCCCTGAATCCAAGCCCCTGAAGTCAGCTTGCTTCCAGCCATCAGTTTTGTGTTTGTTGAAGCGGCAGGTCAGCTAGAGTATAGGTATAGTCCAGTGAGGCGTCCACACTCCCCAAATGTCACACTTATTGCCCCTCTCCCCGTCAGCTGCCACAGTCCAGGAGTCGGCTCCCAGCTCCCTGAGTATGTTTTGGGTCACACTGTCTTTGCCCTGTTCCTGTTTCTTTGAATTATAATGTTTTCCCTCTCTTCTCCTGCCTGAATTCAACCTACATTTCATCAGTGTTTTTTAAGTAGAGATTTCTGCCACTTCTCTTTGCCAGAGTTTGTAAGAACATTTCATTTTTTTCTAGTTGTGGCCAAGGTCCTCAGTGACAATTTTAAGAACTGTATTTCCATTGCTTGAAGAGACCATTGATTTTATTTTTTTTAGATATTGTGGTAAAATGTATGTAATGTGTATTGTAACCGTTCACAAATGTACATTAATTATATTCATCATGCTGCATAACCATCACCACTATACTCCCCAGATTTTTCACCATACCCACAAAAATTATACCCATTAAATAACAACTCCCTGTTGCCCCAGCCCCTAGCCCGTGAGAACCTCCGTTCTACTTTCTGTCTCTATGAATTTGGCTACTCTAGGGACCTCATATAAACAGAATCATACAATATTTGCCCTCCTGTGTCTGGCTTATTTCACTAAGCAAAATATTTTCAAGGTCCATCCATGTTGTAGCATGCATCTGAATTTTCTTCCTTTTGAAGGTTGAGTAATATTCCATTGTGCGTATATACCACATTTTGTTTATCCATCCATCTGTTGATGGATACTTGGGTTGCTTCTACCTGTTGACTATTGTGAATAAGGCTGTTTAAGGCTCAGTTCAGTTTCAGAAAAGTTGAAATATGAAAAGAAATGTCCATCTTAGAATAACAACATAGGTGGTATTTCTTTTATGCAGCTTATTTCGACATGTATAAATACTTATTTAGCATTTGAGACATAAAATGTACACTAACTTGCTTTTAGATAATTGCCTCATTTTGGTAATCTGGTGACGATAATAATCATCTTAATAAAGTAAATTAGCTGTTAATAATTAATGAACAGAATTGGTTTAATTCCCCATTAACTGTGCCAACATTTGCCCCAATTAAACCTGTGTTATTTCAAATCACCGTGTTCATTGTTTTGGAGAATTTAACGTGTTACACGGTATTAGATCACTATGTTAAAAGGTATAGGGTGTATCTTCTAAAAAAAACTGAAGCCTTTATATCTCTGGATTTGGAATAATTATTAAGGGCATATTCAAAATACACTCTAAGCAAAATGTTACATTTTCTGAGTAACTTCTCTGCACTTAACCGTCTGATTCGCACCAACATGTGTGATGACCTGCTTTCTGTTCTCGGCCTGGCAGAACCTGGGGTCACTGTTCTCCATCCGGGTTGTGGGGCTGTCCCTGGCCTGCAGCTACTTGTCCCCCAAGGACAGCCAGCCCCTCCATCACTGGGCAGTTGACAGGTAAGGGGGCGCTCCAGACGTGGTAAGAGAATGCATTCGTTCCCACCTGACTAGACTCCTTCAAGGCTGTGTATCATTAAGACTGACGACAATCTTAGCTGCCCTTGGTCTTCAGCACCAGCGCCTGGGTTAGGTCCTTATACACATTCTGTGCTTTCAACCCTCATGTCTAGAGCAGGACCGACGGCCACTTCAGAGATGGGGAGACACTGAGGTTCCCAAAGATTAGTGAATTTACGCACATTCACGCGGCTGGTTAAGGACCGTGTACCTTCTGTGAGCTCAAAACCTGTTTTTGAATCATCTTGGTGACAGTTAGGGATGCATGTGACATCTCCACTTTTTTCTTGCAATACATTCAAAACCTTCTTTTAGGTGCAGACCCTCCTGTCTGTCACTTGTATATATGCGTCTTGGTTGTTTTTTGTTTTTTGTTTTTGGCCACGCCGCGTGGCTTGCAGGATCTTAGTTCCCTGACCAGGGATCGGACCCATGCCCCATGCAGTGGAAGCATGGAGCCCTAACCACTGGGCCGCCAGGGAAGTCCCCATACGTGTCTTGTTGATTTCACATCTTCCACTCCCTCCTTGTCCTGTCTCTTCCGCATTAAGGCCAGACAACCTCTTCTGAAATGGGCTGAGCCCAAGCAGCTGGAAAGAGCGATGGGCTGATTCACGCTGAGATTTTCTGGGCATGGGAGGGTCTGGAAGGGGAAGACCTTTTAGGTTGTGGAGACGGTCTGGCAGGTGCTCCTTTTCACTGTGCAGTGGAGGAAAACCTAGCAGCTCCTTTGAGGCACCGTCAGAACTGGGTATTTGCTGAGGACGTTCAAACAGAACGGCCCCCTCGACACTGAGAAGATGGCTGGGGCTGCAGTGGGAGGGCTGGGTCGTGGCCTTGCAGCCACCAAATCCTCGGAGCTCGCCAGCTCCTAGGGGAGCAAGGACAGAGGCTTCAGGGGTAGATTGAGGACCCAAGTCTTCTGCAGACAGTACCTCCCCAGACCCTGACCTCGGTTTCCATGCAGCTTTGGACATTTCTGTTGGGAACATCAGTCCTGGGGGTGGAGGAGAGAGTGGGAAGCCGGCTGCATGCCTTTGATGGGCTCCCTGTTCTCTCATCAGGGCTCTGCACCTCAGGAGGCCGGGAGGCCCCCCGCACATCAAACTGGCCGTGGAGTGGGACAGTGGCACCAAAGAGCAGTGAGTCCAGCAGAGCCCAGCTCTGGCAGAGGAGACGGGCCTGTCCGTGCACACGGACCTTACTGCGCCAGTTCCCCTGATGCGACAGTGGGGTGTACGATGCCCCCCGGATGCCGTGTGGCCCATTCCTCAGAGGAGCCCCCATGGCAATTGTCTGTATATAAACAACAGCGCCAGGAGTAGTAATAACGATGGCTGTGGGTGGTGTGAGTGGTGGTAACAGTCACAGTTGGAAATGGTGAGGTGACACTTACCCACTCACCCCGTGCCAGCCACTGCTCCGAGCACTTCACATCCGTGCAGTTTAGTTCATGCATCAGTTCCTGTGCGGTAGGTCCGACCCGAATCCACAACGTTAGATGTGGAAACTGAGGCACAGAGAGGTTAAACGGTTGCTCAGTGTCACACAGCCCCTGCCTGGCAGAGCCGGGCTTTGAACCCAGACTGTCGCCTCAAGTCCATGCTCTTAATCACTCAGCGTGGCTGCTTCTCTAACACCGAGTGCATCTGCCCGACTTCGGGAAAGGACACTGTTCAGCCCGGCGAGTGTTTATTAATCTCCTACTAGGTGCCAGGCCCTGCACCACGACATGAAACAAAAATGAGTAAGCCAGGGGCTCGGTCCCTCTCTGGGTCCGTGAGGGGACTGAGAAGTCCAGTAAAAGCGAGTGGGTGCCCTGGGAGCCCTGGGAAGGGGGCCTTTGCCTCCCGGGCAGATGCTTTGCACCCCGTTAGCTGGGAGTAGGGCCCCCTCAGGGGTGAGACCCCGCGTGCCTCTGTCTGCTCCCCGCAGCCTGTTCGGGAGCATCCAGGAGGAGCGGGTCCAGGACGCGGACAGCGTGTGGCGGCAGCAGCAAGCCCACCAGCAGCAGAGCTGCACCCTGGACGAGTGTTTCCAGTTCTACACCAAGGAGGAGCAGGTCCCGCCCTGGGGGTCCACGCCCCTTCCGGCCCCGCATCCGGGGCCTGTCAGTGGGTGGGTCACGACCTCGGGAGGGGTGTGGCTTACGGTCCCGGTGGCTTCCCTTCCAGCTGGCCCAGGACGATGCGTGGCGGTGTCCCCACTGCCGGGCCCTGCAGCAGGGCGTGGTGAAGCTGAGCCTGTGGACCCTGCCCGACATCCTTATCATCCACCTCAAACGGTTCTGCCAGGTGGGCGAGAGGAGAAACAAGCTCTCCACGCTGGTGAAGTTCCCGCTCGCCGGCCTCGACATGGCTCCCCATGTGGCCCAGAGAAGCACGGGCCCCAAGGCCGCCCCGGGCCCCTGGCCTCCTTCCTGGAAGCAGCCGGCCTGCCTGCCCACCAGCTACCCACCAGACTTCCTGTACGACCTGTACGCGGTCTGCAACCACCACGGCAGTTTGCAAGGTGGGCATTACACAGGTGAGCCTGCCTCGCGGCCCGTGGCTGCGGCCCGGGCCTCCAGATGCCCAGGGAAGGGGCACCCCTGGGATTGCCGAGCTCGCTCGGGCACTCGGCACCAGCTGAGCCCTGACCCGCTGCACACCGGGCACCTGCCGGGGGTGGGGTGGTGGCGTCTGGTCCAAGCGTCGAGCGGAGCTCCGTGGGGGGTTGGAATAGAAAGTTAGTTACAGCCCGAGTTTTTGACCGTGTCGGAAAGCAGAGGGTAGCTGTTGGAGCCCAGAAAGTGCCATTTATCCTCGTCTGTGATTCAACGCAGGGACTCCTACTTATCAGATTCGGTATTTTTTATTTCTACGGGGTACCTTTAATTGTTAATCCCTCGGAGGAACTTGGAGAGAATGAAGGCTGGAAGGACAGAAACAAAGAGCTTGGCAGCTCGTTCGGTTGTTCATAATCGTGTACCTTGGTCTCTTCTAGAATAATATAAAGTATTTCATTTTTGAAAAAATGCTTGAAAATATTTCATTTTTTTGAAAAATGCTCTATTCCTAGTGTACTAATGAACCTGAAATTTGGAAAACACCAGACTGTATAAAAATTAAGGATCATCACTCATTCATTCATTGAACAAATATTTATGAAGTCCCCATTCTATGCCAAACCCTGGGCTAGGTGCTGGGGTCTCAGTGATGAACAAGACAGATAGGAGTCCCGCCCTCATGGGACTAGTTTCAGACAGACAATAAAAAGGTGCTTGTCCCTTTAGTACTTTCCCTACTTGGTATCATGAAAAGGTGATTGGTTGATGTGTCTGAGATACAGATAAGACCTCCCTGAGGATGTTACCTTTAGGTCAAGATCTGAAGGATGAGGTGGAACTAGCTGTGTGAATAAGAGGAGGAAAACAGGGGCAGAGCTACTAGCCTGTGTGAAGGCTCTGAGGCGGAGTTCGTGTGTTTAAGAATTGATGAAAGCCTGTTGTGGCTGAAGGGGAAAGTGACATAAGATGGGGCTGGGTCCGAAGGTCCTGTGGGCCACGGACAAGAGTTTGCACTTTTTTCAGAGGGTGATGGGAAGCCATTAAAAGGTTTTAGGCAGAGGAATAAAGACATAATCTAGTTCACAAACTGAGGTCTTAGCTCAAGCAGAGAATTGGGCGGAGCAAGAGTGGACATGGGAATTCCAGTTAGGAGGAAGTTTCTGGGGCTCAAGTGAGAGATGGTGTTGGCTGGGACTTGGGTGATGACAGGGTATTCAAGACATATTTTGGAAAGGGGATCAGTGAGACTGGCTTTTGGACTCAGCGTGGGGTAGGAGAGAAAAGAAGGAGCAGAGACGAACTTCGTGCCTGCCCTGGGCTGGTGCAGGAGCCAGCAAAGTGTGGCTTGTGGGCCACATCCAGTCTGGCACCCGCATTTGTACAGCCCATGATTCCAAAATGGTTTTTACATTTTAAAAAGTGGTTTAAAAAAACCCAACCAAAACAACGAGAATACATGGCAGAGACCATATGTGGCCATCGGGGACCTGCAGAGCCTGAAACATTGTCTATTTGGCCCATTACAGAAAAAAGTTGGCTGACTTCCGAATTAGTAGGTTATGGAGCCATTTACTGAGGTGTGGAGGGAAAGGAGAGGACTACTTCTCGTACTTGTTTAGAAGGTGGTGAGAATCTTATTTATGAACATCTTCTTAAATGTTTGACTGCCGTTCTTAGGTAGGAAAGAAGTGTACCGTAATCCCAACTGCCTATTTTCCTTGCGTACTGAATCAGAGACATGCATTTTGAAGGTCCTCAAAAGAACGGGGGTGAACATTGGCCTTATTGCCTGGGTACTCCCATAAATACTATAAATCGGGACTCCCTCTTATTGGAGATTTTGCCTGAACAAGCTCTACAACGTAAGGATTCAGCTTGTGTGGTAACAGATCAGTTGATCAGTGAGCATCTGGGTGTGTAACTGGTTATCCTTGCTGACTCTGCCAGATCCATTTCTGGCTAAAAATGGTCCAACGTTTCTCATTCTATTACAAACGTCCGTTTTTCAGCCATGCCCGTGGGAAATGTCTTCCTGCTTTGAGGGGGCTCCAATAATGGGGACTTGGGGTTTGGACCTTCGCAGCCTACTGCCGGAACTCTCTGGACGGCCAGTGGTACAGTTACGACGACAGCACGGTGGAACCGCTTCTAGAAGATGAGGTCAATACGCGAGGGGCTTACATCCTGTTTTATCAGAAGACAAACAGCATCCCTCCCTGGTCAGCCAGCAGCTCCATGAGAGGTAGGTTTTGCTGCTCCTTACAGGAGAGGGGAGGACTGGGAACGGGCAGCATGCTGTATCAAACATCGAGGACCCGGAGAGGTCGGCAGGGATCTGAAAGAGGAAGATTTGCTGCTACAGAGCCATGTAGAGCCCTACAGACTAGTGTCCCATTTGCAAGGACGTGGGAGGGACATACTGAAATCCAAGAATGGGAAAAGGAATAATATTTTGTATCTGTGGCAGGTGGCTCTTGGGAGCATGGGATTCCATATTTCCGCTCTCACCCATATTGAGCCACATCTTCATTAAGCTTGTGCAGTATAACCCTGCATTAGTCCTGGTAGAAAGGGAAGCGCAGTTATAAGGGATGAGGGACCTTAATAGGAAATAGCTACTTTACCACACCCCAGAGATACGTTTATTAGACAACCTCAAACTTGCTTGGCAGTCTGGAGATGGAAAAGAAGGGTCAAAACGGACCTTTTTGTGTGACAGATTTCACTCTGCGAACTAGCCATCCTTACTTTGGAGCGAAAACATTTTTTTAAAAAATGACTCAGATTTCCTGCGCCCAGATTGTTGGAAGATGGCCAAGTAAAACCAAGATGCCCCAGCAGGTCTAAACCCACCGTAATGCAAAGTCTGCCTTCTTTTCGCAGAAGGTAGACATGGCGAGAGTGAAAAACACGCCATATTTAGAAAACTGGACTTGGCAACCAGTAATTTCATGAAAAGGCTTTCAGTTCTCATCAACATTCTGTCCTTTCTGTGCCCGAGTGCCTCTCCCTAAATGTGTCAGCTCGGTCTCATGGTTCGTCAGTTACAGGTTCTCCTCCAGCGATTCGCTCTCGTTTCTGCAATTCTACTCTGGTTCTGTAGCTCCGGGCTCGGGGATGGGACTCTGGCTGTGAGAGGCGCCCGGGGGGCCCCGAAGGATGGAGTTGGGTCCAGCCTGCCCTCTCTGTGCTCCGTCTGCAGGTTCCACCAGCTCCTCCCTGTCCGATCACTGGCTCCTCCGGCTCGGGAGCAGTGATGGTAGCACGAGGGGCAGCCTGCTGTCCTGGAGCTCCACCCCCGGCCCTGCCCGGCCCCAGCTGCCTGGGCCTGCCTTCTGCACCAAGAGCCTCCCCAGCCAAGAAAAGGGTACGTTCGATCACGTTGGTTAAACTTGCTGATCTTACTTTCATTTTCTGTAACGACGGTCACTCCTCAACTTTATGAAGGTGCTGGCACTTCAGGGCTCGGAGTGTATAGAGTCCCTCGGTACGAGAGGTTTATTTATTTCCCAAATCGGGGCTCTCAGGACCTGGCCCGCCCCCTGCCCACTACCCCTGGCTGCAGGTACCTTCTTTCTCCGCTCCCTGGAGCTGACCATCTAAAGGGGGCCGACAACACATCAACGAGTGAATGAATTTCATGACGGGATGTGAAGCAGGGATAAGGGCGAAGAGGTAAATCATCAAAGGAAGACGGTATCTAGGCCATGGGTGGGGGAGAAAGGATGCAGAGGGCCCGTTAGGCAGGGCGGGTGGGGAAGGCCTTTCCGAGGAGGTGAGTTTGGAGCAGAGGCCTGAGTGCGAGTGAGTCATGTAAAGTCTGGGCATGTGCTCCGCACTATCAGGGTGAGGGCTGTGAGGTGGGAGTGAGCGTGGGATGGGGGGTAGGGGGGTGCAGGAGAGACCAGAGCTGTGGCCAGAGCACAGTGAATGAGGAGGAGAGTGATAGGAGGTAGTTGGGAGCGTGCCTTTGGCACATGGTACCAAGTTTGCATTGTATTCCAATTGCGGGGGTGGGTGGGAGCTACTGGGAAATTTGAGCAGCAAGTAATCAATCTGATACTTTTACAAAGCCTACTTTGGCTGCTGTGTGAATGCGTCACAGGAAGGGTAAGAAGCCAGAAGGCCAGCTGGGAGGTCTGGCTGTGGTTTTCCAGGCGAGAGCTGGTGGTGGCTTGGATTAGTGTGTTAGGTACGAGGTGGTCAGATTCGGGGTATATTTGTCCTTGATTTTTTTTTTTTTTTAATAAATTTTATTTATTTATTTATTTATTTTTTGGCTGTGTTGGGTCTCCGTTTCTGTGCGAGGGCTTTCTCCAGCTGCGGCGAGCGGGGGCCACTCTTCATCGCGGTGTGCGGGCCTCTCACTGTCGCGGCCTCTCCTGTTGCGGAGCACAGGCTCCAGACGCGCAGGCTCAGTAGTTGTGGCTCACGGGCTTAGTTGCTCCGTGGCATGTGGGATCTTCCCAGACCAGGGCTGGAATCCGTGTCCCCTGCATTGGCAGGCAGACTCTCAACCACTGCGCCACCAGGGAAGCCCAGATTCGGGGTATATTTGAAGATAGAGCTAACAGGATTTGCTGGTTTGGGGTGTGAGGGAGAGAGGAACCAAGGAGGACTCTTTGCTTGGTGTCTACATAACTAGGTGACCAGTAGCAGTACAGTTCATGAGATGGGAAGGGCTTGATTGGCTAGGATGCAGGGTCAATTTTAGAGGGAAATCAAATGTTTGACATGGTCATTTTGAGACTCCGGTAAGACATCCAAATCAAAATGATAACTAAGGAGTGGAGAAAAATATTTGAGGGACATCAGCACACGGATGGACTTTAAAGCCACGGGGCTGGCTGAGCTCTCGTAGGGAAATTATACAGATAGAAACAAGTAAAGACCTAAGACCAACCCTGGAGCTCTCCTGCATCTAGAGGTTGAGCAAAGGCAGAGAGAACAGCAAAGAAACAGAGAAGGAGTGGCCTGTGAAATAGGAAGAAAACTGGGCAAACATGGGTCACAGATGCAAAAAAAGGGGAATCTTTCAAGGAGGAAGAAGCCAACTGTGTCACATACTGTTGAGAGGCTGAGTAGGATGAAGATGGGTGAGTGACCATCGGGCTGGAAGGTCACCAGTGACTTGCCAAGAGCATCTATCATGGTTTGGAAAGAATGGAAGCTGTCAGGAACAGGTGGAAAAGACACTGGGTTAAAGAATTGACAGTGGATGTGGGTTCCATCAAAGACTGTGATTAAAGAGGCAGTAGCTGCAGAGGAATGTGGGCTGACAGCACTTTGGGGTTTTCTTTGCCAAATAAGAAATAATAGAGCATGTTAGCATTCAGATGATCCCAACTAGAGGGAAAACGTGATGATCATGCAGGAGGGAGAGGCAATAACTACGGAAACAAACGTTTTCATAAAAACACGTGTGTGTCTGTCTGTCTTTGTATCTTTAGCCTGTGTTCCTTCCATCAGAAAGTGGCAGCACATTCTAATTACTTTTAGTTTCCATGTTTCCTATTAGCTCCTGATTTAGTTTTTTAAATAAAAATTTTTTAATTGAAGTACCACGTATATACAGTAAAGTACTGATCACAAGTGTACATCTGATGAATTATCATACCCACGTAACTATCACTGAGATTAATCAGTAGAAAGTTCTAGGTCATCTCTATCTCCCCACACCCCGCCCTCATATCCTCAATCTTTACTGTTCCCCTCCTTTCCAGCAGGAAGTATTATTCTGACTTCTAACACATTGATTAGTTTTGCCTCTTTGGAAACTTTATATAAATAGAGTCACACATTCTTTTTTCTTTGACTTCTTTTGTTCAACATTATATTTGTGAGATGTATATTTGTGGTAGGTATCAATGCTTTTTTCATTTTATTCCATTTGTCAGAAACAAAAAACAAAAAAACACAAACCAACCCAAAACAACTCAGACACATAAAGTTTGTTACCGAGTCCAAGCTTGTACTGCTCACCGCATGACAGGCCAATAAATCAAGAGACATAGTGTTGGCGCAAGGAATAACAACTTTATTTGGAAAGCCAGCAGGCTGAGAAGATGGTGGGTTTGTGCCCCAAAGAACCATCTACCCAAGGTAGAATTCAAGCTTTCCTTATACTAAAAGGGGAGGGTGTTTGGCTGGTCCTTGCAAACTTCTTGGGGCAGGAATCCTTTGTTCTTGCAGCTGCCCAGGTAGGTCTGGTCACAATGTTCCTATAAACCTCCAACAAGAGAATTGTTATTTTCTGTTCTGCAACTTTTTATCTCTACATGAATGGGAAAGTGTTATACCTTTAAAGGTCAGAGCCTTGAAAATGGGCTATCACGTATATTTCAGGCTCTTGGCAACATTCTTTTTACAAAAGGTGCAGAGCCAGCATGACTGAGATAGGCAACAGAGCACAAGGGTTGCAGCTAAAGAAATAGATCCAACATGGAATCATGTTTGTTCTCTGTTACAGGTTCTCTGCACGCAAGTTTAATTGTACATATGAGAGAGAGAAAGAGAGATTGTTGTCTGTTGACTGTTGACCTTTGTCAATAAAAAAGCAAAAGCAGGCATCTGGAAAAGAAATCATGATGGGTAGGGTGGGGAGAGCCACCTTATTTCCGAGGGGTTCACGGATGGGCTGGATTTGATCTCAGAGGCTGACCTGGAGAAGTTTGGCTTGATCGTCAGGGGAAGCACTTTGAGTTGTTACAGATTTCTGGATTCTTGAGTTATTTGTGGATTCTCCAAAAATCCACACAAGTTTTGTGGTGAAGACACGTGATGGATTGTCTTTGGGAAACGTCTGCTGGTGTCCTTCTGCACCCTGATGGGATGCTCTACTTCCCTCATCAAAACCTCCCACATTGTAGGAATAGATTACATTTTGCTCATTTAGTCCATTGTGGTTGGATATTGGGGTTGTTTCCGTTTGGGGCTATTACTAGTAGTACGGCTATGACCATTTTTGTTCATGCCTTTATGTTGTACATATGTCTGCATTTCTGTTGGCTATTTACCTGGGAGTGAAATTGCTGGGGTGTTTGTGTGTTTATTCGTCAGCTACTTATTTCTTTATACTTTTAAGTTACTGTTCTATCAAAGTAGCTAACACAGTTTCTGGTGTGTCCCAGGCTCTTGTTACATATTTGGGAGGGAATAAATATGATGATAGAGGTTTTTTAAATAAATTTATTTATTTATTTTTGGCTGTGTTGGGTCTTCGTTGCTGCACGCGGGCTTTCTCTATTTGCGGCAGGCGGGGGCTACTCTTCGTTGTGGTGCGTGGGCTTCTCACTACAGTGGCTAGTCTTGTTGCGGAGCACGGGCTCTAGATGCGTGGGCTTCAGTAGTTGTGGCATGCGGGCCTCTAGAGCGCAGGCTTAGTAGTTGTGGCGCATGGGCTTAGTTGCTCCACGGCATGTGGAATCTTCCCGGACCAGGGCTCGAACCCATGTCCCCTGCGTTGGCAGGCGGATTCTTAACCACTGTGCCACCTGGGAAGTCCCCTGATGATAGAATTTTAAAGCGGCAGGTGGTTTTAGATTGTCATGGACACCAACCCTCTGGTTATTACGCTTTATGTATCCAATTTTGGTGAATTATTCCTCCATGTTCAGCATTTTGGCTCCCAATATCTCACTATTAGACAGAATGCTGATTGCACCACCACCCCCTGCAAATCACAGTGGTCTGATTTCCTTAGAATCCGCTCTGTGTTGGCATACTATTTCATGCATTATATTCTGACTCACCCTGTCTGGGCGTTTCTTTTCCCTTCACATTTTTATGACTGCACATTTAGGGTAGTGTCTGGTGAACAAAAAAAAGGCATTCCTTCCCCAGCTTGTCCATCCCCCATCAGCATGAGCCACTGACAAGCTCATAAATTCATCCCAGTTCTGTCCAGAAGCGTAGGACCTTGGGCCGTTTCTCAGTTCTCCCAAGAAGAAATGTGTTTCACACCCCTTAAGGAGGCAACTTGAAAAGATGGCCAACTTTTCAACAGGGTACTCAGACAGGCGTCAGGCATAGCTCCAGAAAACTCCCCAGAAAGCCAGAGAGGGCTGGGATGGGAGGAGAAGTAATATTGCAGAATAACTGTCCTCCAGACCCTTGCAGGCATGTTACTTATCTCATCTACTCATTCAGAACTCTGGGAGAGGTGAAATGATAGCCCTTTGACCAAGGAGAAAGCTGAGCCTCGGACGTAACCAGTCACAAGCTCGCCTGGGAAGTAACGGGGCTGCAAATAGACCCGCTCCCTCTGGCTGCCAGAGTCCTGGCTCTGTGGCTCTTAGATGTAAATTCCAAATTTAAGGCTATTCCTTTCGGACACTGCCAGAGCCTCCCTTCCAAAGGGAGCATTCCCTCTTGGAGTCTGAATATAATGGTGATAGATTTGAAACCTGTTTGAGATGGCTCTGAGATGGTTGAAAATCCAGCTTTATTTTACTGTTAATACTAAGCCCGGGGCAAGATCAAAATCAAGCACATAGGCTTTCAGCAATGATTGGTACTAACTCCTCTCCCCACGAGTATGTGGGAGACGGTTTTTTTTACTGTCAAAATGAGTAGAGGGCACGGCTGGCGTTTAGTCCCCAGGGGGCAGGGATGCTAAATGTCTTGCAGTGCCCAGGGTTGGTACCATGCGGTGCAGACCTGCCCTTCCCAAATGCCAGCAGTCGCCGGTAGAGAAACACTGACAGCTTGGCCACTTCATCCGTCTGGTAGCTCTGGTTATGGGACCTCATAATAACGAAGGCATCTTAAAACGAAAATGAACAGGTCCAAGTTTTGTGGGGTATGCAACGTAAATAATTGGGGATGGGTATTGGGAGAGGCTCTATAAGAACAAGGACGAAGAAATACCTTACTTTTGCAACTGTTATAAAAACATGACCGTGTGAAAAAATTGCTAAAGTCCTCTGCAGAGGAGGGGCCCTGGGACTGAAGCATTTCAGTGTCGGTGCTCCTGATGGTAAATTTCCTCTATGGCTTTACTGAGCCTCAAAGGTTCTGTTTTTCTTTTTCAGTGCTTTCCAAATAGTATGTTATTTCAGTTTTGATTTCCTCTTTGATCTGAAGGTTATCTGGGTGTCAAGTATTTAAGAGTTTTTGGTCACCCTTTTAGTCTTTATGTCTAATTTTATGGATTGTGATCCAAAAATGTGGTTTTCAAAAATGATTCCCTTTTTGTGATCAAGTAAGTACATGATGATTATTTTGTCAGTGTTCTGTGTATACACAAAATAATGTACATTGTCTTTTTTTTTTTTTTTTTTTAATGAATCATCTTTTTTTTTTTTTTATAGCTACTTTATTTATTTATTTATTTATTTTTGGCTGTGTTGGGTCTTCGGTTCGTGCGAGGGCTTTCTCTCTGGTTACGGCAAGTGGGGGCCACTCTTCATCGCGGTGCGGGGACCGCTCTTCATCGCGGTGCGCGGGCCTTTCACTATCGCGGCCCCTCCCGCTGCGGGGCACAGGCTCCAGACGCGCAGGCTCAGCAATCGTGGCTCACGGGCCCAGCCGCTCCGCGGCATGTGGGATCCTCCCAGACCAGGGCTCGAACCCGTGTCCCCTGCATTAGCAGGCAGACTCTCAACCACTGCGCCACCAGGGAAGCCCATGTACATTGTCTTTTGAGGAATGTGAGCTTTATTAAATTAGGTGAGTTGATTGTTGTATTCAATTTCCCTATGTCTTTTTTTTTTAATTGAAGTATAGTTGATTTATAATGTTGTGTTAGTTTCTGGTGTACAGCAAAGTGATTCAGTTTTACATATACATATATATATGTTCTTTTTTATATTCTTTTCCATTATTGAATATAGAATAAGATACTGAATATAGTTCCCTGTGCTATAAAGTAGGACCTTGTTGTTTATTTTATATATAGTAGTTTGTATCTGCTAATCCCACACTCCTAATTTATCCCCACCCCTTTCCCTTTGGTAGCCATAAGTTTGTATTCTATGTCTGTGAGTCTGTTTCTGTTTTGTAAATAAGTTCATTTGTGTCATATTTTAGATTCTACATGTAAGTGATATCATATGATAGTTGTCTTTGTCTGACTTACTTCACTTAATATGATAATCTCTAGGTTCATCCATGTTGCTGCAAATGGCATTATTTCATTCTTTTTTATGACTGAGTAGTATTCCATTGTATATATGTACCACGTCTTCTTTATCCATTCATCTGTTGATGGACATTTAGGTTGTTTCCATGTCTTGACTATTGTAAATAGTGCTGCTGTGAACATAAGGGTGCATGTATCTTTTCAAATTAGCTTTTTCTCAGGGTATATGCCCAGGAGTGGAATTGCTGGATCATATGGTAGTTCTGTTTTTAGTTTTTAAAGGAACCTCCATACTGTTCTCCATAGTGGCTGCACCAATTTACATTCCCGCCAACAGTGAAGGAGGGTTCCCTTTTCTCCACACCCTCTCCAGCGTTTATTAACTTTTTAACGATGGCCGTTCTGACCAACGTGAGGTGATACCTCATTGTAGTTTTGATTTGCATTTCTCTGATTATTAGTGATGTCGAGCATCTTTTCATGTGCCTCTTGGCCACCTGTATTCCCCATGTCTTTTTTTTTTTTAATCTTTTTTTTTTAAATATTTATTTATTTATATTTGGCTACGTTGGGTCTTCGTTGCTGCACGCGGGCTTTTCTCTAGTTTTGTCAAGTGGGGGCTACTCTTTGTTGCGGCGGACCTCTCATTGCGGTGGCCTCTCTCGTTGCAGAGCGTGGGCTCCAGGCACGTGGGCTTCAGTAGTTGCGGCACGTGGGCCCAGTAGCTGTGGCTCGAGGGCCCCAGAGTGCAGGTTCAGTAGCTGTGGCCCACGGGCTCAGCCACTCCGCGGCATGTGGGATCCCTCCTGGACCAGGGCTCGAACCCGTGTCCCCTGCACTGGCAGGCAGACTCCTAAGTACTGTGCCACCAGGGAAGTGCCCCCCATGTCTTTAAATTGACTTTATTTAGGGCCGCCTGGTTACGAAGGAGGTATATGGAGACCTTCCTGTATAGCTGTGTTTGAAATCAGGTACTCCCAGAACGTTAATAATATTTGCTTTATATTGTTAGCCGTTTTGTTAATAGGTGTCTGTAAGCTGATGACTGTTAGATCTTCTTTATAAATTGGGTCTTTTCGCATTA
Source organism: Balaenoptera acutorostrata (assembly GCF_949987535.1). NCBI lineage: Eukaryota > Metazoa > Chordata > Mammalia > Artiodactyla > Balaenopteridae > Balaenoptera > Balaenoptera acutorostrata. The sequence goes on along the minus strand of NC_080083.1, from coordinate 7,404,068 downwards.
TACTGTTTCTCTTTATCCTGCTTAATGCTTTTAATCATAAATTCTACTTTGTTTGAGATGAATAATTCCACCCCTTCTTTCTTTTTTCTTGCTTGCATTTGTCTGGTATCATTTTGCCCTTCTCTTTTACTTTATAAACCTCTCTTTTTGAGTTAGTTTTAAGTGGTTTCTGAGAAACAGTATGTTGCTGTGTTTTGTTTTGTTTTGTTTTTTAAATGTAAAAAATTCAAAGCCTGTCCTACAAAGGGAAAGTTCAGTCCATTCATACTTAAAATCAACTACCAAACTTGATTTCATGTCATTTTATATTTTTTTGTACATTTTCTCATAGAGATATTTTTTATTGAAGTATAGTTGATTTACGGTATCATGTTAGTTTCAGGTATACACAGCACAGTGATTCAGTTATATATATATTCTTCTTTTTAAAAATAAATTTATTTATTTATTTCGTTGCGTTGGGTCTTTGTTGCTGCAGGTGGGTTTTCTCTAGTTGCAGTGAGCGGGGGCTACTGTTCGTTGCGGTGCGCGGGCTTCTCATTGCGGTGGCTTCTCTTGTTGCGGAGCATGAGCTCTAGGCACAGGGGCTTCAGTAGTTGTGGCACATGGGCTCAGTAGTTGTGGCTCGTGGGCTCTAGAGCCCAGGCTCAGTAGTTGTGATGCACGGGCTTAGTCGCTCCGCAGCATATGGGATCTTCCTGGACCAGGGCTCGAACCTGTGTCCCCTGCATTGGCAGGCGGATTCTTAACCGCTACGCCACCAGGGAAGTCCTTTATATATTTATTCTTCTTTAGATTCTTTTCCCTTATAGGTTATTACAAAATATTGATATAGTTCCCTGTGCTATACAGTAGGGCCTTGTTGGTTATCTATTTTATATATAGTGGTGTGTATACATTCATTTCATTAAAAAAGAAATTTCTATCACTGATTCTTTTTTCTTATTTTTACTGATTTGATCATGTTGCTGCGTGTTCCCTTTTTTCCCCTTGTTCACTGGGAAGTGCTGTTCTTTTCCATCTTGTTAATTCTTACCTTATGCTTCCCTCTATTTAAAATCAAAGGCATTTTCCTATTATTATATGGATACGAGAAGCCTGCTATTTCCTGCAAGTCATTCTGTTTCATCACTGCCTTCTCTCTTTCCCCTGATGAGACCTTTTAATGCTTCCGTGTCATTCCCCCCAAATGAGAGCTTTGAGATGCTTTCCCAGGTTCCCCCTGGTCTGTTTCAACAGCACCCCCTCATCAGTCCCCAGTTCTTAGATTTTGCTGAGATGGTTTCCTACTCTGTTCCAGACTGTAATCAGAATTACTCTTGCTGTCCCTTTCCTGTCCCAAACACACCAGCTTAACTTCATGTGACACAGCCTAAGACCATCTGTCCCCTGTGAGGGTGGATGGTACATGATTGCACTGGACACCGCTGTCTGTCTTCTTTTCTTCACCTTCTGTCTTCAGGTCTCGGTGCTGATTTCTAGTGTTTGGTCAGAATTCTTTTCAGGTATGCATAACATGCTCCTCCTCTGCAGAGCCAGAAATATTTTCTTTTCCTGGGGAGTGAATGGCAGCTTGACTGGTGAAGGGCTCTTGGGTTGCAATCCTTTTCTCTCAGGCATCTGTGGATGTTTTCCCACGGTCTACGAGGCCCCGGGGTTGCAGGTGAGAAGTTCTTCTTTTTCACATGAGAGTCACTTGTTCTTTCTGGCTGGAAGCTTTTAAAATTCTGTCTTTGACCTTGGAGTTTAGAAATTCTACCAGAATATGCCTGGGTCTGTGTTTTTTCATCAACCCTGCCTGGGACTTGTGGAGGCCTCTCCTTCTACAGATGCAGACTTTTCTTTAGGGAAATGCTGTTTTTGTTTGATTATTGTCTTGCCTACTTTTCAGATTCCTATTATTTGCCTCTTGGGTCTCCTAGATCTGTTCTCCAAGTCTCCTAGCTTTTCCCTGTGAATTCTATCGCTTTGTCATTTTGCTCTATGGCATGAAACATTGCTTTCACAATTATAAAATTTGTGAAATTTACCAAATGTCATAAATTTCAAGATCATTTCAGGCCACTAATTTGAGTCTTAACAGTGACCCTGCATGCCTTCAGTTCATTTACTGAATTTTAAAACCTGAAAGTCACATTCTTCAGTCTCCTGTTGTTCTACACTTGAATCTCCTTGACCGTTTTATTTTGTTAGTTTTTCTTTAATGGCTCAAAAGGGCCTGTTCTGATGGTTCTGTTTACTCTTATTCTCTGACTGCCAGACCCCCTTAGGTGTGTTTTTATTTTTCTGTTTCTGCCTATCGGGGCTTCCTTCCATCCTCTCCTGAGTGGCCGTGGTTCTTGGAATGATGGACGGGGCCGTGGCCTTGGCTCCTGAGGCAACCTTTCCCCTCGCCAGCCTTGTCTTGCCAGCTCAGTCACAGAAGTGGACAAGCCTCAGCTGATCTGTGCAGCTTCTCCTTACTTTCTGGGGGACCCGAGAAAAGTTTAGGGGTCAGGCTTGCCCCAGGTTGCATTGTGCAACCAGAGACAGAGGTGTCTCCAAATACAGGTTGGGGCTTAGAAGATGAAGGCCCCTAGTTAGGGCCCTTTTCTCCCGTGGTTACAGCCCTGGACCTGACCCGCCGAGCTTGCCTGTGCCTCAGGGCCTTTGCACTTGCTGCTCCCTCTGCGTGGAACCTGTTATCCCCAGATCTCCACGCGGCTTCCTCCCTTCTCTCAGGTCTCTCTTCACTGAGGACCCTCTATTTCCCCCTTACCCTGCCTTCTTCTTCATCCTAGCTCTTATCTCTACATCCCATGGGATGTAGTTTTGCTTTTTTGTCAAGCCCAATAAGGAATAGGCACATTGTACTTTATCTACATCTGTATCCCCAGCACTGCAAACAGTCCTCGGCACCCAGTAGGCTCTCATTAAATATTTATTGAGTGCATAAGTCGGGGACACCCTTGACGGGATGAGGAAAAGTCTTGTCCTGTTGCAGATGGGCTGAGGATGGCGAGAAGAGCCCCCACCCCCTCTCACAGCACACGTAGTGAGGCCGGGTTGGTGCCCGATTTCATTAGCCCAGGAGAAAAAGTCACAGGGGAGCAGATGTGGCATTTCTCAGCGAAGCATCCACCGGCTCCAGGGCCCCTGTGTGGTGGGGTCTGTGCCCCCAGGCTGCCCCGGAGCCATCTGTGTGAGCAGGGCTCTGGGGGACCTGGGAAGCTCCCATGTATGCCCTGGGGCTTATACAACCTCAGGAAGCACTTAACCATTCCTGTCCTCAATGTGGCTTCAGATTCTAGGCCCTTCCTGGTTCTCAAGCCAGACTGGGGGTGAGCAAGGCCACGGATTCCATGGTGGGAAAGGAAGCATAGCTCAGGGGTCTCTGAACACCACCTCTGCCTCTAGCTCCCAGCATCCCTGGAGGTCTGGCTCCCCAGGGGAAGGGCAGTGGGGCTTACCATCCCCCACCCTCCCCCCTCCCCCTCCCCCTCCCCCTCCCCCAGAAGCAAGATACTCGGTGAACAGTAAGTGCTGCAACTGCTTGGGTGCTTTCCCATTCACTTCTCCTCTTAGCCAGAGCTCTCACTCCCTCTCAGATCCAACAAACAGAATGAAATAAAATCATGATGACCAAGGTGCTTTCTCACTGCATCTTGAGAAAGAGGAGCCGAGCGCTGCTGGGCACCTGTGTTTCCCGTGACATGAGCTGCTGCCCGGTGCTGGGTCCCTGGGCCCCTCCACCCCGGGAAGAAGGATGGAGAGTGGGTTAAGGCCATGGCCAAGTCATCTGCCACCTGCCAGGGCTGCAGGCTGGTCCTCCCGTTTTTTTTTGTTTTTTTTGTTTTTTTTTTAAATGACTATATGGGTGCTTTCCCTAGATATCCTTTCTTTTTTTTTTTTTAAACTTTGGGTTTATTTATTTATTTATTTATTTATTTATTTTTGGCTGTGTTGGGTCTTCGTTTCTGTGCGAGGGCTTTCTCTAGTTGAGGCAAGTGGGGGCCACTCTTCATCGTGGTGCGCGGGCCTCTCACTGTCGCGGCCTCTCTTGTTGCGGAGCACAGGCTCCAGACGCGCAGGCTCAGTAGTTGTGGCTCACGGGCCTAGTTGCTCCGCGGCATGTGGGATCTTCCCAGACCAGGGCTCGAACCCGTGTCCCCTGCATTGGCAGGCAGATTCTCAACCACTGTGCCACCAGGGAAACCCCTGTCCTCCCGTTTTGAAAGGCTGAAAGTCACTGCTTTGTGACTCCTAATACAAAGCTCCTCTTTCTGCCCTTCCCAGGGCTGTGGACCAGGAACAAAACCTTCCCACATGTCTCAGCCCCCAGAACAGTTTTGTTTTGTTTTGTTTTGTTTTCCTTCCGAGGTGTGGGCATTTAATGATGGAGCAATCGGGACTGGAATTACAAAGTATTTGGGGTGAGACTGTGTCTATTGATGGCTAATCTGAAGAAGTACTTTAAAGAAAAAGAAAAATACCAAAGATTACCCGTGAAAAACCTGAAAGGCAAGATCCGCGGCACCTCAGAGATGCTGTCAGACGCCTCGTGGAGTTGACGGGCTTTCTGCGCCCTCGCCTTCTTGGCACCTCTACTGGCTGACGTCTGTGCGCTTTCCCTGCCGGCGCCTTGGGGACCCCTCGTACCTGCTCCTTTGACCTCCTGAGCCCCCCGCCTGTGCCTCCGAGGACCCCGGTCCCTCTCCATACAGCTCAGAGGCCGGCTTTGGTGGTTGTGGTCCTGGCTCATTTTGGAAGCTGACTTGTGCTCCGTGATGAGAGTGGAGAGGCTGGTGCCCTTGACCCAGGCTGACTGTCCTTGTGCCACGTGGGCTTCAGCTGAAGATTTCTTTCTCTGTGGTGGCAGGCATCTCATAAATCAAGTGTCTTAATGGTACGGTGGCCAGTGACTTTTTAACTTTTTCTTTTCTTTTTAATTGTGTTAAAATACACATAACAGAGAATTCCCTGGCAGTCCAGTGATTAGTACTCTGCTCTTTCATTGCCGAGGTTCCCGGGTTCAATGCCTGGTCGGGGAACTAAGATCCCACAAGCCAGGGGAAAAAAAAAAAACCAAAAACACATCACAGACTTTGTTTGCCATCTTAACCATCTTTAAGTGTACAGTTCAGTGGTCTGAAGTACATTCACGTTGTCGTGTGGCCTATGACCACCACCATCCCTATAACTCTTTTCATCTGTAAATCTGAAACTCTATTATACCTGTTAAACACCAACTCCCTATTCCCTCCTTCCCCAACCACCTTTATACTTTCTGTCTCTCCGATTTTAGCTACTCAGAATACTTCATAGCGTGGAATCATATAGTATGTGTCTTTTTGGTGACTGGCTATTCGGGGTCCCTTGAGATTCCATATGAATTTTAGGATGGGTTTTTCTATTTCTGTTCAAAACCTTACGGCAGTTTTCATAGGGATTGCATCGAATCCATAGATCGCTTTGGGTAACATTGGCATTTTAACAATATTAAATCTTCCAATCCACGAACACAGGACGTGCTTCCATTTATTTACGTCGTCTTTCATTTCTTTTGGCAATGTTTTCTAGTTTTCAGTGTACAAGTCACCTCCTTGGTTAAGTTGATGCCTAAGTATTTTATTCTTTTTGATGCTATTGTAAATAGAATTTTTTGGGGTAACTGATTGACTGTGTCTTAAAAAAAAATACACAACCTGGGTATATGTCTGTTCCCTTTAGAAATGTTGAGATTTAGGAAAGAATTGAGAAGAAAATCAGAAATACACAGCACCCCCATGGTTCCCTCTTCACCTTCTCATTTTATTTATTTAAGTGTGGAGTATTTATTTCTCCATACTTCTTTGTATGTTTTCACATGCACGCATCATGCACATACACACACATCTACACATATACGTGTGTATATATTTTTGCAAGTTGGATTACTCTGTGTTTTTCTAGACTCTATTTCGCAATATATATCAAAAACATCTTTCTAACTATATACAGATGTTGCAAAACACACAATGGAGGTATAGCTGGCAGTTCTGATAGAATGAAACACACAAGACTTTTCTTTTTCTCGTCTTTTCTTTTTCTCATTTTTAGCCCAAGGTAGAATATCTGAGACTTGTGCATTGGAAAAAGTGCAAGCACCTAATCTGACCTGAAAAAGCAGGGACTTTGGCTGAGCGTTCTGTTTCATGGCCATATATAAAGATGAATGAAAATGATGTTGAATCTTAGGCTAGCTGCCTCAGAGACTGAGTTTTCTCGGGAGTCTGCACTGCCTGGCATGCAGCTACCTTCGTTGGCACTGGCTTGCCCTGTGGCTTCGGATATATAAATGGATTCCGTGGAACTGTGGGTGAAAACAGTGGTGCTCCCGAGGGCAGGAACCATAACGTCTTGTTCGCTGCTGTGTCCCCAGCACCCAGGACGGTGCCTGATCCATCAGACGTGCACGGTCAGTGCCTGTTAGACGGGCTGGCCTTGCAGCTACTCTTACTGCAGCCGGAGGGATACTCGGGCACTGATGCTCTTGGTGTCTCTTTCAGGAGGCTTGGAGTCCAGGCCTTTGGCACGGGGTGTCCGAGGCCGCAGCATCAGCATGAAGGTGCCCACCCCTTCCCGAGCCAAGCAGGGGACCTTCAAGACCATGCCCCTCCGGTGGTCTTTTGGCCCCAGGGAGAGACCCCTGGGCGCATCCATCGAGCTGGTAGAGTACTTGGAGTCCAGACGGAGACCTCGGTCCACGAGCCAGTCCATCGTGCCGCTGCTGACGGGCACTGCTGGTGGGGATGAGAAGGCAGACGCCACCCTCTCTGCTAAGGGTGAAGATAGCGGGCGAGCCGGCGACAGAGTGCTGGCCGAAGCGCCCTGCCCCTCGGGCCACCCCGGCAACTCAGATGGCCCGAACGCAGCAAGGGAGCTCAAGGAAAACGCAAGTCAGGATATCACGCTGCCCAAACAGTCTGACCTGCCCGTCACAGTGATGTCCTCAGTGGAGGGCGGGAAGCGAGCCCGGCCGGAGGGCCAGAGGACCACAAGCTGTAAGGGAAGTGGCCTGGCGGAGAGCCGTGGCCAAACACCCTCTCCCAAGGAGGCTCCCGGCGCTGCAACGTTGTCTAGAAACAGCACAGACAGTTGCCCAAATACCTCTGGCAAGATGAGGGCTGATGTGGAGAGAAGGGACCCCGAGGCAGACAGATGCCCACAGGGAACCCTCACCTTCCTGAGGTCTGTGTTTTGGAAGAGGGAGAGCAGGAAGAGTGACAGGGCAGAGGCGGTGAGTGGCAGGCAGAGCCCAGCTGTGGCTGAGCAGGCCCAAGGCTCGTCTCCGTCCCTCAGGACCCGAGAGAGCCTGGCCAGGGGCCCCGCCAGCCCCCTGGAGAGGGACGTCCGGTCAGCGCCCAGCTCTCTGCGCCTCCCTCGCAAGGCCGGCAGGCCCCCGAGGGCCACTGCCCTTGGCACGTCACAGAGAAGTGTCCCCGGGGAGCAGACGTCTTTCGGCACCTTGCCAAAGGTGAAGTACCACACGCTCTCCTTAGGTCGGAAGAAAACGTTGCCCGAGTCCAGCTTCTGATGGTGTGTGTTCCAGTGACGTGTGGAGCTGGCATCCTCGTGACTCTGCACTGAGCACCTGTAGGCAGCCTGTGTTGAGAGTGGGATTTGGGGAAGACAGTTGTCTTGTGACCCCTGAGAATAAACATTTTTTGGTCTCCGCATCTAGATTTCCAACACCTAATTCCAAAAATACCTTGTTGGCTGCTTTTATGCCACCATACCACAAGAGGGCGCTGGTGGGTCAGCAGAACCATTTCGAGGCAAGAACTGCTGTTTTGTTTAAATTTCAGGGCCTGAGTACTTTTACTAAGGAGTGATTGGATGTGGGCAAAACATAGAGCATAACTCTGTGATGAAGCCTCGTTAATAAGAATCTTCAGTATCAAATCAAATATTGTCATTGGTTTCTCCTATTTAAACTTTTTTTTTTTTTTTTGGGAAATAGTGGACTTAACAGGAAAAATCTTCTTTTCCTCTTGATGCTTCTCTGGGATAAAGCATTAAGGATGCCAAAAAAAAAAAAGTGATAGTGACACTACAGCAGGATTCTAGGATAATGAGGTGGGAGAGAAATGATTGAGATTTTAGGAGAGTATTTAATATATAACAAAATAATTGTATTAAAGTTTTTCAAGGTATTTAAAAATAACTATTTTGATACTGGGAAAAAAAGGAAGTTCTTTTTTAAAAAAAATTAACTATGAGATCTATGTACAATTTTAATAAAAGCTCATCTGTGAAACATGCAAATGACTGAATTATTCAAGTTAGACAAATGATCTTGTTTTGTTTCTGCTGCATAAACTTAGCTCATTGCTTTTTTTTTTTTACCATTTAACCACTTTTTAACATTGAAGTATAGTTGATTTACAATGTCATGTTAGCTTCAGGTGTACAGCACAATGATTCAGTTATACAGATAGATAGATGATAGATAGATGGATAGATAGATAGGTATATTCTTTTTCAGATTCTTTCCCCTTATAGGTTACTACAAAATACGGAGTATAGTTCCCTGTATATACAGTAGGTCCTTGTTTGTTATCTAAACTCGTTGCTGTTGATATCAGAAAGCCATTGATTGAGTTGTCTCTGAAAATTTTAAGTACTTTTAATTAAAATGATTTGCTGTTCTTTAAGGAAATAGAAGTCTCCCCAGGTCTCTCTCTGGAGGGCATGTACTTTCAAGGACTAGAGAGTCTGAGCCAGTCTCAACGGACCATCACTTTGTTACCAACTAGGGTCCTTGAACTCCTTAATCAATAGAAATTGATGAGAGGCCAGAGGAGGAATTCAGGAGAGTCTTTACTGGGACTCGTGCTGCAGCAGAAGGGAGCCAAAACAAGCAACATGTACCCTTGCTCACTCCCTGAGGTGGGGCGAGCTGGTCCCTTAAATGGGGTGAGGGGGGGTTGGGCCGGAGCGGTGGCTCAGGTGGTCTGCCCACCCCCTTGGTGGTGGCGTGTGCAGGGGTCATGCGCAGGACCCTGCTTTTCCTCCCCGCCCCTCAGAAGTGGCAGCTGGGTTTTGGCCTTTTTGTATCCTCTTGTTCATAATTTGCGTAAACTGCGCATGCGTGCAGGTATTTTTAGCCCCTTATAGTTTCTTTGTATTCTGTTGCTGGAGGAGACGTTTGTCCAGGTGCAAGCACTGCAGTAGAGGGTCCCGGGTCCCAGCCTGTCTCAAGTTGACTGTCCTCTGTTTCCTAGAGCTTTGCACACTTTTCAGTAGCTCTTCTAACAAATATCCCCTCACTTCTCACAGGGAAGCTGCTAAGGCTGATCCCAGTCCTGGGGCTCGACAGGTGAGGTTACTGGTGAGTCTGTAGTTCAACAGCCCATTTTCTAGAAATACTTCCTTTCTGATAGGAACCATTTGTTTAAGACACCCGACTCCAAAAATTAAGTTTTTCCTCATATACAGGGCATGACTCATTGGTGTGTCTCTGCTACTGTTCTTTTCTTAAGAAGGAAGAATGAGGTTCTTTTTTATTCCCCATGAGAAAGGCTACGTAATTTTGTGCAACAGTTCCAAGATAGAAGGAAACGAGATGACAGAAGGAGAAAGCACGGGGACCTGCCACCTGACCCCAGAGGGCAATGTGTGTATCGGTAGACCCACAAAAGAAGTCCGTGTTTTCTACAAGTCTTTTTTTTTTTTTAATTATTTGCTTTATTTTTTTTTTTATTTTATTTGTTTATTTATTTTTGGCTGTGTTGGGTCTTCGTTTCTGTGCGAGGGCTTTCTCTAGTTGCGGCAAGCGGGGGCCACTCTTCATCGCGGTGCGCGGGCCTTTCACTATCGCGGCCTCTCTCGTTGCGGAGCACAGGCTCCAGATGCGCAGGCTCAGTAGTTGTGGCTCACGGGTCCAGTTGCTCCGCGGCATGTGGGATCCTCCCAGACCAGGGCTCGAACCCGTGTCCCCTGCATTGGCAGGCAGATGCTCAACCACTGCGCCACCAGGGAAGCCCAAGTCTTAACTGATGCTGGGGAAGACGCAGCTGTCCGTGCCCTCTTGGGTGATGGGAGTCTAGGGGTCCTCCTGCTGTATCTGGTTCTTTTTCCTCTGTTGACACTCATCTGTCATCTTTCATTCCCATGCTCTTCCTAAGCCCAGCCTCACTTTCTTTGTCCCCTAAGGGATTGGGTTGTGACTCAGATGTGCATCCCTAGGCTTCTCCCTTTCGAATACCCTTGGATATCATGAGCAGGTCCCAATTGTTAGCAGCTTTCTTTGTAATACACCGCAGATTGGAGCATTTGCCCTAGGCTATGAATTTGGAATAGAAAGAGGCAATTACACATAGACGCTGGTAGTTATATTTGCCATCCCACATCTTCAACAAGGATGCCTGAAGTTCCTTGGTAACCCTTTCCCTGAGGTTGCTTCCCCGTCTAGAGGGACCTGGTAGGGAAGGCTGGGAGAACACAGCATGGGAAAAGATTGGATTAGATTTCTGCCCAGATTGGAGGCATGGTTCCAACCTTGACCATGCATCTGAGTGTACGCCGTGGCCATCTGGTCAAGGGATGTTTCAGGAGGAAGCAAGGCAGAAATACTTGGATGCTTTTCTCAAACTACAGAGCTGCTCTTGGACATTTGTAAATTGGAGTTTGAGGCAGGTTGAAAGCCATTGAGTCAGATACAAGCATGGCCAGCGATTGAGTTAGCTCAGCGTGGCAGAAATGGCCTCCCATCCTCCTCTGGAAGCCCAGGTACCCTGCCTGGACCTTTCCCTGCTCCTGAGGCATGGACCCTGGTCTGGTGGTGATAACTCCCTCCCGACTCCAGCGTGTCCTCCAGGTCTGGGACTGCTTTGCTTTATCCCCCACTCCACTCTCTTCCACTAGTGGAAGGAAGGGTTTGCAAGTCCAGAATCTTGGGCTGGGAAGTCATACTAGCGGTGTCAGAAGCTCCAAGGGCTAGAAGAGAAAGAACATCTAGAGGAGAGGAGATTGTAATCTATACAAGTTACAGAATTTTAGTTCTGGGAACAAACAGAGGTATATGCTAGCTCCATCCTGCTTTCCAGATCCTGTCAGCAGGACACCACCTGTCGTGAACAGACACAGGGATGGTGAGTTAACCGAGCTCCTGCTGACTTGATTACATCTTTTACTGCAAACGATAACATGTAATAGTTGCAGCTAACGAACAGTTAGAAAGCACCTGCTGTGTGTGCAGAACACTTCTTCTAAGGTGCTTCAGATTTGTCCTCCGAAGTGTGAGAGGTTGGGTCATTGCCCACCAACTCCTGTCCCCTGCTGGGTGAACAATGCCCCCCCCCAAGGGACATTAACTCTTGTGCAATTCAGGACTGCACCTGCAAGGGTTGAAGGGACCCTCAGGCTTTAGAGAAAGCCCCCCAGGGCAGAGAAGTGGAGAGGTGAGCTGGAATGCTGTCGGCAGGTGTGGGAGCCAGGTGTGGGAGCCTTCCGTCATAGCTACCGCTGACACTGGGGACGGGGGGTGGGGGGTGGGGGTGGGGTGGGGGTGGGGGGTGGGGGGATGGGTCACAGGGCACCAAAAGCATCTGCTAAATCCTCCAGATTCCTCTACTGTTTATATACTTGGACATTTCCCTTTTGGGCAACAGAGCACCAGCCAATCCAGACCAAACTTCCCCACTGTACCTCAGCCTTTGTAATGGAAACTCCTTGACTGACTTTGCAACCCAGAGTTCCCCCAATACCACCGTTGACCAGGGTACACCAGGAAGGTGGGGGTGATCTGACCCTACATTTGGAAACCTCACCTAGTTCTAAGATGAAAGGGACTGATAGGTTATTGGTCATCTTCAGCTGCAAGGGCTCCAGCCATCTCCACCCACGTCCCAGCTCTGCCATTGCCCAGCTCTGATTTGGGCTTAATTACCTACCCAGCTTTCTGAGCCTGTTTTCTTCACCAGTAGAAATGGAACCATTAATATTGGTCTTGGAGGCTTGCTGGGAGCATTGCATAAGGTGACGTGTTAAAGTTCCTCGTAAGGTAGCAGGTAGGTGGTAAATGCTCAGAAGTTCCCTTCTCTTCTCCAGAGATAAGCGTTTACAAAGAAAGGCTTGTTTTGCCCGTAAGTGTGTTCTCCCTTTCTTGTAAGAGCATCTTAATTTTCTCTTGGGAAATCACTCCCTCCCCACTCTGTCCATCAGACAGAGCTGCCCCACCTCTCCAGCCCCGGAATGGGCACGTGGCCCAGGCTTGAGCAGTCAGACACACGTGGTGGTTTCAAGATGGCTACATGACCAGGTGGGTGTTGGAACTAGGGGGAAAGAGGAATCTTTTGCTATCTGGCTTCTAAGTCTATAGGATGTGAGCCTGGAGGTATTGGTGTCCATCTTGTCGTGAAGATGGGGAGAACCTGTTGAGAATGAAGCCCACCTAGTAGAATATGTTGTTGAGAGATGGCAAGACAAAACAAAGAACAAACAAAACAAACAAACAAAACCCCTGAATCCTGGTGGCATCCTTTGGATGCCTAGATCTAACTGTACCTGAAATAGGACTTTCTAGTTACTTGGGTGAATCAGTGTTTTGGTTCACTCTGTGGTCTGGGGCAGTCACTGGCCTCTGAGGTCCAGTCCTTCTGTGTCCCAAGGGGCTAACCAACCGCCTTCAGGCTGCCCTCGTTCTGCCAAGAGTGTCCCACAGAGCATGACCACCCTCATGTTTCTCATCGGTGAAATAGATTTGTCGGCTGTTCCAGTGACTCAGGGTTGATGTGAAGACCATATGGGATCTTGGAGGGGAATGCTCGTTGGAGATGATGAATTGCATGCAATTTTGTGGGCTTGTTACTCCTCTGCTGTGCTGGATTTCTGTTCAGAGGAGGAAGCTATAAAATAGGTTTGGAGCCACAGTGACACCTGGTGGCCATTCCTCTTATTGCACGATGCTTTTCCCCCAACGACTTAAAAAAAATTTCCCATATGTTTCAGCCTAAGGGTTGTAGGTTTTCTCATTTGCTAGGCTGGTGAGATGCCCCATCCTGAGAGGGCAGCGGGCCTATGTGGACACAGGGACATCCTAAAGGCAATAGGGGGTATCCAGTCAGAGGGAGACCAAAGTCCACGGACAGGAAATTCAACTTAAGGGAGATTGGGGGGCCAGCCACTCAGTCCTGCCGTGGCTGCGTCCACCTGCAGGTCTCTGACCGTGTTTGGCTGCAGGGACAGCAGAGCAGACCCACTGACACGAAGGTCCTTCTTCCTGAGCCATCATTCAACGTGGCTTTTTTTGGGGAATCCCAGGGGTCTGAGGTCTTCCCCCACCTTGGAGTCTTCCAGTCTTTGCTTGCCCAGAATTCGGCTTGGTGCCCGTGTGGATGCTTCCCAGAGGCAGTCCCTCTCGGCCCGTCCACCCCTACTCCCACCACCGAAGGATGGTCCCCTCAGCCCCGCTCCAACCTGAGAGGAGGCAGAGCCCCAAAGAGAGCGGGTCAGGACCCCAGGCCCGGGGCTGGGGCGTGGCGGAGCTAGACCTGGAGCCCAGCCCTGGTGCGACCCCAGGACTGGCTGCCTGCGGCCCTGGCTCCAGCCCTTCTTGCCCCAAAGCTTCCGTCTCTGTCTCTGGCCACCGATCACGTTTTAGTCGTTTCCCCGATGCTGTTGTCCGTCCCCCACCTCCCAGCCCCTCCCGACCCTCCATCATTCTGGCCTAAGCACCTCCAGCGTCCCAACACCCAACAGCAGTAGTAACACAGAAGGTCATCTCGCCGGCCCTAGGCCTGCCCTGGCTCAGCTGCCCTCCTAAGTCCTGGTGATGCGTCCCAACCAGAAGCCTTATCCTGAGGTAGCCTGGGTTCCCTGGTGAGCACGCGGTCCTGGACATTTTGCTTTTTAAATTCAGGGAGATATACGTATATATATATATATATATATATATATGCAGACGTGTACCGTGTGTGTTAATTTCATAAATGGCTTGGGTTCAGGGAGGAAATTTGAGCCCTCTTTCATCTGTAAATATTAGAAAAGTTTGAATCAGTAGGTACAATTATTAGTGCAAACAATGTACCCTACACTTTCTGAGATTTCAAGAATCATTAACTGTTTTGTTTAAGAAACACTAAGAGAAACACCCACCAACAACAAGGATGGCAGTTTTAAATGAATTTTGCTTTGAGAATGTAAGAAGAGGCTTGAATGAGCTGGATGCCCCCGGGGCAGAAGTTCTCAAGATTTGTTGCGCCTTAAGCAGCTGTCCCTGGGCTCCTCTTTGGACCAATTAAGTCCAGGGAAAGGGCTGATTCTGATATGCTGCCGGGACCGAGGATTACAGCTCTGCTGTGTTGCCAAGCTGGGAACCGCTAGCCCCATGCAGCTATTTAAAGTTAAATTAGTTCAAATTAAATAAAATTGAAAATTCTGTTTCTTTGTTGCACAGGCCACATTTCAGGTATTCAACAGCCATACGTGGCTGGTGGTTGCCATACTGGACACTGCAGATGACAGACTATTTCCATCATTCCAGAAAGTTCAGTTTCACAGGGCTGCCCTAAGGAGTTGCCAAGTTCAGCTTCTGTGGTTGGGGGCAGAGTGGGCAGGTCACCCTTGTGTAAAATGGAGGTGGTTTTCTGAGGTCCTGGGCAGGCTGATGGCCACAGTGGGAGTGCGAGTATTTGGGAGTTGGACCCGTTATGGTTCCTGTTTTTCTGCCGGGTTGTCACTCTGTAGGGTCGAGAAGCTTCTGGAAGTGTGTCCTGGGAAAGTCACGTGGGAGACACCCAGGGGCCCAGGGCGACTGGGCTGAACGCCAGGCCATCGTCACTGGGATGGTGAACACCTCCCACAGGTGGTGCGCAGGTTGGGGAACTGTTTGGGGCCCCACGTGCTGAGAGAATGGAGGATCCCGCAACTGCCCGTGAATCCTTTATTCCCCGCGGGGTGACCCTTTTGGCCCCCTGCAGTTAACCCTCCTCTGGGACGTTGAGTTTCTCCTTCACCCCACAGGCCACCACGGCAAAAAAAACCTCAGGGAAGAAGGTGCGGATGTACACGGCGGCCTTGGGGATGGGGTTGGCCAGGAAGACCTCTTGCTTCTTGCGTCTCACCGTGCGCATCACCTCCTCCGCCACGTCCACGGGGTGCACCCCGTAGGTCAGCCTCCTGAAAAAGACTGAAAAGCCCCCAGGCGGGGGCAGGGCTTACAGCCTCGGGAGGAGGGGTGTGGCCAGAGCCCCGCCCCCCGAGGTGGGGACGGGTGTGCGCTTCTGGAGTCCCAGTCTCGGGACCAACCCTGCCGTCTGCTGGCCCTGCGCCCTGGGGAGGCACTTTACCCGCTGCGCCTCAGCTTCCGCATCTGTAAAGTAGGCGCAGTTTCCTGCCCCGTTAACATCCCAGGATGGTTATGAGCCGTCGGAGGGGATGAGAAAGAGCTTAGAAGATAGGAAGGTGCCGGATGTATGAAGGGGCTGTTGTTTACAATTGTTGCGAAGCTGTGTTTGTCCAGAGCCTCCTGGAACCTCTTGCCTAAGTCTTGATTCATCTTGATTCCCTAATGTCGATAGAGCCTCGGGCAGGGGGTAGCTGTTCTGTGTAGAGCATTCTAGAATACTGATCATAGGTGCCTTTACAGACCACTCAGGATTCTAGGAGCTGGAACTTTCAGTCTTGCCTATGAGTCTACAAGTTAGGTATCACCATCAGCCCTCATTCTCCAAAGGGGAAACGGAGGCAGAGAGATGAAGGGAGTTGCTTAATATGTGACTGAGGCGAACTTCACATGCAGGCAGTCAGGGCCAGACTCTTGAGTTTCTCTGTGCTGCCTTCTAGGGCAAGGGGAACAGGAAGTTCTCGAAGACCAAATCCTGGCTATTCCACATGGGAAACAGGCCCAGAGGTGGGCAGTCCCAGTGGCCAAGGTCACAGAGCCTGTGATTGACGGAGCCCAACCTGGCTTCGGTCTGCTGATTGCAGGTTAGGATTCCATCTACCTGCTGCCTCAGGACCTACGTTTTGGGGTCCCTCCCCACTGTTAGCTGGGTGCAGGGGCCCCACCATCCCCAGTCTCATGCTTCAGGAGCGCCCCCCTGGACCCGCCCCCCCCCCCCCAGAGCCCTCCGCGGCCCCTGTCCCTCTGGCTTCGCTCTGAAAGCTCACATTTCCAGATGGAGGCCTCCCAGTTTCCTTGGCCTGGATGAACGTGGTCGGAGCGGATGAAAGCGGGGCTCACGGTGCTGACGACAACGTCGTATTCCTCCACCTCGGCCCGCAGGCAGTCGAAGAAGCCAAGCGCCGCATGCTTGGCGGCGGCGTCTGGAAGAAAAACCAGCGAGGGGTGGGCGTGGGTCCCGCTGTGCTTCCCAGGAGGGGCCTTGGGGACACACATCCCTGCAAACTCCGTTGGGAGAGGCCTCAAGTCACCTGCCCCTCGCTTCATAGATGAGGACAGAGAGCCTTTGTGAAGCAGTGGACAGATGCAGAGATGAGACGGAATCCAACTTAGCCACTTGCCCGTTGTGTGACTTTGGGCAAGTGACTCATTTTTACCTGAAGAGGCTCAGTTTTCTTATCTTTAAAATGGGCATAATACACAGGGAACTATATTCAATATCCTGCGATAAACCGTAATGGAAAAGTGTATGAAAAAGAGGATGTATATGTGTAACCGAGTCACTTTTCGGTACAGCAGAAACTAACACAACGTTGTAAATCAACTATACTTCAGTAAAATTAAAAACCGATAAAATGGGCTAAATAAATAAATAAATTGGGGATAATATCACCCTATCCAAGTGAGAAAATGTATATAAAACATTTCAGCCGGGAAGGCTGGTTCCCTGAGAGAGTGATTTCTCCAAAGTCCTGAGGCCATCAGGGTTAAGAATGCAGGAGCTAGGACTTCCCTGGTGGCGCAGTGGTTGAGAATCCGCCTGCCAATGCAGGGGACACGGGTTCGAGCCCTGGTCCGGGAAGATCCCACGTGCCTCGGAACAACTAAGCCCGTGCGCCACAACTACTGAGCCTGCGCTCTAGAGCCCACGAGCCGCAACTACTGAAGCCCGCGCAGTGAGAAGCCCATGCATCACAACCAGGAGTAGCCCCCGCTCTCCGCAACTAGAGAAAGCCTGTGGGCAGCAACGAAGACCCAACGCAACCAAAAATAAATAAATTAATTTAAAAAAAAAAAGAAAGGTTCCAAGGAAACCAGTGCATTGGGTTCCATGTTGGTTGGAGGCCAAAGGGCCAGTTGTGTTGCCTGCACCACATTGTATCATGTCACTGCTGTCTGTGTCCCCAGCACCTGGTTCTAGGCATTCGATTGCTGTTTGTTGAATGAATGAAGGCAGCGAGCAAGTGGAGAGTAATCCACCTGCTGAAAATGACATGTATGTTTGTGAGTAGGAGGAATAGTGGTGAGGTTCTAGATGGGCTGGGGCAGAGACGGAATGAGGTACGTGGCAAAGACTGCCCTGTGCGGACCCAGCTCTATTCTTCTCCCCATCCTGGGCCCACAGGCGGACTGCAATTCCCAGCATCCCTTGCAGCGAGGGGGTAAGCATGTGACTGGCTTCTCGACGACAGGATGTGAGCAGGGCTGTATGGGCACGACGCCCTCTTCTTGCCAGCAGGAACCCACATGGGGTGGGAACTAGCTTTGACCACGTGGAAAATGATGGCAAAGCTGTGACTTGGCACGACTCTGGGCCCCCGAGTGACCGTGAGGAACAGTGATGCCCGCTGAGCTGGGCCATCCCATTTAGACAGTTATATGGAGGAGGAATAAAGGTCTTAACCTAACTAATGCAAATGAGAAAAGGAAAGTAAAACACTATTAGGGGGGTATGATGGGCTGAATTGTATCCCGCCCCCAAATTCATATGTTGAAGTCCTAACCCCAGTATCTCAGATTGTGGCTGTATTTTGAGATAAGGGCCTTTAAAAGGTAATTAAGGTAAAATGAGGCTGTTAGGGTGGTGCCCTAATCCAATCGGACGGGTGTCCTTATAAGAAGAGCAGGAGACGGCAGGGGTGCCCACACACAAAGACCATGTGAGGACCCGGGGAGCAGGCCATCAGCAAGCCAAGGAGAGAGGCCTCGGGAAACATCAAGCCTGCCCACACTTTGATCTTGGACTTCCAGCCTGCAGAGCTGTGAGAAAATACATGTCTGTTGTTTAAGCCACCTGGTCTTTTTTTTTTTTTTAATATCTATTTATTTATTTGGTTGCACCAGGTCTTAGTTGTGGCAGGTGGGCTCCTTAGTTGCGGCTCACCGACTCCTTAGTTGTGGCATGCGAACCCTTAGTTGTGGCATGCATGTGGGATCTAGTTCCCTGACCAGGGATTGAACCCGGGCCCCCTGCATTGGGAGCGGGGAGTCTTAACCACGGTGCCACCAGGGAAGTCCCTGTGGTATTTTGTTGTGGTGGCCCCAGAAGACTACATCAGGCCACCCCACCCACCCTTTCTTCATTCCTCTCTCCCTCTCACCTTTCTACCCACCAGACACTTACTTACCCAGCTCCGGTTTCGTGCATGGTACTTTGGGCCATAAGGAAACGTATGAGACATGTTCTGCCACCCTCCCACATCCTACCTCACGGGAGGTGGGACTGTCTCCAGAATTCTCCCAGTTGGGTCCCAGGAACATACAACGAGAAGTCCCTCTCCTCCTTGGACTTTTTAGAGGAGTCTCACCTTTGGAATTCTCTCTCTCGCCTCCCCTGGAATTGTGTCCCTTTCCTTTTCTCCTTCCTCCTTCCTCAGAACCTCTCCATCTCTCTCCCCTTTTGGGATGTGCACCCCTCCTTTCTTTCCCAGTTGTAATCGTTCCTGTCTCTCCAGGGGCATCTTTGCAGAGAAGGGGGCATCTGAGCTGGGGCTGTGCACCCATGTCAGGAGCGTGACCTTGATCTGGCATTGATCGTGTCCAGCCAGGACGTGTCCTGACCGCCTGTGAGATGTGAGCTTCTGGGGGCTGAGGGAAGGGCTTATCTTTATCTCCCATAGCCACCTGTGTGCTGTAGATGGTCAAAAATAGGAGCTGAAGGGATGAAAGAAAAGCCAACAGATGCTTTCATCTCTGGACCCTCTTCCCCAGTGTAACCCCATGCCTAGTCCTAGACACACATCTCTTGTCTTATAAGACACATAACATAGGACGAAACATGTTTGTCTTAGCAACTTACAGGCTGTACGGAACGGGATTCCAAGCTTCCCTTGGATGTTATTCACTAACACAATTTGTCCGGTCCTCCGGGAGATCATGTTGGGGAGCAGGGCTGGGAAGCACAGGACAAAGAACCACGGTTACAAATCTGAGACTGAGTCAGGCAACATCAGGCAGAGCCCTTCCCCTCATTACGGAGGGCTCCTCTACCTCCCTGACAGTTAGGTTACAGTGGGACACAGATGGAATGGACCCTGGTTACCACTTATCCAGTGTTTCCTAAGAGTGGGCTGGGCTCAACTGGGGAATTGCTGGGTTATTTTATTTTATTTTATTTTATTATCTAATTTTTTTGGCCTCGCTGCACGTGGCATGCAGGATCTTAGTTCCCTGACCAGGGATCGAACCCAGGACCCCTTCAGTGGAAGTGCAGAGTCCTAACCGCTGGACCCCCAGGGGAGTCCCTGGATGATTTTAAATGACCCATCCATGTGCATGGAGTGACACTGATTTCAATAGTGAGAAAGGTAATCCCTTTTCAATTGTCCTATTGCTTCCAGTAGGAAAGTTGGTTCCAATGGGTCTTTAATACTTCTCTTGCATGTGCTAATCTTTTTTTAAAAAAGAGAGGAAAGACCTCAGCCCTTTGTCTTGGGAGAACTTACTACTTTGTTCTGATTTCAGGTTTTCTTGTATTGATGGAGAGGGAAAGGGGTTTTTAATTTATGGTAAAGATTTCCTCCTGAATTGAATTAATTTACCAATGAGGAAATTTAGAAAAAGATATGGAGTAATAATAGCACAGATTGAATAGGGAGATGGCAAAAAATATCAGAAGACTTAAGTTTGCATTCCTCACTGTGGTGCCAGGGAACCTGAGCTCTCAGAGGTTGAGTGAAGGACACACCTTGGCTGGCCTGCTTGGTATGTCCACAGCGACTGGGCTGGAGGAAACTGTGATCTCCGGGGCATCGTCTTAGAAGCTCTGGGGAGTCATCTTTCTGCTCCCAGCGCTTCTTTCCCTTCAGCTGTCACAGCTCTCAGAATCCCATTATCATGGAGATTCTGGCCATAGAGAAGGCAGCTCTAAGACCATGCTTTCTCAGCCTTTGCCAAACACACTACTCCCTCCATGTAGATATTCTCCATGCTTATATTCTCCCTTTTGTGCTTCTGCTTCGATAAACTTTATTTGGGGTGAGAGGAGGGCTTCAACTCTTGGTTCTATTCCATGTCATCTCTAGCAACACCCCTAACCCCAGCTTCAGATCTGCATTTGAACTTAACCCTTAGAAATCTCCACACAGGAACCACCATTTTACCTTTAAAAGGGAGACGTCCTCCTGCCTTCCTGTTTCTGCAAAGGGATTGACAGTATTCTGGGTCTCTTGCAGATAAACTCTTTTTCGACCTTGGACCAACTGTCCTGATTAGGAGCAGATCAACCACGAGGTCGATATAGTAAAAGATTTGCAGGGGATGAAGACCATGGTCCAGAGATGTGGAATGGGATTGGAGGGGAGCCATGGATATGAGTAAGAAAAGAGGAGAAAAGGGCAGGGCTTGGGGAGGGGGCTTAATGGAGAGGCAGGTTGGAATATACCAGTCAGAGACTTTCACAATCCCTTTTCTTTCATCAACATTTACAGTCAGATGCTGAAAGCTTTCACCAAATAAGTAGGGATTTTTCTGAAAGAGGGGCTGGAGGCTCCATCCAGAATTGGGTGACTGTCTGGAAATATAACAGAGCCCTTTCTAGCAGCCAGTGGGAAGGTCAAACTCACGAGACCTTTGGTCAGTGTGATGGGTCCAAAGTAATTGGCATCCATGATCTTTTTGTCGAGTTCCAGAGAAATGTTATGGGCAGGCCCCTTCACCTTCATGCTGGCATTGTTGATGAGGATGTCCACGCAGCCATAGCAATCCAGGACCTCTTTGGCCACATCCTGGACACAGCTGATGTCCGAGAGATCCAAGAGGACCAGCTTTGGGGTGAATGTCTGCTGGACCAATGAGAGAGTCAAGGCACATGTGGGTACATCCCCACAGACCTTGGGACCCTTCAATCTAAGAGTCACCCCTTTTGAAACTCAGAGCTCATGGAATGACTACAAACAAATGATGAGGAAGAAGCAGAGAGGACTCTGGGAGGAAGGAAACTGATGGAGAAAATGCATCCTTGGGGACCAGAGCAACAACAACATTCCCAACACACAAACATGCAGTCATAAGTCTGAACTTCTGGTCAAGGGGCCAGACCTGAGAAATCCAAGTAGAGGCCATGCACTGATTCTGCTGGTGATGTCATTTCTTATAACACTTCTGAGCTCCTTTTTGGAAATTGCTTTCAGACTGGCTTCCACGCCACAAGAGAATCTGCCCAGTACTTTGTAGCCACATTTAATTTTTGGCCAAAATCACACACTCAACACAATTTTTTTGGAGCACGATCTATGTGCCAGGCATTTGTGTTCAGCCCTAAACATTTGATATCGTCAAGATTCTCATGGGTTAGAAGGGATACAGATGGAAAAATTGATGTTACCATATGGTAAATGCAATCCCGGTGTTTGACAAACACTAGTCCTGAGATACGGCCTTAAAAAAAGGTTCCCTGGTCAAATTTGCTTAGGAAATACAGACTATTATATGTTCTTCTTGGAGATAACACAATGCACATTTGGATAGCAAGGGCTCTGAAAAGTCCTGCAGTAAAGAAATTAGTCAGACAAGCTTGGCCTAACTCAGTATTTCCCACACAACTGACTTCAGAACCTCGTTTTTACTACTTAATAACCAATACCTAATAAGATCCCAAGAAACATACCTTGGGGTATGTTGTTATCCTGGTTGCTCCATCTCCTCAAGTACCAGAGTTAGTTCTGAATGATTTTTGGCTATTTCCAAAATCAAATTCAACATCAAGGGAAAAGATTGACAACAACAAAAAAAATCCTGAAGCGAACTCTCTGAAGGCAATGTCTTTTTCTTTTTTTCAAATAAATTTACTTATTTATTTATTTTTGGCTGCGTTGGGTCTTCGTTGCTGCGCACAGGCTTTCTCTAGTTATGGCGAGCAGGGGCTACTCTTTGTTGTGGTGGGTGGGCTTCTCATTGTGGTGGCTTCTCTTGTTGCGGAGCACCGGCTCTAGGCGTGTGGGCTTCAGTAGTTGTGGCACGCGGGCTCAGTAGTTGTGGCACACGGGATTCGTTGCTCCGCGGCATGTGGGATCTTCCTGGACCAGGGCTCGAACCCGTGTCCCCTGCATCGGCAGCCGGATTCTTAACCACTGCGCCACCAGGGAAACCCTTGAAAGCAATTTCTTAAACAATGCTCCAGAAATGCTTTGAAAACCCCAGCTGCATTGAAATGTGTTCACCTCCTGTGTAACTTCATGGAAGGGGACTTCACTTCCCTGATTTCTTTGAAGGAAATTTTTTTTTTTTTTTTTTGGCTTGCGGGATCTTAGTTCCCTGACCAGGGATTGAACCTGGGCCATGGCAGTGAAAGCGCCAAGTCCTAACCACCGGACTGCCAGGGAACTCCCTCTTTGAAGGAAATATTATTTGAAGTATTATTTAAAAAATCAGCCATGAGTATTTATAAACAGAGCCCATATCTGTGACATACCATATTTTCTGGATCCTCTTTGAGTCTGACTTAAGTAGAGTGGGGGGTGGGGAGGATCAGAGGCTAGAGGCATGATGAGGGGTCAAAATGAGCCAACCCCCAAGTGGGCAGACTTACCTGTGTCAAGATTACATTTCCCAAGGACTTCCCTGGTGGCGCACTGGTTAAGAATCCACCTGCCAATGCAGGGGACACGGGTTCAATCCCTGATCCAGGGAGATCCCACATGCCTTGGAGCAACTAAGCCCCTGCGCCACAACTACTGAGCCCACGCGCCACAACTACTGAAGCCCGCGCGCCTAGAGCCTGTGCTCCGCAACCAGAGAAGCCACTGCAATGAGAAGACCGTGCACTGCAACAAAGAGTGGCCCCCGCTCCCCGCAACTAGAGAAAGCCCGTGCAGAAACGAAGACCCAACGCAGCCAAAAATAAATAAAATTAAAATTTTAAAAGTACATTTTAAAAAATTACATTTCCCCAAAGCAAAATTTCATCCAAATTTCCCCGAAAGAGCTGCCGTGTAACAAGCAACGAAGGCTAAGGGTGTCCAGGGGTTGCCCGTGGCGGCTGCCGGAAGGCCTTACCTTGCTGGGGTCAGCCGCGCTGACCAGGGCACCGTGTAGACTCTGAAGCCTCTCCCAGCTCTTTCCGCACAGCACCAGCCTGGCCCCGCCGGTGTGGAACACCCGAGCACACTCTGAGGGGAAGAAGGAAGGAGGACAGGACACACTGTGGGTGAAACCACTGATGGCGAGCCCCTCTTTCTTACAGATTCAAGGGTTCCAAGAATTCAAAAGCCTTAGAGCCATGAGTTCCTTTAGAGGTCATTGCATTCAGCTGCCTCTGGAATTTCTTCTTGTTTCCAGCCTCAGCATGGTTGCCTCCTGTGAAGAGCATCTCACAGGGGTGTGAAATAACCTCTCCTCCATTGGGTAGTTCTGATTATTAGGACATTCTTTCTTAAACTGGACAGAAAGATGACTCCATCAAGCAAGACCCCCAGAAGCACAGCTCTAAACATATCTCAATCTGAAGATATTGGAGACAGCTGCCATGTTTTTGCAGACCAAATGTCACTAGTTTCCTCCACATTTTCTCTGTGGGTCGATACTCCAGCCAGGGTTCTTTTTATTAAGAAAGGAAACCTGCCTGCTGTCTAGTAAGTTTTACTCTGGACGAATTTCTGACTCACCCAATGTCCCAGTGTTCTTTTTTTTTTTTCTTTTTTTGGCCATACCGCGCGGCATGCAGGATCTTAGTTCCCCAACCAGGGATCGAACCTGTGCCCCCTACAGTGGAAGTGTGGAGTCTTAACCGCTGGCCTGCCGGGGAAGTCCCTCACCCAATGTTCTTAACTGGGAAGTAGTTGGTAGATACACAAGTATTCTTATGTGGCAATAACAATGATATTTAAGAACAATAAAAGCTAACAGATTTTGACAGTTTACTTGCTTGAGTAGCTATGGAAAGGGATTTACATATATTAGCTCATTTAATTCTCACAGTCATCCCATGCAGCAGTTTCTCAGGTTGGGTTCCCTAAAAGCAGAATCTAAGACAGGGATTCAGGTGGCCAGGATTAATTCAGGGAGTGCTCTTCAGAGAAAATCTGTCAGGGATTAAGGGCATGGCGTAGGTGAAGGGGAAGGATGTTGTCTCAGGTAAAGTCTAGCTTTGGCTGGACCCAAGGAAGGCTCTGGACTGTAAACCCAGCTGCAAGGCTGTCCCACCTGGATGCAAGGGGACTGTCTTTTGTACACATGTGTCAACCAGTCACTGATGGTGTGCTGCCTCCCTCCGGGGGTGGGTACAAAAGGTGTCCACTGGCAGAGGGCAAGTCTATGAGCCATGGCCACCAACACTCATAGGACCTGGGGATGGATGAACTGGCCAGGTACAGGAATCTAGGAGGGGCACCAAAAACACCTACTACAGGGGAGTAGCTATTACTGTCCCATTTTTACACCAAGCACTGGTGACCCGGGCTGCCTGGGGATGCCAAAGGGTAGTTGGGCAGCACTGGGTGCCCACTAGAGGCTGGAAATCCTGTGTGCCATGGCTCTAAGTGATCTCATGTTTGTGTGATTTTCTCCTGCAAGTCTCAACAGCTGGAGCTGGTGGAGAGAAGGGGGCCAGCTCGACAGGACAGTTGGCAGGGGTTTGATAAGTGGGCATTGTGGGCAGGGGAATTGTGGTATTGGAGAGGGAGCAATTGATGTGCTGGACCATTCAGTCTAAGCCAGATGGGAGCAGGAGTGAAGGCAGGAGGGGCTGATAGAGAAGGAAAGGAGAAGGCTCTAGGGAGGGGAGGTCTCAGTGAGGTCTAGAAACAGATGTGGTCGGGGGAAGCTGCGGTCAGTTCTGCTGACAAAGGGAAACTTGAATCAAGAAATAACTGTGTGGGGCTTCCCTGGTGGTGCAGACACAGTGGGTCCAAGGTGACCCCATCCCTGACTTGGCCGAATTGTGTGGGTTTGGGGTGAGGGTTAGCAGTCCTGGTCTCTATCTGTCTGGTTTCCCTAGGAGACAGCTTGGAACTGGGCTCCTTGATGCTGTCCAGAGCTACCCACTGAGTTCAGTCAGGTTCTGTGGGACTGGGCATGTACTGTGGGCTGTGTGTAGCCTACATCATCCGCTTGGTGCCCCTCACTTTTTTCTTGCCTTGGACCTGAGAAACGGAGCACTTTGAACCCAGAATCGCTGTGGTCAGCAGCATGTTCTGGCTAAGCATTTATTTAAGGTCACCCATGCCCAGCTTCTCAAGTTACTTCTAAATACTCGGACTTTATTTTCTTCTGCTTTGCATTTCTTTCTAGGGTGAGTCCATAAGAGACAGTGAAAAAGGGCAGGGACATTAGTCATGACAGAGACTAGACCGTATTCCTCTGAAAATGCCATTGTGCTCCTGAGATATATTTCCTGGGCACCTGATTTGTACAATGTTTGCTTATAATAGAATGAGACTTTTAAAAATAAATAAACAAGACTACTAAACCAAATATACATCTCTCAGCAATAGATAGAAGTCCTGTCCAGTAAGACAGAAAATCAGGACAGTTGTAGAACAGCCTTCTCAACCAACAGGGTCTAATCGACATTTGTAATTCACTTCATTCATAAGCAGCAGAATGCACATGCCTTTCACACACCCGTGGATCATTCACCAAGAGAGTCCGTGCCCTGGACCAACTGAGAAATACCCAGATACGCCACTAACGGTAGTGTATTTCTGTGAGGAGCCACGGAACCCAGAAACCAGCGCCTTAGGGACCAGCCAAAAGGAAGGAGCAATCGAGGTGCCAGGGAATGAAGGCGATGAAGGGGTCTCGGGTTGGCAGCTGTCCTGATGCTAGACGGGCGTGTTCTGCTTGAAGAACGGTCTTCCCCAAAGACTGACTCTGCATGTCTCTGGGTGGGTGTCTCTGCTCCATTTCCCCGGGGCACCCACTACTCCCTGTTGTCTTGTGTCTGGGCTGGCTGGCAAACGTGTGTGCCTGGTTTGTCCCTGTGGAAGATGGAATTTGTGTCCCTTGTGAGTATTGAGTCTAGTGATGTTGGATATCCTCCTTGGGAACTGCTTCTGGGACCCACGTAGGGGCCACCTAAGAACCTAGTTTTACTGCCTTACTCTTTCTCTTTCATCTCATGTGGTGAACCCAGGTCGATCACCCACTGAAATGGAACCCATTCTTGAAGGATGCAGGTGGGCTGCTGTGGGGATGCCTAGGGGAAGGAGAATCAGAGAGAATTCCCAGATGGGAGGTTACAAATGTTCTCGTAATGGTAGCACCATGGGAGCGGGTGCCCAGCCCACCAGCGGGCCTCTTTGGAAGGGGCAGTGCTCATTTCAGGATGTAGAGGACTCAACAGATACTGGTTGAGTGACCTAATGAGTGTTTGGCTGGTGGGTTCGACATTTGATTAAAAATAACAAAAACGACAGCAAAAATGATACCCAAACTATGTGACACATGGGGCTGCACTACCATTGTTAGGGATGAGAGAGAATCTTAAAAACCTAAGGGCATTTACTGTCTCTTATGTCACACATGCCACCAGCAGAAGGGCCCTCTGAGACCATCTAATTCAGGAGTTGCAAACGTAAATGCCTTCAAGGCCAGGAGGTGACGTGGTTGAGAGAATCAGGCCGAGTGTGAGACAATAGGGATTAGTGAGGTGTGTGGCACACTGGTGTTTGCACGTTTTGCACATTCTGCATAATTATCACCATCGCTAACACTTGAGGGGTGCCCACTCTAGTTCCAGGCACTGTTCTAAGTGCTTTCCATCTATTAATTCGTTTATTCATCACAACAGCATTATGAGGCAGAAAGTATTAGTATCCTTGCTTTCAGATGAGAAACCCAAGGCTGAGCAGTGCATCACCAGATGGTTAGTGGTGGAGCCAAGACTTCAACCCCACCCCCAAGTTTGGCCTCTTCACCAGTTCACTGCCCCAGCTGAGGGCTTTGCATTTCAAAATTTCTAGAAACCCCCCTGGAGGCAAAACAAATCATGTCTGCAGACCGATGTTGGCCCTTAGACTGTGAGTTTGCAACCCCAGGTACTCCAGTCCCCTCATTTCTCAGGCGAGAAAGCTGCAGCCTCCAAGAAAGAAGACGCTTGCTGGTTCACGACAGCTGCTGGGAGAGAACGCAGCCTCGATCCACCCCCGTCCGGCCCAGCGGGCTCACCCACACGCCACCCTGTTGCCTCTCACCCTCCAGGGCAGGAGTGGGCACGAGAGGGGGCAGAGCTCGCTTACCCTTGCCCAGTCCTGAGATGGCATCGGTGATGACCACCACCTTGTTCTGCGCGGCTGACTTGGACCACAGCCTGGACGCCTCCTGGTAGATGAAAAGGAGGCCGCTGATTCCCAGGAGCAGCAAGGGTAGCATGAGCACAGCTGGGACCCCCATCTCCTGCTGGGGGAAAACGGCAGGAAGGAATCCGCTTCGCACAGAGGCTCTGAGCGGGACACGGGGCAGGGGGAGGCCTGAGGCTGCCGGCTGCGCTCACGCCCCAGGCCCGGGGCCCGCTGTCCAGGGAGCTGGGCTCTGTGCCGACTCCCAGAGGGCTGCTTCCTGGAACACCTGGCCGGCACGCTAATCCCCAGACGGTCAAGGAAGAGAAAATTACTCACGGTGTCTCCAGCAGCAAATGGGATCCGGCCTGCCCTCCCAAAGGTTAATTACAAATTTAATTAAAATGGGTCTGCATGTTTGGAAGGAAAGCCATGTGTTAAGGCCACCTGCTTGGGCCCCAATGGCTATTTATAGCTCTCTGTGCACTAAAGGGCTTTCAGGGTAAATATAGTGTCTCTTCTGATATTCAGGGACACACGCTGGCCGGGTCTGATTTCAGAGTTCCTGCCAGGCCTTCTAAAGCTCTCCCGGCTGCCTCACCATTAGAGATTGCTCTGCAGTTTGGGGCTGGGCGTTAGGGATTGGGACCGGGAATTTCAGCACGAACACCCTTGCCTTCTCTTCCTATAACCCTCCTATCAGGTGGCTTCCATGTAGCTCAGACCCGTGTGGCAGTGAGCCATCTGGCCTTCCCTTTCCGGTTGGGGGTGAAAAGAACAGAAAATCTGTTCAACGGAATGGAGCCTGTTGCAGAATGAGACACTTGGAAGTGTGACGTGAACTACGGGAAAGAGCAGTTTGGAGCTGTTCCTCTTCAGTCAAGGGCTTCCACATTCCAGAGCCTTAGCCTCCTTATCTCTAAAATGGGCACAACAGTTCTCATCTTGCCGGACTGTTGGGAGAACAGAATAATATACTGCATCTCAACAACAGACTCTGAGAAGATCACTCTTGTTACCTTTAGTGATTGAGAATACTAAGAATGTATCCCAAATGTCAAATACTTTAATGACTTAAGGAAACTCAGTAGGATTAGAAATGGAGAGAGATAGTAGCTACTATGGAAAACAGTACGGAGGTTCCTTAAAAAACTAAAAATAGAGCTGCCATATGATCCAGCAATCCCGCTCCTGGGTATATTTCTAGAAAAAAATGAAAACACTAGTTCGAAAAGATACATGCACCCCAAGATTCATAGCAGCACTATTTACAATAGCCAAGACATGGAAACAAACCAAGTGCCCATTAACAGGCGACTGGCTTAAGAAGATGTGATATATATAGAGAGAGAAATATTGCCATTTGCAGCAACATGGCTGGACCTAGAGATTATTATGCTTAGTGAAATAAGTCAGACAAAGACCCATACCATATGATACCGCTTATATGTGGAATTTAAAAATAATACAAATGAATGTATATACAATACAGATTTACAATCCTAGAAAACAAACTTGTGATTACCAAAGGAGGGTGGGGAGGGACAAATTAGGAGAATGAAATTAACAGATACAAACTACCATACATAAAATAGATAAGCAAGGGGATTTACTGCATAGCACAGGGAATTATATTCAATATCTTGTAACAACCTATAATGAAATAGAACCTGCAAAAAAAAACCAAACAAAAAACCCACAACTGAATCACTGTGCTGTATACCTGAAACTAATGCAATATTGTAAATCATCTATATTAAAAAAACAAAAGAAGAAATGGAGAGACATAAATAGCCAAAATTCAGTTCAAGTACTCAAACCATCAAAAACCAGAAGACAGATCATAACAATGTCCTATTTTGTGTGGTAAGGGCCAGGAGCCTGGGCAAGGAACAGTACACTGGAGGTGGGGACAGAGAAACTGCATTTCTTCCTTGGAAATGAAAATGTCCAGGAACATTTTTAAACACCCAACTTTTTAAATGACACCTGATATACATATAGAAGTATGTATATATCCTAAGTGTAGAGTTTCCTGGATCTCAAACTGAGCACATCCTTGTAACCAGCACCCAGATCAAGAAACAAAGGATTGCCGACAACCCCCATCGTGTCTCTTTCCAGTCATAAGGGTGACTACTTTCTAACTTTTGATAGCATATATGGTTGACCCTTGAACAACACAGGTTTGAACTGTGTGGGTCCACTTATTTTCAACAAATACTGCAGTACTTCATGATCTGAAGTTAGTTGAATATGTGAATGTGGAACCGCGCATACAGAGAGCCAACTTTGAAATTATGTTGGGATTTTCCACTGAAAATTGGCAACCCTGGGCTTCCTTGGTGGCGCAGTGGTTAAGAATCCGCCTGCCAATGCAGGGGACATGGGTTCGAGCCCTGGTCCGGGAAGATCCCACATGCCGCGGAGCAACTAAGCCCGTGCGCCACAACTACTGAGCCTGCGCTCTAGAGCCCGTGAGCCACAACTACTGAGCCTGTGCACCTAGAGCCCATGCTCCGCAACGAGAGAAGCCACCGCAATGAGAAGCCCGCGCACCACAATGAAGAGTAGCCCCCGCTCGCTGCAACTAGAGAAAGCCTGCGCGCAGCAACGAAGACCCAGTGCAGCCAAAAATAAATAAATGAAAATTGGCAGCCTTAACCCCTGTGTTGTTCAAGGGTATTAGCAATGTGGAGTCACTGGTGCTATTGACAGGAATGTCAGTGTGAAGGTTACCATGAGGATTCAGTTCTCCTTCAAACTTACTGTCAGTGGTTCTGTAATGAGCAACCCTGCAAGGTGGCCCATGATCCACCCAACTCCCTACATCTGATACTTTGAAAGCACAACCTTCTCTCCACCTTGATCTCGGATGACAGCCTCGCGAAATCCGGAAGGTGCTTGAAGCCACCAGCCTGCAAGGTCCTCAGAGCTTCGTTGAATAACGTCAGGCAGCTTCAACTTTGCCCCATGGCCCTGGTAATGAGGAAGAGGCAGGACAGGGCGTGGGTTCTCTGGAGCAGAATTAAGTTTGGACTCAAAGTTCTCACGGGAGCTTCAGCTGTACCTGCAAAAACTCATATCCACTAAGGGTGGTCGGAGTTTCCTTTTCTTTCAACTTAATTGCCACAGACAAGGAATATTCCAGCCCAAACACAATCTTTAGTCTACAAAGAGATTCTTGCTCCAAATCCCTGTCTACTTTACTGCCCCACTTAAGAAAGATGCCTGAAGCTTCACCTAACCCTGAAATAATGGTATTTTCTAGTCCAAGAATTGAGAACTAAGACCAGTATGAATGCATTTACGGGGTCAGGGACCATTCTGGGAAACCTGGGATGTGAAGGTCACAGTCTAGATCAGAGCTAGTCCCAGCCTGCCTTCACCTCTGGGGCCTCTTCAGTCTCCTCGGTTCCAAGTAGAAGCCACACTTGGAACAACATCTAGTTTCAAGCCGAGTGTAGCTTGCACTCGCCCTAATCCATCTGTGAATCAGAGAAGAGGGCTCCCTCCATGGCTTCGTCCCAGCGTTTACTACCCCTTTGCTCCCCCATAAACTGCCCCAGCGCCCTGCCCTCTGACAGCCTCGCTTAGGGAGGGAGAAGGGGAGCAAAGAATTTGGCTCCCACTATGCCTCCAGAAAGGCAGCATGATGGGTTTGAAGTGGGACAGCCCTGAGTCTGAACCTCAGTTCGGCTTCTGACTTGTGTGCAGCCTCAGGCACACACATAAACCTTCTGAATGTCATGGCCGTCATCTGGAAATGAGGATACTAATGCTGTTCTCTTCCTCGCTGCACCGCTGTGGAGAGTTAGAATATAAGAGGTGACATGTGGACAGCACCCAGAATGGGTCTGTTCCATTGCTACGCCTGATGGTTTTGGTTTCTCTCTTCTTTCTGACAATTCTTTCCTAGTCTGTGTTGGTTTTCCTTGTTGCCTTTCCTTAATGCATATCGAGACCCATTCCTGAGGACTCTGGACAGGATTCAGAGGTGAAGGATGCCAGGGCTAAGTCAGGTAATGTGTGTGCACATACTTGTATAAACATACGTGTATATGTATACACATACATATACACATATGTGTGTTGGGGGTTCCATCTGCCAACGATTGTTTTAGATGCTGGAATGTACAGAGGACAGTTCATGTTGCAAAGAAATAATTTATAATTCATAAGAGGGGAACAGACGTGTAAACAGATTATTTCAATATACGGAGGAATTAAAATCCACCCGAATTTGTTTTATAATAGCAAAGATAGATGGAAGTGAGACGCCTTGAACTGAGGGGTGGTTACACAGGTGTGTTCATTATCTAAAAGTTCCTTAAGCTGGACACTTAGGGTTTGGGTACTTTTCTGTATATATGTTGTACTTGAATAAAATCAACACAAAAAATATAAAAGGAGATAGGGGGATATATGTATATGTATAGCTGATTCACTTTGTTATAAAGCAGAAACTAACACACCATTGTAAAGCAATTATACTCCAATAAAGATGTTAAAAAAATATATCTATAAAAGGAAGCAGAGGGCCTTGGAAACTCAGAGAATGTAGCAAAGAATCGGTTTTGACCTGAGCTTCGGGAACCAAGCGCCTCCTGCCCTGCCCGGGGTCTAGTTGATCACTGACTCCCCCCGCCCCAGACATCAGCGACACAGGATTTACCTCCATAGACACCCAGGGGTGACAAATCATAGAACATGTACACTGTGGAGGGCAGGGGTCATTGGGTACAAACCCTTCTGCTCCAGAGGGTCTCAGCACGGCTTCTCTGCATTGGGCTCATTCCAGTAAAAATCCATTTAATATCACTTCAGATATGCGTGATTCAACAAAACAAAATTCCATGGGACCATCATTCATTAGGCAGGTACTCAACTGGAGCCCCAAACATGAAGAAGTTAGTTGAACTGTCCCTTATTCTATGACAATATAAATGTTACAGTTCAGCATAAGCAGATTGAGTGATTTTATTTGAAACATTCAGGGTTTTTTTTTCAGAAATGATATATTCACTAAACATAAATACATTTTTGAGAAATGAGTCTAAGCTAGGATGCATTTAGGGTTGTTAGAATATGACAGTCCTTTTTTTTTCAACAACCCAAATTATGTGTCTAACAACCTGTGGCCTCAATAACCTGTTAGTTTAAAATACAAGATAAATTTATATAAAATTGTAACTGACCAAGTTAGGAAACATGCAGCACACCACTGTTTCACACAAGACTTGCATGTTTCGCAATGTTTATTTTTAGAAGCAGAAGTGCCTGGCAATTTAATTTAAGCACACCAATTCAAACATTTGTTCCACTTAACTGTGACAAGATGTCATTCCATTCAACCATTCTCATTTTGTTTTATCATTTGATTATCCTTCCAAACTGATTTTCCTGTAGGTGGAAATTAAAAAGTTTAGAAGAAAATATGTTTTAAAAATCACACAAAACTAATTTTTAAATTCATTTCTTCTGGATTAAAACAAAAAAAGAAATATGGGATAGTCACACATACTATCAATTTGTGTGTGTCAGTTAAGGAAAAAACTTTCTGGACTCTTCTATCAACAAAACTGTGTGGGCAACAAATTTACATCCTTTGTAGTCAAAGCCTGTTTTCCCTTTTCTTCAGCTTCTCTTACTCTTAGCACCCACATGCTCCCTCTTTTTTTTTTGTCACCCTTATTAGACTGTCAGGAAAGCATGAGATGCTCATTTATACTAGAGTGTCAATGGTTGATATAGTCTATAAATATTATCTCACTTAAAGATACCGACATTTTAACAGGAATCAGAAACTGAAGCCAGAGGTGTTTAGTGAAGGGTAAGATGGCAGGTGGAAGGTTTACTTGGACCACAGCTTTGTGATGCCCACTCCAAAGATGTTCATTGTGGACATAAGTGCCTGGCTTGTCTGCCTGTGCAGATCTGGCAGCCATGAACCCTGGCTAGCACATGGACACCTTGCCTTCGGCATCTGATGGCAGGTGCTCAGATATATTGACGAGGGCACACCCAGCAGGGCTGGGAGCAGCTTCTGTTTCCCAAACACCTTCTGAAGACTTGGGTTCCTGGAAGTTGTGTTGAGAGAGCTGACTGCCCTTCCGTACGCTTTTCTGCTCTGCCAATTCCAGGCGGGCTGCCGTGTATCTGCTCGTGGCCGTGACTGATGCAACCATGCACAGGGCAAAAGAACCCCACGCGAGGCTGTCAACAAAAGGCACAGTTAGGAAAGGGTGTAGGGCTCTGATTCCAGGGCTTGCTGCTGGGGTGGAACATTAGCTGTTGGTTCTACCCAATTTGGACCTGGGTTTTGCAGCACAGATCTCAGAGAGCAGCCAATGTGTTGTTGTAGGCAACAGATTCTGGAGTCATTGTGCTGAGTTTGCACTGTGGGTTTGTACCCATCTCTTATTAACTGTGTGACCTTGAAGTGGCGACTTCATCTTTCTGGATCAGTTTCCTCATCTGCAAAACTGGAATGGTAGCAATGCAGCATACCAGATGGTCGTGAGGAATTCACGTGGGCACGGGAAGTACCCAGCATAGTATCCGCGAACATATGTATTACTTTTTGTTGTTGTCTCTAACCCAGGACACTGGCACTGGGCATGGTTATTTTTATATCCCTATCCTCTGGAAGCCTATTGCATTCTGAGTTGATAGTCTACACTTTTCATCTTTCACAGAACCCAGAAGAGTGGCTGCTGAGAAAGAACCTCTACAAACTGACATGTGTGTATGTTTTCATGGGGTGGAATTCCCAGGTAAAATAAATGGCTCCGTATTCAATCAGCTACAAAAACCCTACCAGTTATTAAGTTCCAACCCCACTCCAGGGTTTCCAATCATCCTTAAATATGACTTGACAATCAAGGATACCAAGATCTAGGAGAAAGGCCCAACAACAAACAGAAAAGAAAGGAATCTGGGGACTTGCCTTGTGGTCCAGATGTTAAAACTCCGTGCTTCCAATGCAGGGGGCACGGGGTTCGATCCCTGGCTAGGGAACTAAGATCCCACATGCCATGGGGCACGGCCAAAAAAACCCACAAATTCCCCCCCCCATAAAAGAAAGAAAGGAATCTGAAGGAAAAAGATAACACAAGGAACAGAAGAAAACAGCAACAAAAAGAAAACTCTTTGATTAATATCCTCAGAGAAATATGAGAAGATATTGCATCAATAAAGCGATATCAGGGTATATGAAAAAGGAACAACTGGAAAACAAGGAAGATCTTGGAAAGTCAAATAAGATTCAAAATAAGAATTCAATAGAAAAGTTGGAGACAAATAGAAAGAAAACTTTCAGAAATACCAAAAGGAGAAAGAGATAGAAAATATAAGGGGTGCAACAACATCTAGATAATTAATCCAATAGACCCGATATCTAACTTGTAGAAATTCTCTGAAAAGAGAGCAGAAGACTGAGGAATGGAAAAATCAAAGACATAATACAAGAAAAATTCTCAGAATTCTAGGACGTGAATATTCAAATTTAAGGGCTCACCAAGCACATGAAAGAAGAATGAATGTGAAGGAAAGAATATCCCCTTCAAGGTACATTATCATGACATTTCAGAACTCCAGAAATAAAGAGTAGAAAACAACAGATTACCTATAATAGAACATGAATCAGAATGGTGTTGGACTCTTGATGGAAACAATACATTCTAGAAGCAAACAGAGACATCTTCAAAATTCTAAGGGAGAATGACTTTCAACAAAGATTTTACATGCCACCAAACTATCAAGATGGAGCATTGAAAAAATACATTTCCAAACATGCAAGGAATAAAATAATTTATCTCTCATTGAACCCTTTCTTCAAAAGCTACTGGAGGATGTGCTCCCACAAAAAGTGGATGTAAACTAACTAGGATAATGATACAGGACCTAGGACACAAGGAAACAAGGGACTAGCAAAGGGAAATCTCCACTCGACAGCTCCATTCCAGAGCAGAGCAGGAAGACAGAGGGTTTTGGTGGGTTGGAAGAGTAGAGCAGGGAGAGATGGGACTGAGAGATTGTTATGTTTAGTACCATTTGGTTTTTAAAAACTAGTATGTATTTCTTTTATTGAAAATTAAGAAATTGAAAGCAATAGGAAACAAAATGATATTGGAAACAAACAGACCATTTTTCAAACTCCTATGATGTTTGGGATTTGCTTACATCCACAGCAGTAGGACCTCAATATAAATTGGCCACAGATCCTGACCCACCTGACATCCCTCTCAGCTCTAGAGCAGCTGTACTCCTGACTGTGTGCAGTGCTGGTGAGGTCACCTCAGGACCAATGGCACCTGCTCAGAGGGAGACAATTAAAGTGACAAACAAGTGGAGGAAATGGTGTAAAGGGAAACATTTGTAAAAATTAACTTCTTCAGATTTCGAAGATGAAGAAGAGTTCAAAATCTAATAAATCATGAAATTGATGGATAGTCATAACATAGACGTATTTGCCAAACCCTGGTATAGTAGGATGAGGGAGTGAGCCCTGAACATGCCACTTGTTTTACAAAGAGAAAGTAACACAAGAGGTTGTTATAGAGGAGGAAAATGTAAGTATATGTATATATATATTTTAAGATGCAGCCAGGATTCGGAGGTCCACATCAAAGAGAACCCCTGTGGTCTTGTGTGACATGGTCGAGTCTTTCTAGTAGAGCTAGAACTTCTGTGTCATGGCCTGTCTTTCCATTAGAATCAGGGGCTGGGTCTCTCCTCACTGAAGTATTTATTAGGAATTATAGCAGGACTTTTCCCCTTAAGCTGTGTTTAAGAAAGTAACAGCACTGTCTCTATTTCTTGAGCACTTTACTCTGTGCCAAGAATTTTATAAACATAACCTCTTTATATTCCCATAAACACAACTGAGACAGGTATCATCATTTTACAGATGAGGAAGTTGGGCTACAGAAAGATTACGAAACTAATCCAAGAGTAGCAGGTGGCAGAACCATGACCAAGGTCAGTGGTCCTACAAAACCTGTGTGCCTCCCTGCTGGTCCTTCAGGGCTTGAGCACCATGGCCAGCAACTCACCAGAATGACCAGCCATAGTCCCACGTCTGAGGCTTCCAATCTTCTGGTCCAATGTTCACGGTGATTTGAAAAACGGTTGTGTACATCATGTGGGCCACCATGGCTAGGAGCCCTGCACAAGGAAAGCTTGTGAGCCACAGTGAAGAATGTCGTTTCTCTGCAGTACATGAGTTGGATGTCCAGAGCCCACTAGCATCCTCCTCGAGCCCTTCCAAGCAGCCTTCATGTTTTACATGTACACTAATTTCTTAGAGTCACTGATGTACGCAGTGGTATAGGTTCCTTTGCCATGTCATCCCTCCCAAGATCACATCTTTCTATTTTTTTTAAAATTTTATTTATTTATTTATTTATTTATTTTTGGCTGTGTTGGGTCATCGTCTCTGTGCAAGGGCTTTCTCTAGTTGCGGCAAGCGGGGGCCACTCTTCATCGCGGTGCGCGGGCCTCTCACTGTCGCGGCCTCTCTTGTTGCGGAGCACAGGCTCCAGACACGCAGGCTCAGTAGTTGTGGCTCACGGGCCTAGTTGCTCCGCGGAATGCGGGATCTTCCCAGACCAGGGCTCGAACCTGCGTCCCCTGCATTGGCAGGCAGATTCTCAACCACTGCGCCACCAGGAAAGCCCACATCTTTCTATTTTATCATGTCCCTGGTCACTATGCTCAGAGGCATCAATTGTCTATCCTCTCTTTCCCAGCACATAGGGGAGGTCCTTGAGCTGCATTTGGCCTTAAGCCATACTTTACTAAGTTCTGTCACGTTATTCTTTAGAATGTGGATTGTTTGCTAACACATAAAAACTTTGCATAAAAATCTGAATATATTCTGGCCCTAGTAGACTTACATGGCAAATAATTAATGGGAACCGAAGTCAGTTGCCAATGTGGTTTTCTGTCCTTTGTAGGAGAATTGGTCTTTTTGCCTGGAGATCCAGAGGATTTTTTTTCCCTTTAACAGTTTTAGTGGGATATGTCTAGGACTTGAATGTACTGTGTAATTTTTTCAGGTATTTGGAGGGAGTTTTCTATATACAGATGTTGGTCTTTGGTTCAGAAAATGTCCTTGAATTTTGCTTTTAAATATTAGTTGTCTTATTGTTTTGTCTTTCTTTTTCAGGGACTCCCATTACATCTATGTTTTTATTTAATAAATGTATGGCAGGCAGTGACCAACTGGGGATCATCTTCAGTGGTCCAAATAGAAACTAGTTTTAACTGGTGGGGCCAGATATTTATAAGTCCTTATGATGTATCTGCACTTATAAATCCTTAAACATTCCACCTGAGGTCACATGCACACAGATGAAACTAAAGAGATATCCAGAAAGAGGCGTACTCATGATTGGGTGATTTGGAGGATGCTAGGACCTGGGGAGAAATCTCCAAGACTCTTTGCTATGAAGATCCAGAAACTGGATTCTATCATCTTATTCACTAATAATGATAAGAGTTGGGAAAGATGCATTATACAAACACAGAAGTGATCTACAAACTGGGCTGATACACTATGAACTTAACAGTGTTTTATGTATCCAGCCAGAGAAATGAAGGAAGTTATTTGTTCAGGGTTCTTTCCTTGGTGGAACGGCCCACTTAGGGGACCAAATTAAGTTGCTCTAAAAGTTGCTTGGAGAACACAGAAGTAAGACCAAAAAGAGGAGTTCTTTATTCCTATGGGATATTGACCCCAAACTTGGATAATAATTTTTAACAAGCTACCATTTTTTTGAGTACTTACTATATACTATGTGCCTTCTTATTTAGTCATCACCATAGCCTTCTGAGGTAGCTAGCTTGGAGAAGTTAAGCCACTTGCCCAGGGTCACACAGCCATTAAGTAGGAGAGATCTGAACGCAGGGAGGATTTCTCCACAGACTCATGCTTAACCACTGTACTAAACAAAGCAATCTCTGTTCTCAGAGCCAGTGGACCCCCTTCCCAGGGTTGTGACAAGGACATACTGATCAATTTTATTCTCCATTTGTGCCTATCCCCCTTTTTTTTCATCAGTCACCCATTGCTTCCACCAGTGGGATTAATTCAGTAGCTTCTCCCGTGGACCAGATGTCCTGCTGAATGGGCTAGCGACAGGAAGAGCCAGGCTGGAGCTTTGCCTGTTCCCTCTGGGGCAGGCTGTGGGGAATTTGCCTGTTCTGATGATGCCCCTGGGGAAAGTACCTGCAAGCACCATGAGGATGGCTACAGAGGCGTCCACCTTGAGCCAGTGGAATCCAGAGCTGTGATAACTCACTCTGGAGCCCAGGAGGACGGCACTGGTCAATGTCAGAAGGATATTCAGGACCTCAGCCCCAATGCACAGCCACAAAACACCTGCAAAATATAAGGATGACAGAGATGCTGGGAACTTAGAAGTACTAGGATATTTAATCCTTTGATTTAGTTCACTTCTAAAACAAAAAATAAAAAACCAGCACCGCGGGGTGAAAAACCACAGATACCTCTGCAGAGTCTTGGAAAGCTGACAATGAAAGGGGGGTCCTGGGGCTTGAAAGAGAAGTTTGTAAAGAGTGTCGTTAGCTGGAAGGGAAAATGCACTAAGCAAAGTTCTGATGTGGGGACCTGAGGGATACTGGAGGTCCCATGGCCTAGTTCAAAAGTTAAAGTGTTATTTTGATTCCACCAGAAGACATTGTCTTTTAAAGGAGAGGATCAACTTAACCAGGGTGGGCAAAGGAATCTTAGCATTGAAGAGCCCTGATTTGAGATACCAAAATCTCATATGTTTCTGTGTGAGCCTATGATTTACCCTTTGGGTGGGACCTCATCTGCAGCTTCAAGAAACTGGGTTGGATGTGGAAGGGAGTGAATAAAGGGGGCAGGGAGAGAAACTATTATTTGCAAAAGGCCTCCTATAAGGTAGTTAGGTACTGTGTAGACACAGCAATGAATGAAACAGATGTGGTCCATGCCATCACAAAAGCTATATTCCAGCTGGGAAAACAGATACTAAGAAAGTAAGTACAAATTTGATGAGTGTTAGAGAGAAGAAAAAACGCTATAGGAAGTGACAAGCTAGACTCATCTTTTCCCTGTTCTGTGGTCACCTCACCTCAATAGCTTGAAATCGGCCATGGTGGGAGCATTTACACCCTGGAAAGTTGCAAACACTACTAATCAGGGCTTCCCCTCTCCTCCGCAAAGTTGGTGGTTTAACATTTTCTAGCATTACTGACTACAGGGCACATGAAGAGAGCCAGGGGTTCTGGCTTTTGGACTCGACTTCATAGAAAAACCATAAATAACTCTTTCCTTTTTACCCCCAACCCAGCCAAAACCATAGAAATTGTCCAAAGTGCGAGGAGGGCTGGTGGACAGAACATGAGGAAGGTATTTACCTTGTTCTTCAACTGGTATTATACTCTGGAAACTCCTACACTTTTCACCTAGAAGAAAAAGAGGACAGAAGCCCAAGTAGGGTGAACCTTGACTATTAGGGGCAAACTGTGTTTCTAGATCCCTTGAGTGTATCCAGGTCATTTTGAACAAGGATTGGGGAGTGTGGCTTTATTGCTCCCCAACAGGTGGTGCCCCTCCCTGGGGGATCGTGATACAGTCCCTGCCCCAGTGAATCCAGGCTAGACCATGCGCCTTTCTTTGGCCAAGAACTGGGAGTGGAAATGGAGGGAGGAGGTCACTTCTGGTCAGAAACTTTTAAGAGCCAGCGTTTTGTCTAAAGGTTCTCATCTTCTTGCTTCCGTGATCACAGAAGCACACGTCCAGATGGAGTCTGTGTCTGCCGAGATCCCTGAGTGGCTCCAGTGAGGAGACACTGCTTGCCGACCTGAAAGTACAAATAGCAAGAGCTAGAAATGAATTTGCTGGCTTGAACTGCTGGGACTTGGGGGTTGTCTGTTATTATAGCCTAACTTAGCCCATCTGGACTGATGCTGCAAGCCTTAGACCAGGGGTGCTTGACTTCCCAAACAGCATCCATGATGATGTGAGTCTCAAATAATTTCTTTCTGGGTAGAGGGAAAGTGACAATGTTTGTAATCATTAAAAAAGATGAATTAGAGCAGATATCAGAACTATCTCTGCTACCGAGTGAGCCAATCACTCGTACTCCATTTTGCTTTCTGGAAGGGAAAGGAAAGGAAGGAGTTATTATGTGTGTACCAGGTATGGGGCAGAACCCATCACCAGACTTATTCTGTGCCCTGGGAGGTGTGCTTTGCCTGTATTAGCTGTCACGTTGCACATATTGGCTAGAAAACCTTGCGTTGCTCCTTTTGATGTGTAGTCCCTTTGAAGGAGCTAAGTCCTTAAATACCTACTGAGTGGACGGATGTCACCAAATTCTGGGTTGGGGGTGAGTGACAGATGGATGATTGAGACCACAGCAAATCACCTTCTGGGATCCTGTCCCAGGTGGGTGCCCCAATTTCTCCATACTTCAGCCCCGAAATGAATCATGGGTGGCGGAGTGGGAGGAGCCTGGGAAATTGCCTGATTCTTCTCTGCACAGTTAGGAAGAGTGGGTCCAAGGACATCTGAGAGGAAAGAATGGTAAAGAAGACCCAGGTAGAGGCATTTTCAGCATTAGAACTGGGCTTGCAGGGGCCCCGCCTATGCGGTCCAGACATATCACCGATTTAATGCAACGCGGCCGGCTGTAGCGGAGATGCATCCTCTGCTCCCAGTCTGGGCTGGTCGGAGCTAAAAGAGGCGAAGTTAGGGGCCTAGATCATTAACTCTTCAAAGGAATGGCTTTCCTATTTCTAAAATCTGTTCAACAGTCCTCACACTAGCCTTGCTTTGAAGATTAAATGAGAGACTAGGTGGGAAGGCTGCTCTCCTGGTTACCGTGCACTTAAACCTGAATGGAATGAAATGAGTTCTGGGACTTCCCTAGTGGCGCAGTGGTTAAGAATCCGCCTGCCAATGCAGGGGACGCAGGTTCGAGCCCTGGTCTGGGAAGATCTCACAAGCCGGGGAGCAACTAAGCCCGTGTGCCACAACTACTGACCCTGCTCTCTAGAGCCTGCGAGCCACAGCTACTGAGCCCGCGTGCCACAACTACTGAAGCCCATGTGCCTAGAGCCCCTGATCCGCAACAAGAGAAGCCACCGCCATGAGAAGCCCTCGCACCGCATTGGGAAGAGTAGCCCCTGCTCGCCGCAACTAGAGAAAGCCTGCGCACTGCAATGAAGACCCAGTGCAGCCAAAAATAAATAAATTAATTAATTAATTTAAAAAATGAGCTCTAATGGGGCCTTTTTGCATATGGTTAGCATAAATCATTATTTATTACTAGACTGTAAGCACCTTGAGGGCAAAGATCACGTCAACTACATTTTCTGGAAGTTTTCAGGGAGAGAAGTAACTTTGAGGAGCATCTTTAGACTTTAGAAAATATATTTTCTCTTATAGAAGAGAAAATTCCAGATCACTTTCCTATTCAAGAACTCATACAGCCTCCCCCCATTCCTCCAGCCTCATGTCTAAATCTCTC
The DNA here is from genome assembly GCF_949987535.1 of Balaenoptera acutorostrata. Lineage (NCBI taxonomy): Eukaryota > Metazoa > Chordata > Mammalia > Artiodactyla > Balaenopteridae > Balaenoptera > Balaenoptera acutorostrata. The sequence goes on along the minus strand of NC_080083.1, from coordinate 7,361,958 downwards.
TTCTTCTTTCATGTCCTCTCTCCAGCAAGCTGACTTCCCAATGCAGAACCCATCTTTTTGCTTCCTTAGCACAAGCCAGCATTCACCTTCTACTTCATCAAGGATGCTATGTATGGCCAGGTGCATGCTTTTGAAGGTACAGATGCCCAAAGGCCATAAACCTTGAGATTTGCCATGCTCGACCTGCAAGTCCCCTGGGGCCTCATTCCTTCATGCTTCTGCGTTGCCCCTCTGCTGGGCTATAGGAAGAAGAGAAATAAAGTTTGCGTTTATGATACCGCCATTTGGCTGAGCTGCCCTGCTGGGATACTCTCTGGCTTGATTCGGAAGCAGGGATTCATCTGTCACCTAACTGTCCACAACAAGTGGCCCGAAGGAGCATATTTACACAGCCTGGGACCAAGAGCCACAGGATCAGGGAGCTATCTGCTAATCTACAGCCACAGTGGCCTCTGCAGCCTTCTAATTAAGTCCATTTTGGATTGTGCAGTGGGACATTTTTCCTGGCTGATTCTCTGCTTTTGGCGGCAGCACTGGTGTGGACAAAGAATGTCACTTGCCATATCAGTTAACAAAGGATGTTGCGGAAAACCGGGATACTGGCCCTAGATAGTGAAGATGCATATCAAAGGAAGAATTTCATTAAGCCCAGACTCTTGCATCTTCCTATACATAGAAAAGTGCTGCACTCATTTTCTTGAGAAGCCTGGTTTTTCTTTAATTAGCAGTAATCTTTTGATGTTTGATTACCTGGTTTTTTGCAAAAACTCCTATATATCCTGGCTCCCCCCTTACCTCCTTGGAATGGTCCCTCGGAGCTATCTGAGAGGCTGTCTCCCAGGCTTAAGTCCTCAGTAATGCCCCAGATAAAACATAATTCTCAGCTTTTAGGTTGTGCTTTTTTTTTTTTTCAGTTGACAGCAGTTTTATGGCCATGGTAGCTCAACATTCGTCCTGGTCACCCCAGTTCTACTAGGGAGGTCCACAGCCTTGGGGAAATCTCAACACTCGCACCTGCTCTCTTGCAAGGCACTTTGGGGCTGATGGGGGTCCTTTTTTCACATCATCTCATCAGCTCCTAACTAGAACCCTGTGAGCCAGGCTGGGAGTGAGAGTAGCAGATGGACATCATGGACAGAATGCGGCCTTTAAATCCAACAGGACTGGCTTCTATGCCAGTTCTGCCCCAGTCGGGAATCATAGGAAGTTCCTTGACTTCTCTGTGCCTCGCTTTCTTCATCTGCAAAATGGGTATTATCAAAGTCCTCCAATGAGAAAGTTATGAAAGTATTTTGAGAACAGCCTTCCACTTTCTGGTGTGTTTAATTATTGATAAAGGCAAGTACAGATATCCATAGTTTACAGATTTGGAGGCCAGGCTCAAACAGGTTGGTAGAATCAGGAGTTGAAACTGGATTTTCTCACCCGGGACCCAGTGCCTTTTTCAACATCACCACCTGTTGTCTTTATACTTAATGCACGGAGGCCTAAGGGTCTATCTTGTCTTCTGAAGAGGGCTGCCTTATCTCAACAGGAGTAAAGAGGAGGCCAGGTACAGAGCCAGGCGCAAGACAAAGTGAAAACAGAGGCCGGCCAAGGAGATTAAGAGAATTCCCAATAGCTTAGGAGGGTGAGTTTAGCCTGGGCGAAGGGTCAGACCACAGTGACCCCTTGATTAATATGAATCCTCAGAAATGATGTTCCTTTTGAATAAGCCCAGCAGGATTAAAAGGAAAAATCTTTATAAATCCCACAAAGCCAGACAGGCAGGTGTTACATAGCTGGACAGAAGTTTACCAGCCAAGCCGTACGGCCAGCCAGCCTAGGAAACGGTGTCGTAGTCCTGGGGACAGACTCTGGAAACCTGTCTGCTGTTCTCCCCAAGCGCCCACCCACTATGGGGTGCCCAGGTCCCTCTGTCCTTGAACTTTCTGAGTTAAGCAGAACAGCATAGTATTGGAAATCAACACATTTTGTTGACTAATTCATTCGTCCAAGAAAAAGAACATTTAATCGAAGCGCTGCCCCAACCAGGAGTTTTTGTTTTAAATCTTCATCTCGGAGGGTGCTGTCTCTGTTTAAAGGCATTAGGAAGAAGATGCAGAGCTATTCGGTGTGACTTAACAGAGGATGACCTGAAATAGCACTCCAGGTAGGGGATTCCCCTGGAGGGTCCAACTTTTAGGGGGAGGGAGATGGAGCTGATTCAGAAGGAAGATATCCAGGAAGCCCCAGGGGGCAGCAGAGCTGGGGGTGGCCGGACAGCCCGAGGCTCCTCTCCTGCGCTTGTTCAGGGCCAAGGAGCAACCTCCCCAGGCTGGAGTCCTTACGGCCAGGTCTACTCAGCCCCCCTCGCCTCTCCTGACCCTCTCTCTAAAGCCCCGGGTGGGTGCCTTCCATCCACCTCCAGTTGCAGTCTTTTCCTTTGTTATGCCCCCAACGCTCCCAGGCACTTGTGCTAAATTAGACTAAATAGCAGATGTTTGTACGGAGTCATCTCCCCGAGGCGGCCCCAGGCTGCGGTCTGCTGCAGGCTTGCTTTCTTGGGCCTGGGCACTGTTTTCACATGGAAAGCCAGGTATCTTGCTTCCCTTGAACAACCAGAGGAACTGATGACACTGAGCTCATGCGCCCACAAGCCCGTAAGGCTGAGCTGAGCAAGACGTGCCCCCTTCAGCTAAGGCTGAGGCTTCAAGGTCACTGGCATTCCCCGCTCGCCCTTACCACCTTCTGTAGGCGTTTGTTTGCAACCTAATGTAGGCCTTTTGCTTTATTTCCTGATACGTTTGCTACTATTTTAGTTATTATCTAGTAAAAATTTAATTCTAACCTTTTTTGATTTAGGGGCATCTTGTAGCACGGTGATCACGTTTCTGGGGGGGGGGGGGAAGGCGTTCTGAGGACAACGTCCTCCTTTCTTCCTTCTTAATAAAGTGATGAGAATATTTAAAGACCTCGGTTTACCTGGATGACCTTATTATATTAAGAAATATATAGGATGTGAGGGCGATCTGGCTGCGACATCTGTCACCCCATTGATCGCCAGGGTTGATTCGGCTGATCTGGCTGGCTAGGCGGGTGTCCCCTTCCTCCCTCACCGCTCCGTGTGTGTCCCTCCCGAAGCTGCGGGCTCTGTCGAAGAGGACGACCTTCCCCGATAGAGGAGGACCGTTCTTCGGTCAAGGTATACGAGTAGCTGTGCTCCCCTGCTAGAACCTCCAAACAAGCAAAGACCATTGAGGAGAATAAAAAAACAAATGTTATGAGGATGGGGAAATAAAAGGCACTTAGAAACTACAGGAAAAGCAAAAAGCTGTATAAGAAGTTTAAGGTAATGATAGCACCCTTCTTGATTCTGTGATGAACAATATGTATATAGTGTAAATAAATTATTGGTTTATTGATTTAAATAAAACAGCAATATAACTGTATTAGAAGGATGGTAGATATGGGATGTGGTGGTGAGAGAAATTTATCCTTGTCTATGATGACAGGAAGTCAATAGATACTATCTAACATGAAGATAGCAATATCAGCATATTTTTTAGAAATGCAGAGGCAAATACCAGAAGAAACAACTAAGCTAAAAGTGGCTTCCCCTGGATGTAGGACTAGGTTATGGAGTAGGAAGAGGCAGGAGACTGTTAGTTTTTCTTATAAGCCTTTCAAAATGATTTGATCTCTCATCTATGTGTAAATATTACCTTGGTTAAATATTTTTTTAAAAGGAATGCAGGTTTATAGACCCCATCCCAGATCTGCTGAATCAGAAACTCCAGGCCTGGGTATCTGGATTTTTACAAACTCCCTGGGTGATTGTGATGTGCACCATTTGATAGCTGGTGTGATGCTTTATACGCAGCTGTGGAAATAGAAATAGGCGACCCTCAGATGGGGACTTGGAAAGGGAATGGTAATTCTCAAGCAGTTTGCCTATGGGTATGATGATTGTTTTTCCAAACCACAAACCTGAGACTATCTTGAGGACCCTTCGGGATACAGGGTCATGAGCCTCCTGTGTCTGTCCGTGAGGGTAGAGAGAGTGGACTGATAGGAAGATAGTGTACTTCCCAGAGGAGAGGGGTGGGGAAAGCCCCTCCAGTAGCCTTAGCTCCTTGTACTGCTGCAGTGTCCTCACCGCACTTAGAGCAAAGACCACAGGCACTGGCCTGTATACATGGGAGGGCAAGGCTTGGCACTGCCCCTCTGCAGTGACCACTGGGGCAGGGATGGGGAGGGGCACACAGCATCTTAGAGGGTTCCTTCTTGTTGCCTTTTACTTAGACCTCAGGAATAAACTACTAATGCTACGGGTATGGGAAAAGAAAAGGCAATTAGAAACTCCAGGAAAAGCAAAAAACTGTACAAGAATGTAATGTAATAAGCCTGAGGTCAGGATGGGCATGTTGGGGGGTGGGGGTCCTCTCCTTTCCACCTTGAGGGCTGTGTTCTCGCAGCAGGAAGGGAAGAGCATCCTGGCCCCGAGCTTGGGGTTGGGTTTGCAGCCAGCCTGCCGAATTCCTCCTTCCTTGGTTGCTCACGAGGTAAAAACACTGTTTTCTGAAATACGCCCTCCAAATTGTAACTTTCTCTTCCCTCTTCTCTGTCCTCTTCCTTCACCATTTCCCTCACCACCACCCTGTCAAGCCCGTTGAAGTTCAAAAGACATCAACGAATCAGGGTTGAGTAATGGTGGTGGTGGAGGGCTTGCTGCTATGTAGCTTGAAACTCAGTTTCCTCATTTGTGAGCTGAGAAAACAATATTTACTTTGCTGGGTTATTTCAAGGTTGCCTGAGATAAAGGTCTGACTTGTTTGTGGTTTTACTTCTGGTATGTGCTCCATAAAGGGGATTCCCTTCCCACCAATGATGATAAGAGTTTGTTTTCTAAGAGAACCTTCTGTTCCAAGACCCCTTAAACGTGCGGGGATGCAGTTTAGGGTTGGGTGGGGGGGCCACTTTAGATTCACCAGAGACTGAATGACACTAGGAAATGGTAAAAGCTAATGTGTAATAAACGCTTACCCTGTATCTGGTGCTGTGTTTTAGGGAATTCGGTCATTTCATCTTTATGGTAACTCTAGAGACGGGTACAGCTATTGTTCTTGTTTTGTAGATGAGAAAATTGAGGCTCAGAGAGGTGGAGAGCCTTGCTCGAGGACACACAGGTAGCCAGAGGCAGAGCTGGGGCTCAAACCCTAGTGGCCATCCCGCACCTGTCCCCCCAGGCCCCCCAGGCCGTGCTCACCTGCGCTGCCGAGGCTCTCCTCGCATGACTGCCAGAGCCCCAGGTGGAACCTGCGCCAGGTGAACTTGTCGTCTCCCATCTCCCAAATGTACTGGACGGCCTGGGTCCCGTTGTCCCTGCTGCCACTGCTGTAGTGGATGCAGTGCAGCACCCCCGGATGGTCCTGGCACAGCGGCTTTGCCACCCGCCGGGTCCCCTCACACCAGTAGCTGCTGCCCACGGCCGTGAGGGAGAAGGCGAGGGCCAGGCAGACGGGGAGGAGGGCCAGCACCCGCTGTCGCCTGGCCCGGTCCATGGCCGAATGCGGGGTGCAGAGGCAGGATGAGCAGTGGGGCGCCCCTCCCCTGCCTTGTCATGGTACCTGCCCCTCCTCAGCCCGCCATCTGGCATTCTTACATCTTCCCTCACATCCCCCTGGGAAAGCGGCGCTCTCCAGCGTGTAGCGTCCTCTGAGCAGAGCACCTGCCCTCTTCAGCAGTGTCAGCCCTTCTGTCCTCCCCACGATGGAGAGGTGCTGGGGGCGCCAGTTTTCTGTTTTTGTTCAACTGTGGTGAAATGCACATAACATAGAATTTACCATGTTAACCATTTTTAAGTGCACACTTAAGTACATTCGCGTTCGGCCACCAATCTCCAGAACTCTTTTCTTTTCTTTTTCTTTTTTTTTAATTTTTTTAATTTATTTTTATTTTTGGCTGTGTTGGGTCTTCGTTTCTGTGCGAGGGCTTTCTCTAGTTGCGGCAAGCGGGGGCCACTCTTCATCGCGGTGCGCGGGCCTCTCACTATCGCAGCCTCTCTTGTTGCGGAGCACAGGCTCCAGACGCGCAGGCTCAGTAGTTGTGGCTCACGGGCCTAGTTGCTCCGCGGCGTGTGGGATCTTCCCAGACCAGGGCTCGAACCCGTGTCCCCTGCCTTGGCAGGCAGATTCTCAACCACTGCGCCACCAGGGAAGCCCCAGAACTCTTTTCATCTCACAAAACTGAAATTCTGTCCCCATTAAATGCTAACTCCCCATTCCTCCACCCCCAGCCCCTGGCAACACCCATGATACTCTCTACGAATTTGGTCACTCTAGCTATATATGGAATTTGTCTTTTGTAACTGGCTTTTTTCATGTAGCATAACGTCCTCAAGGTTCGTCGTGTTGTAGCAGGTATCAGAATCTCCTTCCTTTTAAAGACTGAATAATGTCCCATTGTGTGGATACACCGCAGTTTGTTTATCCATTCATCCACTGATGGATAGATACTTGACTTGCTTCCACTTCGTGGCTGATATAAAGGACGTTGGGTTCTGACGGAAGTCCAGGGTGGTTTGGGTGGGTGTCTGGGTGACACTGCCCCACCCTTGCCTTTTGCTTTGGGCAGGGTCCTCAGGCTGAGGCCTGCCCAGCTCTACAGAGGAAGAGACTGCTGCTGAGGACAACTCCTGGCCCAGGGACTCTGAGAGGCTCAGGTCTAGGCGGCCTGCTTCAGGGCCTGAGTGCTACGCAGAGGGGAGGGGGCATGCACCCCACATGGGTGCATTCAGCACCGCCCTGGGGCCTCCAGAGCTGGCAGGCAGAGGCCCTGGCGTATTGTTGTAGGAGAAGGGTGGGGGCGGGGGGGCAGCGAGAGAATGGTCACATCCCAGGTCTCAGGGGAGTCCCTGGGATGGGCGGCCAAGTTAGGGTCCTTGGCTTCGCACAGGAAAGAATTCGAGAGCAAGACATAGTGAAATGAAAGCAGGTTTAGGTTTATTTAGAGGGATACACATACCACAGGCAGAAAGCGGACCTTCTCAGAACGTGAGAGGGCCTTGGGCTGTGGGGTGGTTAGTTTTTATGGGTTGGGTAATTTCTTATGCTAATGAGTGGGAGGAATATTCTAACTGTCTTGGAGAAGGGGTGGGGATTTCCCCCCCACCCCACCCCCGCATTGGGGCACCGCCCACTTTTTGGCTTCTTATGGTCTGCCTCGGAACTGTCATGGCGCCGGTGGGCGTGTCATTAACATGCTAATGTATTACAATAAGCGTATAATAAGGCTCAAAGTCTGCGGGAAGTAAAATCTTCCACCATCTTGGTCCTAACCAGTTTTTGTCGTATGCTCCACGGCTGTGTCATTCTTTTAACGGCTGTGCCCTGCCCCCTTCCCTCCTGTCTCATTATCGCTCATGCCCTTGCCCAGGGGGCACTGCAGGAGCGGTGATGCGGAGGAGACTTAAGCTGCTTCTTGGGCAGAGGACACTGATGGAACAGTGAGGGCCAGAGGAGGGAAGCAGAAGTTTCCACCTGGCATCTGGGGCACACAGGTTCTCCATCCCATGTTAGACACCTCCAAAGACCCCCGGATACAATGGAGACTATGCCAGCCTGGGCAGGTAGGAGAAAAAGGCCAGTGTCATTTGGGTCCATATTACTCTGTCTGGCCTTTCCTGCTGGCAAAGACCGAGGACTGTGGTCTGTGCTGTGGGTAGCCTGTGAGCTGTGTCTTGTTTGTCCTGGTTGCCAGCCAGTCTTGTGGGAAGAGGAGTTACCTCGTTTTATCACTAGATGGCATCCATCCAACAGGTTGGGAAGTCGTGTGCAGTCCCCCAACCCCTGTCCCTTCAGAAAAAGGATGTTTTTGAGAAGAAGTTCAAAGAGGTTAGACAGAATATTCTTATCAAAGAGGCACTGTCTTTGCCAGCAGGCAACTTGGAGGGTAGTCTGTAAAGTGCATTGTAGACTAGCTTTACAGCCCCACACAGGATCAGAGCTATCACGTGAGCAGTTTTCCTCCTCTCGGTCACTTCATCCCTCTCTCTGCTGTCCCAAAGAGATGAACACATGGACGCCAGAGGTCACATCATTATATGAGTCCATCTGGCGGGGGGTGGCGTCTATGTTCATTATGAGTGTTTTACTTCTGACATTTAGAGTCTTGCCACTTTATTTTACTTTTTTTTAAGATTTCCAAGGATTTCCATTAAGTGACGCTCACCTGTTTTTCTCCAACTGTTCAGAATTCACTCACTTGGGTAAGTTAACCAGGTTAAGCTCCTCTGGTTCAACTTATTGGGGGGGAAAAAAACCCTAAATGGAAACATGGTCTTCCTGTCTCTTGCTGAGCAGCGTTTCATCCAGTCAGGACATCTTCTGCTGGGACTCCAGTTCAGGAGGCTGGAAAGACTTGGAAGCGGCTGCCGGGAGCTAGACAGGGAGGGGAGGGTGAGAAGGGCCAAGCAGAGCCTCTCAGAGACACAGTGCTGAGCCTACTAGAGAAAAGGAGCTCACCTAGAGGGTTAGGGTCAGATATGGCACCTTGCCAAGTAGCTGTGGTCAGGTGACTGGTCAGAAGACCTGGGTATCCTGGCTCTGCCATTTACTTGCTGTGTGACCTTGGGCAAACCACCTAACCTCTCTGAAACTCCATGTTGCAGCTGTCAAGTGGAGAGATAATCATACCCTCACAGGGTTATCGTGAGGATGAATGAAATAGGATGCCAGGCGAAAAGATTTTATATATATGATGTGTGGTGAGAAAGTACACACACGTTAGTTGGCAGTAGTGGATCATGGGTTCTGACAAAGGATCTGCCAGGTGGACTGAGCAACCTTTGCTCGCAACAAGTAGGGGCAATCCAGAGGCGTGCACGTTTTTGAATCTTTAGGATGTTGTTTGGCTGTTGTGTAGCAGGAACTCGAGGTGGTGAGTGAGGTTTTGCTTCAGGCCCTGGGTCAGGAGCTGCTACCTCCTGGGCTGGGCAGCTGTCTTTCTGGAAGTCTTGGCATAAACAGGGCCCAGAGGAGACTCTGCCTTTGTGGCTGGGCTCAGCCCAACCTGGACAAACTTAAAGCCTTAGCAAGAATTGTCCCCCTCACAAAGCTGCCCACCTCAGAACTGGCTAGGGGCCCATCCTCCCTGCCACTGGTCCTCAGCAGCTGGAACCCAAGCCGGTCCCACCCTGGTCCTGTGCACAGAGCGGGGCTTCGGGGGTGGAACCCACTGACCGCTTTGCCTTTTCTCCTGGGCGGCCTCTGTCCAGGAAGTCCCAGGAGCACAGCTGACTTGGGGGAGGTCTGGGAAAAATCTCCTTGCCTTTTGGGGGGGCCGGGACGGGGGATGAGTCGTCACAGATGAGAAACTTTGGAGATTTGGTAGATGGCTCTAGACTGGGGCAGACGCTCTTGGGGCGGCGTCCAGAGGGTTTGTGCAAACATTTTTTCGCCGTAGGAAGAGGAATGCAAGAGGAGGCCGCCTGTGGTACATCTTGGACCGTTCAAGCAATGTGCCAGCACTTGTGACTGCACAGCGAGGAAGATGAGGCCGGAACCGAGCCGGGCAGGGCCCAGGAGTAGGAGAGTGGGACCCCTGCCCGGAGCCCACACACTGCCCACGGGCAGCCCTGCCACCCGGGGGGCCAGGCCTCCCCCGTCCCCTGGGAAGCGAGCTCTCTGGACCCCTGCGAGGCCCTTCCTGGCCCTGCTGCTTCTGGTTTCCATCAAGCAAGTAAGAGCCGTTTGTATTATTACTGTTACTGTTATTATTATCAGTTGTATGTATTTTCTGACTGTAGAAGCACTTCAGGCCTCTTGTAGGCAATTTGGAAAATGTAAAACAGTATTAAGACAATAACGATCAACCATAATCCAAGCATTCAGAGGTAATCACTGTTCATATTTTGGCATATGTTCCTCAAATCCTTTTTCTATGCTTTTTTTTTTTGTTTTTACACAGCTGGAATTAGGATGCAGAAAACATTTTGTATCCTGGTCTCCCCTTTACATCATATTATAAGCATTTTCCCATGTCAGCGTGAACATTGCAAAGAGCATTTAGAACTCCTGCATGTTTCCTCCTGTCCACTTTCATCATTCTTTCAGGTTTCAGTTATTTAAATTGAATGGGTGGATTTTTTTTCCCCTTCCTTCCTTCCTTCCTTCCTTCCATTTCTTCCTTCCTTCCTTCCTATTATACAAATACAGAATGCTCATTTTTTACAAAAATAAACTTACCAAATCCAGAGAAGCATAAATACAAACTACACATCACTGTAATACCACCGTTCAGAGATCACCCTCATTCACATTTTTTTGACTTATACTTAAGACATTTTTCTACCATTTATTTACGTATAGTTTTTTTAAAACAAACATAGACTCATCCTATAAATATTTTCTTGCAATATGCTTTTTTTCTTAACAAAATACACTAATATCACAAACTAACACTTTCATGAAACAGTTACTATGCCCCAGGTCTAGTGCCAGGTCTGGGGCCCTTATTATCTCATTTCATGTTCTCAGCAACCCTGGGAGGGAGGGTCTCCTGTTAACCCCATTTTACAGATGAGAAAACTGAGTCTCAAGGAGGTTGAACTTTTTTCCTACATCAGAAAATGTAGCTCCATGGCATGATGTTTAAGGTCTTCAGGGATGTATCATAATGTATGTAACTATCTTCTTTAGTTGGGCATTCTTGGTAGCTTGTTTTATTCTTATCCAAGGAGACGAGACCTTTGCCCCTTCCCTGTTCAAGGTTCCTTTTTTATACCGGGCCACGATGTGAAGGAAATTCAGTTCCATTCACCTGAGTAAGGAAGTGTCTTGAGAAATGCTTCTCTTCTTCCTTTGGTCCATGGACAGAGTTTGGCATCAAAAAATATAAACTCTCTAAGGCTCTTTAAGAAGTGAATGTGTGGCTCTTTCATACTTTGCTGATGAGAGTGTAAAAAGGTGAATATTTTTAAATAAAAATTATTTTTTTGGCTAGGATAGATAGTTTGGCAGTACATTGTCAAAACCTTTTAAGAATGTATAGTCTATGACCCAGAAATTCCAATTCAAAGAATTTTTCCTAAGAAAACAAAGATGTGCTCAAATTTTTAGCTGAGAATATTTTCATTACAGCATCATTTATATTACCAAACATCTAAAACAATGTAGATGTTCAATGCTAGAGGATTTAAAAAATAAATTATATCACATTCATCCATAGAAAATTATGGAGCTCTTAAAATGGTGTTTTAGAAGTGTAGTTCTTGAAATGGAAATACAGTCACAATATATCTTCTAGTGGGAAAAAAGGCTACAAAACAGTATGATTTCCTTTTGGGTTAAAATGAAAAAGAAAAGAAAGAAGAAAGAAAAAGGATGTGAGTGCAGAGAGAAGAGCCTGGAAGGAGATGGTTATTTCTGACTAAAAAGATTAAGATTCCATCTTCTCCCCTTTTTGCTTGTCTGTTTATTTTTATTTTATTTACAGTGAAGTCTATTCCTTCAGTAACAAAGAATAATAGAAGTTTTATTTTTTTTATTATTATTTTTAAAAATTTTTATTTATTTATATTTTGTTTTTGGCTGTGTTGGGTCTCCGTTTCTGTGCGAGGGCTTTCTCTAGTTGCGGCAAGCGGGGGCCGCTCTTCATCGGGGTGCACGGGCCTCTCACTATCGCGGCCTCTCTTGTTGCGGAGCACAGGCTCCAGACGCGCAGGCTCAGTAGTTGTGGCTCACGGGCCTAGTTGCTCCACGGCATGTGGGATCTTCCTAGACCGGGGCTCGAACCCGTGTCCCCTGCATTGGCAGGCAGATTCTCAACCGCTGCGCCACCAGGGAAGCCCTAGAAGTCTTATTTAAAGCAAGTCAGCAGCGGCTTTTCCCCCCTTTTCCTTACTCCCTTCTCAGCCAAGTGTGTTGTGATGCTGGTTGCCCATGCAAGGAAAAGAGGAATCGAGATCAAGCTGAACTTTTCCAGTTAGAAAACATCCACTCGTCATTACTTTATTTGGATTTGGCTGTGATTGAACTTGGATTTGCCGCCTGTGTTTTTGGTGTCGTTAGGACAAATACCTGGGAAGACAGTCTGAGTCTGTCCAGCTCTTCTAGACTGACCAGATTCAGGGCTTCTTAGGTTTTATTTTTTTCTTTCGACCATGGCTATTAGTCACGGCAAAGAGCAGGGGGATAGGAGAATGTTAGTCCCGGGACAGCTCACATATACGATTGATTTTATTATCTCTTCCTCTGCCGGGTCCTGGTGGATATAAACAACACTTTATCCAAGAAAGGGTCTTTCTTTGGTGACATGGAGGAATGTGGAAGCTGATGATTTGGTTATCAACATCTCTGCTGAATTTGTAAAAATAATATAGTCAGTTATGGTCCCATTAGGATGTGTATTTCTTTAAACAATGTGTTCTTATGTTCCATTGTGCCTCTTGGGCCATAACTGAGAGAGAGATTATTACTGGAGATTTAAAACTCCCTGGAAACTGAAACCAAGGGATAAATGCCAATTATTTCAGCATCATTATCATCATGATGACTACTTATTGGCTAATCCCATGGTTCCCAAATTGTGTGCTAAGGTGCCCCAGGGCACCGCTGTGAACTCGCAGGGGTGCTGTTAGATATTTTAATTTTTTGAGGGAAGCAGCGCTTCATTATTATTATCCATTCCTTTGGATGATGTTGTATCTTTGCAAAGCTGGGCTTCTTTGCAGTTGCTGTGATAAAAAGCAAGCACTGCACAAAAATCAGTGTGGGACAGGAGCACAGGTGGTGATGGCCAATCTGATTCTCAGGTCTGAGACGTTTTACAATCCCCAGCAGACACTAAGTTTGTTCGGGCTTACCTACTTAATTAGTGGAACTTTAGATATTTCTTTTGGCCTTGGGATGCTGTGGGAAAATTATCGAGACACGAAAGGCACCGAGAGCTGAGAAAGTTTGGGAACCTCTTGTCCAATGATGGCCATACTAGGTCTTCTTCAGAAAGTTGGCTGTGTGATTCTCTGGAAAAATTGCAAAGGAACTACTCTCAGACCCTAATGTGAATGCCATGGGATTGGGCAGGGGGGCATGGTGGGCAGAGGAGGGAGGGAGTAGATTGGACTAATTACTCAGGAGGTGAAAACTAGCTATCTGTGGGGCTCATAGATGGTTTTTGTTTGTTTGTTTGTTTCGTTCTCTGTGTGTGTGTGTGTGTGTGTGTGTGTGTGTGTGTGTGTGTGTGTCTGAATGCCTTTTGGTGGACTATCTCCCCAATTTACAATAGCCCCACCATCACCTGTCCCACCTCATTCTTTCAGGTTACCTACCTGGCCCAGAAAAGCACTGAGTTTGTTACCCCTTGTGAGAGGAGACAAAGCCACAAAGCTGACTGATTTGCTGGGTGATCTTAGCCCAGATCACATATTTAACCCCTGCCGGGTTCCTCCCAGCCCCCTCCTCGCTCCATCTCTGAGCCTCTGTTTCTTTAGCTGGACAATGAGGGAGAAAGAGGACAGTAGCCCCTGTGCTAAGGGCTGGTGTTCAGAGATGAAGGGCCAGCTCGGCCCTCCAGGAACATACGGGGTAGTGAGCGAGATGAACGTGTGACCCGCCGATGACAGTACAAAGTGATGGGTTGTGTGTGGGGTCCCGGGGCACCGCAGAGGGTTACTAGCTCCAGGCTTCAGTGAGAGACATGGCCAAATGGGACCAGCGGCCATGAGCTTGAGTTGAGCATTGACACATGAACAGGGAGCGAGCCGGGGGAAGCGAGTGTGGAAGGGAGGTGCCGACGGGAAGGGCAAAGATCCCAAGTCATGGGAGAGCAGGATGGGGGTTGAGAGACTTGGGACGGGTGTGGCTGAGAAGTTCAGTCTTGAGTCAAGGGGTCCTGAGGGGAAGACTAGGCAGGGGAGGCCCCGTTCTCAGGTCAGCCCTGGGGACCAGTCCCCCTGGAACAGCATGGAGGGGGGACGTGGCACCACTGAGGAGGTGAAGGGAATGGGAGGCCGGCTTGGAGAGGAGAGAAACGCAGGAGGACAGACTCGGGTGCGTAGGTGGATGTGGGGGGGGGGGAGGGGAGGAGTGGGGGACGACTCCTGGCTTCTGGTTTGTGGCTGAGAGGACGATGGTTCCAGAACTGAGCCACTAGGTAGGGGCCTGTTTGGAAGCAGAGGAAGACAGGGTGAGACTGTCACCCGACTTAGGCCAGCCGCTTATATAACCGCCTTATCTTTAGCAGACGCTGTGTCCTTTAGGGCAGAGACTGTGTCTTGCCCATCTTTGTGCCCCCTTAATTCCTTCCTAATGGAAAGCCTGGCACACAGTAAGTTCTCAATTAAAATGAGTAAATTGAAGAAGGGAAAGCCCCTTTAAAACCAAAACCAATGGTTCAGCTACACAATTAGAAGTTGTTAGACAACCCAATTATCTGGAAGGCCCCCCAAATGTATGCTGTATATCCAAGGTTCTATGGGATGTTGGAAATAAAAAAGATCCCGAAGCCTCGGTACAGTAGCAGAGCATCTGTGACCCAATGTCTTCAACTCTGGACCCACAGCCGCCTGGGCGGGACAGCACAGGCCCTGCAGTTGTTCTGGCTCTTCTCTGACCACCGCTGAGCCCTCTTAGTGCACTGCCCCTCTCCTTGAGATCCACAGAGCCTTAGAAGCATGCAGCTATTCTTCTGGCTGGTTGTGAAACGTCAGGATGGGCACATTGCGTCCTCTTGAAATGTCAAGCTCATTGAAGATTTTGAAAAAAATCTTTTGTGTTTGTTTCAAACCCAATATGATTAGATTATGGAGTGCATGTAAAATGTATATGTATCTTGAAGATAGGACATAAGTTACCAAAGAAATTGTTTCGAGGTGCAGGCCATTATGGGCTCATCAGTGGGAAGGTTTGAGAATCATGGTGTGAGATGACAGCAAGGCCACCTCTGTGCTTGCTGCTAACTGCGGGTCACCATGGCTTTCTCTGCTCAGGTTACGGGATCTCTCCTTGAGGAGACAACTCGGAAGTGGGCTCAGTACAAAGAGAAGTGTCTGAGAGACTTACTCAAGGAAACTTCTGGTAAGTACATGTATCAGTTATCTATGGCTGTATAACAAATAGCCCCAAAGCTTAGTGGCTTAAAACAGTAATAACAATGATTTATTATCTCTCACAGTTTCTGTGGGTCAGGAATTCAGACAGAGCACACTGAAGATGGCTTGTGTCTGCTCTACAATGTCTGGAGTTTAGCTGGAAGACTTAAAGGCCAGGGGTTGGATTCATCTGAAGCCTGGTTCACGCCCATGTGTGCTGGTTGATGCTGGGAATCAAGCTGGGGCTGTTGGCCGGAACACTTCCATGTGGTCTCTCCATATGGCCTGGGCTTCCTCACAGCATGGTGGCTGGGTTGCAAGGACAAGCATGACCAGAGGCCACGTTGCCTTTTGTGACCTTGCCTTGGAAGTCACTTCTGCCGTGTTCAGTTGGGTCAGACAGTTAGAAAGCCTACCTGCCTCCATTGTAAAAGAGCATGTGAGATGGGATATATATGTGTGTGGCCATCTTTGATAAAAGCCATCTGTCACAGCACACTGACCACCTAATCACATGACGTGAGCCACTGTTGTAGATTAACCCAGGAATCTACTCTGTGTTGAGGGGGGTGTCCTTCGGTCTCCCATGGTGTTAACACTTCTCTTATCCCGGTCTACATTAGGTTTAGAGCATTCTAGCTAATATGTTAATAGTTTGGTCAGCCCACAGCCTCTCCTGCCTACATGCTGACTCTTTGGATACATCCAGATCCTTTTTTTTTTTTTTTTTTTTTAAAAGAAAAGAAAGGAATAAGGAGCCTTGGCCCACTGCCTCTGAGACTGGGGACTGTGGATGAAAGTTGCCTCCTCCTTGTTCTCCTGGCTTCTTTCAGATCATTCCATTCAGGGACCCGGAGGTTGACAGGACACTGTAAACTCGCTCTGCCTTTTCCTGACCTGAAGGCAGTCCCAGCCTCCAAGCTATGCCCTCCTCCCTCTAAATAGTCCTTCAGCCAGGTGGGCGGCCACCGAGGCTTGATTCATTGCAGGAACCACTCCCACCTAGAGGAATATTGCTTTCTGAGGTCAAAGTAGGGCAGGTCCTCCTGATCAGGTGCCACGCTTTGGGCAGCTAAGCCAGGTGAGCGCCCACACGCTGGGAGCTGACACTTGGCAACCAGGTCCATAGGGTGCCCCGAGCCAGCCCGGAATCCAGCAGATCTGCGCTGGCAGGGTCCCGATACCAGCAACCTGGCTCTTCACCCTGAGTGGCCCCCGAGTTCTAGCTTAATAGGGAGCCAATGGTAGGAAATGATGCTTGGTAACCAGGAGTGAGGAGCTTGCAATATGGATGTTTGGGGACCAGCCTGAAACCCCTCATTTGACTCTGGGGGCCCATAAGGGTGGGGCTAATGTCTGTAGCATCTCATTGCCAAGTGCCAGGGTGTAAATCATACCCTGAGTTTGAGGTGCCCAAATATTTCATAATGATCATTGGATTAATCTTCAAACAGAGAAGTCTGACCAGGTAGTGCTTGCGTCAGGTACACATGACCAAGAACCTGGATCCTGCAAATCCCCTTATATCCACTGGTCATTTTGCACATTTCATATTAAGGGTGTTCCAGGATCTAACTGGTGAAGGTTTGACAATTATTTAGTTAATTATGGGACAGAAGATGCTGGCTGAACATCCAAGTGTCCTCCTGACCCTGAGTTTCTGTGAGAGTTCAGCTCATGTAAAGTAAACCAAAATCAGTGTGACGTGCACATTGACATAAAAGGCTGGACCACCGCCAGGGGTCAAGTTGGGTAGACAGAGCCACAGTGTGGGGCTGCATGAAGCATTCCTGTCCTCTCCACGTGGCTCCTCGTCCTTGACCCGTCTGGAGAGTGCGACGCCCCTTGCAGGTCCCTATGCAGGCTACACCAGCTTCTGATGCCAGGGAGGTGGGTTCTGGGCTCCATCAGTTTATTTTGTCCTCTTCTTTCTGCAGGCACAGTTTGTAACGGGACCTTTGATCAGTATGTGTGCTGGCCTCATTCCACTGCAGGAAATGTCTCTGTTCCCTGCCCTTCATACTTACCTTGGTGGCGCAAAGGTAATAAGTCTTATTTTACCAATTTCTAACACTTCCTTTATGGCTGGTCCCTCCTGGGCAGACCAGCCAAGGGACGGTTAGGAGAAGGCTCCAACCAGGTTCTTGTCTCCAGCCCTCTTCTCCCACGAAAGGTCTCCTTCTAAGCTGTCAGTAACACATCTCCCTTTTCCTCTCTGCTTCTTCTCTTGTCTTCCTGCAAGTCTTCTGCGCCTGGAGGTTCTGTTTATATCAGAGCCCTCTTTTCTTTGAAGAGCTGAGAGTCCAAGTCTGGCTACCACAGACTTTGCTGCAGTGAGAGTAAGACTTATCACCGTCACGGAGAGGAGAAAGAGATGCGGAGCAAGGCTGGGATGCTGACATCCGGGCAGTTCTTGCTTCTCGGATGGAGAGGAAGGCCATCAAGACGACCCTTGCAATAGCGTTGGGACGAATTGGTGCTTTTCAGCCCCATGGGACTTGGATGGGGAATTTTACCCTTAGCTTGCCCTGAAGTGACCCTTACTTAGAACCCACCTCCACCTGCCCCAGCAGCCCATCCTCCTGGTTGTGTGATTCTGGACGGGTGGGGAGTGAAACAATTCAAATCTAAGAACAGACCGCTATTCTCAAGGAACATCAGTGATTACAAAGTTCCAGGCCAAACAAAATGAGAATGGGTTTCTTTCTTTCTTTCTTTCTTTTTTTTTTTTTGGCCACACCACGCGGCTTGCAGGATCTTAGTTCCCCGACCAGGAATCAAACCCAGGCCCTCGGCAGTGAGAGCGTGGAGTCCTAACCACTGGACCGCCAGGGAATTCCCGAGAATGGGTTTCTGAGAAGGCGAGATGGTGATATTTGGTACTTAATTTCAGCCCAAGAAATCATCACATCAGTTAAAATTTGGTTTCAATATTTTGATGCCTTCAGTGCAAAGAGAGAGCATTTCGAAGGAAGATGCATTTCTGGATGGGAGCAGTAGTGACATATATTCTATGGAACTGTCATCTGGGGAAATTCAGTGGGAATCAGCCCAGAAGGCCTGAGGATGTGAAGCTGAAGGGAAGATACTAGAGAGTTTGCTGGACCAGAGGGGTCAGTTCAGTGGGGGAGGAAAGAGCTTGCTGAAGTCAGGAGCCCTAAGGGAGGGCTTTATACTCTGAGACTTTGGGAAAGTTCCCAGAGCCCTCTAAGCTGTGGTTTCCTTGTAAAGTGAAGTGAATAACAGCCGATTCTTAAGGGCGTTTTGAGGCATGAATGGGAAGGCACACATTGGGTCCACCACACAGTAGGTGCCTCGTAAGTGGGAGCTGAGGCCGAGCCCCACCAAGGTCACACCCCTTGGATTCCTTCAGGGCTTTAAGGACCCGAAAGTCTGCGACTCCTTGAGGGCACATGGAACAGATCAGCATCGCCCAGCCCTACCGTCTACCTGTTCCTTCCCAAGAGCTAAAAACACAGGTCGATTCCACTTTAAGAGAAAAAGTGATCAAAAATCCAAACTTACAAAGAAGTTGAGTTAAAGGCCTTTTAAAAAGAATTTGGATTCTGGGCTCCTGAAATGTACCCAAGGGAGCGTGAGTCCCAAAAGGTAGGAAGTGACTCTTCCCCTCGACATCGTGTGCATCAAATTTTTAGAATCCAAATGGGGTGCCTGATGTCAAAGGAGGACGTGGCACGAGTGGAGGGATTTGGAGAAGAAAGGATGGAGCAGAGTTCTTGCGGATGAGATTAGAGGAAGGAGCATTAGAATATGAGAAGGGAGAGAATATACAGGCACAGAAGACTGACCACGAGGCTGGGGCCTGATCGCGAAGCAAACTGTGCTTTATGCTACAGGCTTTAAACCCCACTCCGTAGAGAAAGATTATGTGGAGCCAGTGAAGGTGTTAAGGCATGAGAAGGACATCGTAGGGTTTGCGGTTTGGGGAGATGACGCTGGTAGCCTGTGGTTGATGAACTGAGGGATGGAGGGGGACCGGAGAGGCGAGTTTGGAAGCTCCTGCAGTGGTCCAGAAAAAGAGAGGATGAGGATGTGGATACAGGTAGAGGCAAGAGGTTGGGAAGAAGAAGAAAGAGTAAAGAAAAATATTGGAGGTAGGATAGTCAAGACTTGTCATCAGAAGCAGGAATTGAGGGACAGAGAGGGGTAAGGCGCTGCCCAAGGCCACAGAGCTCACAGGTGGCAGAGCTGGCTCGGTCCAGCGCCCTCTCTTCTTCATGGTACAAGGCCTCTTGGGCATCAGGAAGCCCCAGGTCTGCGTCTCCCAGCTGGGCCACACCTTGGAGGGCTGTCACATCTCTGAGTCACGAGGGACCGTTCCAGCTCCGGGGACTTTGGGTAAACACAGCAGACATTAACGGAACATGGTTTGTTATGAGATGTAGAGGCTTCCGTGTTTTTCTTTCCATCCTAAATAAACAGCAAGGATGCTACGAGCCCCCAGAAGGGGAAGTGAAAATTCCTTTTCCCTGGGATTTTCCACAGCTTTGCGGTGAGGATGAGGGCCTTCCCACGTGCTCGGGGAACGGGCTGCGTGTTCTGACCTTTCCCCCAGAGCTGTGTTTACTTTCAGATAACTCAGGAAGGGCCTACAGATACTGCCTTTCTCAGGGCACTTGGCAGACGCTGGAGAACTCCACAGATATTTGGCAGGACAACTCCGAATGCGCTGAGGACCACAGCTTCAAACAAAAAGTGAGTCAGCTGGGCTCGGTGAGGACGGGCCCTGCGGCCCAAACCAACCTCTGCCGGGGTCCCCGCAATAGGGGCCACACAAAGAGCCCGCCCCCAGTGCGCCTGCCCCAGACTCACCTGGGAAGGTCCTCCGTCACCCAAAACAGCAACCCGGACGGCAGCCGCAGAATCCCTTCTGCTGCTGGGATGAGATGTGAACCTCTCAGGGAAGGAGCCCCAGCCTCTGTGCTTGCTGTTCCTTCCGCCTGGAACACTTTCCCCGGCTCTTCTGTGGCTTCTCCTTCCCATCAGTCACATTTCAAGCTCAATGTCTCCTTCCAAGTGAAGTCTTCCAAGGCCACCCCATGGAGAATGGTCTCCATGGTCACTTTCTACCACTCCCCCCAGCCTTTACAGCACCTGTCACTCTCTGACATTCTCTGGCATCTGCCCCCTCCTAGAATGTAGACTTGGTGGTGGCAGGAGGCAGTGTGTCCAGAGGGACACACACCTAGCATCCGGGGTACAAGCTCAAGGCCAAGGGCCTGGCAGCCCGACTTCACGTCCAGAGTCTTTGCTCCCTAGCTGTTTATACCCCACCCTTCACTGCTCTGTGCCTCTGCTTCCCCGTCCATCCCCAGCAGAGTGTGTTTATTGCATGTACCGTGTGAGGGTTGAAAGAGTTGATAGACATACAGTTCTCTGGAGAGAGCCTGACCCCTCGTCGCCACGACGTAAGTAAGAGTGCTGGCTCCGTCACCAGGGTCCAGCCTGTTCGCTGGGCAGTAAATCATCATATCCTGTCTGTGGTTCCTTCCCAGTGGGAACTGGCCCATCCTTGGCTCTCTTGTCTATCACATCTTCCCATGAGGCATGAAGAACCTTCCATCAGATCCTCTACCTCCGCAGGGAATTTTTTCTCAACCTCTTTTTAACTTTATTACTTGACTTGAGTTGGCACAAGTCCGTGTTCCCTAGACCATGTGACAGGTCACACCTCTTAAAGGTATTAAAATCATACCTGTGCTTGGGTTGGATCCAGCTTATCTCAAGAATTTGTCTGACTTTTCTCACAACACCAAACTCATGCTCACTGCATGCCGTGAACTGTGCACTTTGTATATATTTCTTATCTTCCCTCCTGGACGAAGCTGCTTGAGGACAATGACAAAGTCAGAGTTATATCAGAATACCTGCCACCCCTGGCCTAGTGCTGCTAAAGGTGCACAAAAGCCTTTACATACAGTGGGCACTTAGTAAATATTGAATGAATGGTTTCACAGATTCTGAGTCAGTGGGTGTGTGGTGGGGTTCTAGGTGTCAGTACTGGTGGGAAAGCTCCCCAGGTGACTCTGAAGAGACTGGAAACAGAGGTGGTGACAAGGAATTCACCAGCAGGTGTGAGATGCCTGCTGCTTGCTCTGGCCTGAGGTCTGCCGACAGGGACAGCAAAGCAAGATGGGAAAACTGCACTTTCCAAGACAGGAAGTCAAGTTTTCTCTCTTTAGAGCAGTGAGGACACGGGCATTGCCTCCCCCTCTCTGCAAATGGCCATATTTCCAAGAAATCAAATACTTAAAAAAAAAGTTTCTGGCCATGTTTACCTGTGTTTCTAGTAGAGGGTTGAATTTTTGCCCAAAAAAGGCTAGTGTTAGTAAATCTATGCCCTTTGGAGTTTTGGCAAACGAGATACGTTATGTTCTTCCAACTGACAACTCACTGGGGGTCCTTATGCATGTTAACTGGTGCTTTTTTAAGGAGATTGTGTGTGTGTGTGTGTGTGTGTGTGTGTCTTTCAAAATTGTACACACTATGTCTTTTCCATCTTCACTGTGCATTCATCATGCACTGTGGCCGTAACTTTTGCAGTTTGAAGTGTGACAGCAAGACTAGCACAATTCTCTAAAATTTCACGGGTAGAAGATTGGTTCTTACTGTAGATCTTAGCAACCTCAGCATATGATTTTTTTTTTCTTTCCTTATTAAGTCGAGAACTTTCATCTTTTCACTTAAAGGAAGCACTTCGTGGCTTCTCTTTGGCACGTTCGAATTGCCAGCATCAATACTCTTCGGGGCCATTATTAAGTAAAATAAGGGTCACTTGAGCACAAGCACTGCTGTACCAAGACAGTCTAGCTAATAACCAAGAGGGGTACTAAGTGACTAACGGGCAGGATATGCTGGACAGAGGGATGATTCATGGCTCAGGAAGGACAGAGCGGGGCGGTGTGAGAGTTCACCACCCTGCTCAGAATGGCGCACAATTTAAAATTCATGAATTGTTTATTTTTGAAATTTTCCGTTTAATATTCTTGGACCGAAGGTTGACAGCAGGTAACTGAAACCACAGAGAGCAAAACTGCAGATAACGGGAAACGACTGTAAAAGAGAAAGTTGATAAATTGGACTTTATCAAAATTAGAAACGTATGCTCTTTTAAAGACACTGTTAAAAAAATAAAAAGGCAGGCCACAAAATGAGAGAAAATACTGGCAAAACATGTATCTGACAGATTGATATCTAGAATATATAAAGAAGATTTACAATTCAAAATTAAGACCAACAATCCAATTTAAAAGGTGGCCGAATATTTCAACAGATACTTTACTAAATAAAATATACAGATGGCAAATATGCACACGGAGTGATTCTCAAATCATTAATCATCAGAGAAGTGCAAATAAAGCCACCATAAGGTACTACTACACACCCATTAGAATGATTAAAATTTAGAAGACTGATTGTAGGAAATGGTAGTAGACCCTCAAGCAGCCGGCACTCTGGTGGGAATGTAAAGTGATACAACTTATTTAGAAAACAGTTTGGCAGTTTCTTGAGAAGTTAAAACGTACACCATGCTACCGCATCATTCTATTTCTAGATGTTTATCTGAGAGAAATGAAAACCCATGTCCACATAAAAAGTTGTACAGAAATTCTCCGAGCAACTTTATATGTGAGAGCCAAACTCTGAAAACAATCCGAATGTCCATCAGTGGGTGAGTGCATAAATAAATTGCGGTGTATTCACAATGGAATACTACTCAGCAATAAAAAAGGAATAAACTATTAAATTTTAAAAAATTTTAGATTTACTCTTTATTGAGGTAATATTGGTTTGCAGCATTATTTAAGTTTCATGTAGACAACATTCTATTGCTACTTCTGTATACCCTACAGTGTGCTCACTACCAAAAATTTACTTTCCATCCACTGCCATATAGTTGATCCCCTTTACTCTTTTCACCGTCCCCCTGCCCCTCCCCCTCTGGTAACCGCTACTCTGTATATATGTGTTTGTTTTTGTTTGGTTTGATCATTTATTTTGTTTTTTGTTTTTGTTCATTTTTTTATATTTCGCGTATGAGTGAAATCATACAGTATTTGTCTTTCTCTGTCTGACTTGTTTCACTCAGCACAATACCCTCAAGGTTCATCCATGTTTTTGCAAATGGCAAGATTTCATCTTTTTTATGGCCGAGTAGTATTCTTGTATATATTTACCATATCTTCTTTAGCCACTCAACTGTTGCTGGGCACTTAGGGTGTTTCCATATCTTGGCTGTTGTAAGTAAAGAACATAAGAGTGTATATATCTTTTTGAATTAGTGTTTTTGTATTCTTTGTATCAATATCAAGAAGTGGGATAGCTGGATCAAATGGTAGTTCTAGTCTTAATTTTTGGAAGGAATCTCCATACTGTTTTCCATAGTGACTGCACCAGTTTGCATTCCCATCAACGGTGTAGGAGGGCTTGCTTTTCTGCACATTCTCACCAACACTTGTTATTTCTTGCCTTTTTGACAATAGCCAAGGAATGAACTATTGGTACATGCTATGACATGGATGAATCTCTAAATAATTATTCTGAGGGAAATAAGCCTAACAAAAAATAGAATATTATAAGATTCCATTTATATAACATTTTAGAAAATGCAAACTACTCTCTAAAGGCAAGGGATAGTGAGAGGGGATGAATTACGAAGGGTCACAAGGAAACTTTCGGGAGGTGATGGAAATGTTCATGATCTTGAATGTGGTGATGAAATCACAGATACATTCATGTCCAAATTCACCACTTTAAATATGTGCAGCTTATTGTACCCCAATTATACTTCAGTAAAGCTGATGAAAGAGTTATGCCGAGAAGTTTAGCATAACCTAGCAGGTAATACGTATTTACTGTGGGTTCTTGTGCAAAAATTTATTCAGAAACATAATCTCGATGGCTATATGCACAGTGGATTGAGTGAGAAGATGGGATTTCCTTTGGAAAATCACACTTAATAACAGAATTGCCAGTAAACTAACCTCTGTTCGCAAACAGGGTATCCTGGGACTCAGGGAAAATATTCCAGTGTTTAAGTGGGTCTTTGTTAAAGAGATCATCTATGAGAAGTTACTTTAGGAAGGAGACATCCCGATGGAAACCCGGCCCTGTCTTCCAGAGACAGGGACCCCGATGCTCTAGGGACAGCACGTTTGGGGGCAAAGAACCTGTCCTCATTCCCAAGATGTCCTCTTGTCCTGGGCACGATGCTCCTATGATATTGTGAATCTCAGTGCGTCACTGCTGGGCAGTGGGACCAGCCATGGAGGTGAGACCCCCAGTGGGCTCTTCACTCAGGAAGGTTCCTCGAACCCCGAGATGTGCTGGAGAGCTGGGTGTAAACAGGTCCACTAGGGTTCGAGGCATGGAGAGGGGCTGGGACACCATAGCTGCCTGGCTTGGCGGTCACACCTGCTCTTTCTCTGCGTTCAGGTGGAACACCGCGCCTTGCTGTCGACCTTGCAGCTGTTGTACACTGTGGGGTACTCCCTCTCCATCGTCTCCCTCTTCCTGGCTCTCACCCTCCTCTTGTTTCTTCGGTGAGTGGAACTTCTGCTGTCACGTGTTCAGACAGGTACCCAGGCATGTGCTCGTTGGCTCCCTTTCGAATGCAGGAGACTGGGCTGGATGATTTCATGGCTCCTCAGAGCTGGAAGGGATCCGAGAGATCCATCCCATTTTGTAGGCAAAGGAAAGGGATCTCAGAGGTCCAGCGAAAGACACTGAGTCACCCCAGGTCGCAAAGCACAGCTAGGACTGGAATCTGGGACTCCTAACTCTGCTTTTGCCTCTTTTGGATTAGATGACCTCTGCCCAGCCCTGGTCTAAATTCCTAGTTACACCCATTACTACCACAGCCCCTTCTCACCACAGCTCTACCAGATGCATTATTTTTATGGACGAGATTAAGAAACTTCCCCAAAACGAATTAGTGAGTGGGAGAGCTGGGGTTTTAATCCAGGGCCCTCGGACTCCAATTAGCCATCAATCATTTGAGTGCTTCCTTGGTGCCAGGCACCGTTCTAAGCACATTACATGCATCAAGTCATTTAAGTCTCTTTCTAATCAGAATTAAGATGAACTCTAATCCTAGGAGATTAGCCTTATTATTACCCCATTTTATAAGGGAGTTGACTGAAATATGGAGAGATGACGTGACTTGCTCACAATCACACAGCTGGCAAGTGATGGAGCCAGGATCACACCGGGCGGTCCAGAGCCTGAGCATTTTCACTCCCTTCTACTGTCTTTCAGAATCCAAAACCTGAATGCATTTTACGAAATCACGTTTTTAGAAACGACCGGAGTGAGATATTTATAGACCCCCTAGGGAGCCCTCCAAGGCTGTCTCCTGGTCTTGGTCCATTCAGGAACATCACGGAGTGTAATGTGGCAGAATGAGCGTTCGACGCAGATGTGGAGACCTGGATGGGGACCCTGGAGACCTGGATGCTGATTCCAGAGCAGCTCCCACCTGGGCTCTGCGAGGCCCAGGGCTGGCCCCACCTGATCCCTCAATCCCATGGTGTTCTTGAGGTCCTAGAGCGGAGAGCGGAGTCATGACCACTTACCCCACTGGGAGAACAATGATTGAACAATAGGAGAGAATTCCGCAGCCTGTGCCCTCTGCTATCTGTGACCTCCTCCACTCGCCTTCCCAAAGTCCCAGAACCAGGCCAGGAGAAAATAACTGCCTGGCCCTGGAGGAAGTAACTTTAGCAGAGCCTGGGTCGACCACGTGTCCATTTTGTCTCTGGCTCTGGGCCCAGTCTAGGGCGAAGGATGCATAAATAGTAAAACACAAAGACCCGCTCAAATCTTTTTGGAAACTAAAAAAGTAATAATAGCTCTAAAGCAAGGCAGGACTGGATGGACATATGCTGCACAGGGGCATAGGCAGGGCTCTGAGAGCACAGTGATGGAAAAGGTCCTTTCGCTAGAGAGACCGAGGATGCAGTTTTACATCAGCCGGCACAGGAGGCCCCAGCTGGGTGAGGGAGGTCACGAGAGCTGATATTTTCCAGGCACTTAAGTGCCAGGTACTGTGTGCGCACTTTTCACCCATTAACTGGTTGAATCCTCCTGCAGCCCTTTGTGGTGAGTGCCCTTGTTCTTACAGGGAGTAGAGTCTCGGAGAGCCATATATTGACCTCAGAGTTTCTGGGTCTAAATCTCAGCTCTGCCGCTTACTGCTCTGGGACTTTGGACTTAAGCTTTCTGCCTCAATTCCCCCGTTTGTAATGTTGGGAGCTGTAAGGAGTAAGGATACCCATAAGTACCGACAGACAAATAGCTTGGAACATAGCCTGGCATGTTGAGCATTCTATAGATGATAGCTGTTATTCTCTCCATCTTACACATGAGGAAAATGAGTCACAGAGAGAAAAGATCCTTTACGCCAGCTATGCAGCTCTGGAGACTACACTCTGAACCTGTGCCCTTCAGTGACAGATACACAGGTTTCAGGCACACACCTGTTGGTCTGAGCCATTCTTTTCTGAGGGAAGACACTCGGTTTTCTCCTTGCACAGAAAACTCCACTGCACACGCAACTATATCCACATGAACTTGTTTGCCTCTTTCATCCTGAGAGCCCTGGCTGTGCTGGTGAAAGACGTCATCTTCTACAACTCGTACTCTAAGAGGCCCGACAGTGAGAAAGAGTGGATGTCCTACGTGTCAGAGGTATGTCCTTCCTTACCGTTGGCCTCGACCTGGTGCATCAATACTGGGAACTGCAAGAAGGCGAGGCTGGGGAGGAGAAGAGAGAGAGAAAGCGGTGTCAGTCTCTCTGGTTAGAGATGCATCACCTAACTTTAAAAAAAAACTCAACCTCCCGAGAATGGGGCAGGTAAAGGAAATCAGTAGCGGAAAATTTCACTGAGAGGCTGCTTTATACCCAATGGGTGGAAAATTTCTTCACCTGTAGACAAAAGAAATGGACCAGATCAACCTTTTAAAATTATTACTGTGTTTTACAGCAGTAAAGCATTTCTACATATGTTGAGATGGTTTTTCCTTTATCCTGTTAATAATGAATGCAGTAACCTGTCAAACTACCTTGCACTCCTGGAAGAAATCCAACTAGGTCCTGATATAGTCATCTCTCTCCCCTCCTGCTGGACTGTTGGCTAACACTGTGTTTTGTTCAGCAGTTCCTCATCTACATTCAGGAGTAATTTTCTTTTCTTGTACAGGCATACCTTGGAGATACTGTGGTTTGGTTCCGGACCACTATAGTAAAGCAAATATCGCAATAAGGCAACTCACATGAATTTTTTGGTTTCCCAGTGCATATAAAAGTTATGCGTACACTATACTATAGTATGTTAAGTGTGCAATAGCATTGTGTCTAAAAGAATAATGTACATACCTTAATTTAAAAATACTTCATTGCTAAAAAATGCTAACCATCATCTGACAGCATGGGGTTGCCACAAACCTTCAGTTTGTAAAAAACACAGTATCTGAGCAGCCCAATAAGGCGAAGTACAATATACGAGGTATGTTTGTACTGCCTTTATCAGGTTTTGTCAGGTACTGCCTTTATCAGCATAAAGTTTATGCTGACTTCTCAAGACAAATTATCTCTTTCTCACTTCTCTGGAAGAATTTGTTTAAGATGGGTATTATTTCTTCCTTAAATGTTTGATAGATTACCCTAGTGAAGCCATTTGGGCCCAGAGTTTCCTTTATTGCAAGGCTTTTAATTATGGATTAATTAGGACTATTACATTGAGATTTTCTGTTTCTTCTGGTGTCAGCTGTAGTAATGTGTTTTTCTAGGAATTTGTCTACTTCATCTAGCTTTTCAAATTTATTGGCATATTGTTAATATTCCCTTAAGATCTTTTTAAGGTCTGTTACATCTATCGTGGTATTCCTTTTTTCGTTCCTGATATTATTTGTACCCTCACTCTCTTTTCTCCCCCCTTGATAATCCTTGCTAAAGTTTCTCAATTTTACTGGACTTTTCAAAGAACAAACTTTTGGCATTGTTGATTCTCTTTATTTTATGTCCTCTATTTCATTGATTTCTGCTATTATCTTTATTATTTCCTCCCACGTACTTTCTTTGGCTTTATTTTGCTGTTCTTTTTCTAACATTTTTGACATATTTAAGGTAAGTGACTTTCAGCCTTTTTCTTTCTTAATAAATGCATTTGAGTTTGTAAATTTCATTCTAGTTGTAAAATTTATCCTAGCTGCATGCCCCAAGTTTTTTTGTTTTTTTTTAAATAATGGAGACATTCATTTGGATTTTCCTACAGGATGGTAGTTATTATTAGTAGCTCACACTTATGTTTTTTTTTTTAAATTTATTTATTTATGTATTTATTTTTGCTGTGTTGGGTCTTCGTTTCTGTGCGAGGGCTTTCTCTAGTTGCGGCGAGCGGGGACCACTCTTCATCGCGGTGCGCGGGCCTCTCACTATCGCGGCCTCTCTTGTTGCGGAGCACAGGCTCCAGACGCGCAGGCTCAGTAGTTGTGGCTCACGGGCCTAGTCGCTCCGCGGCATGTGGGATCTTCCCAGACCAGGGCTCGAACCCGTGTCCCCTGCATTGGCAGGCAGATTCTCAACCACTGCGCCACCAGGGAAGCCCATGCCCCAAGTTTTGATATGCAGTATTCTCCATACATTCAGTTCAGGAATAATTTCTAATTTCTATTATCATTTCTTTTTTGATTCATGAATTATTTAGAAGTCTATGTCCTCATTTCTAGTTATATGAAGATTTTTAAATTATTGGTACCTTGCTTAACTGAACTGAGAAGACATACCTTTCAGTGCTTTCTTTTTTTAATTTTTAAAAAATTTTTTCAGTGCTTTCTTTATGGAAATTGCTGATGATGAATTCTCCTTGTCTTTGTCTAAAAGTGTCTAGGATGTCAAGAAGCTGGGCTTTAAAACCTACATGAAGCCCCCATATTTTTATATCGTTGCCACCCTCTCTGAGATGGTCAGCAAGGGTTTGGGAGAGAGGGAAGCTCAGAGGGAGGGGCTGTGCATGTGGGGGCCCTTCTCCACCCTGGGGGGGTCCAGATGCTGAGGGAGCCTGGACTCACGCCCATGTGCTGTGTCCTCTGCAGGTGTCCACTTCCTGCCGCTCGGCCCAGGTTCTCCTGCACTACTTCGTGGGTGCCAATTACTCATGGCTGCTGGTTGAAGGCCTTTACCTCCACACGCTCCTGGAGCCCATCGTGCTTTCGGAAAGGCGGCTGTGGCCCAGATACCTGCTGGTGGGTTGGGGTGAGTGACCTGAACCCCCAGCCGCTTCTCCTGGGGACCTTTCAGAACGTGGGAGCCCAATAGAGCTTTTGGTTGGAGTTAGGGACCAACGGGAGGGAGGTTTTTGGGACAGATAACCCCTCAATCACAAGAGACTCTGAAAAGAGGGGTGTGTGTGTGCGAGTGTGCACGCACTCCCATGCACACGTGTACACGCATGTAGACATAAGTGCTGTAGACCCAATGCACACGTTCGAAACTTGGGAAGGTTTTGGTAGACTCAGATGACATTCCTCCTACCCTGTCCCCAACTGTATTCATCTACTAGGGCTGCCATAACAAAATACCATAGTCTCTGTGGCTTGAAACACAGATGTTTATTTCTGGAGGCTGGGAACTGTGAGATCACAGTGCCAGGATGGTTGAGTTCTGATGAAGGTCCTCTTCCTGGCTTGCAGACAGCTGCCTTCTTGCTGTAGCCTCACATCATGGCGGGGGGAGAGAGAGCGAGAGAGAGAAAGAGAGCTCTCTGGTCTCCTCTTATATGGACACTAATCCTATCACAATGACCACCCCCTACACACACCTCATCTAAACCTAATTACCTCCAAAGGTCTCATCTCCAAATGTCATCACGTTGGGGGTTAGGGCTTCAACATATGAATTTGGAGGCGACACAAACATTCAGTCCATGTGCCAACTAAGTCTCCAGGATGAGGTCTGGAACCCCTGTTGCCACAAACTCTTGGGGAAGTTGAGGCTGCGGCATTCAGAGGGCATAACTTTGGCCGGTGATTCAGGCGGTTTGATAATTGTCTTTGGATTTACTCTAAGCTGCTCTGTGGCATGTGGCAAGTCTGTCCTCCTCTCTGCTTCCTGGTTTCTCAATCAACGGCCCTGTGCCACTGTAGCCCTCTCCAGCTCTCACTGTCCCCAGTTCTATGATGTTTGGGGTTTTATAAGTTTCAACCAGTTGTGCTTGGCCCATCAGGGTAGTGTAGGCAGTAGGCAAGTGTGGCCAGCCAGCCCTTGACTCCATTTCCGTGTTTTCTCCCAGCCTTCCCGGTGCTCTTCGTGGTACCCTGGAGCGTCGCCCGTGCTCAGCTGGAGAACACAGGGTAGGTAATTCACCTCTTTTTACATTTCCATGAGCTCGCCATTCCCAGATAGGCCCCAATATACGGAAATATACTATTTTCCCAAAGAGAATATCCACTCCCTTCCATTTTGGCCATCTAGAATATACTTAAGTGTGTAGATAAAAGAATCAAATACCTTTCTTGTAGAAACTAGTCTATTAATTTAGTTACACATGCAAATAAGCACAAAATCAGCACAAATTAGTACAAAAATTGGCTGCTTAGGTTAGCAGCGACCCTGGGTATATACAAATATAGGTACAAGAATGGTTATGGCATTCACAGTGGGGGAAAAAAGGCAAAACCAATCAAACAAAAAAAAAAAACCCTGAACATCCATCAACAGGGGAATCATCAAACAAATTGTGGCATACCTATATAGTGGACTATTACAAAACTACTGAAAAAACAAGTTAGTTCTGTACCTTTTGGCTTTTAGAGACTAAACCTCAACAGCGTGTCGTTAAGCTTGTTGCTGAATAATGTGTGTCAGTAATTCCATTTCTTTCCCTCCAAATAGTTACCACCAAAAATCCCCTACACAGACATACCTTGGAGATATTGTGGGTTCAGTTCAGGCCACCACAATAAAGTGACTATCTCAATAAAGCGAGTCACGTGAATGTTTTGGTTTCCCAGTACATGTGAAAGCTATGTTTACACTATACTGTGTATTTGTTAAATATTTGTTAACTATTTGTTAAATAGTAAGACTTGAAAGTAGCAATTACTCCTTGATCCGTGGGCTACTGTATACTATGAAGTGTGCTGTAGCATTATGTCTTAAAAAAAATCTTGATTAAAAATACTTTATTGCTAAAAAAAATGCTAACCGTCATCTGAGGCTTCAGTGAGTCGTAATCTTTCTGCTGGTGGAGGGTCTGGATGGCTGCTGACTGATCAGAGCGGTGGTTGCTACAGGTTGGAGGGTCTGCAGCAATTTCTTAAAATAAGACAAAATGACGACGTTTGCCACATCTATTTTTCCTTTTATGAACGATTTCTCTGTAGCATGCACGCTATTTGATGGCATCTTATCCACAGAAGAACTTCTTTCAAGATTGGAGTCAATCCTTTCAAACCCTGCTGCTGCTTTATCAACTTATTTGATGTAATCTTCTAAATCCTTTGTTGTCTTTCCAACAATCTTCACAACGTCTTCACCAGGAGTAGATTCCATCTCAGAAAACCACTTCCTTTGCTCATCCATAAGAAGCAACTCCTCATCGGTTTAGTTTTATGATGAGATGGCAGCAATTCAGTCACACCTTCAGGATCCAGTTCTAATTCTAGCTCTCTTGCTATTTCCACCACATTTGCAGTTAGTTCATCCATTGAAGTCTTGAACCCCTCAAAGTCATCCATCAAGGTTGGAATCAACTTCTTCCACAGTCCTGTTAATGTTTCTTTTTGACCTCTTCCCATGAATCATGAATGTTCTTAATAGCGTCTAGAATGGTGAATCTTTTCCTGAAGGTTTTCAACTTACTTTACCCAGATCCATCAGAGGAGTCAGCATCTACAGCAGCTATAGCCTTACAAAATGTATTTGTTAAATAGGAAGACTTGAAAGTAACAATTACTCCTTGATCCATGGGCTACAGAATGAATGTTGTGTTAGCAGGCATGAAAACAACATTAATCTCATTGTACCTCTCCATCAGAGCTCTTGGGTCACCAGTGCATTGTCAATGAGCAGTCATATTTTTGAAAGGAACCTTTTTTTTTTCTGAGCAGTTTCTCCCAACAGTGAGCTAAAAATATTCAAGAACTGTTTGCTGCAAGAACCCTAGCTTTCAGCCAATCTCGGCTTTCGACATGCCTTCCTCACTAAGTTTAATCATTTCTAACATTTGATTTAAAATGAGGGATGTGTCACTCTTCCTTTCACTTGAACACTTAGAGGCCTTTGTAGGGTTACTAATTGGCCTAATTTCAATATTTCTGTGTCTCGGGGAATTAGGGAGGCCTGAGGAGAGGGGCAGAGATAGGGGAACGGCCGGTTGGTGGAGCAGTCAGAACACACACATTTATCAAGTTCACCATCTCATATGGGCACAGATCATGGCACCCCAAAACAATTACCATAGTAACATCAAAGATCACTGATCACAGATCGCCATAACAAATATAATAACAATGAAAAGCTTTAAAATATTGCAAGAATTAACCAAAATGTGACACAGAGACACGAAGTGAGCAAATGCCGTTGGAAGAGAGTGCCTACAGACTTGCCCGACGCACAAACGTCAAACCGATTGCACAAACCTTCAATTTGTAAAAAACGCAATATCTGCGAAGTGCAATAAAGTGAAGCACAGTAAAATGAGGTGTGCCTGTAGAATTAAGAATTCATGTTTGTATGAACACGGAGAAAAATGTGGAAGGATACACACCAAGCTATTAGCACGAAGACCACTTTCCTGGTTAAAAAAAAAAAAAAAGCCCACAGTATCAACCAAATAGGAAGGGATTTGGGCCCTCCCTCCCCCCTCCCCCCTCCCCCCCCAAGTGAGTTTTGAGTGTGAGCATCCTTCTTCCGAGGGCACAGGCCCTTTACCTTCAGCCTTGTCTCAAACGCAAGTCGTCTTTTACTGCTCGCTCTTTGCCATAGGTGCTGGGGAACCAACAGGAATAAGAATATCTGGTGGATCATCCGAGGACCCATGCTGCTTTGTGTAACGGTGAGGACCATCCCACCCACCCTCTTTCCTCTCTGAGCTCAGCAGCTGTGGAGGACCCTGTCCCCTCCCCTGCCGCCCACCAGATTCTCTGGCTCAGAGTGAACCTGGGCCAGATCCCTTGAGATGGAGACGCTGAGCTGTGAGTAGGAGCTGTTGAACGAGAAGAAGCAAGTAAGAAACTCCTCCTCGGTGTCATGTCAAGGCAGAAGTAAGTGTGCCGTATTATCCCCCCTACCCCCCAAAAAGAAACGTCTCCTTGTTCTGGTTCAGTACCTAAATCCAGGCTTACACTATAAGCCTCCTTCTCTCTGGGTTTTCGAACTATGTAGAGAAACCCGTAATCAGCTCAGTGACCTCATGTCAACCGGCTGTGATGTGCACAAACCCTGGGGATGCAGGTGCCTTCGGTCCTGGACGAGCCCGGGGAGAGCAAAGCTATGGGCTTGGATTTACCACCATCAGCAGGAGGGAGGGGAGACTAAGGAAGCGTCTTTTAGAGGAGGAAAGCATGCGATCGCTATTAACCCAAAGCTGTGATGGGGGTTCGAGTCAGGAGGTGATGCTGAGACCTTGCGGGAGAAGGCCCTTTATTCCTTAAGGCCCAGAATTTGGGGGGTGCAGAGGGACTGCTCAAGCCGGAGTCCTAAAGCTCCTTTAGATGGTAGCATGTGAGGAAGACATCTGCCCAAGAAGTTCGGGGGAGGGGCAGGGAGATAGCAGACAGTTGGAAGGATGAGCAAGATCCCAGAGGAGGCGGGAGGTCTTCCTGCCTGGACGCAGGGCCAGCAGCCCTGGGCGCCCACCAGCCAGGCGCCGCCCACTCTCTTCTCCAAGGGGTTGCCGGGCATTCCGTTTTTGCCATTTTATAGAAATAACCTGGCATTTGTGGTTTCGTGAGAGCAAAAAGGCTTATTTTTAGAGAAGAATGTCAATATTTGTCAATAATTGAAGGGCACTCTCCGCCCAGACCTGAGTGTGCCTGGGAGGGGAAGATGTTTGTAGAAAGGGCAGGAAAACCGAGAGCGTGGAGACGCTCTAAGCGGTGGCCTGGATGCTACTGGTGATGTCCCCTCCGGTCCTGCCGCACGCAGCTGAGAGCGGACGCCCAAAATGACCCCTGGCCACGCCCACTGCAGACGCGGCCTCCCGCCCTGCCTCCCCCACCCCGCCCCTCCCTTCCCCACACCCTCTCCTCTCCAGCCACGCTGCCCCGCTGCGGTCCCGGCCGCAGCTCCTGGCTGGCCACCTCCGCCTCCAATGGCCGGCTGACATTTACTGAGTGCCTCCTACATACCTGCTCTTCTAAGCGCTCTGTGCGTATGAACTCGTCTCACCTTCCCAACAAGCCCATGAGGTAGGCGCTACTATTGTTTCTTTTATTGGCGAGGATGCTGAGGACTGGTCTGAAGTCACAGAGTTAGTCAGTGGGGGCCAGATCTCGGTCCCATCGGGCGACACCAGCACCTGTAACCGCAGCATCGTGCAGCTGCCCCCAAACACTTACTGCCTCCAGCCCCCATGCCTGCAGGCCTGTGGGCTTTTCACGCGTTAGTACCTTGCTTTGGACCCTCCTCAGGTTGGAACCGCCTCCCTCCACCATCTTATCCACCTGGACACCCACCCCACAAAGTAGAGATGGTCACACCCTCCTCTGTGTCCTTCCCAGATCCTGTACCGACTTCTGCTATGACCCCAGCAATGTTTTATTGCAAGTATTTGTTTAAAGCCCGTGTGCTGTCACTATAAGCCCTGTGTTTTATTCATCTTGGCGGCCAGCCCAAGCATACGGCAGGCTCTGCAGAAACTTACTCAGTAAATGCTTGTGACCCACACTCCCGGGCCCTGGAAGGTTCTCATGAACCAGGCAGAATGAAGCAGGATGGCCTTCCCTAGGATGGGGTGCAGACTCGCTCCAGCTGGATCCCTGGTGCTTACCCTGCGTGCAGTCTTCCAGAGGCTACATCACTGGTTCTCCATCTTGGTTGCTCTTGGGATCACCTGGGTATCTTGAAAAATTCTTCTTGCACGAGATTTGTGTTTCATTGATCTCAGATGTGGCTTAGGGATTCTAAGGAGAAGCTCAGGTGTGGCCTCCTGAGTGCTTGTTCTGAATTCAGGTTCCCAGGCCCCGCCCCGGACCTGCAGAATCAGAATCTTCATTGCAACAGGATTCCTGGGCACTGGGTGCACAATAATGTTTGTGAAGCTCTGTGCCCACACACCAGCGGTTCTCACAACTGGCTGTGCATTAGAAACATCGTGGTGGCTCATACCCCAGAGGATTTCATCCGAAATTCTGGAGGTGGTACCCGGGCAGTGATTGTAATCCGTGGCCAGGGCTGGAACAATTGCTCTGGACCTCGCTGCTTGGTTGTCCATGGCTGGCTGACCTGTGTGCTGGTTTCTCCAGGTGCTTCCTAGTTCCTAGAGCCACCTTTTCTCCCGCCAGGACCAGAGAATGTGCTGTGTCTTTTCATCTTGGATGAAATGACCTTCACCTGCTGTTGCTTCTACAACTCCAGTCGTGGCCAGCTCCACAGAAATGGCCAGAATCACCTTAGCTCACAGCGGTTCCGTGCCCTCCCATCCACACCCGCTCTTCCTCCTGTTCACCCCACCGTGAATGACGTCACCATCCATCTACCAGGCACCCAAGCCGGAAACCTGGGCGCCCTCCTAGCTTCTATCTCCTGCCTCACTGCAGCCTCTAGCCAGACTTCAAGTCTTGTCAGTTCTTCCTCTGAAGGTCACTCCAAGCTTTCTCCTTCTCCTCAATCCATTGTCATTGTTCTTCTTCAGCCCCTTGGGGTTTCTCATGCAGACCTTTGCAAAAGCCTCCTATTTGGTCTCCCTTCCTCATTCCTGCCCCTGGCAATGCATCCTCTGTATTGCAGCCAGAGTGGTCTTTCTTGAGCAAAATTGGGCTATGTTTCTCTTCTACGTGTGACTTTTTAATGGCTCATTACTGCCCTTGGGCGTGGTTCCAAACTCCTTCATACGGTACTATTGTCATTCCCATCCAACCACAAGCACCCCGTGCTCCATTTATATGGAGAAATGCACAGTTCCCCCGAACCCATCCTGAAGTTCATGCCTCCTGTGCCTTTGCACACGCTGCCTCTCTGCCTGGAATGCCCACCTGATGGCCCTACATCTGCCTGGTGAACTCTTCCTCCTTGCAGACTGAACCCTTTATTAAGGCTAAGTGCATGTGCCCTTCAGCAGGGCTCTTGGGGATGGAGGGTTTTAACCCAAAGGAGTAGCTCGAATATAGGCATTTTCGTCTATATAGCGGGCCAGGGGAGGAGGGGCTTGGGGGGAGATGGAGGAGTTAGGGGTACACGAGACCTACCTCTGAGTCCCCACCGTGCTGGCAACCACCTCTGCCAACTTGTAGACCCAGATATGAGCATGGCAGCTGCGGTGGTGCCAAAGAAATGTCCCCAAGAATGGTACATCTGATCATATGCGTTCTGTATCGTCTAGGACCTGAAGAGGAGCCTTATATGGCTGGGGTCCTAAGTGCCCCACATCTGGTCACAGAATCCAAGAGGAGTTGGCTGGGTTCTTTAAAAATTTCCGACGCTTGGCGCGGAACGAGGATTTTTGTACCTTTTTCTAATCATCTTTCTGCGCACTCCCCAGTCCTCAGACCGCCCTGCTTCCTTATTGGTTATCCTGTATAAATACCCCAAGCTTCTTGCCTTGGGGAGGTGGATTTGAGATGTGTTCTCCTGTCTCCTTGCTTGGCTGCCTTGCAAATAAACCCTCTGTTCGCTGCAAAAAAAAAAAAAAAAAAAAAAAAAAAAAATCCTCCTTCAGCCCCTTTCCTGCTGGTGCACAAATCATGAACAGCCCCATCCAAATGTGATTGCCGACCCCTGTCTTCTGGGACACCTGGATGGATGGAGGTTCTGTGGTCCACCAGGCTGGTGTTTCATCCCATGGCAGTGAAGAAGCCCAGTGGTTGATGCCTTCGTATAGCCC
Organism: Balaenoptera acutorostrata; assembly: GCF_949987535.1. Classification (NCBI taxonomy): domain Eukaryota; kingdom Metazoa; phylum Chordata; class Mammalia; order Artiodactyla; family Balaenopteridae; genus Balaenoptera; species Balaenoptera acutorostrata. The sequence goes on along the minus strand of NC_080083.1, from coordinate 7,324,824 downwards.
AGTGGTTGATGCCCATTTTCTCTTGTCTGGTCTCTGGAAGACAAAAAGAACAGTGAATCAACACGCTTCTCATCACAAGCCTTCATTTCCTAGGAGACAGTCCTGGTTGAAATTAATTTACTGAAATATGTGCCTTTCCCGTGTTAGGCTTGCTTTGTAAGAAAAACGCCCGAGTTCAACAAGTCACTAAGCCAAGGACACAACGTTTTCTCTTTGTGATGAAAAACAGATATCCCATTAAATGGGATAAATTACTTGGTTACACTTAGTTTGTATTTAAGTGTTCTATTACTAAATATTTTTGGCTGGGAATCTCCATTATCCCCGTTGGCTTGTGGATTGGATGAATAGCCTCTTGCCTGAAGCTCTATCCTCTTAGCTTTGCGCATTGATTCTCCCAAGGCCAGTAAGACAAGTAATAACAGGTACGTGTTGGATTCTGCAGCTCGTGTTTCAATCTGTGGTTTAAGACAAGGACATCAGTATTGTGCTGGTTCAATGTCTGTAGAGACTTTACTCCATTAATTGTCACCCAACCACCGTCTCTATGGGCTCTTTCTCCATTGCATAGAGGCATTTTTAAGTCTTTTCAATTTTAAAAACAACTGTACCCCAAAACCTCTATGAGCCCTACAATTAAGTTGAGAGACATTATCTCCATTCCGCAGCCCTTGCCAACTACTGTTCTATCAGTCTGCTTCCTTTTGCAGTCAAGTCTCTTCAATGTGGTCTGCACTTGCTGTCTCCTGTCTCCTGCAGCTTCTCTTAAGTGAGCTCCCTGTCGCTAAGTGTGGTCTTATTTTGCCTTAAATTTACTGTAGCATTTAAACCTTTTTAAAATTCTACCCATTGTGAGCTTCCAGGAAACCACTTCCTTGTGGTTCACTCCGACTGCCCTGGCTACTCTTGCTCAGTCTCCTTTGATGTCTCCACTTCCCCTGCCTTTCCCTTCATCACAAGGGAATTCTCAGAACCCTCTTTTTCTCCCAGTGTCCGCAGCCTCCCCGGACAATCCCACCAACTCCAACGGCCCCATGCTCTGACTGGGGCCTCCTTGCTGAGGTCCAGACGTAAATATCCCACTGCCTTGGGACATCTCTTGTGTCCAAAACCACTAGATCCTCCCCTCCCCACAACGCTCTTCCTTCTCCATGGGGTCGTTCTCTTGGTGAATGGCACTACCACACATTGAGATCTACCATGAAACCTCGGGGTCATCTTTGATCTCCCATCCAGCCGGTAACAAAGGTCATCTGACTCAAACGCCTTAATAATTTCTAATCCATCTCCTCTCCATCACTGAACCACCAGGGCTGCTCTTTACGTCACCTCTCCATCATCCTCCCCAGGAACTCTGAAACCGCCTCCCGGTTGGCCTCCCTTCCTCCAGCTTTGCCTTCATTCAATCTAGTCTCCACGCTTGCTGCTAAAATGATCTTTCTGAAATGCAGACATGCAAATCTGATCAGGTCACTTGCCAGCTTGAAATCTATCATCCCTGTTTTCAGAAGAAAACCCAAACTCCTTAGTGTGACCATGAAAGGCTCTGCAGGACCTGGTCCTCCCTCCCTCTCCAGTCTCACGTCTCATAAACCCTGTTCCCATTCTCCAAGCCCTGCTTACGTTTGACCACTTGCTGTTCTGTGTTTCCAGTGGTCCATGATCTCTCACGAGGTTGCTATCTAGAGGTTGGCCAGGGCTGCAGCCATTTGAAGCCTGGGGCTGGAAGATCAGCTTCCAAGGGGCTCACACACATGCTGGCAAGTGGTGCTGGTTGTTGGTCGGAGGACTCAATCCCCCCACATGGGTCTCTCCACGGGCTGCTTGGGCGTCCTCACAACATGGTGGCTGGTTTTCCCCAGAGAGAGAGGGAGAGAGAGAGAACCAGGTGGAAGCCATCCTTTTGCGGGCCTAGCCTCAGAACTCACAGCGTCACTTCTACCATATTCTTTTCATTAGATGCAAATAACTAAACCTAGTTCACATCCCAGAGACAAAAGGCGAATTAGGCTCTGCCTTTTGAAGGGAGAAGTGTCGAAGAATCTGCAGACATATTTTAAAATTTCTACCAAAGCTGATAATCAAGGGTCGCATTTTCCCAGTTCATGACAGCTGTGGAAAGTCATCTAGAGAGTGGAGAACGTGTGCTTTCCAGTGAATTCCATGGCAGCAACAGGTCCTCAAGTTCGACACCAATAGACCTGGAGTTCTTTACAGTGGGAGGCAGTGTGGGATTCTGTTTAAGTGAAGGGAGGGTTGTAATTAGACAAATCTGAATTTAATTAATTACCAGCTCAGCCACTTACTAGCTGTGAGAGCTTGGGAATAGTACTTGTCTCCTCTGTGCCTCTGTTTTCTCATTGTATCATGGAATTAAAATAGTGTGGCTTCCTCAGAGGGTTGTTGTGAGGATTAAATAAAATAATGTATGGAAAGTTAGCCCAGTGCCTGGCATGGTAAGTACTCAGTACCTGTTAATTAAAAATAATAATGTAGAAAGAGAAATTAAGGAAACACTCCCATTGACCATTGCAACAAAAAGAATAAAATACCTAGGAATAAACCTACCTAAGGAGGCAGAAGACCTGTATGCAGAAAACTATAAGACACCGATGAAAGAAATCAAAGATGATACAAACAGATGGAGAGATATACCATGTTCTTGGATTGGAAGAATCAACATTGTGAAAATGACTATACTACCCAAAGCAATCTGCAGATTCAATGCAATCCCTATCAAATTACCAATGGCATTTTTCACAGAAGTAGAACAAAAAATTTTACAACTTGTATGGAAACACAAAAGACCCTGCATAGCCAAAGCAACCTTGAGAAAGAAAAACGGAGCTGGAGGAATCAGGCTCCCTGACTTCAGAAAGCTACAAAGCTACAGTAATCAAGACAGTATGGTACTGGCACGAAAACAGAAATATAGATAAATGGTACAGGATAGGAAGCCCAGAGATAAACCCACGCACATATGGTCACCTTATCTTTGACAAAAGGGGCAAGAATATACAATGGAGAAAACATAGCCTCTTCAATAAGTGGTGCTGGGAAAACTGGACAGCTACATGTAAAAGAATGAAATTAGAACACTTCCTAACACCATACACAAAAATAAACTAAAAATGGATGAAAGACCTAAATGTAAGGCCAGACACTATAAAACTCTTAGAGGAAAACATAGGCAGAACACTCTGTGACATAAATCGCAGCAAGATCCTTTTTGACCCACCTCCTAGAGTAATGGAAATAAAATAATAAACAAATGGGACCTAATGAAACTTAAAAGTTTTGGACCGCAAAGGAAACCATAAACAAGACGAAAAGACAAGCCTCAGAATGGGAGAAAATATTTGCAAACGAAACAACTGACAAAGGATTAATCTCCAAAATATACAAGCAGCTCATGCAGCTCAATATCAAAAAAACAACCCAATCCAAAAATAGGCAGAAGACCTAAATAGACATTTCTCCAGAGTAGACATACAGATTGCCAACAAACACATGAAAAGATGCTCAACATTACTAATCATTAGAGAAATGCAAATCAAAACCACAATGAGGGGGCTTCCCCAATGGCACAGTGGTTAAGAATCTGCTTGCCAATGCAGGGGACACGGGTTTGATCCCTGGTCTGGGAAGATCCCACATGCTGCGGAGCAACTAAGCCCGTGCGCCACAACTACTGAACCTGCGCTCTAGAGCCTGTGAGCCACAACTACTGAGCCCACGTGCCACAACTACTGAAGGCAGTGCACCTAGAGTCCATGCTCTGCAACAAGAGAAGCCACCACAATGAGAAGCCTGCGCACCGCAATGAAGAGTAGCCCCCGCTCGCCACAACTAGAGAAAGCCCGCGTGCAGCAATGAAGACCCAACACAGCCAAAAATAAAATAAATAAATAAATTAAAAAGATATAAATAAATTTATTTGAAAAAAAAAACCACAATGAGGTATCACCTCACAACGGTCAGAATGGTCATCATCAAAAAATCTACAAACGATAAATGCTGGAGAGGGTGTGGAGAAAAGAGAACCCTCCTGAACTGTTGGTGGGAATGTAAATTGTTACAGCCACTATGGAGAACAGTATGGAGGCTCCTTAAAAAACTAAAACTAGAACTACCATATGACCCAGCAATCCCACTACTGGGCGTATACCCTGAGAAAACCATAATTCAAAAAGATACATGAGGGCTTCCCTGGTGGAACAGTGGTTAAGAATCCACCTGCCAATGCAGGGGATTGGCAGGGACACGAGTTCGAGCCCTGGTCCGGGAAGATCCCACATGCTGTGGGGCAACTAAGCCCGTGCGCCACAACTACTGAGCCTGCGCTCTAGAGCCTGCAAGCCACAACTACTGAGCCCACGTGCTCCAAATACTGAAGCCCATGCGCCTAGAGCCTGTGCTCCGCAACAAGAGAAGCCACTGCAACGAGAAGACCGTGCACCACAACAAAGAGTAGCCCCTGCTCACCACAACTAGAGAAAGCCCGTGCACAGAAAGAAGACCCAATGCTGCCAAAAATAAATAAAATAAATAAATTTAAAAATATATATATATGTACCACAATGTTCACTGCAGCCCTATTTACAATAGCCAGGACATGGAAGCAACCTAAGTGTCCATCGACAGATAAATGGTTAAAGATGTGGCACATATGTACAATGGAATATTACTCAGCCATAAAAAGGAATGAAATTGAGTTATCTGTAATGAGGTGGATGGACCTAGAGTCCGTCATACAGAGTGAAGTCAGAAAGAGAAAAACAAATACTGTATGCTAACACATATATATGGAATCTAAAAAAAAGAACGGTACTGATGAACCTAGGGGCAGGGCAGGAATAAAGATGCAGACGTAGAGAACAGACTTGAGGACACGGGGAGTGGGAAGGGTAAGCTGGGACTAAGTGAGAGAGTGGCATGGGCATATATACACTACCAAATGTAAAATAGATAGCTAGTGGGAAGCAGCCGCATAGCACAGGGAGATCAGCTCGGTGCTTTGTGATCATCTAGAGGGGTGGGGTAGGGAGGGTGGGAGGGAGACGCAAGAGGGAGGGGATATGGGGATATATGTATACGTATAGCTGATTCACTTTGTTACACAGCAGAAATTAACACACCATTGTAAAGCAATTATACTCCAATAAAGACGTTAACAAAACAAATTAAAAAAATAAAAATAATAATGTAAACTTCCATTTGCCTTTCTCAGACAGCTGCTGGGTCTCCTGGAGGCAGAAGAATAAACTAGGTGGCTTTTCAGGGTCCTTTCTAGGCTCTCAGCTGAGATGGCCTTAGGGAGAGTGGGGATTTCCCTGACCACTTGCCACCTGACCAGCTGACTACCAAACTGCCCCTGATTTCCCTGGACAAGGGTCTGATGGCGGGTCCAGGGTGACCTTGATATTCCTAGCCACATGGAGTCCATCACTTACTCATATCTGTGTTTTTTTCAAGGTCAATTTCTTCATCTTCCTGAAAATTCTCAAGCTTCTCATTTCTAAGCTCAAAGCTCATCAAATGTGCTTCAGAGATTATAAATACAGGTGAGTGGCCTGAGGTCAGTACCCAAGAGCCCAAGATTATTTTTACCCCTTTTGGGTGTGCTGGCTAATGTTCCAGGAAGGGGGGAACATTGCCTCAGTATGTTTATCTCCTGACACAAGGGTGTCAGCAAGAGCCCCTCTGAAAAAGGTGTCGTGGGATCATGTAGGGCTTTTGCCAAAGACGAGGACCTTCTGAGCCCATGAAAATGAAGTCAGTGGTGAGTAGTAGAGAGCACACACATTCCCCAGCAGGACACTGTTAAAATGCTCCTAAGAATGGGTGGTTTACGGGAACAGGAAGGAGTCACATGAAGGGGAGTTTGACAGTTGCCTTCCTTCGGGAAGGAGTTGAGGCAACAGAATAAAGGATATTTTGTAACTCAGAAGAGAGTATTTGGGTATTTTTAAGACCTCGAGTAAGACAACCACAAACTTTTGGAGTCCGAGGGAATACATTCTTCACACAGTCACGCTTTCTTTGTGACTTGCCTTTGCTGCATCCCGTGTTCTGCTTTCCATGGTGACAGCGGTCCCATCGCAGAGTAAGTCAGATCATGGGTGTTTATGGAGCTCTGCATTGCTGTCAATCAAATGATGAATGAGTGAGAGAGAAAGGGCTCCCTCCCACCTTTCCCAGTTACTCTGCTTTCTGTAGGATGTGTGCACTTCCTGGGGACAGAGGGTTTTAACCCAGAGTTCCTCTCCCATGGTAGAGATCTTAGTCCTTGTGGCAGGGGCGGAGGTGTGAGTGAGGGTGGCTCTACCTCAGCTTCTCCCTCTCTAAGGCCAGAACGGGCCCCGAGCCAGGTGTGCTGGGAGGGTAGTTTTTCCATTTATCTGACAAACATTTAATGAATGTCTAAAATGCGCTTGGCACTGTGCTTCAAAAGAAAGGTAAATAGGATGGGGACCCCATCTGTGAGGAGCACACATTCTAACTCGCCAAGGGCCGGGATGTGGGTGTGGAACGTGAGTCCGGGGGGCTGATGCTGGCGTTGACCCCAGACTGACCTTGGGCAAGTTGCTTGGCCTCCCCGGGTCTGCTTTCTGGTATGTCACGTGGGGGCGTCACCCCAGAGCCATCCTCTGCCTGCGATGAGGATTAAAGGAGGTCCTAGTTACACCTCTCCCAATCTAATCAGGTGTGGTGAGTGGTATTTGCCCCGGGTGTCCAGACCCCAAATCCTATCAACCTAACCCCCACCACCCCTGGGAGTTCCAGAAGGGTAAACACACACCGTTCAGGACCAGGCAAATATGTACGGTATTGGCTCTAATATTGCGCAACCTGCCCCTGGCCCTGGGACACTTGGGCTGGCCTGGACCACACAGAGCTACGCCGTCTTTCTCGGCGCCTCTGGCCGAGCCTCCGAGTGGCTGACAGCCTCTCTGGCCCTTTTCCCAAGGCTCAGCCTCCCACCACCCTGTGAGGATGGAGGTCCAGGGCCAAGAGCAGGGCTTCTCCCACCTACGCTGCCTGGGTCCATTTAGGGAGGGAATCCTCTCACTAACCAGGCACAGGGGAAACCCAGGCACCGTGGAAACCCAACAGAGGACAGCACTCCCGGGAGACAGAAACGGGGCAGACGAATGCCAAGGCACCTCTTTCCACACAGACTGAGAGCCTAAACCCTGCCAGTTTGTGCCTCCAAAGCCCACCATGTACTGCTGGGGCCACCCCGAGCTTCAGACCCACAGTGGCCCCTACGATAGTTTTCCATCCTGGCTATTTTAAGCATCACCAGACAGCCGGCCAAAAGCCCTGATTTGTGAGCTCTTCTACTGGATATTTGATTCAGTAACTGAGGGATGGAGCCCCGCACAGGGACTTCTTACAGGAGAGTTCCTAGAAGATTCTGATACACAGCCAGAGTCGGGGCACCACAGGACCAGATGTTCTAGTGAAACAGTGCATGGAGTTTTCTGGTCAGACCATGGCAAATGTGTTTCTAAGCAGCCTTGACATCACCTTTTCCAGGCTCTTCTCTAGAGTTATCCAAGACGGTGGCTCTCACACTTTTTAAAAAAAATAATTAATTAATTAATTAATTAATTAATTTTTGACTGAGTTGGGTCTTTGTCGCTGCGCACAGGCTTTCTCTAGTTGCGGCGAGCAGGGGCTACTCTTCGTTGTGGTGTGCGGGCTTCTCATTGCGGTGGCTTCTCTTGCTAAGGAGCATGGGCTCTAGGCACGGGACTTCAGTAGTTGTGGCACACGGGCTCAGTAGTTGTGGCTTGCGGGCTCTAGAGCGCAGGTTCAGTAGTTGCGGCGCACGGGCTTAGTTGCTCCATGGCATGTGGGATCTTCCCGGACCAGGGCTTGAACCCGTGTCCCCTGCATTGGCAGGCAGATTCTTAACCACTGCGCCACCAGGGAAGTCCCTCTCACACTTTTCTGATCACGTGTCTCTATTAGTAAAGAATGATGTCACTCATCATGTATATACATGGTCTACTGAACTACTACATACCCGATACACCAAAATAAAGAAAATTATAAAGGATCGATAAAAACCTAACATACACAGAACTTCTATTATCCTCTCTTATTATATATTCTTCCAACGCCAAATGGATTTCCTTGTACAGCCCTGAAGTGTGCACACCCAATTAGGAGGCAATTATCTCAGGAAGTGTAAATCAAGATACTGGGGAGACCTTCATGGCTGAGAGGTGATTCAGGACAGCTATTCTGGGGAGAGACAGAGTAACCCTGCCTGGCATAAACGATCTGTCTGGAAACTTCCCCATCCTTACTCAAGGTAAAAGCTTGAAAAGAGGAACCTGGGTGCCTGCCTACCTGGAGGCCTCCCAGCGTGAGACACCTCACCTTGGCGAGCTTGATATCTACCACCTGGGGACTGTCCCGGGGAGACTTTGGCTGAGAGTGGCCCAAGTGGCTGAGACTTTGGAGGGCTAAGTCTAACTGAACTCACAAGAGACTGATATACAAACCAGACTATACAATTATCCATTCTTAGAATCTGTGAAAAGTGGGAGTGGGACCTTCCTGCTAGCGCCTGCACCCCTCGTAAAGTTGACACCAGAAGATCCAGAAATCCCAAGCGGTCACCAGAATGCTGCTTGGTGATCACGTCATCAAAGTAAAGTGGTTGGTGTTGAAGGATCACTGACGGTGGCCTGAGAAACCACCACTGCCCTGTGGTGCACCCGTCCCTGTGAGAGGGAGGTTCATTCCCCAGAGTCTCCACCCATAGGGCCGGATGAGTACTGAGAACTTCCTGCTTCTTTGTGACTTTTCCTGCCATTTTGGTTGGCCATCTGCTTTCTGTTTATTCTTGCTCCATGCAGAGTGCAATACAATTGATGAGTGTATGCTTATTAATTAGCGAAAAGTCAGGGCTCTGTCTCTTAGGACACACCCAGGCCACCTTATTTTACTCTCTGGGCCAGGGAATCCTACAGCGTCAAGAAGCACATTTGCCCATCTCTCTGTCACAGCAGTGCTAACTTCCTCATTTCTAAGTTCTGGGAAGGCTGCTTCCCGTCACCCCAGCGGGTCATGAGCACCCCCAGCTCACACTGCCCTCCTCCACGTTGAAAGGTTCTCCTCTTCCACATCCCCTTCCATTAGGGCCCCCTGCTAGGGTAAGGAGGAAGGGGCAATGGGGCCCAAATGCATTTTGTCCTAACTGGTAGGAACAGCCCAGCCTACAACTCTCCCAGATTTTGAAAACTTTCAGAATGTAGTTCTCAGGATTTGCACACCCCCTCCCCCAACCCCGCTGCCCAGGAGTATATTTTAGGAAAGTTTAAATTAAACACACTTAGACCTTTCCAAAGAGGCAAGTTGCTAGGAGCCGGAGAACCTTTTGTAGTCCTAGCCCTCATCCCCCGGCTTCTACCATTCAAGAAGGAAACTGTAACCAGCCCAGCTGCCTGCCTGGTCTGGACAGGGACCGCTGAGCCAGGCCTGGAGGAAGAGCAACGTCCCCGGATTGTGGACAGACATCAGTGGCCCCTCAGCTTGGAGGGAGCTCTCTGTCCTTTGTGGTTCCCAGCATGGAGGTGGCTCTCTCCTCCTAGAGAAACGATCTTAACTTTCCGCGTGATGCGTGGGGCAGAACTCTTAAGGAACCTATAAAGGAGAATCCTTTCTTAACATGCTAAGCCCCAGACCCCTTTCTGAAAGCACTTTCAGAAAAATGTCACACATGGAAGGAAAATAATCCAAGTCACTGAGGTTGTGAGCAACTTGAGGACAGGGACAGATTCTTTAAAAACGGCGATAGCTACATGCTATTGATTGCACGTCATGTATCGGGTACCGTTTATTCTGAGGGTTGGCCCCATGTTATTTAATCCTGACAATGACACTGTCAGCAGTTATTAGTAATAATATCTGTATTATTATTTTAACATTTCGTATGATATTAGTAGTAGTATAACCCTCATTTTTACAGATAGAGAGGTTAAATAATTTTCCCAAAGCCACACCGCTAGTCATTGGCGGTGCGGGATTTGAACCCAGGCCCCAGGTACTGTCTGTCCCCGTGTCTCGTTGCCTTTGGCCCCAGCTCCTCCTCCTCACTGTACTCGCTCATATGTCCAGAGCAGATGCCCAATATTTGTTGAAGAGCTAACCCGACAGCAATAAACTAAACCATTTAAATAAACCAATGACTGTAGATGAAAAACAGGCATAAACACAGCTCATAAGAGGATACTGCTATAGATATTTATGGATTTTCATCTGAACAGAGACGCAAATAGTCCTTTGTCCACGGAGAATTTAGAATCAGGTGAGGAGTGGGAAGTTCCTTCTGACATCCACCCAGAGAGGTGGCAGTTACTAAAATGGCCCAAAACCTCATAAAAAGGTGGTTATTCCTTAAAAAGTCTCCTGTACTAAGTGTGGGATCCTGGATTGGATTCTGGAATGTGAAAAGGACATTAGTGGAAAAACTGGTGAAATCTGGGTAAAGTCTGGAGTATTGTTACTGGCCATATGCCAACGTTAGTTTCTTAGTGTTGTCAAAGGTACCATGGTTCTGTAGGGTTTTAACATTAGGGGAAACTCAGTGAAGGGTATGTGGGAACTCTCTACATGATCTTTGCTACTTTTCTGTAGCTCTAACATTATTCCAAAATGAAAAGTTTATTTTATTTTATTTTTATTTTTTATTTTTTTAAAATTTTTATTTATTTACCTATGGCTGTGTTGGGTCTTCGTTTCTGTGCGAGGGCTTTCTCCAGTCGCGGCAAGCGGGGGCCACTCTTCATCGCGGTGCGCGGGCCTCTCACTGTCGCGGCCTCTCTTGTTGCGGAGCACAGGCTCCAGACGCGCAGGCTCAGTAGTTGTGGCTCACAGGCCTAGTTGCTCCGCGGCATGTGGGATCCTCCCAGGCCAGGGCTCGAACCCGTGTCCCCTGCATTGGCAGGCAGACTCTCAACCACTGCGCCACCAGGGAAGCCCCGAAAAGTTTATTTTAAAAGCCTAGTGTAGTAGCATGGCCCCAAGAATAAGCTGATGGTAAGACATGGGTCTGCACGTAAGTATGTGTCATGAAAACCCATATAACGCAGAGCAAGGGTCGCAGACTCACACACTTGCAAGGGCCAAGGAGGCTGGTTGGGTTGGAGAACGCGTGTTCCCTCTAAAGGCTGTAGCCGACGATTGCCAAGCAGGAACTGGGGCCCAGCATGGCCAGATCTCCCCATCTTTCAAAGGAAGCTGAAGATCTGAACCCCTTTGCTTGAAATCACCTTAGTTTTTAAGGATGGCTCCAATAGCAAAAATCACTACCTAGCATAAGCAAAGACTGTCTGCAGGTCAACTACAACCCATGGTTGCCACTTGGCAACCTCTGAGCTACAGGGTATTAAAACACTCCTGGAAATTAGACAAACAAGCAAAACCCAGAACTCTTGAAATAGTCTCTCCTTGGGAACACCTTAATGTTGCTCAGCTAAGTGAGTGTGCACGGGTGAGTGTGGGTGTGCAAGTAGGTGTGAGCTCGGCTCAGGAGAACCACGTAACCAGGGCCTGTGTCTCAGACTCCCCACTCCTCGGCCTCCCCTTGACCATCGAGGCCCTGGGACGCTCGGCCCATATGCTCGGGGGGAGTCCCTCTCCTTGGTGACTCCTGCTCAACTCTTATAGGCTTTAGGTCCTTTCAGGGCACAAAGGTGAGGTTTTTTGTTTCAGTGATAACACTGCATCTGAATGACTCTCACAGAGGCAGCATGTTTGGGTCACCCATTACTGTGTAGCAAACTCCCCCCAAACTTCATGGCTTGAATCAGTAACTATGTTATTATCTTGAATGATTCTGTAAGCTGGGCTGTCTGGACTCAGCAGGGTCAACCTTTTGATACATGTCATCTTTGAATGGAGCTGCAAACATCTGAAGGCTTGATTTGGGCCAGAACGTCCAAGATGCAGGCTTCACAGTAAGCGCTTTCTCTTGCATGAAGTTAAACCTTCTTGAAGATACTGCCCATGAGGGGCTGCTGACCCTCTCTGTTTCCACACCTTTAATTCCATGGGGCTTTTATTCAGTGGGGAGGAACCTTCTCCTAGTTTGGCCCTTTAAGACAAGGACTTGGGCTAAAAAAATCATCAAATTTAAGCTCTTTTTTTCCCAATGTGTATCAGACAGTAGCTTTGTTTATGCCCTGAATATGAGTCACCTTTGCTAATGTAGTTAGTTTGAAATCAAGAAGCAGCTCAATGGTGAAGAGCAGTTGTTCCCAAACGGCTGCTTGTCAGGATCCTGTGGGGGGGGTCCCTTAAAGATTCTCACTCCCAGAGTCTAACCTCCAGAGGTTTTGATTCAGGGGGTTGACACTGGGGCTCAGGAAGCTATATAGAGAGAGAGCCAACCAATAAAAATACATATATTTTAAAAGCTCCATAAGGAATTCTAATAGTCGGTCCACTTGGGAACCACCAGTATGTGGTATGGAATGTTTGGGTCCCAGCTGTGCATTTGCACGTGGGTGGTACACAGGAATGTTTGTCTTTTTTGTGTAGAGTGTATACAACAGCAAGCTTCCACACAGCGCTTTTTACGAGGAAGAGCAGCTTCTCATTTCCTGCTGCCCTTGCTATCACCAGGGTTGGGGGCAGCTTGGGGGCAGATGATGAAATCCTGCTTGGAGTGTGCAAGGCCTGAGTGTGAGGTCAGAAGCCCCACTTCCAGGCTGGGAGGTACCACTTAGTGGCTGTGTGACCCTGGGCAAGTCATTTTCTTTCCCTTCTCAGGCTCCATAAAGCACTGACAATGGAAGTCCCAAATAGAGAAAGAGGTAGAGGCACCTGCTAGCCAGGTAATGGGAAACTTGTCAAACCTGGTAGGGGATGTAATGTCCTATGGTGACAGCCATGTGCGTGGAAATCTATCCATCAAACAAAACGTTAAGATCTGTAGGTATATCATTATATGGAGGAATCCATTCATTCATTCATTCATTCATTCATGCAATTCATGTTTTCTGAGCATCTTCCATGAGTCAGGTGCGGGGATGCATCAGTGAACAAGACCACACTGGCCCTTCAGGCATTCGACGTGTAGCCAAGGAGACAAACGGGAAAATCAACTATTTATCAGTGCCATTAGAGCTACAATAAAGGATGCAGAGAAGAGCAGGAAATGTTGCCTGTTCCCAAGGTGGCTTTCATGACACGTATTTGATTGCTATTTGCAGATTGGCCAAGTCCACGCTGGTCCTCATTCCTTTATTGGGTGTTCATGAGATTCTCTTCTCTTTCATCACTGACGATCAAGTTGAAGGATTTCCAAGATATATACGACTCTTCATTCAGTTGACTCTGAGCTCCTTCCACGTAAGTAGACGTCTGAACAAGGATGCCTTGGCTTTGGAGAAAACAAAATGCCCTTGATCCAAACACACTCGAAATGGCGAGAGCCCGAAGATGGTAAGAGAGTTCTGGTATCAGTAGGATTTATCGGCGAGGGCCTTTGGCATTAGAAGGGTGTGGAGATGGAAATGTTGCTTTAATCCTGCCAGCGTGACTCGGTGACTAAGAAGGGAAAAGTGGTTTGTTTCCTGCACTATAATAGTTGGTGTGACTCACATTCATATTCACTGTGTCAGCATGAAGCCTTTTATTAAACGCCTATTTTTGCTGGGTTCTCTGCACTGTTTGTGCAAAATGAACAGTGAGTAGAGACCAGGAGGCTCTCAGGACTTTGACAGATGTGTGGGGGCTGAAACTAGAAACAGGAGGCCACCCGTGGTGAAGGTACCTTGGTGTTTTGGTTATCCGTGGCTTAAATTGTCATCCATTACTTAGCAGATTAAAACGACAGTAATTTTTATTATTTCTCATGATTCTGGGGGTCAAGAATCCAGGTAGGACATAGTAGGCATGTCTCACCTCTGCTCCAGGGATGCTTGCCGGGGCTGAACTTTCTAGATGACTTCTCCACTCATATGTCTGGAGCCTAAGCTGCGAAAGCTCAGATGGCTGAGACTGGCTGGAGTGGCTTTATTTGGGTCAAAATAAATTTCATTGAATCCCCACACTCACCAAGGGCCCAGGGGACAGAGCCTGAGGTATCCAGGGGCAACTGGACGATGGCTCTTTTTACCTTCTGTTAGAGCTGAATTGCATGTGGCTTTGAACGGAGACAGAGCACCCACTGGTAACTTTTTTTCATTTTGAAACCATGTTTAATTTATTTCAATCTTTTGGGGGATTTCAAAGGCTAAAGTTTAGTCACTTGGGTTTCCTAGGTTGCCTGGTCTTAATCTTCTTTAAAAAGTAATCCCAAATTAGAAACAACAACAACAAAACAAAAAATTACAGCTGTTATGTCAGTAGTATTTGGTGGCCTTTTTTCCTCTGAGGACCTGATCGGTCATGTGACCCCTTGATCAGCTGATCTCACACACCCAAGGCCAGCTGAAGATAAGAGGCTCATGCAGAGCTTTGTGGGACAGATTTCTTTGTAGGACAGATCCTAGCCTATCAGACTCCCTGGCAAGGGAGCATGTTTGGGTCACCCGTTACTGTGTAGCAAACTCCCCCCAAACTTCATGGCTTGAATCAGTAACTATGTTATTATCTTGAATGATTCTGTAAGCTGGGCTGTCTGGACTCAGCAGGGTGAACCTTTTGATACATGTCATCTTTGAATGGAGCTGCAAACATCTGAAGGCTTGATTTGGGCCAGAACGTCCAAGACAGCTCATTCACACGGCTGGACGTTGACATGGGCTGTTGGCTGGGAGCTCAGCTGGGGCTATCGATTAGGAACCTAAGTTCTCCATGTGGCCTCTCCACGTACCTTGTGCATCTCAGAGCATGGCAGCTGGACTCTAGGAGTATCCCAAGAGCAAGTGCTCTAAGAGGCAGGAAGCAGACATTTCCAACCCTCGTAAGGCAAAGGCTCGGAAGTCCCAGAATGTCACTTCTACCACATTGTGCTGGCAGAAGGAGTCACAAGGACATCCCAGATTCAAGGGGAGGGAAGATATGGTCCATCTCTTGATGTGAAGGGTCACATACGCCTACCAGGAGGGGAGAAATCCTTGGGGCCATCTCTGGAGACCAGCTACCACACTGATCGTTTGGTCCCGCAGCAGCCTGAGCTCTGCTCCCCGCCAGGCACCACCGAGGAAGGCGAGCAATCAGAGCAGCTCTGCAGATGAAGCTAGAAACACACTTAGGAGCTTGTGCCTGGACAGAGGCCACGCACCTTCTGAACACCCCCGCGCTGCTCCCCTCCAGCCCGCCAGGCAGAGGTGGGAGCACGGGTGGGCAGATGTGCAGGTGCACATCCAGTGGGTCGTATCTTAGTGACTCCACCATAGAAATTAGCACTGGACCCAACAGCTTCCTTTCCTTGCTGCTTTAGGGGACCCTTCACTCTCCCAAGGGCTTATTGCTTAGAGAATTTCACCAGCCTCCTGCTGTCAAGGGATCTTTGGAGAGACTGCCAAGCGGTGGTGACACACGGAGTGAGAGCCATCTGTTCGCGGGACCGCTCCCTTCACACTCGCTTCGTCTAGAATGAGAGTCAACCAGACTCCAGGATGTTCCTCAGACCATGACTCAAGAACCTGAAGAAGTGAAAGACACACTTGTGATGAGGAATCCTATTTTACCCAACTCATTTGTGAGACTTCCGGCACACCGAAAGCACGCCCACCCCCTTCCCATAGCTGGCAGTGAAAAGACCAGATACAGGTGGTCTTCTGGTTGGGGGAAGGGGGCGGGGAGGGACAGATAATAACCAAGTTGACAAATAAAGAACAATTCTGGTTATTTATATTCTGAAGACTATAAAATAGAGAAGTGTGATTGTGACTGGAACGGCTACCAAAAAGTGAGTGGTGGGGAAAGACTTCGCTTTTAGGAGATATTTGAGCTATGACCTGAATCTTGAGAAGCCAGTTAGGCAGAGATTTGAGGAAAGAATGGTCCAGAGAACAGAAAGTGTGACAACGGGACCTGAGGAAGAAATGAGCTGATAGCCAGTCTCCAATATGACCCCCGGTCATCTTCGCCTCCTGGTTTTCACAGACTTGAGTAGTGCCCTCTCACACAGAATAGGGTTGACCTGTGCGACCATTAGAGTATTGTGGACATGAGAGTGTGTGATATTTGAGGCTAGGACATAAAAAGGGTTGCAGCCCCCGCCTTGCTCCCTTGGGTCACGCCCTCTGGGTGAAGCCAGCTGCCATGTCGTGAGGACACATAAGAAGCTCTATGGAGGGAGATGAAGGTTTCCTACCAACAACCAGCACCAACTTGCCAGGCATGTGAGCTGTCTTGGAAGCAAGTCAAGCCTTCAGACACCTGAAGTTCCAGCCAACAACTTGAGTGCAACCAGAAGAATGACCCTGAGCGGTAATACCCAGCTAAGCCATGGCCAGGTTCTTGGCCCATAGGAAGTATGTGAGATGATAAATCTTTATTGTTTTGACCCACTTAGTTATACAGCAACCTAATACATTAGCTTGAGATGCTGAAGGCACCCAGAAGGTCCGTGTGGCTGGAATATAGTGGCTGAGGGGAAACGTGGTGCGAGGTGAGGTCAGTGACACAGACACAAGGCCACAACGCCTTCGCTCCTCCTGTGGTTAGGATATTGTATTTTAATCTGAGTGTGATGGTAAACCCCAGGCATGAAATGATCTATCTTTTCGAAAGAAATATTCTGACAAAAGGGTATTCACTATCTCACAAAAATGAAAATTTCAGGACCAGGTGTAGCTGGATCCAGGTACTCAAACAGTATCATCAAAATCTATCTCTGACCATCTCCAGCCTCTGCTTTTCTCTATGTTGGCTTTATCCTCAGACGGGCACTCTCCACGTAGCTGGGAAGATGCCCTTGAGTGTCTCCAGACTAACTTTGACTATAAAGTTGGCAAAAGCAGGGAAGAGGGTGCAACTTTCTCTTCTTTCCTGGTGAAAAGAACTGAGATTGGGCCTGCTTCGGTCACATGACCATTTGGGCTGTTTATTGTGGTGATGGCCCTCCTAGAACATGAGGACCACATGATTGACAGCCCTGCCAGAAGCCCAGGGAGTAGGGGAGGGTCAGGAAAGGATGCAAATCAGGCAAAAAAAATTAGCCATTGCCCACTATGGACAAATAGAAATCGGACAGTCACCTTGTACAGTATTTATATAACTGAATGAATGATGTAGAACCTTTAGGGTTTAATCATCATTGACCTGTGAGCATGTAAGCAAATGCCTAGGCTGATGTGGGTGGTGAGTGTCAAAGTAGGAAGAGACCCCATGGAAATCCGAGTTAACGTAATCATTATGATTCACTCTAGTTAGTACAAGCAAGTAGCTGCCTGCCTCTCGTAGGGGCTACTAGGACTAGGGCCGGTCTGTGGACTTTCCAAGTAACTGTCAGACACACCTTCTACTGAGCCAAGCTTCACACCACCTCTTCCTTTCATTCCAGGGACTACTCGTGGCCTTGCAGTATTGCTTTGCCAATGGAGAGGTACGTTTTCCGTGCTGCCATCCTAGCTCCCTGCGAGGCTGAGGCCCGCATCCTGCTGCCCCTGGAGAGTTCGGTTTACATGATGGTACCATGGGGGGGTGTGCAGCGACCAGCACGTCCTGGGACAAACGGGTACCAGAGACATCCAGGAGAGAGAGCAGCAGGCATCTCAGACCGGTGGGGAAAGGTACTGGGATGAGTTTTCTTTCCAGAACCCAACCATGGTCCCGCCGGAGCTGCACTGGGAGTATCAAAGTGTGATACAGTTACCAGCTGTAACTCTGGAGTCCAAAAGTCTGCATTCAAGCCGTGACTCACCCACTTAGGAGATCTGCATTAGTCAGGTCACTGTGGCTCTTTGAGCCTCAGTTTCCTCGTCTGTAAAATGGGAATAACAATGGTCCCTACCCTGCAGTGTTACCCCAGGGATGCACGGTAAAGGTCCTATGCATGGTAACAACGATTATTTTTATTATTAATATTATTGCAGAGCCCCCAACCAACTCTCTGCTCCCCCAGAAAGAGGCTTGAAAGGGGGAGGGGAAGAGGCCAGAGCAGTTTTCTCCTGACTTGAGTTGGTGGAGTTTCTGGCTCCCTTTCATCTTCCCCTCCCCCCATCCCAGGTTTAAATATGGATTTCTATCTCCTTCTGCTAGAATGTAAGCCTCTTGATATCAAAACCTCTTCCGTCTTGCTCACTGCTGCCTTTTCTACATCTTCAAGCAGGGACCCGTGATCCACCAGGCAGGTTTCCAATGTCACCTCGACACAGCCCTTTTCTGAACACCCTATCTCAGATTTTAGTCTCCTCACCCCACTGTCCTGCTTAAGGGCCTCACGGTGTCACTATCATCTGCTCTGCTCACATGTATCTGTTTGCTTCTCTTTGTTCGTTTCCGCTAGTGAGAAGGTAGGTTTCCCAAGGGTGGTCCAGAGTAGCCACTCAATACACATTTGCTGAGTGGACACACGACTCAGTGACTCCCAGGCAGTAACCCCGCCCTCTTCTCACCTGGCAGGTGAAGGCCGAGCTGCGGAAGCAGTGGGCCCGCTTTTTGCTAGCCCACCACTCGGGCTGCAGAGCCTGGGTCCTGGGGAAGAACTTCCGATTCCTAGAGAAATGTCCCAAGAAGCTCGCGGAGGGGACCGGCTCCGGCAAGCTGCAAAAGGCGCGGCCCTCGCCCCACGGTGGGCGTCTCCTGCACTCGACTGCGGAGGGTCTGGGGGCGGCGGGCGCCCTGCCCCGCCAAGGCCACGCAGCCTGGCCCCGGGGCAGCAGCGTGTCGGAGAGCAGCGAGGGGGACTTCACCCTGGTCCACACCATGGAGGAGATTCTGGAGGAGAGCGAGATCTAGGCAGGAGCCCACCTCTCTGGCTCCGCTCCCTGGGGACTCCTGAGGCGGGCGAGGGAGGAGGCGGCCAAGCGGCACGTTGATGACCTTGCGGGCGCAAAGCCGGCCCGCTTCCCGCGCACCCCGCCCACTCCGACGTGACGGCGCCCCGCCCACTTTGGATGTCTCTTCCGGGCTTGTCCTGCTCTGTACGACAGAGGCTGCGTACACTCACCGCCTCTGCGTGACCTGTCATCCTCATCACCCCCGCAGGTGTGTTTTCCAGAATGCCACCAGCCTCCCGGGCTGGGCTATATTCGAGTGAATGGAGCCCTAGGATACGGAGAGATGTCTGCTATGAGATAGAGGCTAGCCGCTATCCTTCCTTTACCCTTCATGCTACAAGGTGTCTATCTGAAGTCGGGTTCAGTGTGTCCAAGGACCACCTGCGAAGTGTTTTAAATGCAGAGTCTGACTCATGGCAGAGATTCTAAGAGGGTGCACCTGGGACGATGGCCGGAGATGGGAATTGTGTAACAAGCGTCCCAGGTAATTCTGATGCGAGCCCACATTTTGAAAACCTGGGGCAGGATGCGCAGGAGCCAGAAGCCCCTCTGAGCTGGCCGCTGGCGGGAGAGACCACCGGAGTTCTGCATTCAGCAGTTCAGCTGTGACACGCCTGCCCTCCTCTGACAGGGTGGACCGCACTCCGCCCTCCAGAGCCCTCTCCTTCCCTTCTCTCTTCCTCCTCTCTTGTCAAGTCTTCCCTCCCTCTCTCCATCTCAGTTCTCATCCGTGGGCAGCAGCAGTTCTGTTTGATCTGTAACGAGCCCATCCTGCCTCGGAGGGTTGGCCCCAGCACCCAGGGCCCCTCTGAAAGTTGCTGTTGGTCATTTTCTCACTTTTCTGGCTCCACCTGCCTTTCTGAGCTTGGCTTCTTCAAGCCTTACTTGCCTACCGTTCTCTGCCATTTGGGGTTTGCCGTTGATACCTGGATGGCTGTACCGTCTGCTCTGGGAGGTTTGCCCACTGTTCTCCCGGCCCTGTTCTCCACTCCTCGTATGGAATTGGATGCTGAGAGCCGGAGGGGACCCAGCTGACATGAGAGGACTGTGGCTGATCTGGACACGCCGAGGAGGCACCGAGGGGGCCGGGGCTGTGGACCCGGTCTGCAGGTGGGGAGTAAGTTGTGCCCAGACCCTGAGTGGAGGGTGCTTCTGGAGGCTGAGGAGGGCCCAGGCAATTAGGGTCAGGCTCAGTGGCTGCAGCTGTAAGGCAAGAGGCTGAGGAAGGTCAAGGGAGGAACGTCCTATGGAAACGGTGTCAGCGCTCAGGAGCGTCGCTTTTATAGCGTGTAAAATGTATGTGTACGTGGGTGGCCGGGGTATGATGCTGTGGGACCAAGTCCTGCCTTATATTAGGGGGAAGGGTGATATGATACTTATCAAGTAGAGGGTGCCAGATTTTGCAATTAAAAATACACAATTCGGATATAAGTATACGTATAGCTGATTCACTTTGTTATACAGCAGAAACTAACACAACAATGTAAAGCAATTATACTCCAATAAAAATGTTTAACAAAAATCCACAATTCTCAGTTAAATTTGAATTTCGGATAAATGAATATTATTATTGTCTAAGTATATCCCACGGGATATACTTTACGTGAAATCCAAATCCACTGCACATCCTGTATTTCACCTGGCAACTCCATTGTCAAGGACACTTTGCAGCAGGACAGAGATGAGGGTGAGGCAAGCAGACCTCAGTTCAGGTGCAAAATTTAAGAGAGTACTAAAAAACCCACAGTCGTCAAGATAAGTAATATTTTAATGCAATATTTTAAAAAATCAAATCTGCAAACTACAGCCCACGGGCCATTTATAAAAATGACATTTTATTGGAACCAAGGCTGGGATGAGGGTGAAGCAAGTGAGGTCATGAGATGCAAATAAAGGGTCTGGACCTGACTATACAAAATTTTGATATTTTGCTCATCATGGACGTTTTAACATTAATTTTTATTTTTAAACGATTGCATGAAAATATTATTTATCTTGATTACTGAGCCTTTTGTCGCTTACCTTAAATTTTGCACCTGAGGCCGGTGCCCATCTTCCCCTCCCCCCAGTCCTAGCTCTGCTCTGCAACAGGGGAAACTGAAGCAATGACCTTAGGCAAGTACATAACAAAGCAAAGGTTTGTTTTTTGGTGTCCAGATTGTCCACAGTTCAATCATTAAAATATATGTCTTACTTTTTCCTTTCTGCAAAAATCTCTGCCATTTCTCATCAACGTATTAGCACCTAGAAAGCCGGGCCATGTCATATTCCCAGCTAGTATCCAGCATAGCCAGTTCAGAGCAGGTTCAGAACACATTCATCAAAGGAGACAAGACAGAAGCGTCTTGGGAGCATCAGATGCTTTCGAGGGTCAGTTATCCAGGACCCGGCCACTAATACAAGGAACTTTTTTTTAAAGCACTTGTAAATATGCCCTCCCCACTCACTCCACAAATGGGGTGGCACACACACACACACACACACACACACACACACTGCTGCTTGCTCTTGCTCTGCTAATGATTAACATAAGTTTATTTAATTTGATTTGTATTTTGTTGATTCTTTTACATTGGTTTCACACTGGAGCTGAAGGTCTCTGCCCCTGGAGAATCTGGTGCACTGTTCCTGGCCAGAAGTGGGAAAAAGAGCTGCAGTATTAAGCCTGGAAACCTGGGTGGTCCATTGTCTCAGGGACCAAGAAGAGTGGGCAGAGAGGTTGGAGAGAGAAGCAGAAGTCAGAGGTCAAAAGGGTGGAAGGCAAGTGTCTCCCTTCTTCTAGACCACTCCCTAGATCATTCACTTTGCTGTTGCCTTAAAGATCCAGCCTGTGGGTCTCAATCCTGGCTTTCCAATCACCTGGGACACTTTCTAGAAACATCGATGGCTGGTGAGGCCAGAAAGCTCACCAGCAGCCCAGCACACAGCTTGGACACGTCAGAAGCACTGTAGCCTTGGCTGTGGTGGAAATGTGACTGGTGGCAGCAATGGTACCTGGCACTGAGGGACCTATTGATGAATCTGTCTGGGGTGCCTCCTGGGGATGCTAAGAAATGCCCAAGGGCCACTGCACAAGAGGCGGGGACCCTGTGAGAGCAGTTTGGGTTATTGTTCTTGATGAGTTTGTTTCTGCCCTTGAGTTTCCATGTACACGAGGAAGCAGTTCAGAGATGTGAAGTGACCTCCACAAAGTCTCTATAGTGGACATCTATTTTTACAATCCACCCCTCTTATACTAACAGCACCAAAATTTTCCTTTTGGAAATCACACATCTCCCACTCTCAGTCCTTGAAGTTTGAGTCATTCCAACTCCATCCTCAGCCCCAAGGATGGGCATGAAAATCTGCTTGGCCAGCCTGAGCATGACATCCTCCTGGCACCAGATACTGGGTCAGGGATGGACATAGAACCAATCAGAGCCAGTGAGAGACAGTCCTGGGACTCTTGACAAAAAAAAACATTTTTTCTCTCTTGCTGAAATTGGAACCACAAAGAAGTAAGCCTGGATCTGCTGGTAGCCCTCTCGGGGGAAAAGCCTGGCTGGGAATGGAGACTCCACAGCCGCAAGCAGAACCAGGAGATGGTGAAAGAGCCCTGAGACCTTGTCGGAGCCCCTGGATTAAGCCTGACCTTAAAGTTGGTGCTACTCCTAGAATTTCAGTTACATGAGTCAATAATATTTGTGCCCCAGCAACTGGTGTTGGGTCTTCCGTTCCTTGCATCTGGAAGAGTCTTGATGACATAGCTCATTACCACCCCTTCCTCCTTCTCTTCTCTTCAGTCAAGTTGGACTTTACGCTGCCTCTAAGTTCTCTTAGCATCTTCCCCACAGGGTGCCCTAGAGCTGTACAGGATCCCAGCCCAAGTGGCCCTGCCACCCCAAGCTAACAGAAGATGTGCTAATTAGGTTATGACTCTTGGATCCTCCATTGGTCAAGAGAAGGTCCAGTGGCCCCTTTATGTCTCTTATTGAACCACAAACCAACAAGGTTATTATGCAGTGTCTATCCTTTTAGACTCGAGTGACAAGGATACCTTGACCTCAGAGAGAAGTGAAAAGCTCCCAATTTCACACCCCAATCAACCAGATTCGCTCATGGAGGGCAGTGTGTGTGGAAAGAGCACTGGAGTGAGGCATTGAGCCCTTTGGTTCTATCCCTAGACCACCCTGGCTCTGTCTTCTCCCTCCGACATGGCTCCTGGGTGGCCCGCTATGTCTGATACTGGAGGGGTATCTTGGGCAGGTTATTACTGTCCTCCCCCCAGAACCGCTGGACCAGATGCTGTGTAGCCCCCTCCCACTTCCAGCTCCGATGCTGTGCAATCCCAGAATTCTCTGT
The DNA here is from genome assembly GCF_949987535.1 of Balaenoptera acutorostrata. Lineage (NCBI taxonomy): Eukaryota > Metazoa > Chordata > Mammalia > Artiodactyla > Balaenopteridae > Balaenoptera > Balaenoptera acutorostrata. The sequence continues at coordinate 7,301,563 of NC_080083.1, read as the reverse complement.
CCTGTCATGTCCAGGTGAAAACTATTGAGGCAGCCTGGTGTAATCAAAGGGACTCCGGTTTGAGTACCAACTCCTACTCTTACTTCGTGGCCTTGGTGTCCTCATCTATACTATGGGGATAATAACACCTCCATCAGTGAAATAATGCCGAGCATCCAGCAGGATGCCTGGCTCATAGGAGACGCTCCATCCTTAAGTGTTATGATGACCCTCAAGTTTCCCCGCCACAAAGAGCAGCACTTTCTGGTGGCAGTGGCTGTGCCACTGCTGTCGCTAAAGCTGGGGTGACCCCCCCCCCCCCACCGGCAGATGGAGACGCCCCAGCCTCAGAGGGTTGCACACAGGTTGCTCAAGTGTCCAGGACGTCTGCGTGTCCTGCATTTTTCTGACCTCATCTTGGAACTTAAGCCTGGAGAATAGATGAACTTTCAAAACAATGAACACAATGCTCTTGAGAACCCGCCAGTGGAGCTCTGAGGTGTCCCAGGCCCTAAAGCTCTGATAAGGCAGTGTGGGCCAGTGGGCAGCGCTGGCCTGGCCTCTGCTCGTTGGCTGACCCCGGGCGAGCTGCTTGCTCTCTCTGCGTCTCCTTTTCCTTGTCCCTAAAAATAGGGGCCTCAGGGACATCTGTCTTCACCTTGCAGCGTATCAAAACTGAACTTGTCATTATCTCCTGAAACCAGCATCTCGCCCTGGTGTTTCCCATCTCGGTGGATGACATCAGCACTCACCCGGCACCCAAGCCACAAACCTGGCTGCCATCCTTGCTCCTCCGTCCTCCCCTGTACCAGTCAGGTGGATTCTACCTCCTAAATATCTCCCGAGCAGGTCCCATTCTCCTCATCCCACTGCTGTTCCCCTGGCCCAGGCCACCTGGGCGACTGTAAGAGTGTGATCTCCAGGCCTCGGTCTTGCCCCTCTGATTTATTTCTACCCTGCCAGAGGGTCCTCTTACAAACATAAATCCCTCCTACTTGAAACCCCACACGGTACCCACCACCCTCACCTCCCCTGGGCTGCAGGGAAGGCCTTGCACGGTCTGGCCCCGGTCTGCTTTGGAGGCTTACTCACAATCCGCTCTCCCTCCTCTCTCTGCTCTCTGGCTCCACTGGCCTGCTCAGGGTCCTAGAACTCGAAATGCTCATTCCTGCCTCAGGGTCTCTGAGACACACTGCTTCCCCACCACCACCTTTCCCCCACGACAATCCACTGGGTCTTAATTGAAATGCCTCTTCATCAGGAACACCTTCCCCGTCTCTGGAAAAGTCGGCCCCTCCCATTGTGTCTTCCCACAGTGCTTTGCGTGTCTCCATGGTAACCTCACCGCCTCAGCTGACTCCTTCAAGGTCTGTGGTCTCCTCTGCGCCCTGAGTTGCACGAGAACAGGGCTGTGCTGTCTCTCTCCTTCAGCACCACAGCCCCCGCACCCTGGCCTACGACTGCGACACAACCTTGTCTTTGAGGCTGAGCCGACAGAAATCATTTCTTTTTCCAGTTCGAGAATGACCAGTCAGCTGTGTGCCCGGCTCCTCTTGCATTTATTGGAACCTGCTTACCCAGCAATCCACAAAGGAGCTTACACGGTAGGAGGTGGGGATATTTAGGGCTCCTGTGACCTAATCCTGGGATTACTACGGAAGCCTGGGCTGGCGGGCAGGTGGAGGGGAGGCAGGCAGGTATAGTGGGCGGGACTCGGTGAATTGCTAAAGACACTTTCGTTTGGCAGGAAGCTGTGCGGCGGGGTTAATGTGCTGCGGGTTGGAGGCTCTCCCGCCCCGGGGGCGCGTGTGCACATGCGTGTTTATGTTGGGGCGGGGGACGGGGAGGAGACCTGAGCAGTTGACGTCAGGGTTTCTTTTCCTTAAACTTCTCCTTCACTTTTTGCGGCTCAAATTGGATCAGTCGCAGAATTTCCATATTGGCTAGGGTTCCCTCGATGAACTCTTTCTCTGTAAGTTTATCTGTGCACGGGGGGGAAAAAATTACTACAGTCAGGATAGGCTGCGATGAAGCTGACGTCGGCCAGCATACCCAGTACGGATGGATCTATTATGAAAATTCTGAGTCTCAGTGCCCCTGAGGGTAACCCCACCCCTGACTCCACCCTAGGACCCCTGGACCTCCCCAGGAACCAGCAACAAGAGGGTTAAGTTCAGGCACTGCCAGGCCTCCCGGAAGTGTGCTGTGTCTCTTCTGATTGGCTGGTGATCCTTTCCTAGGCGTCTCTGCATCCCTGATCTACCTTCCCATTTAGGACAAGAGAGAGCCTTGTCCCCAGCTATTGAGTTCAGTTCTATCCAGTGAAATGCACTCACTAAGCCCTTCCTCTGTGCCAGAGTCACTGTGTTTGGGGCTGAGGTCATTGCAGGGGGCAGAGGGCAGGGTGTGGCATGGAAAGGAGTGAGATAATGTCCCCTGGCCCAGGAATCTGTCTGATGGGGAGACAGTCACCTGTAGAAATGACTCTAGAATGAGGCAGGTGTTCCTTCCTGCTCATGGCTACACTCATAGTCCTGCACGTAGTAGGTGCTCAATAAAGCTTGGCTGAGCTGATTTGGGTTTCGCGATTGGCTTATGTTCCAGGCCTTTTCGGCAACCTTAATCCTTCCTGGATTAGGATCCAGGCTGTTTCCCTGTGCAGGTCAGGATGGTGAAATTTGGGTTTTAAAGTCCCAGCCGCCGACTTCCCTGGTGGTGTAGTGGTTAAGAATCTGCCTGCCAATGCAGGGGACACAGGTTCGAGCCCTGGTCCGGGAAGATCCCACATGTCACAGAGCAACTAAGCCTGTGCACTACAACTACTGAGTCTGTGCCCGGGAGCCACAACTACTGAGCCCGCGTGCCACAACTACTGAAGCCCGTGCACCTAGAGCCCCTGCTCCGCAACAAAGAGAAGCCACTGCCATGAGAAGCCCGGGCACCGCAATGAAGAGTAGCCCCCGCTCGCCGCAACTAGAGAAAGCCCGCGCACACCAACAAAGAACCAATGCAGCCAAAAATAAATAAATAAATTTATAAAAAAAAAAGAAGTCCCAGCTGCCCTATCAGCCTCACACCAGCAGCCCTCACTGCCCAGTTGTGGAATCCATCACCGCTTACAATGCAAGGCCGTGCTCCCCACGGGCTGCTCCCAGCCAGACTGAACAGGGCAGGGAGCCAAGACAGGCCAGCTCCTGGAAGAAGGGGGCTTGAGGACACCCCCTCAGCTTTGCCAAGACTGTCCTAGCCCAACACTGCAGTCTCAGACTTCTTACCCAACCCGCTTTCCTTGCCTCTGCGCATAAATGTTTCATCTGCTTTGCAGTCTGATGGCTTATCCCTGCCTCTTCCAGACCCCTCCCCATTTTCCCTCATACGCCTTCCCCCATCAATCTCTTGAAATCTAATTGAAATCTAATCCCATCTGGCCATGCTTCTCAAGGGACCCAAACTAACTTCCTAAAGAAAAAACCATGTAAATTGAGATCCCACTTACTTGGGACTCCATGCTTTCAGATTATTCTGTAGTGAGGTTTACCCTGTCCCAACTGTGCCGAAGGTATTTTTATAAACAAGTAAACCAAAGTGTCTAAAAAAACAGGCACTCCGTTGAAAAAGAAAGTGGTTTGCTTGCAAAGCCTCTAAACTTGCTGTTTGCATACAAACTGCTAATGGGCTGTTGCCTTGACTTTTTACTATTCCTTCAATGTGGGTTAACTCTGTCATAACGAAAGATGTTTTTTTCTTCCAAAGCACATCATCATTTAGAGCCTTCCTCCTCCCCCCAGAGAATCTCAGGCAGGGATGGAGTTTTCTGAGCGGTGGGATGTGGTACCATTTCCCATCAGCCCCAGAGGGGTCCCACGACTGCCCGCTGACCATCCTGCTTACTCCCCACAAAAGCCCTTCCGACAGCCCCGCAGCAGGAGGAGGGGTCCTCGGTCCTGCGTGGGCACTGGACTCGGAAGGGTCAGTCTTGTTGGGATCACTAGGACACAGCCCATGACTGTGAAATCAAAGGCTAGGAAGGAGAAGTAATTCACCATCATCTTTCTTGCCAAAGAAACCCCAGATCTTCTCAGCTCGCTTCTCCGGGGTGTTCTCATCGTCCGGAAGATGCTTCACGTCATCAGGACTGATCATCTTGAAAATAGCCTGCACCGAATCAAGAGGGAGAACCCGTGAGAGGGAGTAATTCTGGGGGAACCCACGTCGCTTACCAGGATGCACCACAGCAGAGGTTAAAATGCAGATGCTCAGGCCCCAGCCCGCCCTACTGAATCCAAGTTCCCCCCCTTCCTGGGGGTGGGGAAGGGGCATCTGTACTTCTGAGATCCTCAGAAGGGACAGGGAATGTGGGGGAGGGGTGAAGACGGCTTTCCCTTCTTATTTTGTCCCTTTCTGCACTGTTTGAATTTCCTGTCCCTGTAGACATATTACTTTCATCTTATTAAAAAAATGAAAATAAGAATCAAAAACTTCCTGATGATAATCCCATAACAGCCCCGAGGCTGCAGTTTGGGAACTGGTACCTTTAACCCCACTCCCCAGAAGTTTTAGAATATCAAACGGCTTCTTCTGGGTCCAGGTGGTACCTTGTGTAAGGGCTAATATTTGTTAAGTGATTAACGTGTGCCACTTTTCTAAGCGTTTTTACCTGTAAACTCATGACAAGTTTATGAGGTGGGGGTTATTGGCCCCATTTCACAGAGGAAGAAACTGAGTCAACTAACTTGTTAGAAGTCACCCAGCCAGAAGCAGAAGAGTGGAGATCCTAACCCGGGCAAGTTTGTTTCTAGAACCTCTGTACTTGCATCGCGTGCTACTCTGGCATGTCTTGGAGAGCATTCTAGGGGCTGGGGAAGGTCTCGGGAAGCCCCTCATTTGCCCTTCTGCTCAGGGAGGGATCCAGAGAAAGATTTAGCCTAAAGCTCAAGGATCCGTCTCACCTCCCTCTAGTCTCATTAGTAAAGGATTTGGATGGACAATATCCAGCTAAGAAGGAAGCGCCTCCCGACCTGTGATCAGGGAAAGGAACAAGGTGGTCTCGATGTACCCTTTCAGCTCCAGGTCACTAGGACTCCACCAGGCCTTGGAGACATCGGGGAGCCAGCCAGGCAGGGGCAGTAATGCCCGTGAAATTAACCTGGAGGGAAGCTCAGCAGCTTTAGAAGCCCCCTTTCGGCTCCCTGTGCTGTAACGAGAGAAGCAAGGAAACCAAACCCAGCAGCTGGGACAGCAGCCTTGCTGACAGGGCTCAGAGCTCAGAGGTTCCCAGCGCTGAAGTGCAGCGGATCCCTTAACTCCTCCATCTGTCCTGAGCCGGGGAACCACGTGCAGCCTGGACGGCTAAAGGCTGGACGTGACTGGCTGCCGGCCAACCCCGCTTCTAACGCCCAGGACGGACTGTCAGGGCCTTGGTGAATGGACCGAGGACGAACAATTGCATCCTCACCCTGGACGCTGGGAGATTATATGGTTTCCTCGAGGCCATGCAGTTTGGTGATGAAGTAGTTGGGACTAGAATCCTTAACTTCTGACTCCCAGGCCAGTGACCTTGAACCTGGTGGATAGTAGAGGCTCCGCATCGTCTTGCATAGCCTCAGCTGTGGATACGCCCCTCCTTCTCTCCTCCCCCAACTCCTCCTTTCCCTGAAGGAGCACCAACCTGTAGGCCTCTGCTGGGCCTGGCATCCTTTAGGTGGTTCTGAGGGAGTGCTCCCCAGCGCAGGCCACCGGCCAATCCAGGGGAGCTTGCTCTACAGGCCGCGCCCAGAGGCCAGCGAGGTTCCCACACACACCTGCCCCTAATGGGAGGCCCAAGCAGAGCCCACTTACCGCAAGCTGCAAGCTTAGCTATTTTACTTATGGTTCCTCCTAATAAGGATGGAGGAACTGTGCAAATGAAAGCAGGATTGCAAATGCATCAAACATTATATAAAATACGAAAAATATTCTCTCTCTTAACAGGAATGGAATTAGAGAAATAAAGCAAGTGGCATGGGGTAGTGGGGCAAAAAAAGATCCTGTAAAACGATACTAACTGAAGGGAAATAGAAATGATATAATAGGAAAAAATAGAAGCATCTTCATTGTCCAAAAATATAGGGATGGTTGAATAATTTTATGGCATGTCCATAAGATGGAATTCTAAGCAGCTATTAAAAACAGTTTGATATTGAAAACGTTCATAATAAAATAGTGGCTGAAAAAAAGTATACTAAAAACCGTATGTGAATATGTCATAGTTCTAAAATTATTTTTAAATCTACAGATAGAAGACTGGAAAGGTATATGCCCATATGTTGACAGTAGTTTTCTCTGGGTAATGAAATTGAAGGCGATTTTCATTTTCTTTTGTGTAGGTTTCTAAATTGCATTTATTACTTATATATTAAATGAAACTATTTTGCAGACATCTAAAAATCTTATCAGATGATCTTATCCTGGGCCAATGTATTTGAAACATGTGTCTTTAAAATGACTTGTGAGGGACTTCCTTGGCGGTCCAGTGATTAGGACTCGGAGCTTCCACTGCCATGGCCCTGGGTTCAATCCCTGGTTGGGGAACTAAGATCCCACAAGCCGTGTGGCTATATATATATATATATATATATATATATATATATGTATATATATAAAATGACTTGTGAAAGAATCTGAGTACGTCCTGTGGAAGGTTTTGAAGGACATTTTAATGAAGAAAGGAAGGAAGGTGGGAGGGAAAGAGGGAAACAATAAAGGTCAATAATAGGAAATACCCAGATTCTTCTTCTTTAGGAGGAAAATGAAGCTGTGGGAACGCGCCCAGCCCTCTATTAATATTGGTCTATTGGAGACCCCTCCTGACCACGCTGTCAGAGCCACTGACTCACAAGGCCCGGGTCCCCACTCCCCCCTCCAGCCCCGCCCCCAGCCAGGCCCCCTGTGCGGAAGCAGCAGCAGGGGGTCCTGATCCCGGGTGACCCCCGTCCAGCTCAGCCAGGAGCGCAGAGGCTGACACTGACCGTGACGATCTCCAGCACCTCGTTCTTGCTGATGCTCCCGTTGCCATCTACATCGTAGAGGGAGAAGGCCCACTCCAGCTTCTGGTTGGTCTTGCACGCGCTGGTCATGTGCAGGGCGATGACATACTCCTTGAAGTCCAAGGTGCCATCGCTGTTGGCATCAAAGCTGCGGAACACGTGCTGGGCGTAGTCCTTGGGGTCGGCCTCAGGGAAGAACTTGGAGTAGATGGTCTGGAACTCCTGCCGGGTGATGCGGCCGCTGGGGCACTCCTTCAGGAAGGACTGGTACCAGGTGCTGAGCTCCTCCTCCGTGAACCTGGTGTTCAGCCGCAGCTCCTCCAGGATCTCCTTGGACAGGGCTCCGCTTTTGCTGTTCCCCATGGGTGAGGTGGTGCGGGCCCAGCCGGTCAGTCAGCGCTGGGTGGGCGGGTGTGTGGGAGCAGTGGGGCTCCTGGCTGCCTGGCTGGGTGCTGCTGGAAGCGGTTGCACCCTGAGATGCTGGTGGATTAGGAGGCTTTGTGGCTGGTTCACCCCAGTACTTGGAGGGAGGAGGGGCCTGGAGCTTGAGTGGGGAGACGAGCTCCCAGAAGCCCCCTGAGATTAGGATAAAGAGCTGACAGCAGGGGGTCAATCCATCTTGGCCTTCTGGGAGGATAGGACAGGTGATCAGAATCTTCAGAGCCGAAGCCTTGAGCCGAGGCCTTTCCCACTGCCCCATATCCATCCCTGCCCCAACTCACCCCACCAGCTCTAGCTCTCTAAGAGCAACGACGTTCCCTGCCTGCCTTCTGCCCTAAATCTGAGGGTCTCAGCGACAGGGACGGCCCTGTAATGCAGGGGTCAGGAGCCAGGCTCTGGAACCAGCCCAGGTTCAAATCTCAGCTTTGCAATTTACTAGCTGTGTGACCCCAGGTGCGTTTCTTAACCTCTCTCTGCCTAGAATTCTCTTCTCCTAATCTTTCACCTCCTTCACGGTTTTCCTTAAATGTCACCTTCTCAGCCAGGCCTATAGTGACCATTCTGTTAACAAGAGCACCCCCAACTTTCAGCACGCCCCAGACTGTTTATCCTGCTTGATCGCTCTTCCTCGCATGTACACCTTCTGACTTACTGTTTATTTATTCTGCCTGCTGCCTGGGATCGCACCAGAATGAAAGCGCCATGAAGGCGGGGATTCTATCTGTTTTGTTGCCCACTGCATCTCCATTGCCAGAAGGGTATCTGGCGGGTTTGGGCCCTCAGTGACTATTCTTTGAGTGAACAGGCGTAATAATAGCATCTCTCCCACTGTTATTGTGAGGCTGAAACGAGTTAATACGTGCAGTGCATTTAGAATAGAGCCTGGCACGTAGTAAGAGCTGAACACATGTTAGTTTTTGCCTTTATTCTTCTATGACAGGGATCAGAAACTAAACTGCCTACGGGGGCCAGCAAGCGGAGTGTGTGAGTGAAGCCAGGGGGTCAGGGAGGCAACAGGAGCGGTGAGGCCCATGCCTACATGGCAGGGGCTGCCCGTGTTCGACTCCATTTGAATGTGGTCAGACGGGATTATGGCCTGGTGTTACTAGATTTTTTTGGTAAGCCAAAAGAAATCCAGAAATCAGATTTTCAGATGCAATTTCCAAACTTTCAGAGTGATTTCTGAATTTTCAAAAACATAGTGTGGGATAAATATAACTTAGCTGTGGCTCAGTTTCAGCTGCAGGTCATCAGTTTGCAACCCATCCTGGTGCCGGGAGCTGGCAGACGACAGTACCTGCTCGTTGAGTGAGTGAATGGAGAAGTAGGGGACGGGGAGCTCCACCACGGGAGGCTTCCACCCCTGCGGTCAGCTCAGTCACCAGAACAGGCCACAGGGAAGAGCCCTCGTGAGTAGGTTTGCACCTGAAATCTCATCACCCAAAGGAGAGGTCGGTGGTGCCCTGGCTTGGCTGAGCGTAACGCCTGGAACCCCAGAATCGCCGTCTTGGGTGGGAGAGATGTCTCTTCTCTGTCCAGGGGTGGTAACTATAAAGAATAAAGCCCACAGTGTCTAGGTGGGTGAGTTGGGGTTTGGATCCTATTTTGTCACAGGCTAATGGCAGGGGAAAGCAGGTCCCCGCTGCTGGGAGAAAGCCACCTGCCAGCCTCCCCCGATGTTGCTCAGAAAGGACCCAGAAGTTCAGGCACAGATGTGCTGACCTATCCCTCCTGCCCACCCCACCCGCTGCGGGTCCAGAGTGTTTCTCAGGAGGCCTTAATGTTAGGGGGTGGTGTGTGTGTGTGTGTGTGTGTGTGTGTGTGTCCTTATTATTTTTTCCCATCAGTTTGTGACAGCATATTATTTCTTTGTCTAGACTTTCACTATCTTGCAGCAAGGCATTTGTTCTCCAGAGCAGTTAGAAACAGGACAGTCACCGAACTCAAAAACAAACAAACAAACAAAACCCAGGCCATGAAAGTGAGGCCAGAGGCCTTCACCCTGGCCTCTGCACCTGGCATGGGTGGTGATCAGAAGTGCCTCCTGGGTATCCACACCGAGACTGCAGGTGAGGTGAGGCCGATGTCACAGGAAGAAACCAAGCTCCAAAAGGATGTCACCTGTCTGTGTCACACAGTTGCCAAATGGCGAAGCCAGGAGGAAAGCCCAGGGCGGCCAGACTCCCCACTTAGAGCTCTTTCCAGGACATTACAGCCGCCTCCTTTCTCAAGGAGGCCTGAGCAGAGCGGGCAAGAAGCTGCATTTCTGAAGGTGAGGAGCTGGGTTGTCATGACAATGGAAGAGGCGGGGCAAGGAGGCAGGGCCCCGGCTTAACGCCGAAGGCAGCCAGAGCTCCCCCAGTCCCTCTGCCCTTCCCAAGGGCAAGGAGGAGGCAGCAGGTACTGTCCACATTCTTCAGGTTGCTGTGCCCAGGAGGGGCCCGACCGTGGGAGGGGACCACAGGCAGCTGTGTTGATGCTGCCGAGAGAGGGGTCATGACCTGGAGGTTTGTTTGAAAACCTGCATAAACATCTTCTATCAGAGGGAGAGTTTATGCTCCTTAGCCAAACAAGTTGTTGGGGATGATGTATTGTGAACGGATTTGTTAAGTCTGAGCCGGGGCCATAAACTCTCCCCGAACCCCTAAGACCATTGGGGAGAAGGCCTCGTCTCCGGCCAGTGACTCTGTCTCCCCCTCCCGGACTGGCCTTCGCTGAAAGACACAGTCTCTTCCCAGAGGCTGGCCCTGTCCCACCCCAAGCTGGGGGGAGTCCCCCAGCCCCCATCCCTTTCCCCTACCTTCCCCTGCCGTGAGCTGAAGGGCAAGGGGACCCTTCGACCCCGGCCACGAAGCAGAGAGGAAAGGGGGTTTGGAGGGGGCGGGTGGGAGGCCGAGAATGGGAAGGAACGCCCCTCCCGAGGGCGTCCCCATCGCGGTAAACAGCGATCCAGCCTTTGGGTCGCTTTGGACTGACATCCTCGGAGTCCCTCGGAGTCCTCACCAGCGCCTCTGTTTCCGTCACACCCCGCTCCAATCTGGCTCGAAATCGTGCTGGCTCCACTTTCAAGGCACATGCAGAACCTGAGCATTCTCCCCACCTCCGCGTGGCCACCCCTGCAGGCACCATCCCCTCTGCCCGCGTTCCGGCTGCCCTGGTCCCCTGATCCCCTAGCGAGCCCCACAGCAGGGCAATTAGGCTGTGCGCTTGCCGGCTCGGACCGCCCCCCACCCACCCCCAGAGTAAAAGTCATAGGCCTTCCGAGGCCTTCCAAGCTCTGCAGAGTCTGCCGCCCCGCCCTCCAGCCACACTGGCCGCAAACAATTAGGTGCCTCCGGCCCTTAAAGGGGTACCTCCTCTGCCTGGAACATGCTTCCCCCAGCTACCTGCCAGGCTCCCTCCCAGGTCTCCTCGACTTTGGTCAGATGTCACCTTCTCAGTGACGCCACCCCAATCACCCTATTTCATGTTGCAACGCACCCACCCTCACCCCTGAAACTACCCTTCCCCGCCCGCTGCCCTTTCTCCGTAACACCTAACATCGTCACACACATTGTATCATTTCATTACTCTCTGTCTCTTTCAGCTAGAATATAAGTTCCATGAGGTCAGGGTTCTTGATCTGTTTTCATCACTGATGTGTTCCCAGTACTGAGAGCAGTGTCTGACATACAGTGATGTTCAATAATTATTGGATGGATGGATGGATGGATGGATGGATGGATAAGAAAAGAAATAACAGCCAGGAACCTCTTCTGTTCACAGGGACAGAAGTCTCCAGGGGAGGGGTCTGGGGCCAGGGGTGTGGGTCTGGCAGCATGATACCCATCGGGGGGCGGGGGTGTCAATGCCCAGGTGTCCTTTGTCCCTCTGCTTAAGTCATCGGGGGTAAAATTATCACCAAGCCTGGGAGTATGGGAGGAACGCTGAGCCCACTTGTACAAAGGAGAGTGTGGCAGCCCTCCAGGAAAGAGGGTTGCCCAGTGGGACGACTCAGTGTCTCTGGACAGTTTATTTTACATGGGATGAATCTAAGCATCTCAAGTGTACACACAGAGCCGAAGATAAAAAAAAGAGAGCATTTAACTTCCTGAAAACGCTTTATAATAATGCAGAACAATTATATATAGCAAACGCCTTCAAAATTTAAACCCTTTAAACATTTAATTTTTCAGCATTAATACACACAAATGCTATTACGGGGCTGGGGCGGGGGCGTGGGGACAGGGTGGGAGGGGTGGGTTACAGCCTCCATAGGGATCAGAGTTTCAACAGTGTTACTTATAAATTATAGTACATCAATTTTATTTACTGATCTAGGCAGCCAGGGGATGGAAGGATATACAATGTGGAGTAAACACATTCATTCTGGGATGAGGAATGCTGGAGGAGACACCGCTTTTTAACGTTAAAAATGTATAAAGTATTTAGCAAAAGTTACCGAAAACAGAGCAAACAAGCAAGTTTATTTGTTAGAAAATTCCGCTTTCATGGGGTTTGCTGATGTGCTCATGTTTGTGAAAGGGCTGCCCACCCACCCCCTTCATCTCCTTCCTAAGGGCAGAGATGCAATTTTGGGGCCCCTGTCACCAAGGATGGCTGGTGTCCCTTTGACTGACTGTCCCTGGGTCCGCATGGCTGCCTGGAGGCCACAGTCCCGAGAGCCTGTCTGCGGCCGCGTGTGATGCCAGATAGGAGCATCTCCACTCGGTAACACGCAGGTCCCGGGAGGGGAGTGACTTCACTGCAGGTTACGGGACAAATGAGACAGCAGAGCAGGGCCAGTCTGGTGCTCTTGCCCTGGTACCATATGCTTTCCTTCCTCATCCCCATGTCATACTGTCCCCAAGAGAGCGCGCATGTGCCTCACCCCCTGCATCCCACCGCTGCAATCCCATTAGGAATTTCCCTCAAACGCAAAGGGTCAATTCCCCTGAACAGCGCATAGAGATCCAAGTTCATCACAACCCCTCTCCCTCAGAGGCACCTGCCAACAAAGGCACCCAACAGCCACGCCCCAGCATCTAGAGGGTTAGGGGAAATGGAACATGGGTTTCTGTCACTTGTCTTGGTCTCACCCAAACCAGGAAAGGGGAGTTGGGTCCCTCACTTTCAGGAAAGGCCCGACAGAAATGACTTTCATGGTGTGAAAGTCTTTCATGGTCCCTGGCAGCGTGGGACCCTGTGACTTGGGCTCCACGGCCCATACCTTCACCTGGCCTGGACCCAAGAATGTCTTCCGTTTGCCTGGTTGCCTTCCGGGGCTCGACTTCCACTGAGCAGGGCACGATGAAGATGCGCTCGGGGGAGTTGTTACCTTGGGGGTCAGGCCCCGAGCTGCCCAGTGTCAGCTGGCTGGGGTCCTCTCGCTCACCATCCAGTACGGTGAGGACACAGGCCAGGCGAGGACACAGGCCAGGCGAGCCCGCTCCGGCAGCGACAAGAACCTGAAGGGAGGGAGCTGTGTCTTCATGCCTGTTTTTGCTCCTTGGAAGTGACTTTCAGGACATGGTGTCAAAAATCGGTGCATGAAAGGTCATGACTTCTGCTTTCTTTAGGGATCCAAGGAGGAACTACCTCATTCTCAACAGCTCATGAAACTCTGAGTTTTTGTGTCTGAACAGAGACGCGCCTGGGTACCCCTCTCATGAGGGTGTTAGGTGACATCACACACAGCCGTGCTGACGGGACACAGATTGGGCATGACGTGGGCACAGGGTACAAAGCTGGAAGTGACAAGGGGAGGAGACAGAATGCAGCAGCTGGAGGAGGCCTGGGAGACCGTCTAGAACGAACACCTTCAGTTTGCCGATGAAGGAACAGAGATCCAGGAAAGGGTGGTGATGGGCTCCCTGCCTTCTCATCCACGCTCCCTCCTCCCACCTTCCACACCCCCTAACCCTCACCAAATGGCAGGGACTGGGCAAGTTGAAGGGAGGGTCCCCAGAAGCAAGTAGAACTGCCAGCCGAGATGCCAGCGGAAGTGGAGGGCAGTGGAGACCCTGCCCGCCGCCCCCCCCCCCGACCCCAGCAGCTTTCTGCATTGTCAAAAACCTAAAATGATCCGAAAGTGCAAGCGTGAGCCCCAAGAACCACTCGTGGGCGCAGCTGGCTGAAAGCAGCCGTGCACACGAGCTTAAGACCCCAGGCCAGGAACTTCGGGGGCAGACAACTTATTTTAAAAGTAAGGAAGCAGCGGGGTGCACCCATGCAACGGACCTCTACTCGGTGATATAAGGGGACAAGCTACTGACATCCAGCCACAAGGTGACTCAGAGGCAACGAGCCGAGTGACGGAGGCCAGGCTCAAAGGCTACTGCAGTATGGCTCCATTTCTATGACATTCTAGAAAAGGCAAATCTGCAGGGTCAGAAAATCCATCAGTGGTCACCAGGTGCTGGGGGTGGGAGGAGTGGATGGACATCAAAGGAGCCTGAGGGGATGTTTTGGAGTGATGGAAATATCACGTTGATTTCGGTGCTGGTTACAAGGCTGTGTACTTTTGTCAAAATTCACTGAACCATATACTTCAAAAGGGTGAATTTTACTGTATGTCAATGAACCCCCGATACCAAATGTCAAAGATCTCAATAAACTTGTAAAAAGAAAAGTCAGGGGGACTTGTAGGGGCGGGGAGGTTTTTGGAAATAAAGACAGTATGCTGGCTAAGGAAGCCTGCTGCTGACCTGCGCCCCACTTAACATTTGTCCAAGGTTTTCCCTACCTACATAATCACCAGCAGGTCTGCAGAATCCTGTTTAAACTCTCCTTGTCAAGGCCACTCACAGCTGGAAGTAAAATCACTTAAACAAGCTGAGGCCTTTGAGGTCCTTTGAATTTCATGGCTTGAATTTCCAAGAAGGGACTTTGGCTCCGCCAAGATTTCTCTGCACCCATCCCCTAATCTCATAATTGATTGGTTTTCACAAAGGGAACAGAAACAAAACCCTGGTTCCTGAGTTGTATGGTTTCTATTTGCTTCGATCATTAATCAGCCCCAGTGAAGGGAGAAGTGTCTCCTACTGCAGAAACCCAATCCACCCTCCCCAGTAAAAGGAGGCCCAAGGCGGTCCCACGGGCAGAACCTCGGGGCAGCCGTCCCTCTGGCTCAGCTGGCCAGGGCTTTGGAGCTGAGATCCCACATGCCTCCCGGCTAATGAGCCAAAACATAAAATGGAAGCAATATTGTAACAAATTCAATACTTAAAAAAAAAATGGTCCACATCAAAAAAAAAAAAATCTTTAAAAAAAATAAATAAAAATATAAGAACGGCACTACATTTTTCATCAGTGTATGCATTCTTAAGTAAATGTTTAAAAAATTTAAAGACATGGAATAAAAAAACCAGTAAAAAAAAAAAAAAAAAGCAATAGAAAAAAAAATGGAGAGGAACGAGTAGCTTTCCCTGGAGGTTTTCGTGGCAACTCACTTTTGTTTTAGAGACTCTTTTGTGGAAAATCAGGCTATCACAGACAAAACGAAGTGCCTCCGTGTCTCCCAGGTAGAAGAGGCTCACCTGTCCTCAGAAATGGAACAATGGATGTGCTCAAGGATGGCCTGGGGCCACTCACCCTGAATCAAGCCAGGCAGACCCTCCTATAACCTACACGCCAAAGCCCAAGCCCAAACCCAAACCACCACCGGGGCCGAGGGCCCCTCCAAAGCACGCTTTTAGATATTCCAGACTTCATCCTAACTCTGATTTCACCCACATGCAGAGCCCTGCTTGTAATTCGCTGTTCATTTCATGGCTCTCACTGGCCATCCTCGGGCTTCATTCTTCCACTTTGTACAGTGAGAAGAATTGTTTAAAACAAACCTCTGAAATTTGAGTTGGATATGAGCCGTTGAGGGTCTGGCTGACCGGGAGATTATACTCTTGTTGCTGCCTGGCTTTTCCGTCCTTGGGTAAATGCCACATGGCAGTAGTTTGTATTATGATTACAGGCTCCCAGTGGGTTAAATGTGGAAGGGGTGCAAGGTTCTCATTCCCCAGAACGGTCTGAAAACATCCCCCTTCCACATGGAGAATAGAGGGGGGGCCGGGGGCGGAGTGCCTGTGTGGTATGCAGCTACATTTCTAGTACCGGCACAATGCCTGGCTTGCCCCAAGTGTCTGCTGATTAAATGAATGAATGAGTGAATGAATGAATGAATGAAAGAAGAGCTATCAGCACAACAGACAGTATCTCTGCAAACCTAAATTCTGCAGAGAGTACCTATATGTGAATGCCAAAGTTACTGACCTGCAAGACCCCTGGAGAAAAGACAAGTCTATACAAAACAAGAGACTGTGGGCTTCCCTGATGACAGGGCCATACCTTGTCCCTAGATCTTAGCACATTGCCCAGGCTCGGCTAAATGCTTGATGAATGAATAAAGGAGGGAAGAAAAAAGAAAAAGATGTGGAGGGACTAATGAAACCGAGGGAAAAGGATGAGGGGGAAAGAATGACTTCAGAAAACAGACTGGCCCACACGGGGCCAACTTGGGCTACCCTGAAAGAGGCAAGAGAGCCCCAGGGAAGAACGGAAGACTCTGGAATCCTCAGATGGGGATGAGAAAACAAAATCAATGAGCGATATCACACTCAAAGTATCTGTGTTAATAACAAGGCTATTGGCTTTGAATGTCGGAAAACCATCCACAAATTAGTTTACTAAGCCACAAAGCAATTACTACTAGCACCGATTTTTTATAAAGAAACCAAAGAAATGATATCCCCAAACTGGCAGCTGGTGTCATGGCCCAACTGCAGACCAGAAGGAGTGGTTCTCCATGCCAGACACAGATCCGTCCTGATGGCCTTCATGTTGGTGAAGGCCTTCCTGTTGACCTTTCTGGTTGGGATGTTTCAATAAGAAAACTGGCAAAGCTTAGTTGACTTTAGGCTATTTGGCATCTTTCTACTGAAACTAGGAGGACGCCATACTGACTCAAAAGGCAGAGGTACCAAAAGATTCAAGAATAACAAGTCATCAGTTACCAGCATGGACGACAGAGAGAAAGCCCAGTGAGTTATCTTCTCAGACGTCTGCCCTTCCGAGAAACATGTGAGTCCTGTGAATCCAAAGTAATCAAGGGAAAGATTAACAAGAAAGATGGGTTCTCAGGGTGTGGGTTCCAGGCTCGAATGTGCCCCTTGCAAGTTGTCTGACCTCCTTCAGCCCTTTTCTTCCTCCTGTGGCCTCGAGCTGATTCTCAAGATTTAACATGTAAGGGAGAAAGTGACGAGTGAGGACCCGATGGCAGTGCCAGAGCTTCCCAGGTCACACTCAGACCAGGCTCTCCCAGGAATGGGCAGATGGGGAAAGGGCAAGGGGGTAGCAGCACCAAGCAGGGGCTCCGTGCGGGGCTTTGAAACGTGCAGAAGGAGCTGAGAGGCCAAGGTGCCAGGCTGCCTGGATGGTGACGTGCACTGTGGCCACGGGAGTCTGCGATGTCTGCACAGCGCCTGCCAGCGAGCCATACGTGGGACAGCGGTCCCGACCCCGCTGTGCGTAGGCAGGTGGAGCCATCTGGGGGGGGCGACAGACACTTGCCCCAACCCACCTCCAACATACGACTGACCCAGCCCCCAGGACAAGCGAGGGTGGAGGAGGGAGCTCCCCCGAGGAAGCGGCTGTGGGCTGGGTGGACGGGGACGCCCAGAGAGAGCACGTGACATTGACGCCTGATCTAATAGGAAACACGATTCAACGCTCCGACTTGGGGCGAATTTGCTGAATGAGGTAGTTCCATCCTGACCTCTGCAGGCAGGGTCAGTCTGGGAAAACAGGAGCCGGGCCTTTTTCCCAAGACTCCCAAAGATGAAAAGTAGCAGAGAAGAGCCAGGATGTGGGCTCCCAGAATACGCAATGGGAAAAAACAAAGAGGGAGGGCTGCTGCAAAGGATTCTGGGTGCTGGCTGTTGAGCTGAAAGGTGCCTTCTATCCACGATTCTGATGCTGACACTTGGCTTGGAGACGGGGACCTCTCTCCCCCGCCCCTCCAAAGCCCTGGAGACAAGTGGGCTGGCTGGAGGAAGGGCCTCGGGGCTTCCAGGGGCGCGAGCGTGTGACACAGCTGGCTCTGGGTGGGGAGGGGACCCCTCTGGTGCTCAGCAGGGACCACAAAGTTCCAGCCTCGGTTTGTTCTCGGAGTGGCAAGCACGGCATGGGACTTGGGGGGCTTCAGCCTCGGAGACAAGGGCAGGGCTATGGATCCATCTTCTCGGCCTGGGAACACCGGGGAGCTCCCCATGGGGCCATCCGGGCCGCCCTTCTGGCTTCACTGTCCCCTCTCCTCAGTGGACCAGGAGAGCGGGTGGGAGGGCAGCTCCGCTTGGGAGCAGGTCCCCCCCTGGCCGGAGCGCCACCTCCTCTCCGTGGGACCCCAGCCCCTCCTCGGCAGGACCCCCCAGGCCGTGCGTCTAGATCTCCATGTCCACGGGGCGGATGTTGCCCGTCTTGTGCTCTCTGACCCACAGCTCCCTGTCTTTGGCTGGGTCCACTTTTCGCAGCAGTTGGTCCACAGGCTCGACTGTCTGCAAGGGATGGAGAAGGGAGGACACCTTCAGAGGCAGCGGCCCAGCCAGGGATCGGCTCGTATCCTCTGAACCACGCTGCTTGCACCCTCGGGCCCGTCAGAGCAGCCTCTCTAGAGGGTTGTGAGGCCCCGGGGAGGTCCGTGCGAGGGACAGACGTGGGGGGGTGCTGGGAGACCTGGAGGCCTGAAGCTCTGGCCTCTGCCCTGCTTTCCCTCACGCGTATGACCCTCCAGACCTCGGGCTGGATGAAAGGGCAGGTGGCCCAAGGGTCTGTGACCTGTTCCTCCTTCCATCAGTCCCCACATTTGCCACCTGAGAACAGGTCAAATGGAACATCGGCTTGAGAGGTTTTGAATAGTTCCAGCATCGTAAGAGATTCGCCAGGGGAGGCAAGGACATCTCCAGCTATTTTAACTATTGTGACGCATCTGTGTGATGCGCTCGGGATGGATTCACATGGACATCCAGGGTAACTGACGTGTCCATCCCAAGAGGTCACCCGCAGGCCCGAGCCCCTGCCCACCTTCCAGACAGATTCATCTGCAGCAGCTACTTGACCTGCCACCACGGCACAGGGCCATGGCTCTCCCCGGCCCCACGCCCCCCAGGGGCCCCGCTGGCCTCGGCCCGGGGAACTCACGCTTTGGTTGAACATGTCCGTCTCGTGCCGCAGCTGCGTGTACTGGCACAGATGCTGCCGGATCATCTCCACCCTCTCCACCTCCAGCCGTTCCAGCTCCTACAGAGGAGGAAACCGGCAGAGACCTCTGGGGGTGTCCCTTCCACCTGGGGACCTTCCCCACCATGCGGGTCCCACACCCCCCTATACACAAAACACAGATGCTGCCTGCTTATCCCCCATCCTGCCTGACCCTCTGGGGTCTGACGAGGAACCCACCCCGTATCTGGGAGTGAAGGTGTAGCTGATAGCACAGCAGCTACTGTCTCCTGACTCTCGTTCTGCCAGGCATGGTGGGTGCTAAGAGCTTTACGGGCACTGCTCAATTGTCCTCATCATAATCGTAAGAGGTTCTCTTCTTACCCACATTCTCCAAACAAGGGAATGAACACCTACAGAGGTAACATCGCTTGCCCACAGCGACAGGGAATTATGGGAGCAACGGGATTTGCACCAGGGTCTGTCGTGCTCTTAATCATGCTTCTGCGCCAGTGCAGCCCCAGCCCCGGCCCCTGATGGGGTGGAGAGACGGAACACGTGCAGGAGCTTCTGCACCTCCAACTCTTGGGGCTTTGTCCCTGGGCCTCTGCTGAGCGGCCTCGTCTCCTCTGTCCACCCCAAGCGCCGAGGGGCAGGTCAAGGGAGCCAGGAGGGCCGGGAGCAGGGTGGCCACTGTCAGAGGGAAGAGCGGAAAGCGTTTGCCCTTTGGATCCCAGGTGGCTCTGCATCTTTGGAATTTAGGCGATCCGGCTGCTATTCTGTGCACAACTAGGTCACTGCCCAGGTGATTAACCAGGGCATAGGAAGTAAAGCAGGGAGTTTAATTAGGAGATTAACCAGGAGGAAAACTAGGTCACTGGCCCCGGGGGAGGCCTCTAATCTGCTCTGGCGGGCTGGCACCTGGGGAAGGCAGAGGGTTAGTCTCATGCTGGACAGACAGATGGACGGCGGTGGCTTGGGGCAGCGGGACGGTGTGATAAGCACCTGGCATGATGCCTCCTTTCTCATCTGGCCCCATGACCCACGTACCAACCCCGCTTCACCCCACTCAGTGGGTGCTGACTTACCATAAATACTCAACTTGGCTATTTTTCCTAAAGGGACCACTGTCTGCTTGGTTGACCCTGACCCCTCAGAAGGATGCAGCATGAGCCCATCGTTGCCTGTGTTCACACAGCTAGGAAGTGCCAGGGCAAGGATCTGAATCCACATAGGCTGGTCCGGAGTTGAGGTCTCAGTCCCAACACCAGAGCAGACCTAATGACCATCTCCACGGTCACCTCCCCCCCATTGCCTGCACATCCACCAGCATCCACCCAGGGATTCCTGAGCGCCCGCCCCTGCACGGACAAGCTTGTGCATCTCTGGTCACTCACCAACGTGGTGGTCACCATCTCTTCAAACCACTTGGATTGGGCCTGGTTGTAGAGGTCCACACAGCGCATGAGGTCATCTCCTGGAAGGGCCAAGGCCACTGTCATACTCTGTCCTGTCCTCACCATGGCTGCCTTCTCCCACCTGCACCCCACAGCCAGGGTGATGGAGGCCACCGGAAAGTTGGGGGGTGGGGAGGATGAGCAGAGCAAGAGAAGGGGGCAACCCAGCCTTACGAGAGACCGGCTTCAGAGCGTCCATCTGAACTAGACTCCAGACACCAGAAACTCAGGAAGGGGGTTGCTCAGTAAGAATGTATATAGGGTAGGAGTGGGGGTGGGGTACTCCTAGGACCCCCAACTCTATCATGAGCCCAAGAAATGCTTCCTCTTCTAAAGATGGGAGTTTCATTTCACATTGGAGAGTCCTGCTTGGTTGAAACATGTGTCTCAAGCAACTTGCTACTAGTTAGTTAAAGAAGGGAAGTTTGCAAATCGTGTGTGTGTGTGTGTGTGTGTACATGCAGCAGCAAAGGGTGGGTGGGAAGGGAATGAGCTCTTTCTATAGTATTTCATTTCATAAGAGAGAGATCTGAAACAAACTATTTAACAAACTGCAAGTAACTGCAACATGACTAAGGTCCCAGCATCCCAGGCCCTTGCTACATAGAACACAGTTCCTGGACCAGCAGCCATCAGTACGCCCTGGGAGTTTGCTCAAAATGCAATCTCAGGATGTTTCTGAGACCTAGTGAATCAGAAACTATTTTCACAAGATCCTCAGGTGATCCACGTGCACATCACAGTTGGAGAAGCACAGCTTGGTCTGCGCGTAGTTTCCTGACCATCACAGGGTGCCAGAGAGAGGAAGACGTCATGGTCTCTGCTCACGATGGGAAAACTCATGGGTGAGCCCAGAGATAACGATGAACTCTTCAAAGGGATTCCTATAACGGCATCACCTTGCTCATGGGGGTTCAGATATGAAAGTGAAAGAAAGTGGGCAGAGTTATGCCCACATGACCCAGGGCCTGGCTCAGGGCCCCCTCCCCAGTGAACCATACACCATTAGCTGGGAGCTAAGCCTTGAGTAACAGAACCCAAATCAAGGCTCTGTTCATTTTGCCCTTGGTTCAAGGCCAAGACTGAGCCCTTGATCCCAAGAAAGACTGAACTATAAGGAAGAAAGTGGATATTTCATTGCAGATGCATTCCCACCAAGAGCTTGTGCCTGAGTGTGGGTGGGGTCACCCTATAAACACAATATGAAACTCCCAAAGCCCTATTTGTTGATCCTGATTTTGACAACATGCTTCAGGAACTTCTGCAACATCAGGAAATAGTATAGGTGAAGGCAGGTGTGTCTCTTCTCTAGGCATCCCAAGGGTTTGAAATCAGGCCCTTCTGAACAGTACAGGTTAAGGACATGGATTCTGGAACCAGATCTGGGCTGTCATACAGCTCCACTGTTTACTAGCCGTGCAATCTTGGACAAGTTGATTCACCCTGCCTGTGCCTCAGTTTCGTCATCTGTAAAATGGGGATAATAATGGTACCTTCATAGAGCCACGGTGAAGATTAAATAAGCACACCCCCCCACAAAAAAAAGAAAAGAAAAATGAAAAAGAAAATACAAAGAACAAAATAAAAAGATAAACAACTTACGAAAAATATTTGCAATTCAAATGACAGAAAGTTAATTTTCCTTATCAATCAATCAATAAGAACAAGACCAGCCATTTGACATAAAAATGGAGAGAGCATATGAGTGGATCATAAAAAAAAAGCCACGATGATTTATAAGTCTAGTTTTAAAATGCTCAACTCCACTCAAAAAGCAGTGTAAATTAAATTAGAAACAAAATACTATTTTTCACCAGATAGTTACGATGTCAAAATCTGAGAGCACTCAGTGCTGACAAGAGTTTAGGGAACAGGCGTTCACAGAGCTATTGGTGGGCGCCCCTCTCTGGAAAGCAACTTGGAAACATCCATCAAAATGAATACAAGCCTCTGACCCAGAAACCCCGACCCCATCTCTATCCTGTCTATATGCAGGTTCTGTTCCCCCCACCCCTGAGATGCATTTATAGTAACAGCATCGCTGGCATTGGCAAAAACTCTGATACAATCTAAAATTCTTACAAAAATCAATTAGGGGAATGATGAAACAAATCTGGATACGATCATACACTTGCACGCTATTCTACTATTTAAAAAGTCTGATGTACATGAATGGATGGGTAAATAAATTTATGGGTGATGGAATGGAGCTATCTCTAAGATATATCAATTAAAATATAATTCAGAACACAGTATAATATGATTTTATGTATATTAAATTTTTTTTTTTTTTGGCTGCACTGTGCAGCATGTGGCATCTTAGTTCCCTGACCAGGGATCGAACCCGGGCCCCCTGCATTGGATGCACGGAGTCTTAATCACTGGACCGCCAGGGAAGTCCCTATAAATTTAAATATTAAAAAACATTAAAAAAAATTAAAACACTAGGATGTGTTGATGGTGATTACATCTGGGGAATAAGATTTTATATTCTTACGTGTTGATTAAAATTTTTTGTCAAGCAGCAATATTGTTTTTGTAATATAATTTTATTTTTTAATAGTTTAATAAATTAAACTAATTTAAATGTGCCTCTCCCATCCTTGGGTTCCCTTTCCTACTCCCAACAAGTATATTGTGCCTTCTGTTTCTGTATCCAATACTTTACCACTGTGCATTAAAGATCTCTATATAAAATGCTGTATTTATATTACACTATTTTGTTATGACATTTTTATACCACCTTACTTCAAAATGTCACTAAGGTGGCTGTTTCATCCTATAATGAACTAATTATACCAGGTTCACCAGAAGTTGGGGTGAAAGGGATTTAGAGACCATCTAATCCAAACCCTAATCCCACAGCACACATTTTAATCCCAGAAAGCAAAACGCATTGTCCTTGTACACCATGAAACTGTTTTTTAAGAAATATTTAACAATTTTTTTTTTAGCTTACTGTTTCTCACTGGTTTTACTCCCCCTTCCTTGTGCATTAGCTAACTTTTACCTCTAGGTGGAAGCAGAAGCCGACTCATTGGGAAATCTGAAATATGGTTATTTCTTTAAACAAAATGTTGACCTCTGTTCTGGGGCAGAAGCCCATCACCAGAGGTGAACCTCTGGAGTATCACTCCCCGGGGAGGTGGGACAGCTTGGGTGGGTGGGTGTGGTTTGCACTTCTCCTAGGAGCTCCACGCAGCGACAGGACCCCTGGATTCCGGGTGCCTGGAAGAGTCTGTCCACCTCCTGGCTAGAGATCCAGGGCTTGGCCCAGAAGGAGCCCTGTGGCCCAAAGGGAGGGTCCCCTTGGGACCTGGGCACAGCCACGGGTCTGCTCCCCGCCCCGCAGCCCCACCCCCCAGCCTCATCCCGCGGGATGCACGCTCGCGGGCACCGCATCCCCCGGCCCCGCCCGTCTGTGCTTCTGCGGCCGGGCGCGGACGGGCAGGCGGGCACGGCCGGGCAGGCGCGGCGGGCGGCGCTGCCGCACTGAGGACGGGCAGGCGCGGCGGGCGGCGCCGCCACACTCACTCACCTGCCTGCGTGGACTTCCTCCGCGCCTTCTTGATGTCCTCCTCCGTCTTGTTGCTCAGCTTTACCTCCAGCTGCTGGGTCTTCACCTCCAGGTCTCTCTGCCGCTCCGTGAGGGCTTTCCGGGCCTGGGGTCCAAGGACGCGAAGCTGTTCACGGGCTCAGAGCCAGGCAGGGCCCATGGGGCACACGGGGCCTGGTCTCCCCTTTTCTAGGCAAGAGTCCTTTCTTTTCCCCGCTTTTGTGGATGAGGCCACAGCGGCTCCGACAGGCTAAGCAGCTAGACCAGCATCACCCAGCCAGTTAGGGACCACGTGGAGGCCGCAAAGCGTCCTCTCAGCCCCGTCTCCTGGCCTAGAGCAAGCCTCTCAGAGCACGTTTTCACTGGAGCACGTGCACGTACTGGGGACCCAAGCGGTCCTAAAGCCACAGCCTCTCCGGGGTGGCAGGGACCACAAAGGTCGGCATCACTTCCCAGCAGTGCTTAGCAGCTGGTAGCGCCAGGCTCCCCGTTCTGGGCCAGGATGGGTCCTTTGGTGGCAGCTGCTGGCACGGGGGTGATTCCATCAGGAGGGAATCTGCCGGGTGAGACCCAGGCAAAGGGGCCCCTTGTGCACCGGCAGCACATCCAGGCTCCGAGACCCACAAAAGCAGGGTGCACCTCGCCTCATGTGCTGGATGGAGGCCCCCCATACCCTCCACTGCAGGTGCAGCCACGCCCACTCCCACTCAGAATCTGAGCACCAGGGGGAAGCGGCCCACCTACCCTTTGGCTGGGGGAGGGGGATCTCATACTCCCCACCCCTCCAGATCCTGCCACAGGGGGGACAAAAGCCTCTGCCTTGGCACACGGAGCCCCTGCTGGTTCCCAGCCCCCCTCTCCTCCGGCAGGACCCTCCCACCCTGGCATCCTGGGCCTCACCTTCTCCACCGCGGCATAGCGGCTGGCGAGCTGCTTGCGGAGGTCCGCAATGTGGTGGTCACACTTTTTCATGTCCTTCTTGAAGTTCTCGCGGAAGTTCATCAGGGGCTTCTCCACCTCACTGTGAAGCTGTCGATGGGGGAGACACACTCAGGACCCCGGGGCATCAGCTGCAAGTGGAGGGAGGGGGCGCTGCCCCCAACCCTGCAGGCAAGGATGGGGGACCTTCCCACCGGAAGGTCAGAGACAAGTGGCTGCTTATCTGGTAGCGGTCGAGGAAGTCACCTCAGCCCCAGCGTTCACACCAATGGACGGGCTAGCATCTGGAGCCTTCGAGTCCCTTGTGGGCACCCCCTTCCTGTGCTAAGTCCCCAGAGCTTCCTCTAGGGCTTTGCTCAGGTGTCCGGCTCCCTTTCTTTCCAACCTGGGAGATTTCTCGGGGCAGAACCCAAGCCACCACCTCTGTGTCCCCAAGCACTTAACACAGGGACTGCTGCGTGGGTGACATTTAATCAGGTGATTCTATTTATTGGACAGCTACTACGTGCCAGGTGCTGAGACCACGGAGGATCTGCTCATGGTCTGGACGTCGAGGAGGTCTTGTTAGGAGCTCAGGGCACCCCCCCCCCCTTCCTGAACTGTGCCTGCTGGTCTCTGCACGGAGGCTGGCGCAACCCCACCGCACCAGAACGAACTGGCCTCGCACCCCCAGGGACAGAGAAGGGTTCTTCATGCTCTGAGAGGCGCTGGGTGATGTTGGTTCTCAAGCTTTTTCCTTCTCTTTTATTCCTTCCCTCTTTCCCACTCCACTCTCTTTGGAAGGAGAACTTTTACTTAAAACTTTTTTGGGGGGGTTGTGAACATGAGATGTATCTGATAAAAAAACAGATAAATGTGGACCTGCTGTGGTCAAAGTCACAGCCTAGAGCCCCCCGACTCAGCCTCTCAGAGCCCCACCCACTGGCCTCCTTGGGCCCCCTCAATCTGCCTTCCAGGGTCCCTCAGCCTCCATCCGCCCCTCTGGGAAGCAGAGCTGAACTTCCCTGGATGGACGACATCCCAACTCTGGGGTTCTGTGATCGCTCTCCTCTTCCCCCCCACCAGGTTCCTTCTTCCTACATTATCTTTCCCCCAGAGACCTCAAGGACAGAAGGGTTCCTAGCCCTAAACCACCGATTACACATGACTGTGAGCTCTAGGAGGGTGGGGACCACGCTGGCTTGGTCACTGCTGTGTCCGCAGCATCTGGCCAGAGCTGGTGCACAGTGGGTGATCCTTCTCTACTTAGATCTTCAGGGCCCAATGCCCTGGGTGACAAGACGATGCTTTGTTGGTGGACAACCTTCAAAGACTAACGGAGAGCGGACTGCACAAACGCCCCTCTCCTCCTGTTGGTTGTAACGTCTGCTATCATTTTTTTGAGCCCTTGGAAGTTTCCTTGCACAGGAAGACACCCCCATCTGGTGGCAGTTTGCAAGATGCCACAAACTTGAGCGCCGCTGAGAACAAGAAAACACCTTCCGCACACAGATTAGGCTTTGAGGGAGGAGGGGGAGGGGCTGCAAAATTGGCTGCCGTGGGAACCGGCTCCTGACGGGGGCTCTATGTGGGTTAACTCAGCCTGTTGACCCAGCAACTCCGCGGTCTCTTTCTGAGGGCCTGGAAAGCGAGGGATTTCCATACTTCGTGTACCCAGGAGTGACCTTGCAGAGGCTTATCAATACTCAGGAGTCCTGGGCGCCGGCCCCAGATTCTGTGGTCTGGAGCAGGGCCCAGGATCCTGCCAACACACCCAAACGCTCTCCCCCAATTCCAAGTGACATTCTGGAGAGGTCGTGCTACTGGCTGTCAGAAGCGATTCAACCCCGTGGATTGAAGACCCATGGATTCTCCCTCTGTATTTTAAGTACTTTGAAAATAAGGCTAATTTTTTCTTTAAGAACGTTGGCTGGGTGTTTTTTTATACTCATTCTTAACGTTTAAGCATCTCTGGCTAACCAGGAGGCAGAAGCCCTCCCTGGAAGCTTGTCCTCGTGAACTTGAGCTGGCCTGGCTTGGATGCCACAGGCTATTGAAGCCATTCGGTTTGCCTTTCAGAATTCCTGTCTCCTCCTTTTATGTCACTCATCAGAAGAGAGTAAGAGAAAACTCAAGTTGGCAGGAATTTCAGAGCCCACAGGGAGACCTCAGAGATATTGTGGGTTTGGGGCCAGACCACCACAATAAAGTGAAGACTGCAATAAATCGAGTCACATGGATTTTTTTGGTTTCCCAGTGCACATAAAAGTGATGTGTACACTATACTGTAGTCTGTTAAGTGTGTAATAGCTTTATGTCTTAAAAATGCACACACCGGGACTTCCCTGGTGGCGCAGTGGTTAAGAATTCGCCTGCCAATGCAGGGGACACGGGTTTGAGCCCTGGTCTGGGAAGATCCCACCTGCCGCAGAGCAACTAAGCCCGTGCACCACAACTACTGAGCCTGCGCTCTAGAGCCCGCGTGCCACAACTACTGAAGCCCACGCGCCTAGAGCCCGTGCTCCGCAACAAGAGAAGCCACCACAATGAGAAGCCCGCGCACCACAACAAAGAGTAGCCCCCCTTCGCCGCAACTAGAGAAAGCCCGCGCGCAGCAACGAAGACCCAATGCAGCCATAAATAAATAAATTAAATAAATGTTTTAAAAAATGCACATACCTTAATTTTTAAAATACTTATTGCTAAAAAAATGCTAACCATCATCATCATAACCTGACAATGCAGGGTCGCCGCACATCTTCAATTTGTTAAAACAAAACAAAACAAACACACACACACTAAAGCAAAGTGCTATATTAAACAAGGTATGCCTGTATCTAGCCCAGTGGGTTACTAAGAGTTGTGAAATCATTTTAGTTGGTCAGGACCTGCTTTTAGATGAGCATAGCCCAGACATGAAGAGAAAATATCAGAGTGCATTTTAGGCAGAAGGATAAGTAGTTTCACGAACAGTTGTTTTAGCCACGTACACGTGTATCTGTATGCGGATATCTGGGTGTGGGTACCTGTGTGTGCCAGGTGGCCATGGAAAATGTATAACTGTGGGTCACAGTCAAGTAAGGTTCAAGTCACTGATCTGGTCCAATCTCTTCATTTCACACATGAAAAAAATGGAAGCTCAGAGGTGCTAAGTGACTTGCCCAAGGTCACAAAGCTTGTTAGTGATGGCACTGACATAAAAGTCATGTCCCCTGAGGCTCACTGTGCCCCCCAAAGTCTTCTGGCTGAATGCATGGCCTTGATTGCAGGATTAGATTTTCTCCCATCAGAAGGAATTTTTCTGTTCTCCCTTCTTCACCCAGCAGTGGGTATAACTTCCTTTATATATAGCAATCTTATTTCTTTAACAGCCTGTTGCTATGAACAATGGCTCGAGCTAGGAGACTAGAAAAGCCTAAAAGATTCCCGAAATGAAATTGCGTTTCTTAAAGAGCTCTTGCCCCCAACACAGAACATTCAGGGTGGAATTTTTCAACGAGCCTTTTGGAGCAGATGGTAAAATGGGTTTCGCACATACGGAGCCGTATTATCCAGGGCGGACGGACAGTCCTTGGAGCCTTTTCTTTTCAAGGAATTGTCATACAACCACGGGGCTGCCACCATGATTGCCTGAGGGCACCGACACTGACCGATGGGCTGGAGGCAGCAGACATTCTTATAGAAAAATCTATGTGTGAATTTTGTGTGAACATTCTTCAGAAGCCTCCCCATCAGCTACCTGAAGTCAGCCCTGAATTAAAACATCCCGGCATTTGGAGGGCCAGACTGCACTGCCCTGGACAGTCCTTAAGAGAGGGCAGAATGCTCCTCGGAACAGGGTTCTGTGTTTTAAATGCCACTGGTCTGCCCAGAGAAAAGGTCTGGGGGTCAAAGCTGCAATTCACTCAGTCCTCTCCTTCGCTTCCTCAGCAGCTGAGCCCACTTGGCTGTGTAACCATTGGCTGCGATTTAACCCCTCTGTTCCTTCTCATTTGTGAAACGGAGATGCCGTCTTGAACAGTAGCTGATAAAATTGAGGGAGATGAATTATATCCTACCCCCAACACTTACATCACCGTGATACTGTGATACAATAACAAATATATATTTTGGTCTTTGTCCCCACCTCCTGGCTGGAGCTCCTAGAGGCTTTGCAATTTCCTAAACAACAAAGGTCCTAGGAGCATCCTTTGGTCTAACATTTGGTCTCTGACCCGCTGTTCCTGATACCAAGCTCCTACATCCCTTGGAATTTCCTGAGTGATAGGAGGGTCTTTTGTTCTAATGAGGCGCCTCTGCCTGGGCTCCTGGACGGGGGTTTGTCACCAGAAAGACAAAGCCATGATTAGAAGCTTGTAACTTGCAGCCCCTTCCCCATCCCCTGGGGAGAGGAGAGGGGCTGGAGATTGAGTTAATAATTGATTCTGCCTATGTGATGAAACCTCCATAACAATCTGTCAATCACAGGGCCCAGAGAGCTTCTGGATTGGTGAACACACTCAGATGTGAACACACATGTCTAGCCTTTATCATATCCTTTAATATATAATAAACTGGTAAACCTAATAAGGGTTCCCCTGAGTTTCGTGAGCCGTTGTAGCAAATTATCAAACCTGAGGAGGGGGTCACGGGAACCCCTGATTTGTAGCCAAGTTGGACAGAAGTTGTGGGTAACTTGGGGACCCACTACTTATAATAGCCATCTGAAGTAGGGTTGGTCCTGCAGGACTGAGTCCTTAACCTGCAGGATCCGATGCTGACCCTGGGGGGAGTTAGTGTCAGAACTGAGTTAAGTTGTAGGACCCCCAGCTGGGGTCAGGGAATTGGTTGGTGTGGGGAAAACCCACCCAGTTTGGTGACCAGACGTACTGCTGTGAGTAGCAGTAGTAAAAGGAAAGATTAGAGGAAAACACTGCATGGGGGAGTGCTCTGTCACCCGTTGAGTACCTTATGAACAATCAAGAATCAGGCGGCCTGCTGATGGAGAGTAAATGCCACCAGGATTCCTGGGGCTCCGGCAGGTGACCCTTCAGAAGCTCGCAGACCCGGCTCCCAGCCCCACCGCTCCCAATGGCAGCCTCTGCATTCATCTCACAGTCAACGGAAGTTTCCACCACCGCAGAAGCTGGAGCTGCTGGGGGCTAGGAGGGAGAAGGGAGACCTAAAGGGAACACTACTGTGATCTACAGCTTAAAAACAACTCCCTGCTCTGTATGCAAGGCTCCAAAGAGACCCATTCACGAAGCTCCCTTCCCTCCCAGTACTTGAGAGGCAATTTCCTTGCAAAGTGTTGGTGTCTGAGGTTAGTGTGCCACTGCTGGCCCAGGAACTCTCACTCACATCTGGGTGTCAACTCAGTCTTGGGGCCCCAGCATCCTTCAGGAGCAGGGAGCTGGTAACGCACTGTTTCTCCTCCCAGCCCAGCTCTTTATAAAGCTCCTTCACACATCTCAGCCGTACGAGTCATTCATCCTGCCCTCGGTGTGCGGAGAATCATCACGGGGTGGGGTGGAGACCTGGATACAAAGTCAGTTTCCTGTCTTCCAACAGCGCACTAAGCCCAGAAACGCAACTGTTGCGGAAGAAGCGCTGGAAAAGACATAGGACCTGGGAGCACTGAGTGTGGAAGTCGCGGGAAGGAGCAGCCATCTTTGTGGGATGCCACGTTCAAGTGGCATCCTCCTCCTTTACACCCTGATGTTAAAATGTGGGCTCAGAGGGTTTAAGCGCTTTGTCCCAGTGTCCTCTTGGGCTGGTGACTGTGGGAGGGCAGAAGAAAGAGCGTAGACCCAGTAGGCAAAGGCCACCGGGAATGGTGCCCCTCTCCAGGGGCTCTCGTCCTTTAGAAGGCAAGCATCCTAGTGGGCGGCCCCATCAGTCAGTCACGCACACTTTAGTGTGAATTTCCCCCTTAGACTCTTGGTTTATTTTCTACCTGAAAAGCAGCTAAGGGCCTGAGAGGGAATTTGGAGACAGGAGACAGGGAGTGGGGAAGAGAGGGTTGTTTGGAAGCACAGAGAAATCTTGGCAGAAAGTAGGCCTGAAAAGACTAGGGGGTCGAGAGGAGATTGTCAGAGGTCCTATTCACTCATAACTTCAGAAAATATTTATTGACATCTACTGTGTACCAGGCACCATTCTGAGTCCTGAAGACAGAGTGAGTAGGAGAGAAACGTCACTGTCCAAGGGCACGGTGCTAGAGTCTTTTGGACCAATGGAAAGAAGGGTCAGCTACCTAGTCTGAAACTGTGTAACAACAAACACAACAGAACAAAAAATTTCTCCCTTCGGAATAGTCTAGTCTCTCCCGACACTAAGAAGAGATAGAAAATGCCAATGCATTCCTTTGAAAGCCAAGCAATACAAAAGTGCAGTTTCATCGCTCAGAGGCTCACCTGAGGAACTGAGGGGCATCTACCCTCACCTCACAGAGGTGTGCTGGGGTGGCTTGCACGGCTCACCAGAGCCCAGGGTTAAATTTGGAGGAATTTTGTGAGTTGGTTGTTAAAGACAGCCAGTATTAAAAATTAAATGATCTAAACTTAAAATTAACAAACTATATTAAAAACAAAGGTAATACATACCCTCATACCCTCCTAACTACATCTGACTATTATGCACGCTCTTGATGGATGTGTATGATTACTGATGCTATTTTGTTGGTATAGGGGGAGCACGGTCTAATGGTAGCATCTCTTCCCGACTCTTGAAATTTACACCATGGAAACTGTGCAACACCACACCCTGGAGAGACAGTTGTTAAATGTTCAGCAGCACATCGGTGTGTAGGACCAACCCAGGGTGGGCTTACCTTGGCGGAGAACTTGAGGTGAACTTCAGCCTCGTCGGCAAGGCTCTTCTTCACCTGCGCCCACGCTTCTCCCAGGGAGCTGCAACACCAAGGAGTCGATGAGGCTCGGGGAGGCCACACCGACCTCAGGTCAGAGGCCACGGCCCTCCCTGAGACAGGATGGTGGGTCTTGACCCCGAGTCCCGGGGGAGCGTACGACACAAGAGACCGTGGGCTTGGATGAGGCAGAGGCCAGACACAAAACAAACGTGAGTACCACGCCTCGACCTATGGGAGCAGAGGAGCCTTCCCGAACCAAGCTGAGAGAACAGACTGCAGCAGACAGTCGAGTGCCCGGGGAAATATCCAGAAGCCCAGAGGACTGGGGAGATGTGAGAGGGAGGTGGGGTATAGTGCCGTGAGGACCTTAATACCTGGCCCATTACCGTCTCTGGCCTTCCTGTCGCTGCTCCCTGGTTTATTGTTGAGGGTTGGAAACGCCTGTTGGCAAGCCAAGGAAGGAGCACGGATGCCCTTTCAGGGAGAAACCCTTCTCAAACAGAAGGTACCACACAGCCCTGCTTGCGGGCAAACCTCCAGCGGCCTGACTTCCAAGGGGGGGCAAAAATGGACCACCTGGGTCGAGGACCCTCTTAGGGATGCCCACACAGCAGAGAAGGCTTGCCATCACCATCCTCAGGAGCACGGCCCCCCGCTAGCACTTATTCTGGACTGTGAACCCCAGTGCTGCCCACAGCCAACCAGAGGAGGGCAAAGTCCTCTAAGCTAAATCACTTTTCCACTGGTAGGAGATGTTCCAAATAGAAGCAATCTCCTGAAGTCCCCCAGGCTTTTGAATGCAGGCCCCCACGCTCCAGTCTCCCTGATTTGGAACTCTTGAACCTTGATGACCTTCCAAATGATACTCCTGAACGTTTGCTCGAGACCTCTCCACCCAGCCGGTAAACCCGGGCTGAATGGTCAGTTGACTTAATTTCATCAAGAAGCCACTTCCCCCAGA
The DNA here is from genome assembly GCF_949987535.1 of Balaenoptera acutorostrata. Lineage (NCBI taxonomy): Eukaryota > Metazoa > Chordata > Mammalia > Artiodactyla > Balaenopteridae > Balaenoptera > Balaenoptera acutorostrata. The sequence goes on along the minus strand of NC_080083.1, from coordinate 7,269,189 downwards.
GAATTCATTAAACTTGAGGGGCAAAAAGCTGATTCAAAAAAAAAAAAAAGCTGATTCAAAGACAGCATGCTGTGAGGCTTCTCGGTTTTGAGCCGAGCAGCCAGCAGCCGAGAATTACCCAATAGAACAGAACAGAACAGAACAGAACAGATCTCTGTGGTCAGAGTCTGGGCCTATCTGGTCATGGTGCTGGCTCAGGCTGAGGCGGGTGTTTATGGGAAATGACTGATTCTACCTTGGAGTCAGGCAGCAAAGAAAGGTCCCCTCAGGTGATCCCAGCTGGGGGGCCCACCCGAGAAGAGATGGAGTGAGAATCGGGGCGATCCAAGCTTCTGGCATTTGTCTTGGCCTGAAGGGCCTGAGCTCCCGGGAGCTGGGCTGGGGCCACACTGGGTGGCCTGGCTCCTTACCTGACTGGGCAGATGGGTGGGGGGTCCAGGGTGGGGGAAGGAGGGGGTGGAAGCGGTCATGAGAGTCATACAGATACGGGATCAGAACAGCAGGTCCCGAAAGAGACTCGCCCAGATACAGGCGATGCGCTTGCAGCAAAGGTGCCAAGTATCTCAATGGAGAACGGACAGCCTTTCAAGAAATGGCACAGAGACAACTGTACGTCCACCAGGAAAAAAGGAATCCCGCCCCTGACCTATGCCACGCACAAAGATGATCTCAAGAGGGATCACACAGCTACAGTGAAAGCCAACAAGGCTTACAGAAGCAGTCCCAGGAGGAGCGGGAGCTTGATGAAAGGGGGCTGGAGGAGGCTTCTCCCTGCAGCTGAGCTACTCGCCAGCCTGCAGGAGGTGCAAACAAGAGCCCAGAAGCCCTGGTGGTGCTGAGAGATGGTAAGTCTGCTGTCAGCAGAGCACGTGGTCAGTAACTGGCCCAGGGGCAGTGACAGTGGCCTGAGACTGTCACCTGAGGGTCATCGGGAGGAAAGGCGAAAGCACAGTTTCACGCTCAGGACGATGTCCTCGGCCCCGCCTCCAGGCTGGGCCCTCGTAAGTAGGAGGACATCACTCCAGACACTCAGCTGGGCCTGTCTGAGCTGGTCCAGCCCCAAGCAGGCCTCTCCCCTCCCAATACTCCAGCCGCCTTGCAGTCACGTCACAAGTTAGAAAAAAGGCCATTTAGAAATTCTCTCATTGAAGAGAGATTTTTTTTCATCTGATAAGAGGTTAATGAAAAAACAAAACCAGAAACCCGAGATATCATTTCCCACACGGTTCCAGCAGACCCTCTGAGCCTGCCAAATCAAACCATATGTCACTGTCACAGCTACCACAGGAGAGCAAAACTGAAGGCAGGACAAATCACCTGATTCTGTTTATTTACCACTGTGCACACACCCTGTGGAATCTAATTGGGACACAGCACAACTCAAGTCTCCCCGTCCGCGTCTCCCTAGGTTGCCCCACATCTCTAGGCTCCGGCGTCGCGCTTCGAAAGTTTCAGTTGCACGGGCTGGCGTGCAAAGCTGTGTGTGAATGCAAAACAGTGTGGCTGCAGGTTGTGAGTAGGGGCGGGCCCACGCGCCTCCGGAAGGAGCGTGTGTCTGGGGGTGGTGCGTGCACGCAGGGGAGATGGGGTACGTGTTCCTGGCCGTGTTGCACGTGAGCAGCGCCGATGCAGGAACGTGAGCGTGTGGCGGGCGGCCCCGTGTTTGGGGGAGCACGTGTGTACGGCATGATGGCGAGGGCTGACTCCTGGCTCGTGCAGCTGGGAGCATATGCCGTGCGTGTTGGCCGGAGTGTCCCTGGCAGCAGCCCAGGCCGAGGAGGTGGAAGCCTCTTCCAGAGCAGCTCTGCATTGCAAGACACGGGGGTACTTAGGAAAGCCCCCTTCCCAGGCTGGAGGGGAGACTCCCCGACAAACTCCCTTCCTGCCCTGGTCTCAGGCCCGGTGCAGGGAGCAGGAGGAGGCCGGAGGCAACTTCATTTATGTCCCTGGAAGAGACACTGCCCGCGCAGGACCACCCAGTGGCCTGCTGGGTCAATGAAAACCATTCAGAGGCGGCCTCCCGGCTAGACAGCGAGCCCACACAGAGGACCTAATCAAAGCCACATTTGGTTGGCAAAGCCCCATCCCCTGAAGGATTCAAGCCATGCAGGCAGATTTGGCCTTGTTCAACATCACAGCTCTCTGACGACCACAGCCATCCCATGACAGAATGTCTTCCATCCCCGGGGGCTCACTTCCCCTTGTAGGAGGGATTCGAACAGAGACTGCGTTGGAGGGAGGTCGGACTAGAGAGAGGACCTCGGGGGACCTTTCAACTCTAACCTCCTGAGACTCTGTATTTGTTTTATTATTGAGGTGAAATTCACATAACACAAAATTAACCACCTTAAAGAGGATAAGCATTTACTACATTTGCCATCTTGTGCAACCATCACCTCCAGTTTCAAAACATTTTTATCACCCTGTGATGGACTGAATGTTTGTGTTCCCCAAATTCAGACGTTGCAGCTCTAACCCACAGTGTGGCTGTTATCTGGAAATGGGGCCCCTAAGGAAGTAATTAGGGTTAAATGAGGTCATAAGGGTGGGGAAGAAGTGACACCGGAGAGCTCTTTGTCTCTCCTCACCGAGGAAAAACCACCTGCAACGCAAGGAGGGAGCTCTCACCGGACACCAACCCTGCCAGCACCTTGACCTTGGACTCCCCAACCTCCAGAACCATGATTAATTACATTTCTGTTGCTTAAGCCACCCAGTCTATGGTATTCTGTTACAGCAGCCCAAGCTGATGAACACATACCCCAGAAGGAAACCTCGTACCCATTAAACAGTTACTTCCGGTCCCCTTTTCTCCCACCCCCTGGCAATCACCCATCTTCATTCTGTCTCTATGGATTCGTCTATTCTGGACATTTCATATAAATGGAATCATACAGTACGCAACCTTTGTGTCCTGCTTCTTTCACTTAACGTGATGTTTTCCAGGTTCATCCACACAGTAATGTGGATCAGTACTTCATTCCTTTTTGTGGCTGAATAATATTCCATCATATATCCATATATCTAATGTGGATAGACCACAATGTGTTTATGCATTCATGCTTTGATGGACATCTGGGTTGTTCCCACCTTTTGGCTATAGTGAATTGTGCTGCTACGAACCTGCGTGTACATGTATTTGAACATCTGCTTTTAATTCTTTTGGATATAAACCTAGGAGTGGAATTGCTGGATCATACGGTAACTCTCTGTTTAGTTTTCTGAGGCGCTGCCAAACAGGTTTCCACAGTGGCTGTGCCACTGTGCATTCCCACCAACAGGCTGAAGCTCTTTGTTAACAGATGGAGCGGAGAAGGCTACAGTCTTTCCCCAACTAGGGATCTTTCTGTGGCTGGGAGGGTGGGGCTGAGCCTCTTCCAGCCCGGGTCCCACCCAAGGAGGCCTGGACTGTCACAGCAGGAGAGGGAGGGGAGCCCGGGCCTCAGGCCCACAGGAGAGAATTCTAAACAAGGGGGCTGGGTGTGGAATCCTGGCACACCTAGTTTCCTACCAGCCTGCTCTCAGAGAAAGGGGAGCAGGGGTTGGCATCTGGAGGCTGGTTCCCAGCTACCAGGTGACAGGGCAGAGGGGGTCCTGACATACTCCAGCATCCGGCAGGAGGCCCTTGGCCGCTAGACAGTAGATAATATGGAAGTGCCAACCTTGAGTGTGAATGCCCACACCTGGAGTCATGGCTGGCCAGCTGGAGCCATGAATGTCCACTTTGAACCATGAATGTTCCCCTTGAATCATGAATGCCCACCTTGAATCATGGGCACCCACCTTCAGCCAGGTCTCTGGAGACCTCCCCGTCCATATGGGACCATGGCAACGATCAGTGATCAGTGAAAAGGGACCCCCTCCCCCGAGTGTCCCCTCTCCTTCCCCACTCCCATCACTGCCCTCCCTACTCACCCCTCCTCCTGAGCAGCCAAGGAGTTCTGAGACAGCTTAGCTAAGTTCTTTGCGTATTCTTCTTCAATCTTTATCCTACAAAGGGAGAAAATCCAACATGTCAGCTCCCCAGCACTAGACTGCGGGTCCGACCTGCAGCCCTGCCACTTATTAACCATGTAAACGAACCCGCCAGACCATAAGCTCTGCGAGTACCTGGCTCTTGTTTTTCCACCTGACACACAGTAGGTGCTTAATCAATACACGTTGAATGAATAAATAAACAAAATTGTCTGAACCTCACCTGCAAAGTGGGGCATATGCACCTGTGTCCTAGGCTGTGCGGATAAGAGTGGTCATTTGCACAGTTCCTAGCACAGGGCTGGACACACAGCAAACACTTAAACGAAGAAATGTAACTCATGATGGACCATGGCTGTCCCCTCTCCCAGCCCCAGAGCTCTGGGCTGAGAGCCTGCAAGGTGGCGTTGGCCCCACCGAAGCAGGAACGGAACCCCTCCCTACGTTCTCCCAGACCCCAGGGCCCCCAGCTTCCAAGCCTGCAGGGTGCAAGCATTTCCATGGAAACCAGCAGTGCCCAGCTCCGCGGTGGATTCCACTTCCCCGGAGAGGGAAGTTGCCTTGGATTTTGCTTCCGGCAGGCAGGCCCTTGACACACTTTCAAGGCAGCTCTCCGGGGAGTGTTCTGTATCATCTGGCACAACCGTGTAAAATGTGTTGTCATGGTATTAGTCACTGCTTAAGTGGTCCCCCGAGGGGCTGTGCTTGTGATGACCAGAGCTGGCCAGAGGGCTGGGGCCTCAGAGAGGCCCCTGGTCCATCACTTGGCAAATGAATAAAACCCCAGAGATGCTCCCAGGGCTGCAGCATTTGCTTCCAGGCTGATCAGGAGCTGAAGGGTGGCCTGACGGAGTCCCAGGGCAGTGTTCTGAGTCACGGTCATTTCCTGCTTCGGTGCTGAGAGGCTCAGTCTCGTTCCTTCTCTCACTACCAGCTCCACCGTCTCCACATACTCTCAAGCCTGCCTCCATCACTTCCTCTCCATCCACTCAGCCTTTAGTCCCTCCCTTCCCCAGGACGACATGGACGGCCAGCCTCCAGCCAGGAGATCTCTCGAGAAAGCAGATCTCACCATGTCACGCTCTCAGCTTCAAACTTCCAAAGGTTCATCAATGCCAACCGCAGGCACCGGGCACGAGGCCCGTCCCCTCCAGAGCCGGCATCACTCCCCTAAGCTGTGGCCACGTGGTTCACCGGATGTTTGCCATGCCCCGCCCCCCCACTCCCTAGCCCCGGCCCAGCTCTCACCGCTGCACCTCAGCTCCCACCCCTCCCGGCTCTGAAAGGTCCCCTCTACAAGACCCCAGATGGACTGAGAAAGTCATAGGAGTGCACCTGTCCCAGGGAAGACCAGTGTCCTCATGTGGAAGGCTCCATTTATTTGTTAACATGACCTCCTTACGAAAGTGTAAACCCTAAGCATGTTCAAGCTAGGCTTTTCTAGCCATTTTCCTCTTGGCCTGTTTCCTACTGTTGTTTTCTCACACCTGAGCTACAGAATCTCTCAATCTCCTACCAGTTTAATGGGTCATAAAACAAAGATTTGATTATACCAATAGAAAACAGGCCTCCTAAGGAAAACAGATACCTTAAAATGCCATAGAATTGTTACTGGATTATTGCTGCTATAATTAAAAAAGAAACATTTAAAAAATATATTGCCATTTACTATCAATATTTCCAGTGTGCCTTGGAAACTCCAGACGGAAAGCTGTGTGTATGTGTGTGTGCACACATGTGGGGGGGGGTATGTGCACCTGTATGAGTGTGCAGGTGTGTGGGTATGTGCTTTACAGGGTCTCAGAACTTGAAGAGACTGAGGAGGGGGGAGATGAAGAAGGAACTTCTCTCTGTAGCTCTCCCCACTTCCATTAGGCTGAATTTATTGTTTCACCTACGGGCAGGCAAACCACTATTATAATCCCTGCACTTACCGTAATGACCTTATCTGACTCTCCCAGTAGGCTGAGCTCCCTGAAAGCAGGAGTGGGAGGGTGGTGGTTTCTGGATGCCCAGGCCTGGGACATGGCTTTGGCTCAAAGATGAATTGAAAGGTAACATTCTCCTTTTTTGTTATGTTAAGGAACGGCGCTTCAAATGAGGGCGGCGCATGCGTAGATAAGCAAAGGGGGCCAAGCAGTCTGTGTGGGGAGACATTAGGGAGCGGTGGGGACTGTGGCAAACTGGAAACACACACTCCCTGTACAGGGGAGCTGCTCTTCAGCTCCAGCTAATTGTTGCAGGAGGGATGCAAAGCCATGGAGCCAGACTTTCTTCTTTCCCCAGAGATGACAGATATGCAGACTTTAATGTAATATCCACCAATTTTTTTTGCTGTTGTTGGTTCAAATCTTTAAAAACATCACGCAGGCCAAAGCAACACATCTGCTGGCCAGACTTGTCCCAAGGGCCATAAGCCTGTGACTCCCGTCTTGCGCTCCCCTTAGTGCTAACCAAGCCCAGTGCTGGTGTGCAGCGCTCACCCCGGCTGCTCATTCCCTCGGCCTCAGGGACCAAGGTGGGTGCTGTCACCAGTCCCCGGAGCTGGGAGGGCCCAGGCCTCACCTTTCCCGGATGAACTCTGACATTTCCTTCTGCATTTGTTTGCCCTTCAGCTGTTTCTGAAGCAGCAGTTCAAACCCAGCCATGGTTCCGTTGCCTTGGGGGTCCTTCTTATCAGCCTAGGAAGGAAAGAGAAGCAGCAGCGTTTAGGTGACATCAGCATCTGGAGCCAGAAGGAATGGAGCGCAGGGAAGACAGACCCCAGAAGAGACCCCGATGTGACTGGTAACCCTGTCCTCAGCCCCAGAGGGAGGACAAGGGCAGGAGTGTCGGCTGCCCCAACTCGCGCCTCTCCTGGCGCTCCTGCCCCCACGTGCTCTCTGATGCTTAAGCCCTGATCACTGTCGCCACCCCACGTCCGTGCCCCTCACCCCCCAACCTGGGAAAGAAGGGGAGGAAGGGTATGTGGCCAAGGGCACAGGCACCAGGCAGCTGCTGGGGCTGGCTGGATCCTCTGCGGAGTCTTGGCATCTTGACTAAGCTGGGAGACAAGTGTGTAACCTCAGGGGCAGGTACCCCCAGCCCTGAGCCATGCCATCCTCTCTTGCACTGGCTGGGCAGTGACATCCTCCAACGCACATGCGTAAAAGATCGCAGCGACTTCTGGGGAGAAGCTGGATTGAAGGGCAGCCGCAGTGGGAAAGGGCCCGCTTCCAGGCTTGACATCCCAGCCGGGGAATCCCAGGCAAGTTCCCTCACTTTAAATCTGAGCTGCTCATTCCATGAAACTGGGGAAATAATGGCAACCACCTCACGTGGTCATCTCAGGACAAATGACACATGGAAACAGCTTTGCCTAGTGTTCAGCAAATACCAAGTCTTCACTGGATGGTATTTAAATTAGTTACTTTTAAAGAAACGTCAGGACTTGGGGAAGATGGCCAAGTCGATGAAATGGGAATTTAGTACCCAATTCATTCTGCAAGCAAATATTAAAATTTCAAAATTAAATGCTTTTTGTTCTGTTTCGCGTGACCCTCCTCAAAGACGCCTGAATCTCTCTCTCCTGCTCTCCCTCGGCCCTCCCTGCCTTCCTGGTACCCCCAGCATGGCCTTCCCTGCCAGACAAGCATCTGTTCCCATAGCTACGGCTGCAGATCAACCCTCAGAGCCTGCCTGGACTCTGGCGGGCGCCACGCCTAAAGCTGTCCCTCCTCCAAGGCAGCCTTTCCCACCAGGAATCCAGAGTCAAATGCTTTGATACTTAAAGGGAGGAGTTAAAAACAGGTCAAAATAGGGCTTCCCTGGTGGTGTAGTGGTTAAAAATCCGCCTGCCAATGCAGGGGACACAGGTTAGAGCCCTGGTCCGGGAAGATCTCACATGTCGTGGAGCAACTAAGCCCGTGAGCCACAACTACTGAGCCTGCGAGCCACAACTACTGAAGCCTGTGTGCCTAGAGCCCATGCTCCACAACAAGAGAAGCCACCGCAATGAGAAGCCCACGCACTGCAACGAAGACCCAATGCAGCCAAAAATAAATAAATTAATTAAAAAAACAACAAAAGAACAACAACAAAAAAATAGGTCCTTTGCCACCACAGGGAGGAGCATCAGTGAGAACCCTGTCCCAGGATCTGGAAAGACCTGGGCTCTCTCTCAGCTCAGACACTGGGCAAAGCGGTCAGGTCCTTCCAATTCTAGGCTGCGTCTCCCATCACTCGCCCTAAAACAAGAATGGATTGCACCTCTAACATCCCGTTAGAACAGTTGTTTTACGAGAGGGGAAAAGAAAAGGGCTGGTGATGCCTGGAGAACGCCACTTACCTCCCCACTCCCTCCCAATGCAGGATCCTTTCCTCAGCTGCCCTGAGCCAGGGCCCTCTGAGCCACACTGTAATACCTCTCTTGATGGGGAGATCATCACCACACGGGGTAACACCATGTTACAAGGGGGCTGCCCTAGCCATTGAAAAGCTACTCCAAGTACATTTAAGACGTGTGCCCTCCATTGTATGAGTACTACGTCTTGATGAAAAAGCCAAAGAAAAATTATTTGAAATACTGAGCCCCAATCTGCCTCCCTGAGAGGATGTATATGCTGAGTGATTTGTCCACACTGGGAAAACCAGCCCAAGGAAGTGGGCTTTAATAACCGTGTCAGCAGAAAAATTTCTATGAGAGGAAAAGGCCTTGATGGTCCTAGAGATAAAACCCTGGGGTAAGTATCAGAGTCCCAGGAGGGCTTGAATCAAGATGGGACCTGGATGACGCTGACCGGCAGCAGGACGACCCCCTCCCCCCGCTCCCTACCATCCCCCGCCATCCGCCACCTGCTGACCTCCGGCTCCCAGGGTGCCCACTCCCGGGGCTTGAGCTGGTCTCCCCCGCATGCTCTGTTTCCTGCTCCCCTCTTTATGGATGACGTCTCTCCTGCACCCACCCCGCTTAAGGACGATGTCTCCAACCTAGCTCTTCCCCTCCACCTCCACAGCTGCCATCATCCCTCCTGGCCTCCCACAGGTTCACGGGCACTTCTGCCTGTTTACAGCCCTCCCTGCACGACACGGGCAAATCAGATCACATCCGATTCCTGCTTAAACCCTCCACCACCTTCCTGCTGCAAACAGAATAAAACCCAGCATACTTATGGAGACTGCGAGGTCTCGTACACCTGGATTCCCCGCTCACCCTCGCCCCTGGGCTCACCCCCGCCCCCGAGGTGTGTCTGCCGCCAAAGCCAGAGCCCTTTCTACAATATTTGCTGCCTCTGCACGTATCTCAGAAGATCTGGAAGAAACACAGCAATAGGAATCTTTGGCTACCTTCTGAAGGGCAAGAGATTTGGTAGAAAGACAAAAGCATTTTTGTCTAGTACTTGGTTAGCAAATCTAAAAAAGGGTAGATAATCCATTCTGACTGGTGGTTAAAAAAAAAGTTTTGATTTTTTAAATTTCTGGTTCCTTGGGGCCTCTGCCAAAGTTTACTTTTTTTAGGTGTACAATTCACTGGTTTTTAATATATACACAGGTCGTACAACGATCACCGCTGTCTGATTCCAGAATGGGGTGATTTCATTTTAAAAGCCATTGTGAACTTTAAAATGTAAATGTCCAGGAGTACTCCCAGAGTTTCTGAGTAGGACTCTGCATCTGTCAAAAGATATTTCTTTAATTTTGGAGAAATACACACAAAATTTACCATCTTAACCATTTTTAAGTGCACAGTTCGGTGGCATTAAGGACATTTGCACTGTTGTGCAAACATCGCCACCATCCCCCTCCAGAACTTTCTCATCTTGCAAAACTGGAACTCCGTACCCATGGAACAATACGCAAAAGCTCTGGAACCACAGAATTATTCAAACTGGAGTCCCCTACAGATTGTGCCTAACCTCCTTGTGACCTTGACGGAAACAGGGAGGCTGTCCAGGAGGAGAAGCACTGTCCAAGGTCACCTACAAGAGTGACAGAGCAGGTCTGGAGCCCAGGGTGGAGTTGATTCTGGTCTCCTGCTACCACTGAGCGGCAAGGGGACCCTCCAGCTTACCTGCATTCTGCCTGGAGTTTCCATATTGCGCTGTGGACTTTCTGAGATTTATGGAATGATCTAGACTCCAAGCGGGACTTAAGTTTCCAGCCTCCAGTGCTCAATCGACTGCCAGCCCGTTAGGTTTCATCTGGAGAGGTCGCTCTGCTTTGAGCTCAAGCCACCGCCCCCCTCCCGTGTGTCCACTCCTGGTCCCTGGGGCTGCAGTGCGGGGGACGCTGAGGCACCACTTACCCAGAAATAGTCACAGTAGCTCCATTCGGTTGGTTTGAGCAGCTGCTGCTCCGGCATCGTGTCTGGGTGAGGAAATGTCACGCAGTTTATCTGGAGGACACAGAACAGGAAAGAACATGGCTTGGCTGGAGGGCTGGGAGAAGCTGGAGAGGCTTTAGTGCTAGGACACGGCACTGAAGAGGTCCCCCTACAGGGCTAGCTTGATAGAGAACATGCACTGGGGTCCTGGGATGCTCTGGCAGTCGGCCTTTCACATGAGGGGCAACCGGCACTCACCCCCACCCCAGAGGGGCTGAAATCAGTCCAAACTGTCTAAAGAGCAGTGCAACAGAAGCTAGCAACACTGCAAATGTCCACAGCCTTCCACCCAGAGGCTGCACTTGTAAGATTCTATCCTACAGACACCTACACCCGGGTGCAGTGACATACGTACACGGTTTTCACCACGGCTCGGTTTGCAGTAGCAAAAGGCTGGAACCCAACTCCACTGTCCATCAAGTGGGAGAACGGTTAAAAAGTATGAGACAGACACGTATGGGCATCATATCCATGGTGAAAGACATGGGAAGAACGTTCTTCTGTACTGATAAGGAAGGTGTGGCAGGATACAGTGTTAAGTGGGTGGGTGGCAGGGAGAAAAGGTAGAATAGTATTTACTGTTTGCTATCTTAGTGTAAAAAAATTTTTTTAATTAAAAAAAAAAAAAAAAAAAAAGGAGGGGACTTCCCTGGTGGCGCAGTGGTTAAGAATCCACCTGCCAATGCAGGGCACACGAGTTCGAGCCCTGGTCCGGGAAGATCCCACATGCCGCAGAGCAACTAAGCCCGTGCGCCACAACTACTGAGCCTGCGCTCTAGAGCCCACGAGCCACAACTACTGAAGCCCGCGCACTTAGAGTATGTGCTTCGCAACAAGAGAAGCCACGGCAATAAGAAGCCCGCGCACCGCAACGAAGAGTAGCCCCCGCTCGACACAACTAGAGAAAGCCCGCGCTCAGCAACGAAGACCCAACGTGGCCAAAAATAAAAATAAGTAAATAAATCTTTAAAAAAATAAATAAAATTAAAAAAAAAGAGGAGGAAGGAATAGATACCCGTTTGGTGTATTTCTGGAAACTGATAACATCATTTGCTTCCAGGGAAAGGAATGAAGTGGCTGAGCATCCTGGGTGAGAAGTTACCTTGTGAATTTTACCTCATGATGCATATTCTATGAACAAAGAGAGTTTAAATGATAATGCAGGGTGTGTGCCTGGGGCTGGCTGGCCCTGGCCCAGGAGAGAGCAGCGCAGAGATTCCTGGGCTCTGCCTCCGCCTTTGCTGCCTGAGCACGATCCCCTGGCTTTCCCTGGTCGGCAGAAGTGGCTTTGCCGCTGACCCTGCTGACGTTGCTTCAAGCCCCAGATGCGCTCCTAGAGAGGCCGCTAATTTGTTCCGGGAGCCGCAAGGCCTCGGGAAGGCAAGGCCTGAGCCCTGGCAGTCTTTAACCCTCGTCACAGCCCCAGCATCTGCCGAAGTGGGAGCCATCAGACGTTCTAGGCGAGAACAGTGCAGAAAACCCCCGAGGTTCTGAATACAAGCCACGTACTCCAGTGCCAGGCAGCCACGCCAAGAAGTGAGGGACCGCACATCATGGAAACTGAAGCTTGGGTTGGTGGGGGGGACCAGCCTCCACTCTGGGAAGGGGGGTGGTGTCTGCGAATGTCTGACTAGGGGGCAGATTCCTCTCAGCTCCCGCCAACTGCTGCCAAGCCAGAGTGAGGAGTCTAGGGTTGTCAGCTTACGCGATGACACGAGAGTAGTGGAGGATCCGGATTTTTACGTGAAGTGTCTCAACGCTTAAATGTTAGCAATTCATTCATGGTTAATAACAACAACAACAACAACAACGACACCTTGTAAGCCAGAGCAACCCTCTGCCAGCCAAGTCAGGCCCGTGGGCCCCCAGCCATGGCCTCTGGTTCAGGTGCCTGGGGGCGGCTAGAAGTAAATCCAGGCCCCGCCAGCTCCCGGGGGCAGAGGCCTCGCTTGCACTCCTGGGGGGAGAACACAGGAGAAATCCCAGCCAAGGGAAGGTCCCCCTCCTCCCAGATACTGGCATCTGGCCGACGTAAGGGCGGGGATTCCCACTCTGGAGGGAAGCATGACGACACAGGAGGAAGGATCAGGGCCAGGAATGACCCTGAGAGCCCTGGAGACAGGGAGCATGGAATTCCACCAAGGTCAAGGTAGAGGCCCACGGAACCCCTGGGATGAGAAGTTTTCTCCCAATGCCCCACCCCCCAGCCACCTGAGGTATCACTGGCCTGCAGGAGTCTGCTTGGGGGGTGGCCAGCCTCTCAACGCCCAGCTCGGGCACTGGTATCCCCAAACCCTCTTTTTTGGGCTGACACCCCCAAGTTTGTCCAGAGATGAGCCTCCTTCTGGAAACCAGGGCTGGATTCCACAGTTTCACATACTCCTTATTTCACGTTCCAGCTATTCTTGCCTCAACAAACAATGATGACCACAGCCTATCTTTATTTTGTTTAATAATGTAATCCATGAAAACTTTAAGCAAATTTAATGATAAATTAACTATGACATTGCACTGGGCATTAAGCATCGTGGAAGCAGGTACTCAGAAGTGGATACAAAGGCCTTCTAGAGCGCCTTGTCTGGGGTCTAGGAGACAGAGGAGGGGCGTACCACAAGTGGCCCTATAACAACCACTGAAGGTGAAAGCTAGAGGGGCTGGGGGAGAGGGGACAAGGTTTCATCCCGCTTGGGGCTTCTGCCACTCTCTGAGGACACCAGCCCTTGGATGGACTGACCAGTGGCCCCAGGGTGCCCGTCTCCGTCCCTGTCAACTCTGGTTTTGGGATTTCCCAGCCCCAGCAATCCCATAGGAATTTCCCTGAATCCTGGCAGAGCCCTGCACCCCCCCCTGGTGGGCGTCTCGAGAACTGCACCTCACCGGCCCCAAGGTGGGAGGCATCCTGGGAGAATTTCTGCAAAAGCTTGGCGTGCATCCTCACTTCATCCTTCCGGCAACCCCACGAGCTGGGTCACACTGGCCTCATCTGATTAACTGAGGATCACGGAAGTATCTGCATCTAGTCTGGGCTGACGGCTCGAGCCCTCACCCACGATGCTGTGCCGTGGAACACGTGCTCGGTCCACGCAAACGTTCGTTGAACGGCTGCTTGGTGCCGCGCAGTAGGCTGGATCTTCCCAGCACTTGGCACAGGTGCATTTGCACTTCTCGTGACTGCTTATTCAGCATCTCTCTTCCTTCGCCAGACGTGTCCCAGGAGGGGAGGAAGCCCACCTCCTCCCCGCTGTGTCCCTAGTACCTGGCCCAGCACAGCCATGTGATGGGAGCTGTAAACGTTTCTTGGCACAATGAACGGAGGCTAGAGACAGAAGGTGTAGCCTCTGCCCTCGACGGCTTTACAGCCTGATGAAGACGGCAAACAAGTAAACATGTAATTGCAGTTCTTTGTGTATAACGGTGGACCCAGGGTCAGAAGCCAGGCGATCTACGTCACACTTAATCTATGTCATGCTACCTTCTAACACACTTAGGCGTAGCCATGCCACGTCCCCACCCAAGGCAGGGGCTCAGGCAGGAAGGGGTGCTGGACGGGGAGGAGACGGGGGAATGCCTCCACTATGCACTGTTTGGGGGAAGTTCCAGGAGCCCCTCCCACTCTCGCTCCCAAGATCACCATCCTCAACCAACAGCGTCTTCGCTCTGGCACCAACTCTGCTCTCTCCAGCCCTCAGTAAATGGAGTAACACCCGCTCTGCCCCTGACGGCCAGGGGCCCCCCTGAGCAGCAGAGGTTCTGTCAGGGCCGGCCTGCATGGGGGCAGCCAGAACCACAAGAGCTGCCCTCAGAAACTCTCTTGGGGGGGCTACAGCCACCACTCAGGCACCTGGCCATGGCACAAGGGCCGCTGAACACAAGTGTGACCCACCCACGGGGGCTGACGTGGGGAGGCCCACAGCAAGCCCCGGCCCCAGTCCAGCACGGAGGCCTCCCTGGAGGCAGAGGCCGCAGCTATGTATGTGCCAAGCTCCAGCCCCAGCCCAGCACGGAAGCCTCCCTGGAGGCAGAGGCCGCAGCTATGTATGTGCCCTCCTCTCTGACAGCCGCCTGCAACACAGAAGAGAAGGTGGTTTCACAACCAAGCGGGCCCTGAATTTCCTCCTGGTGGGAGAGGCTACTCTGGGAGGGGGTGACACAGGCAAAAGCCAGAGTTGGGACCTGTGGAAGCAGAACAGAAATGCCCTCAAGCACTCACATCCAGTCCCCGAGCTCCCACCCGGGGCCCCAGACGGGCCATGCCGGGAAGCTCAGACTGAAGACTAGAGGAGTCCCCAGACTCTTCTTTCTAGGACAGGAGTGTGGCTAGGTGGCTTTGCTGTCATCTTTTCTGGAATCCTCCAGATTCTGACGCATCGTATTGGTGCCGAGGCTGTGAACTGCCATTAGCGCCCGTTACTTCCAATCAAGCAAGCAGCCCACTCGCTGCCAGCCCTGCCCGGGGCCCCACTGCTGTCAAGTAGCCCACGTGTCAGACTCTTCAAAATTTGTTCCAGGCCCGGGTCGGGGAGCCGGAGCGTCGGAATCAAGCTCGGTCCTTGCTTCTCGGCCACACTGTGAGCCAGACTCAGACGCCGCCTGCAAATCTCTGCTGCCTGGGTCAGACCATGTAAGAGGATGTTCACCCTATCCCCGCACACCGGGGCGAGGGAAGCTGGGGCCCCAGCCTCCCCCCACCGCTCCCGCCAGCATCTCCTCCCAGGGAAGCCACGAGCTCTGCAGGATCAGGACTCAGAGGAAGGG
Source organism: Balaenoptera acutorostrata (assembly GCF_949987535.1). Lineage (NCBI taxonomy): Eukaryota > Metazoa > Chordata > Mammalia > Artiodactyla > Balaenopteridae > Balaenoptera > Balaenoptera acutorostrata. The sequence goes on along the minus strand of NC_080083.1, from coordinate 7,254,098 downwards.
GCCGCGGAGGGAGAGTGACTGCCCCGTGGAGGGGAAAGAGCCACGGTACAGAGCTCTTCAGCCCCACTGGTCGGCCACCGGCGAGGATGCCCATCTCCAGCCTGGAGATGAGGAGGGCCACATGGGCTGGCAGTCAGCAGACCCAGGTTCAAGTCTGGGGCTCTGCTCCTCACCCACTCTGTGCCCCTTCTCAGTTTTCCCAGCAAAAAGTCCCCAAGGCTTGAGTGCTTATTTAAAACCTCTGGGGTGCGGGGGGTGTTGGTTATAACGTAAACTTTCCAGCCTTGCCCCAGAGTGACCAACAGAGGAATCTGCATTTTAAACAAGTATCCCCAAGGCTTCAGATGAGAAGCACTGATGTAGGGCGGCGGGAAGGAGGAGGGAAGGCAGTGAGGCAGGGATGGAGGAGGTGTGTTGCCAGGAGACCCAGGGCCACGCCCAGGCTGACAAAGCCCTAAGCCCTGGCCGAAAGGCAGACCAGAGCAGTGACCCGGGCCGCACCCCGTGAGCTGGGCACCATCACCCATGGGAGGCCTAACACTCTGCTTTCCACTTTTCATTTCTCTTATTCACGTTCCTTCTACAATGCTAATGTATCCCCTCTCTTGCAGTTTCTTCTCCCTCTTTCTCCATCTTTCAGGGAACTTTGGGAGCTCCTGCTTTGCCCCTTTTTGTGAACGTGAGGACCGTGCTCTCAGGACATCTGCCCCGGGGGCCTGTCCACGCCCTCCCCATCAGCTCCAGCAACAAGGAAGCTGCTGCTGGCCAAGGGTTGAGCCGCCTGGTCCCACCCTCGGGAGGCAACTTGCACCTGGGGCATTGCTGGTGGGTAAGAGCACAGGTCTCAAGTCCTGATGCTTCCCAGCTGTGTGACCTCGGCGAGGTCCTGCTCTGTGCCTCAGTTTCCTCATCTATAAACAGGGTGATGAGGAGACTGGTGTGAATTGAGCACCTACTGTGTGCCAGGCTGTTGTACGTGCTTTCCACACCATCCCTAGGGCGCACATGCCCATCGTCTCCCCATTGTACAGATGTGGACACTGAGACCCAGAGAGGCCGGGTCGCTGCCCAGCTGGTGGGTGCTGTGCTGACGCCCTGGCTTCAGAGCCCGAGATCCCAGTCCCCACACTACCCTGGTCCAATCACCTGCCCTCTCGCAGTGAGCGGAGAATGAAATGGGTGCTCAGAACCCTACCGGTGCCTAATAAATGTACACACAGGGGCAGCAATTATGACTGTTGCCATTGTTTGCCTACCGCTTTTTCCTCCCCAGATCCTTCAAAGCAGGATCTGCAGCCTGCATGAGCCGGGGCAGGGGACCCCGTCTTGCTTCCATCTCCGTAGGGGTGGGCAGCATGGAGAGAACTGTGCGACAGAGCCTGAGGGAGCCTTTCTCCGGCGCCAGAGCTGCTGCACTTGGGTGGAAACCGCACACCTAGGACCACACGTCTCCCAGCTCCAAGTTCTTAGCTGAGTAGATGGACAAGTTGTTTCTCTACTTGGAGGGGGGGAGAGACGTCCAGTGCCCGCCTTCCCCGAGCGCAGGGCTGATGTGGAGCCAGAGGCGGGGTGGCGTGGGGACTCGGCGGGCTTTTGGAAGAGCCCTGGGAGGCTGTCTGGCCGCTCTGGGCAGAGGCTGCCTGCTTCCCCATCAGGGAACTCCCAGGAACTCTATTCTTAGGGCGCTTTCTCTTCCTTTTAACTTTGATGTCTTCCAGAAGTTACCCTGCACAAAAGCCACCCTGCCGTGGCTGTAATTTACACGTCATGTCACTTGCGCAGAGCACAGTACACCCCCTCCAACCCACTCCTGCACGCATACCTTCCCCTGCCTGCCCTGCAAAAATGGCTTCTGCACCGTTCCAACCACAGTCCTTCCACTTGCTTGCCCCAAGAGAAAAAGTGAAATAAGAAATCAAGAGAAGAAGGGCCGGGGGGAGGCAAGGGGGGAACCCTCGGCAACATCCAAGCTTTGGAACTTCCCATGTACCAGGCTGGGCATCGCTTCCATTCAGCGGTCCGCATTGCCATGGCAACAGCCGAGCCATGGACCAGAGACAGCCCCAGCTTGCCACCCAACATGCGCGCGCTCTGCGGGAGCCGCTTACCGTGATGGTGTTTTCCTTGCTCTGCTTTTTGCCTGGTGACGAGGATCCCAGGTTCTGGGGAGAGACACAAGAAACATCGTCAAAGCTGTTCTCCATATTGGACATCCTCTTTCATTCGGGTTCCCTGAAGGTGGAGGGATTGGTTAAAAGCCTCGGGCCAGGGAAGTTTGGGGATGCTCCAGCTGCCGTTAACCCCCAAGTCCATATTCTGGGAGACGGCAGGCAGGAGCCTCCCGCGCCCTGGCTTGAAGACGAATTGGAGGAAGCCTCCAGCACGGGCTCTGAGAAAACTGCTCCAAAGCAGGTCTGCCTCCTCTTCTCCCCGTCGGTGGTTGGGGGAGCTAACCCCTCAGCTGCCCTCTGCTGGTAAGTGGTTCTGCACGCTGCTTGCTGCCTTAACCTGCAGAATCCACCCGGGGAGCAGAGAGTTAAGGCCACCACCTCCTCGCACTGAGGATTCAGAACACGACATCTTATTCCAAATCCCCCGGGTCCGACATATCACACCCCAGCTACGTGCAATGTGGCCTGGGGTGCTTGGCCATATCCGTGACATGTCACCTTCCCTACCCCGAGAGCAGGGAGGCTGTGTTTCGGCTTCCATTCGGACATTGGATTGCCTTTTTATGTCTTCCCTTTGCCAGCAAGAAAACCATCGTCCCAAGGACCACCAAGCCCACAGGACCTCAGCAGCTTGCCCCAGACCTAGGATGGTCCTGGAATGGAAAATAAGGATTGCCAGCTGAAAACACCACATTGGTCCTAAGAGCCTATGACCCTAAAGGGGAGGGTCAATTCTGGGTCTTTGCCGTTCCATCAGCAGTTCCATCAGGGACTCCATAGGGTCCCCGAGCAGGACACGGGATGCCCACTCCGGTCCTGAGCCACATGGCGAGCTGGGAAGCAGGCTCGCCCCTAAGGCACTGCAGTGGCATCGCATGTGTGTCCTGGGACTCGTGGCCTTATTCTGTCTCTAGTGGGAGGGAAGGAAGTGGCTGCTAGGACTTTACAGAGAAAGGCCCAGAAGAAGCACAAAGAGGCCTCTCCAGCAAGCCTTAGGGAACCAGCGGCCCCCATCCCCAGGCCAGCACAGCTCTGGACCACCCAGCAGGATGAGCGTTTTGGGGGTGGGGGGTGGTCAGCCCCTGCCTCAGGAACCCAACTGCACATCAGGCAAAATAAGAAGCTTGATGGAGTTCCTGCCCATGGTCCCCTCATTCCCTGCCTCCCCCCGCAAAACCACCCTCAGTCCCTCGCTCCCATCGAGACCTACTTTGGCAGGTAAGTAAAGTCAGCTAATGAAAACTGACATCCCTGGACTGTCCAGCTAAAAGGGACCTTTACATGTCATCGTTTCACAGACAAGAAGATGAACTCGCTAGCCTTGACATCCTGCCAAGTTAACTTGAGCCTCAGTTTCACCATCTGTCACCAATGGTCCTCAGGCTCTGGAGCACATCAGAATTAGTTCCCCCCCATCGGGTCCCCCCGCCCACCTCCCAGAACTGCTGATCCAGCAGGTCTCCGGGGGCCAGGGTCTTTAAGGAAGAGCCTGGGGGCCTCCATGGAGGATGTCTGTTCTGTCGTTTCATTGAGGCCCCCCTAACTACAGCACCTCTGTTAGCAGACCCAACAGGTTCTGGGGCAACGTCACGCTTGTGACCAACTATAGCTTCCTTAGACGTGTTAAATACATCAACTCATCCAGCTTGCCCACCCTGGACCCTCCCAAACTATCAATTCTGCCCAGGGCACTTGCCAAGATTGGGCTTTCTGGGAGGAAGGCAGACTGAGGCTGCACGGCAGGGGCCCAGGTACCAGTCTCCAAGAAGAACAAACAGGTGCTGGGCTCTTCCTACAGGTTCGTCCATGCAAATACACACCCAGGATGGGCAAGAGGAACCTTTGGGATGGATTCTTTTTTTTTTTTTTTGGCCACGCAGCATGTGGGATCTTAGTTCCCAACCAGGGATCGAACCCATGCCCCCTGCATTGGAAGCGCAGAGTCCTAACCACTGGACCACCAGGGAAGTCCCTGGGATGGATTCTGCAGTTTGCAGGGGTCCCCCTACCACAGACACACATCATCACCAGCAGGACCACCACAGTGCTCCCATTACACCCCCCAGGAAGGGCAACCAGTGCTCCGGCAGCCTTGGCAATAGCCTGCCAGTCTCTGTACCAATGCTGCTGCTGATGGGAAGGGGGAGAGGGAGGAGGGGGAGGGGGAGGAGGGGGAAGGGGAGGGGAGGAGGGGGAGGGGGAGGAAGGGGAGGAGGGAGAGGAGGGGGAAGGGGAGGGGAGGAGGGGGAGGAGGAGGAGGGGGAGGGGGAGGAGGGGGAGGGGGAGGAGGGGGGAGGAGGGGAGGAGGGGAGGAGGGGGAGGGGGAGGAGGGGAACTCCCGGGGGAAGGATACACTGGGAGAGCTCCTGCCCTGAGTGCTGCCTTGTGAGGCGACCATGAGGCAGGCCTTTGACACACGTAATCTCACTGAGTCCTCACAACCCCACCAAGTTACTGGCATCGTCTTCATTTTACAGATGAGGTATTATGTTATGACTTCGCCCTTAGACATACATTCTGCAATATTTACAGTTAAAACAATATGTGAGGAATTTGCTTTAAAAGAATCCAGTGGGAAGTTAGGGAGAGGTGATGGGAGTTTATTTAAAAAAAAATTTTTTTTTAAATATATAACCCATTCATTTTATTTATTTTATTTTACTGATTTTTTTTCAGTTTTTGGCTGCATTGGGTCTTAGTTGCAGCACGCAGCCTTCTCTCTAGTTGTGGTGTGCAGGTTTTCTCTCTAGTTGTGGCGCGTGGGCTCCAGGGCACGTGAGCTCAGTAGTTGTGGCGCAAGGAATTAACTGCCCCGTGGCATGTGGGATCTCAGTTCCCCGACCAGGGAGCGAACCACGTCCCCTGCCTTGGAAGGTGGATTCTTTACCACTGGACCACCAGGGAAGTCCTGTGATGGGAGTTTAAATGAAACAAGATTGGCTGAATAATTGAAGTTAAATGATCGGTCCATGGTCCTTTATTATAATAGTCCTTCTACTCTTATAAATGTTTACACATGTCCATAGCAAAAGTTTTTTTTTTTAATTTCCTTTTCCTATGATTCTAGAAGGTTTTTCTCCTCTTTTAAAAAACCCCTCCCCAGCCTGGTTTCCTGGCCTCGCCTGGGCTGCTCTACTGTCACTGTGAGGACCCACTGAGGGTGGTGACAGACGAGGCAGTGCCTGGGAGACGGCAGTGTGTCATTCCCAGTCCATTCAGCGAGCCCCTGACTCTGCAATGCCTTCCTGACCCTGTCTCCTTACCCTGTGAAGAGTCTGGGTCCCACACCCTTAGCAAGTGGGACCCAGCATGAAACCTCTCAATGGCTCCCAGCGCTGTTAGGACAAAACCCAAGCTCCTCAAAGCAGCCTTGAGGACTCGTCCAGCCTCCTCTTGTGCCCTCCCCACACCTGCTAACACAGTAAACCACAGCCCCACTCGGACTCCATGGCTTCTTCGAAATCCTGCCTCTACGCATCCACGTACGCTGTTCCCTCCACCTGGAATGCTGTTCCCCTACCACCACCTCTTCACCAAGCTAAACCCTTGCTCATCTTTCCAGTCTCAGCTTTTCTTAAAGAGCCCATCTCGATGTTTCCACCACCACCTGGTCAGGTCCTCAGAGCACACACTCCCTCCAGGCCCTATCACTGCCAAAATGAAATAAACATTTACCTCTTTCTCCAGTCCCAGCTATTAACTCCATCAAGACAACGGCTACCCGTGCACCACAACTACTGAGCCCGCGTGCTGCAACTACTGAAGCCCGCACACCTAGAGCCCGTGCTCCGCAACAAGAGAAGCCATGAGAAGCCCGTACACCGCAAAGAAGAGTAGCCCCCACTCGCCGCAACTAGAGAAAGCCCGCGCGCAGCAACGAAGACCCAAGGCAGCCAAAAATAAATTAATTAATTAATTAAAAAAAAAAAAGACAAGGGCTACTACATCTGTCTGACTCAGTGCCTAGCAAAGAAACAGATGCTCAATAGAACATGTGCTGTTTACCAAGTAGGGGAGGGGGAGCCCAATTAAGTAAATGAGCTCTCAGAATCTCACCGCCAATGGGTCCCTTAAGTTTCCAAGCTCGAAGTCTCTTTCCCTTTCCTCTCTCCTGTGTCTAAAGATAGCCTTCCTGGGGGGCAGTTCATGGGAATCTAAAACAGTTCAAAGGTGGGTCACTAAACGGCCTGGGCTCTGGTGGGCGGGTTCCTTGCCCTCCCAGTACCTGCACAAGGAGCAGAGGGGGCTCACATCACCCTAGCCCCGGACGGGCGGGCGGGCGGGCGGGCAGGCAGGCAGGCAGACAGGCAGACTGGCAGGGGACAGGCTCCGAAGTGCTTCTGCCATGGCCAGCAAGACCATCCTCAGCCTTTGATCCCCCAACCTCCGATCAGGTGGGCCCCGTGCATCCAGCGCCCAGGCAGCCTGCCCCAGAGCTGCAGACGTGCAAACCGCCACTCAGTGACGCCAGATCGCCATCACCTGTGCCTGGCCCTCCAGGTCTCCCAGAACTGGGGTGGGCACCACCCCTGGGGTGCTGGGCACCCAGCCATCAGTCCCACCCACGCCGGTACAGACACACTCCCGGTTTCCATGAAGATTGGATAATGCCCCCTACCTGCCCAACATTCTCATTTTCCTGATTAGCTTGCTCAGGGAGGGGGCAGGTAGCAGAAAACGAGCACAACAGGGGTGTGACAAGCTACTTTATCCACCCCAACCCTGCCTCTCAAAGGGCCATGTGTTTGTTCATTCGTTCATTCATTCATTCACTCGTTCCCTCTTTCTTTCTTTCAATATTATTAGGTGATAATTGTCACTAATTATAGTTGACAGCCTGGGACGGGGTAGTAAATACTATGCAGGCTGAAGTGCGCTATATCTACTCTGGGGACCATTTGTCAGTAGTGCTCTCTGGAAATATCAACCCTTCTTAACCCATTTCTATGACTGGCCTCTGGCTCCTTTGAGGACAGCCAGCTCTGCAGGTTCACGAACGCTTTCACAGCCGGGGAACTAGTGAACGAATGCACATTTGCTCTCTCCATGCACTGCACTGTTTATTCCTGTTACTTTGATGATACCTCCCCCTCTCGATGTTATCATCCAAAAACAAGGCACTGGACTCCACCTGTCATGAAGCAGTGCCCAGGCCTGGCCTGGCTCTCCAGAGCTGACCTTCCCTGCATCCCCAGTACCTCGCCTCTAACTCCTTGTTTTATAACGCCTTCTATGACAGTAAAATGTGTTCATTTTAGGAAACTTAAAAAACACCCAAAAGTCTAAAGAGAATAAAAATCACCTTAGACCAAGGTCGCTCAGCGTCAGCACCAATCATCTTTTCCACCTGGGGAATGCTCTGTGGTGGAGGCTGTCACGTGCCCTGTGGGACGCTTAGTGACGCCCCCGGTCCCTACTGACTAGATAGCAGTAGCACCCCCTGCCCAGCTGTGACAACCAAAATATCTCCTAACACTGCCCAACGTCCCCTGGTTGAGAACCGGGCGGCAACGCCACCAACATTCGGGTTTATTTTTTCTTCCAGTCAGTTGTCTTCACATATGGGTAGATTTCCTCCCCCCAGATAAGACTGACCATACGTGCAGTTTTGTTCTGCTTTTCGCACTCAACATTATGTCTCAGCATTTTCCGGAGTCACGACATTTTCTTCGGAAGAAGGAGTCTTCACGGCTGCGTGGTCTCACTGGCCGGACGGATGTTCGGTGCCGTCATCCATTTTACCCATCCCCTGTTGCTGGATAATTAGGTTGGGTCCAAGGCGGCAGGGCTGTAAATCATGCTTGAGTGAACAGCCTCACCCATAGATCAGAATCCCTGAGTGTATCCCAAGAACAGATGCAGGAAAGGAAATTCATGGGTCAAAGGCTTATGGCAGCACACTGTCCAACTGGCTTCCCAGGAGGTTATATGTATCAGGATACATTTTGTTTTATATGGTTAAGAAACAGCTTCACAGTATTTCGGGATGGGGGGAGCCAGGTTCCATTAGGGAACGAGAGAAGAATGATGGCGGGTGCAGGGAGGAAGGGGTTGTTTCCATATTCTTGCCCAGGGTAGACCAGCTTGTCTAGTTGCTGGGAAACCACAGCAGAACTTGGGCTGACGTCTTAAGAAAACACTCCGTAGTTAGGTGGCAAATAAGCTTCATTTCAAACGGACTGAAAGAGGCTGTGTTGCGAGGGGGGCTCTGCAGGAAACACACGGAGCCAGGGCTGTGATGTGTGCCACGAGCAGGGGGTGAAGGGGACACACACGTGCTGGCACGACTAACTGTGCCCGGATCCTCGCCTGTCCTGCCACGGTCCACACCCCCCACCAGCATCACCCAGGGGGCTCATTAGAAACAGGGAACCTCCGGCCCCTCCCCAGACCTCCTGAATCAGAATCTGCATTCTAACACAAGGCCCGGGAGATCTGTCAACCCATCAACGTGGAAGGAGCCTTGGTCCACCCAGACGTCCCAATTCTCTTCCAGAGTTCGAACTGAACTGACCTGAGCCCAACGCCCAGCCTCCTAAGACAAGAACGTAATTAGGTTTCTGAGGTTTAACCTTCTTGCCTGCATTAAAGCTAAGCGTCACACTGAAGCCGTCTGCTGTCACAGCCCACAAGGTCTCTCTTCCAGTGACTGGCACACAGAACCCACTGTTGTTGACAACAAGCAACTATTGTTATCACATCATCACCACCACCACCACCACCACCACCATCCTTGGGGCCTGGCATTTTCACCCCTGGAAAGGGCTGGTTTGGAGGCTTCTGCTAAGGGACATTTTCTGGATAATTCATGGATGGACCACATAAGACCAGTCCTCAGTTCCTCACACACAGCTTAATGACACTGGAAGAACTCGGCATCAAGTCCAGTCTGACCACCTGGTAATCGTGTCAACCCTCGCGAGTCACTTAACCGGTCTGAGACTCCGTGACCTCATCTGTAACATGGGAGTCATACTGACACCTCCCTCCTGCGTTTGCACAAGTGTCAGCTGAGATGACAGATGAGAACGCAGTTTGGGAATCTTAAAACACCCTCCCATGTCCTTCCACACCGTAGCTGCCCCTTTGTCATGTGGTAAATGTCTGACTCAGTTCCATTCTGGGTGAAGTCAGGTGGTGGGAAAAGGGCGTGCAGAAAAGGAAAATGGCCTGGCCTCATCCATATTCTTAAAGCGTTGGGAAATCTGGACTCCGTACTAGGAATCCAGATAGCGGGATGGAACCTTCTACCCCAAGAACAGTTATAATCCCATCACCATCACCCCATCAAAACCATCCTCAACTTCTAGGGGCTTCCCTGGCGGTCCAGTGGTTAGGACGCTGGGCTTCCACTGCAGGGGGCGCAGTTTCGATCCCTGGTCAGAGAACTAAGATCCCGCATGCCATCTGGCGCGGCCAAAAAAACAACCGAAAAATCCATCTTCAACTTCTAGAGAAAACCAAACCACAATCACCTGCTCTCCCACAATCACGGTACGCTGGAATGACCCAGATGCCGACCACTTTCTACTTGGGGCAGGACTGGGCTGTAGCCACCTGGACCCCCATGGCATCCCCACCCTAATGACCCCTCCCTGGGCCTGCCTCAACAGCTGCCCCTACGTCCCGGAACAGGACCCCTTACCTGGGAATCGCCGGCGGATTTTCGGACACTCATGTGAGCAGTCTCAGGAGGGAGCGTGGGGGTCCCCGGCGTGTGGTGTCCATTCACTGCGGGGACAGAAACACGGCTCAGAGGCTGCGCTGGCCACAGACAGGCCCCTCCGACCTTGCAGACCACGGGGGCAGCTGCAGCCCCTTCTCCCCCTCACTGCCTGGTTCCGAGGGGTCATGCATGGCCAGGACCACCTCTTAGGATCTCATCTATATCTGCTGAGCTGGAGGTGGGTTGAGAGCATCTCTCTAATCCCCAGCACCCAACTACCTGTCTCCTGGGGGGACCAAGTTTCTTTTCCAACCAGAGAAGAAAAGAAAGATGCTTAGTAGGAGGTGAGGTCTCATCACTGTCCAACAGCCATCGCTGAAAACACCTCAGCAGCTGTGGTCACGGGCGCTGATCAAGGGTCCAGTCTCTCTACAGAGTCAGATGGCTCCACCCACAGCTTCCTACAAATCCTGCCCCCGCCCCGCCTCCAAGGAACTTCTCCCTGAGGACCTTCTCACCCTCACCCACTGTAACATAAGTGTAATGGAAAGAGAACAGGCTTCACTGGTTTCCATGAAATTTGGTTTTGCCATTTAATAGCCAGGGGATCATATGACATCCTTCTTGAGTCCCAGTTTTCCTAAAGTCTAAAAAAAAAAAAAATTCAAGGCTCTAAAACTCTATCCCTATGACACTCACTCACGCTCCCAACATGAGCTGATACACCTGCCCTTCAAGGGGGGGATGGGAAGCTCTGGTCTGTAGCATTTGCCAATTTCTGTGGCCTCAAGGCTCCCATCGGGGCTGATTTGAAGCCCCCGACGCTGCTGCCTGGTCCTGACATCACACATACACACCGCAGGCCATGCAGCCTCAGTTCCCAGAGGTGGCGCTGCCCTCTCACGGATATAGTTACGTGAGCCTCAGCTTCTGTATCTGTAAAATGGGGACAGTTCTACCTAGTCTCTCTCTACTTTGTTGGGATGAAAATCCAATGAGACGATAACTGCAAAAGAGGTCTGTAAAGTTATAGAGTACTTCATGAACAGAGAGGGGAAGGATGGAGAGAGGGAAGGCCACTGCTTCTGTTCCTGAATCTCCTGGCCTTGAACCCCAAGCCCGCATTGATCTCTGGACACCAGGAAAGCATGCCTTCCTCATGCCCCAGGCCTGGAGGATTTGCTACAACACAGACAACTACAGGCCGGCCTGGAGAAAGATGCACAGACCCACGTCCAGCTCTTGGTGGTTCTTGCTGACACCACCCTGCAGGGAGGGAGGAGGTGAAGGAGAGGCCGAAATTACTACCACCTACCCATTCACAGAGCAAGGGCTGGGGGCAAGCAATGGGGTATGAAGGCCACCCCATGGAGAACCTTTTTCATGCTGGGGAGTGCCCCCCATTCTCCCCCAACTGCAGCGAAAAATCCAGGGCCACCTGTGAACAGAGGCGCACTCAGCAGATTCTTGTGGGTAGCTGGGTTTCTCCCGATCTGCCTGTTGGCTGGACACTCCGGAAGAAGGGTGGGCACAGACACACCAGGACAACAAAACACTGGCCACAGAGCTGGCCCCCAGGGCAGTGGCTTAGGGACACAAGGAGAAACAACAAATTAACCCCACGTGGCCAGCCACGCTCCTGGTCTACACCCAGGGCCCTCAAGAGGCTGCTCAACTGCTGATTCTATCCAGGAATCCTCTAGATAAAAGGGGAGTGAGGAGGGAGGGCCAGGATTCCAAGGGCATCAGAGAAGCTATGGCTGCCGAGGAGAATCTACTCAGGTCAGCACAGGCCAGGCCAGGAAGGGCACTAGACTGCTGATAAATACAACCCACAAGGCAGGCAAAACATTGGAGAAATTTTCCTTATCAAGGAGCATAGCGCTGCAATAGATAAAACACAAATGCTGGAGAACCTAAAGACAACAGTAGGAAATCTTAACATACTGCTTTCAGTCTAGGACTGATTCGTGAACAAAAGTCAGGATGTGGAATATCTTAGTAATTTAATTTAAAAGGCTGATTGAACTAGATGGATTAAACAGCATACCTTATAAACAGAGATAATATCTTTTACCAAGAATCCATGCAACATAAAAAAAAAAAAAGTTGGGCCTATTTAAGCCACAAATATAGTATTGATAAATTGCAAAAGGCACAAATAACACAAGGCACATTCTTTGACCAGAAAGCAATAAAAGTAGATGCTAATAATGAAAGAACAAAATATACAAGGTCCTCATCCCCCCTGACTCCCAAACACTTGAAAATTTAAGAAAACACCCTCTTAAATAATCTCAGGTCAAAGAGGAATTTAAAACTATAATTATACAATATTTTGAAAATAATGAGGAAGAACCTATCAAAACAAATGGGATAGGGCCTGAATTATATTTGGAGGAAAATCCATAGCCTTAATTATTTCATTACCAAAGCCAAGAGAATAAAAATAAACAGACTAAACATTCAACGTAAGAAATCAGAAAGAAAAAATTTTAAGCCAATAAAATAAATCAAAGGAAAACATGAGAAAAGGATATAAATATGGCAAGAGAAATTAATGAGTTAGGAGACAGGATAACATTTGCAACCCTGGCTGGTTCAGGGCAGGTCAGTGGGTGAGGGGGAGTGGTGACTAACAGTGATTAAAAAAGGCAAATCAGCCTAATTTGAGAGTGAGAGAAAACACAAATGCTTAGAATTAGGAATTAGAGAGCAAACATACACACGGCAAACAGACTTGAGTTTTTTTTTAATGCAAGAGCATATTATTTATAATTCTATGCTAATAAATACAAAACTTTCCATAAGATTCAAATGATCAAAATGGTTTCAAAGGATACCAGAAACACCAAAATGAGTAAAACCTTTGAAAAATGACCTCCCCTCCAAAAGGCACCAGACCCAGATGGTTTTACAGGCAAACTGGTTCAAACTCTTAAAAGAAATACATAGGCCCAGACTGCACAGTACAGAAACACCTGGTGAGTTTCCCAATTTATTATACAAAGCCAGCATCTCCCTGATCCTAAAATCTATCAACAACCAAAATAATACAACCACAGTTCAGTTGATTACGAAAATGGAATATGTTAAGTTCTTACCTGAACAGGCCTTAGTTTAGAACCAGTCACTACCTTTGATGGTGCTGGGTCCCTCTAACCCAAGGTGGTCCCCATCTTCTTGAGGGCAGAGGCTGCCCTTCCGAACCCCGTCTTCTCCTTCCACAGCACCTCAGAAGTGCACCCTCAACACACCCTTCTCCTATTTGGAGCCTCTCCCAGCCTGGCAGCCCCCATGCTAACGGCTGCTGGGAACCATCTAACGCAGTGGCATTTGCCCCTAATCCATCCCTCTTGTTCTCACTTCAGTTCTGGTCTGTCAGCTGTTGGCTAATTACCGCTCATGTCAAAACAATTACTGGGAAAGGAAAATCTAATTTTCCATTCAACCATTTCTCCCCATACAGCAGCTCTCTCCTGACACCCTGTCTCCCTGCACTTTACTTCAACAGTTCCGGCACCTTCGGAAAAGTCCTCCGTGGGGATCTGAACAGTTACAGCTACCCACGACGGTCCTGATGGGCACTCCCCCACCGCTGGGCCCTCGGCTTACTGAGGGTGAGACCCAAAACAAACAAGGCCAGGGGTGCGTGCTTTAGAGGCCTCCAGCCTCCCAGGGGAAAAAATAAAATATGGTCAAGGATCACTCATAACCATAAGGACCATAATTCAGTTGGGGATACAAAAAAAACCGTAAAATCCCAAATTCAGCTGTTTTTAAGATAAGAAAAGGGAACAGAAAGCTCTATCTAGTAACTTCAGTAACTTCAAATACAAATATAAAAACACACACGCACACATTTCATTCCTCTTTATGGGCAGTTAAACAGACAAAGAGAGGGCTTGGGAGATACACAATGAGAGAAGGGGCCGGATATTTAGTACAAAGAAGTCATTTGCTGGGGGTGGGCGGAGGGGATAAAAAACGGAAACTAAGAAGACCAACAAAGAGTTGCCAGCGTCGTTCGCTGCCCAGACCTCACCCTCCCTGCAGCTCTGACCCCATCGCCCAGCTCCAATCCGCCCTGTAAGACAGTCCATCCTCCAAGCCCCACTGTCTAGGTTCTGTTCTCTAAAAAACTCCAAAGACAAGACTTTTCTTCTTCCAAACAAGAAAATCAGCTCTGGGCACCTTCCTTCTGCCTCCTGTGGGTCCAGCCTCATCTCCCCTTCTCTCTGGAATAGACGAGTAACTTCCTTCCTCAACTCGAAGAAACCTGGGAGCTCCAGGGCCCTTGTTCTGGAAATCCTTCTTCCCTCCCCGCTACGACATTTAAGCCTGGCGGAATGGAGTCCCTCCCCAAGCAAGTGATGCAACCACCAATTCTGCAGGACGTTCCTTACAAGTGTTCTGCAGTGACAGTAAAGGGCAGGGTCTGACGGCCCAAAGAGTTTGGGACAAATGCCCCCTGTTGCTCAGATTTAACTTGGTTTCTTTACGGTAGGCTTAAAATATGCTGACATGCTCTGTGAATCTCAATCAAGGCAGGAGTGTGGTAGTCCACACTTACATGGACAAAGGACCCGGATGGGGGCGGGAAAAGCAGTGGGTACCGTGGAACCCACTTTGGGAAACACAGCCGGGGTTGCTGGAAAGCATGTTTTGAAGTCAGGCTACCAAGGCAAACACCAGAGCCAGATCTGTACTCAGCACCTCTGAAGGCACAGTAGGCACCATCCCTGCCTCACTGCCCCACCACGCCCTGTGGGGCCTTGGAAAGATGCTCTTTGTCTTATTCACCTTCCCAGGTGTGTGCTGCGTCTGCTGGGGTCTGCTTAGGGGAGTGGTTTTACATTTATAGCCTTCTGGTCTGGAAATCCTTCTGGTCTTGACATTTCTGTCTGGCTACCCAATCCCTGTTGCCTCCCTGGTTGTCTAAGATGTAAACTGTATTCCCCCAAAGAGAACTCACAATACGTGTGTCCGTGGGTGTGAAGGGTTGGAAACCTGCATCTATTCTCCGGGGCGTCAAAGGTTAAACAGGCCTTTGTAAGGGCCCCTGGGGCCTCAGCCAACAGGCACATGTTCCTAAAGGAAAAGGCGGCCCCCTATGGCCTTCCCTGGGGTCAACAGTGATTCTTAGTTGAGGGCCATGGCAGCCACTCTGGGCCTGGTAACTTGCTAACGTTGCAGTAGGTGAGAGTCCCCGTTTGCTCCTATGTGGGAGTAGCCGGGGCTTCCTGATCTGCAGAAGAAAGTGTGTGGGTGAGGGCCCTGGGCTCTGGAGCCCCTTTCCTGGGGAGCTCTGCTCAGGGGAAGCACAGCTGTCTGTCTGCACAGACTCCAGACTCAAAGGCAGGCCCTCCCTGATCAACATCAGAACTCACTCCCCTGTTTCTCCAAGCACGAGCCCTCAGCGGAGTCAGGCCCCAGGCCAGGCAAAGCCAGCCTCGGAACCCAGGTTTCCCCGACATCTCCACTCCCAGGGGAACTCAATAAGAGAGAGATTTCCTCCATCCCAAAGGGAAACACAAATGCAAACTTAACGCACGTCCAGACCCAGAAGCTCAGAAAGGAACTTACTCTCCATAACTGCCCAGCCCCATTAGTCACAGGTGGCTATTCAAATTCTAACAAGTGAAATTTAAATAGAATCTAAATGCAGGGTGGTACCCAGGATGGGATCCTAGAACAGAAGGAGGACAATACTGGAAAAATTGATGCAATCGAATGAAATCTAGTTTAGTTAATAATACTGTACCACATTGATTTCTTAGTTTTGACAACTGGACCGCGGTTATGTAAAACGTTAACGTTAGCGGAAACTGAGTAAAGGGTATATACGAACTCTCTGTACTGTCTTCACAATTTTTTTGTAAACCTAAAATTATTCCAAAATTTGAAAAGTACTTAGTTAAATAAAATTAAAAATTCATTCCTCAGGCAGAGTAGACACATCCGCTGGCCAGTGGCTACCATACCGGATGGTGTAGATGTAGAACATTTCTGTTAGCGCAGAAAGTTCTAGGGGACAGAACTGGTTGGTCTATGGTGTCATCTGGTGTTACCCAGTAACACGTAACATGAAAATCCCAGAACCTCACTTTTCACTCGTATTTTCTTTCCATATGCCTGTTACTATTTCTCTCCATATAACTCATTACTGTTACAGTGTATGTTAAACTCGCCCAAAGAAGGTTTTTAACACGTGCTGAATAGAGCCTTCGGTATTCTGTCTGGGTTTCAAGTTGACTTACGTAGACCTCCCCCAGAAAGCTGGCATTAAATGGCTCCAATAAAGTTACTGAACAAACACAGCTCCCACTGTGATGAGAGGAAGCCACGTAGGGAAAGTTCTGGGCCCAGTGCGGACCCCAACATTCAGAGAGTGGAATCCCATTTGTGGGGGGCACTGGGTGTGTTTCCAGATCTCTCTTTCCAGCTGGTAACCTGGTTGGCTGTGCTTCAGGCATCTGACAAACCTGCACTGAGAAGAACGAACCGGTCCTGTTCATGGGTGGCCCTTCCAACTCTCTCCAGAAGCTCGACTCAAAAGTAACCCTGAGCCCCACGGGTGAACCCTCCACCCCTCTGCCTCCTCAAAGGGGACCTGCCTAAGCTTGGCTTGGCTGGGTTCATTTGTGGTTCCCGCCCACGTTCTTTCTGACCTGTTTTTCCATGATCTTCAGGAACGACCATATGGGATGCTTGTGGTCAATAAATGTGGTCAAGTTTTCCTTCCACATCGTCCTTACCCCTCCCGTCTCCTCGCAGGGAACCCCCAACCCCACCACTGCTAACCAACTGCTTCAAGAAGGCAGCTTCCCAGGAAGACAAGACACTTCCACTGCATTTCACTCTCACCCCCATCCCAACCATCACGCTCAGAATGAAATCCCAACAACACCTTCCTCTGGTCCCTGCTGACTCCCCTCCCCTCATCGCCTACCACGCTCCCTCTTGACCCCCACCCCCCAGCCACACTGGTCTGCTTTCTGTTCTCAAACATGCCAAGGTCACTCCTGCCCCAGGGCCTTTGCACTAGCTGTTCCTTCGCCTAGAATACTCCACCACCACCCCACACACATACCGTCTTCTCCTTGTCTTTAAAGCTTGACCGAAACGTCACTTCCTCACTGAGGCCACCCCTCATGCCCCAGTCACACACTCTGTCCTGCTGCCCATGCAACGAACATCTGACGTATTCCGTGTCTGCTTGTTTGTCCAACTCTGCCACTAGAATGTAGGTTCCCGGGAGCAGGGACCACACAAGGACTGGCTTGTCTGTGGCTGTATCCCCAGTACTGAGAACAACGTCTGGCATATTTTTTGAATGAAAAGGTTTGCAACTCCACCACTGTTGCTTTGCAGAAGCAGGAGCAGAACAAAAGAGGCTGAGATCCAGGGCCCTGAGTGGTCTCCAGGCAAGGCGCCCACAGCCCCGGGAGCCCAAGGATGAGGACAGTCAGCTTTTGAAGCTACCTCATGTCTTCATCAAGTCTATTTCTCTCCCCACAATGAAATTCAATCTCCTGAAAGCTGCTTATAAAACTGAAGGAAAGAATGGCTGGAAAAATCCTAGTGCCCCCCCCCCCGCCCCCGTAGAGAGCAATACCAACACAGTTATTCTTCTATTCTTTAGACAGAAGGTTCAGTTCAAAAACCAGAAAAGATGATGGCAAAATACCTCGGATCCTGCTATACCCTCACAGGTGGGTTCTCTTTGCTTCCATCCCAGAGTGTGGATGGAGAGTTGACACGTGTGTTCATGCCCCAGGGTAGAGAGGACCACAAATCATAACCACGGAGGGCTAGACAGGACCTCAGCCATGGTTTTCCTCCCATTTATAAATGGGCAAAGTGAGGCCTGGCAAGGAGAAGGGGTGTGCCCGAGGCCCCTGTCTAAGGAGCTGCAATTTCACAAACCTAAGATGTCACTGACTATTAGAGGCACCCTTATTTTAAGTACTGCTGAGAAAGAAGAAAAAAAAAAAAAAAGATGCTTCCAATTAGACTAGGATACACCATTGATTTCCAAGATATTAAAACTGGGAAACAAAACGCGGGTCTGAGAATCAATGAGCTGGGGTCCTGCATGTTTCACGGCTGCTTCTCACTGTCATGGGTTGGCGTCCATCATCCGACAGAGAGCAGTGCTGAGCCGAGGTTCTGAGTCCTTCTAGAACAGAGCTTCTAACCCCGGCACTGCTGACGAGCGGGGCCGGACAGCCCTTTACTGTGGGGCCGTGCCGTCCCGTGCATTGTAGGACGTCTGGCAGCATCCCTGGGCTCTACCCCCCAGACGCCTGTAGCTCTTCCCCACACTGGTGACAGCCACGAATGTCCCCTGAAGGTAAAATCACCCCCGAGTTGACAACCACTGCACTGGAGGCAGGGAGGCTTAACAAGTATGTACGTGTGATGCAGACAGACACACACAGGGACAGAAGCACCAAGTTAAACGGGGTCTTCAGTTCAGGCCTTCTCTGAACTGATGTGTACTCTCCAAAGGGGAAGAGAGTAGACAGGATTTCCAACTGTCTTTGACTACAAAGCCCTTTCTCGCAGAGAAATGGACAGACTTGGGATCCCAGGGACGTGGGACGCAGGTGCCCTAGGCCCCTGGGGGTCCACCTAAGTCTGTCTGATGCCTTGGCCACCTTGGCAATTCTCATCCCTGGATCTGACCCTCTCCACCATCTCCCACCTTTCTCAGCCCCTCAGAGCCCCGGCACCCGGCGCAGTGCTGGGTTATCGCGGCTCTCGCGCTAGACGTGAAGGCAGGAATTTGTCACGCCGGGGCCTCCGGGCTGGTGACCTGAGCCAGCGCCTCCCACGCCTCCTTCTGGGGGATGGCCCCACCGACAGGATGCTGCTGGGGCCAGTGACAGTGACAGCAGGCTCTGGAGAGGTGACGCCACTGACCCAGAGGGCAAGTTCCCTAACCAGCCCCAGCAGCCCAGCGTAGCAAGCTGTGCAGGGTGGCAGGCTGGGTCACTGTCACCTGTCATCTCACACGACCCAGCCTCCCCCTGCCTGTGTCATGGCCCTGTCCTGCTCCGTGGACCCCTCTGGCCGGAAAAGACAGCTGGGTTTTCTTGCTAGCGTCTGGGTGGCCTGGAGCTAGCCAGGATAGAGGGCCACACCTCACATTATTCACACTAGCATTTCTATTGTTAAAAAAAAATCACAAGAACAGCAACAAAAGACAAGGCAGCGAGCCAGGAAATGCCTGTTGTCATATGACAGCTAGGAAGGCCGAATGGCCCCATTTCTGAGGACTTGGTCTGAGAATGTAGCACTGGCTGCACCCCTAGGAAACCAGGAGGAAATGCCCCATTTCCCTGCCCCACAGGGGGTTCCTTTTTAAAAATTTTAACGAAAAAAATATGTGTGTGTGTGTATACATGCATATATACACACACAAATATAAATAAAAACATTTTAAAAGCCTAGAAGAACTTTCCGTGGGAAGCACCTCCCCAATCCCCTCTCCCAGACCTCAGCTGATTCTCCAGGTCTATTCTGCCACCACTTGGGTTCTGAGTTCTGTGGCTGGCGGTTTTCACAGCCCTAAATAACGTGCTTGGATCCCACTTTGACTTCTCAATGGTGGAAGAGACTGAAAGACACCCCACTGGGAAAGGTGAGGCCTGACCCACTCACACTGCGCACCGCTCCCTTCCCAATCCAGGGTTTAAGAGTCCTCTTATGACTTTCACCTCTTCCTTTGGTTTCCTGTGATGCATTCGGTAACTTATTTGCATTCCAAGCAGGGTTTGGGGCTCTCATCTCCCCTCCCCTCCCCTCCATGTGAGCACAGGAGGTCACTGCTTTTGCCCAACCCCCCTCCCCCAGCCCATGCCTCCCCTCCTCTGTCCCACACTGTCAATGCTACTGATGTTCAAATTCCAGGTTTACACACCACATTTGTGACTTCACTCAAAGCTGAGGCCAGGCTCCATTTGGAGACTGAGGAGTCCACAAAAAAAAAGGAGAGACAGAGTCCCCACCTCAGGAAACTTACAGTCTGGGGTGGGAGAGTGACAACCAACAGGGAGGGGTACTCTGAGGACAGTGAAACAGCAGGAAGCGGGGATCCAGAGTGATGGGAGAGGACTCTAAATTGAGCCACCAAGGAAGGCTTCTCGGAGGAGGTGACATTTAATGCAAGGTCTAATCCACAAGAAGTCAGAAGGTGTTCTCCCCACTGATGTGTCCTGCAACCCACCTCCTGGGATCCCAGAATAAGATGTCTCCTAAGAGTAATAAACCCTCCACTTATTATAGGAATGTCTACCTTGATCACCTCTGCTTCATTACCTATGCTGATGGAGAACTCATATCCTCGCAAGGAATCCATTTGCTTTCCAGACATTCTGTTTGAAAGCTGCCCTGTAAACATCTGCCTCTTTAACTCCTATTCCTTGAGGCCTTTGGGAACCACGTGGAGCAAGTCTGCCCCCCCTTTGGGTCCCTACACTGGCAGACAGCTAAGAGCTCTGACACTTCACCTCACCCAGCCATGCCCCCACCTCCCTAAGCACCTGAGAGGGAGTGAGAGGGACCAGAGCTGCTGCCGGCACTAGCAGGGTGTTGCCATCCCACGGGGCAACAGGCTATGGGGCCTCCAAGCCCTCTAGACCCCTCCCCAGGTTTGGCCCATACGATCCGCAGCCAGGTTTCAGACCCAGGCTCCAGAGCCGTGGCCTCCCCCTTGAAGGTGTGTGTAGTTCCCAGCCGGCCCCCAAGGTGCCCCGAAGTAGTGCGTGGACGGTACCTGTCAGAGGCAGAGAGCTTCTGTGAGGGCCAGGGCTGGCTGGAATCCCAGGAGAACTGCTGGGGCGCTCCCAGGTGGTCTCTGGTCAAAGAAAGAAAAAAACACAATCGCGCTGAGAATTTGCTGGGGCAGAAGCTCCGCGTGTCACAGAGCAGAACTGGGCCACCCCCCTCCCTAAACCCGGGAAGCAGGCGTCCGCCTCCTGCTCCCATATCCATCTCCTCTCCTGCCTTCCCATGACAACAAAGCTTCTCTTCGCTGGCGACCCTTCTCCACGCAGCTGGGACCAGAAGGAGGCGGCCTTCTGGCTGGGATCCTGTGAAACAGTCCCCACTGCCCCTCTCCTCCTCCGAGGCTGCCAACTCGTGCATCTCCACTTCGGTCCCTCGTCCTGGAACCCCAGCTGTCGACCGGGTATCACTCCCCAAATGCCCACTGTCATCTGAAACCCCAAAGCCCAGAGGAAGGAGCCCTGGCCGGGGGTCTGTACAGAGACCTGTACAGTGATTTCCTTCCTGGTTCTACAATTCCAGGTCTCGTGTGAATTACAGCGGCTGTGTCTGATTGGACACTTCTCTCTCTTCCAATACCCAGCCAGAAATAAAGCTAATACTGCAGCTATATATGATCATCCCCCGAACGCTACTTTACCCATTTCACTGCTGTGAGCAGAGACTTCCCATAAAATTATCTAGTGATAAAAATAATACTTTCTCACTATTTACAACGTGGTGATGTAGAAAAAAGTGCAAAGAAGAAAAGGTATCACCCATAATCCCACAACTCGGAGGTCATCACTAAACATTTGGGTACCTGTGTGTTGATTTGTTTTCTAGGCATATGTACATCTTTGGAACAAAACAAAATCATACTGTACATTCTTTTCACCTATGGACTTCTGTGGGTATCTTTCCAAAACCATTAAAAGGGCCGGATAGCACAGGGGTTAGGATCTATTAACAGCAGTGAGTCTAGAGCCAGATGCCTGGGTTTGAACCCCAGCTCTGCCTCTCACCACCAGTTTAACCTTGACCAAGCTAATTGTCCCCTTGGTGCCTCGGTTTCCCCTCTGTAAGATGAGATCAATAATGGCATCCACCCAAGGCAGCTGTTGTGTTCATGCCAAATGCCCACTTATAAGCTTTTAGCATGAAGTTATTTTTAAAGTTAGTCCAATATATGGATATGACATTATTTAGTCCAAAATTCTATTACTGAAAATTCAAACTGTCTCAAATATTTAAAGCAAAAACTAGCACAATCTTTCAATGACTTCTGTGAATTAAGATTCAAGAGAACTGGGGTTTTCCCTCAGTTCCGACTCTTATCTGCTGTGCAGCCCTGGGCAAGTCACGCTACTTCTCTGGTCCTCCGATTCTTCATCTAAAATGAAAGGGTTGGGCTGACTGGTCCCTTAGGCCCCAATACTCTTGCCCCCCAGCTTTGATTGGTGGTCTCAAAACCTTAAGATCTACTGCTTGGGTTTTAGGATCTTATGGCTCTAGGAGTCGGGTGGTAATACAGTCCCTTCACGTCTTAAGGGAGAGAAAAAGGAGGGTGAACAAGGCAAGCAGCAGGGAGGATGTGACCAGGAACAAGAGAGCAGAGGGGTCTTCCAGGAGGGGTGACCAGAGGGCAGCCTCAGTGGCCTCCCTGGAGGAGGAGGGACACTCGGGCTGGTGCTGAGAGCACCAAGACTTGGAGAATCTACATGAAGACCAGCAGACTGCTCTGAGGCCGAGGGCAGTGGAAAGCATCCGAGGCCTGGCCGCTCATGAGCTGAGTGACCTTTGGAAGCCACCTAACCCTGTGTTTTGTTTTTCTCAACTGTACAATGGGGATAAAAATGGTACCTAAATAGGGTTGTAATAGCGTGAAATGGGTTATTACCTGTAAGGTGCTTAGGATGACAGGGGCACACAGTAAGTGCCTTATCAGAGTTAAATAAAGCAAACAGACTAGCGAGGCTGGATGTTTGGGGGGAAAACATCCAGAAATGGGGGGAAATTCAGATGAGAAATGGGGGGAAATTCAGATGATTAAACAGCCTTCCAACAAAGTGAGGTGGGCTCCAGCAGAGACCAGACGCGGCCTGCAGCCTCCGTCTCCTTCCTAAAGAGGCCTCTCTTCCACCCGCTGGATCGGCCCCACCCGGAGGCCACACTGCTGTCTCCACATCCACAGCGCCCAGCTCAGGCTCTCCCCTCCAACCCAGCCCCCTGGGGCTCCGGGGACCAGCCTCCACGGCTTCACCAGCTCCTGCCGGGTCCCACCACCCACATGCAATCAGTTCCCGGGGCCTGGAGGTGCCCCTCCATCACTTTCCTCACCTCCTCTCCACCTCACCCCTAACGTGTCTCCCCACTCGGGATCAGCGCGCACCTGGAGAATCCCTTGCGGCCTCCTCTCCGACAAGGCACAGAGGACGAAGTCCAAGCTTTGTCATCCCCACGCCCACCTCTCGGCCCGCGAGGCTCCAGCACAGCAACCTTGTCTGTCTGTCCAGATTGACCCCCACTGACCTCACTCCAGCCCAGGTAACTCACTTGCTGGTCTCGGAACATGTCTTTGCTCCGATTGTTCACACACCCTCACCACCTCCTGCCCCCACCATCCCTGGATGTCAGGATTGTGTTCGTTTGCCAAGTTCCAACTAAAACGCCTCTTCCTCCATGCAGCCTTCCCAGCGGACCGCGGGAGAAGGCTCTGAAAGCACAGGGAGATGCTGCCTCCAGTCAGAGCCACGCTCTAGACGCTGGGGCCCGAAGGAAGGCCCCTTGCCCTGTGCTCGCCGTCCCGGGTCACTCACAGGCCCCCAGAGGCGGGAATCCCTTCTCCTGTATCGCATCTCTCTATCCAACCTCCGCCAGGACTCCATCAGGGACAATGCAGACGCCTGAAGGGTTCCGCCCAGCCCACCTCCTGGTCTTAGCCAGCTCTGGTCAGCCCAAAATACAACGCCACTGTGAGCCTGGGGCAGGCCAGGTGGACATCTGGAGAGAGCCCCCGGGGCTCTGGCTGAGTGATCTCATCGGCAGCAGGAAAAATCACCCCAGATGACCACACCACACACAGGGAGGAAACCATTTCCAGGTCTTTTTCAATAAAAGACTCCCTAATCTATTTACAGCACACCAGGCTCCCTGATAGAGCCAAAGCAAAACTGAAGTGGCAGCTCGGGGCTCAAGTCACCCTGGAATGAGGCCCCCTTGCATTCTCTGGGCTTACATCCTGGGGTTCTAGGTCATTCCAGGTGACCACCCAGACTCGTAACAGTCACTGCCATGCAGGCCCCAAAGGCTCTGGGTGGGGCCAGTGAGGACAGAGTGGAAGGAGTGAGACCTGTGCTTGGAAAGCCTCTGACCGTCCAACCCAATTCAGGAGAAACACATTTTTTCCTAAAGGCAAGTCTAACTCAACCCGAACCTCTTCCGCTGAAACCAGGGGAGACAGATACACACAAATGAGCTGACTGCTGACGCTGGATCAGATTGGACCAAGTGAGGTTGCTATTCTAGCCATCCACGTGAGAAGCCAGAAATTTCCATTTCCCCATCAGTGGATTACAGTGGCTGCCCCATGTAGAATAAAACTTTTAAAGAGAGTAGAGTTGAAAGGTGGAAAGTGATGTAAATGTGATTTCAGAGCACAGACGCCCCTTCCTTAAAATAAGAATAATTATTATTATAATTATTTTTAAAAAACAGTAAGCAAGGCAGGAGTTATTAACTTTAAAGTCACTTCTAGACTTCGTTTACATCCTTCATGCCTTACAAGGTACGAACTTCCAGTGGGAAAGTCAGTGAGCCCCTGGACCTCATCTGCCTTGGGCAGATCTGTGAGACTTGTCCCCCACCCTTCTCCCCCTCCCCCTCCCCTTCCCACACTCTGCCCCACCCACCCGTGGACTCCTGGCTCATGATTGGTCAGTTTTCTTGGTTGAGTAGCAGCTCTCTGCTGCCCCCACTGGCTATCAGGTGAAATAACCACAGGTACCAGCCTAGGAGGAACTGGGTTCTTGGGTCCTGATCACGCACACCCCGGATGCCCTTGGCAGGGACAGAGCATGTGGAAACAGAAGGACGCAAAAGCTCCTCGCAAACACCCTCTTGCAGGGAATTCCCTGGCGGTCCAGTGGTTAGGACTCTGCACTTCCACTGCAGAGGGCCCGGGTTCGAGCCCTGGTTGGGGAACTAAGATCCTGCAAGCCACGTGGGGCGGCCAAGAAAACTTTCAGAATTGCAAGAAGTGGACATGCCTCCAAAACTGGGACTTTAAAGCACCTCTGTCAAAACTGAAAAATCAAGCAGGCACAACATTTTTAAAATGACGTCAAAGAATTGAAACACAGGATTAACAAATTCCATAAAAACTGGAGATATGTAGAATACTGTACCTAACTGAATAAAATATAGCCTTGTACATTTAAACAAACAAACGAAAAAACACAACACCCTCTTGCAGGGGCAAGAACTGCTCTGCAGGATCATCTAGGTCTGATCCCCAGTGGGAGGGCTTCTGAGCCTGGGCCAGACCCTGAGTCTCAGGCAGCCTAGAAAGGCTGCACCACGGCCACTGGCCCCAGAATCTAGTCTAGTTCCTGAGCTTCAGCAAACACGGACCCCAGGCTCGGAGACCTGAGCTCTTGAGCGGGAAATGCTGGCTGGAGTCAAGCCTGGGCGGGGGATGGGGTAAGTAGGTGGCAGCTAACACCCCACCAACTCCCAGCCTTCAGGCAGCACACACAGCCCTGGGGCGCTCCCCTGAGCACTGAGGAAGAGGAGAGCTGGGCACACCAGGACTCCACTGGCACAGGAAAGGCAAGAAATGGAAAGGAACCTGGACCGGGTGTTTAAAACACCCCTCAAATATTCTGAGGCAGCCTAGAGATGTTCCTAAGAGCTCAGGTGTCACACAGACAGAGGTTCGAATCCCAGGTCCACCCCTTACTACTGGGTGCTCGGCCTCGGTTTCCTCACTGTAAAGTGGGGATAACACGACTGCAGCCTCGTGGTCCTGGGATGCACGGTCAGTGGGCACACACAGCTTCCAGCACAGACTCGGAGACAGAGGAAGCCCTCAAACACATTAAACAGCAGCAGTAATAATATGAATGAAACAAAACCCTCTCCATTCCTTCCTTCCTCCTCTCTGCTTCCCAACCTCCACCCCGCCAGCCGCCTCCCTGCCCCATCCTCCTCTTCCTGCCTTCACAGAGCACAGCTCCCAAAGGGAGAGGGAGGGCAGAGCTCCCTCTCGGGGGCTGGGGGGAAGAGGTGCTAGAAGGTCTTTGTTAGCATGTCTGAGCTGCAGGGGGGTCCCCGCACAGCAGCCCACAGAATCCTTATGCAACCCTGTGATCCAGGCGGGGCAGGGGCCCTGACGCCCGCTCTACAGATGATACAGAGGCTCGTGATGCCAATGGATGAAGCAGCAGCCTCGTCAGTGCCCTGGCCCTTGGATACTGGCCTGAGCCAAGCTTTGGACTGGCTCCAGCTGGCACAAAGGGCCTGGAAGAGCAGGGTGGGGAGCTCCCAGAGAAATTCTAGTAGGGAGGGTGGTCCGCCTGGAACACCCTGAGCCTGTCCTTCCATCCCTTTAGGATCCCCGACATACCAACCTCCTCATACGGTGTAGACTCAGTCAAACACACCGGGAATCCCTGAACTTGGGCTGGGGAATGATGAGGGCTGATGCAACACAGGAAAAAGGGGGTCGTGTCATTGAGCCAACAAGTGTGGGCAGCTGACTGCCAGCTCACAGATATTACAACCCCTGCTGTATGGCTGAGAAAACTGTAGATGGGTACCCAGAAGGAAATCTTATCAAATCAAAGCCTGAACACTCAGGATCCAGACCCTAAGCACAACTAATAAGCAAAGCTCCAGGCTTGTTTCCCAAACTTGGTCTCTCATCAGGATCTTTGGGGCCGCCTGCTGAAGCTACAGTTTCCCAGACCTTGCACCCGAAGACTCTGGTTTAGCAGGTCTAGGGTGGAACCCAGAAGTCAGCATTTTAACAAGCAGTCTCAGGGATTAACCAGATGTAAGAAAAACGGGTAGAGTCCATAGTAAAACCATGACAGGAACCAGCCACAGACAGGGAGGTACCCGGATGAGACAAAAAAACCCCAGGGGAGGGATGAGACATGGGATCAGGCATAGTACGAAGCAAGATGTGTGACAGCAACGTAGGGTAACTTAAGGAACCCTCCAAAATGCCATGTCTACCCCAATGTTCTAAAAATATCAGGTTCATAACATCTGTCCCCAAGAGCCTCTGCTTTGAGTTGTGGCTTTGTTATCTATTTTAGTTCCTGAGGGAGCCTTATGAATTACAGTGACTGTCACAAACCCTTTAGCATGACTGATTCCTTAGGGTTTTTCCTAGAATAGGAGCTGATAAAGAGGAGAGGGGAGAAAGCACTGCAGTGAAGGAAGCCCAGAGGGAAAAGGTGTCAGGAGAAGGTGCTAGTGAGTGGGCAGCCTGGAGGAGGAGGCGCTCCAGCACAAAGCCTTATCTTAAGCCCCTGACGACAAAGTCCTGATTAGGACAAGAAAGATGAGTTTTATGCAGTCCTGGTCCCAGGTGCTTGGCATGGACAGAGCTGACAGGTCAGGGCCAGCAGGATATTCTCAGCTGGAAATCTTATCAAATCAAAGCCTGGGACACTCACAGCCCTGTATGCTCCCCGCCAACATCATTTAGGTTTTCTGATCCCTATGAACAGGCGCCAGGCTGGGGAGGGGCTCTGAGAGACCACAGCATCATACCTGCCCTCAGGGAGCTGACAGCTGGGGAGCTGGATGAGCTCCTTCCTAACTCAGCTGTAACACGTGCTTTCAAATCCAGTCCTCCCAGAGATGTGCTCTAAGGGCTGGGACTGTATCAAATAAATGTATCTCTGTCTCCCCGGCCCCCAGTACAGCAGGCACTCAATAGATGTTTGAGGAATGAATGGAGGCTCAATTCAAAGCAGTGTCAGAAGCAAGTCCAGTTACATTGCCAGTGGCTGACTTTAAAGATGAGTAAGTGAGTGAGTGAGTGAGTGAGTGAGTGAATGTGTGTGTGTGTGTAGATTAAAAGATAGATAAACAGACAACAGAAAGACAAAGAAGGGGCAGGGAGAGCAGACAAATCACCAATTCCCTTCACATAGTATGAAGTAGAAATCAAGCAAGCTGCTCAATCCAAAAAGAGCCCAGAACGTACACAGGTGGGTCACAGAAAAACAATTACAAATGACCAGTAAGGAAGAAAAGATGCTGATTCTCACTCAAAATTGGAGAAGTACAAATTAAGATGACAAGACACTATTTTTTTTCACCCACTGGATCATTTTCTGCTAACTGGCTACTAAAGAAAAAAGGCAAGTCTGCAGAGAAAAATAGGTATGAAACAAACCCAGAAATGGGCATAAGACATCAGGAGATCCCAGAAACCCAGGACAAACAACGCGGCTGATTTTTCCTTCCGGTCCTTAAGTGGGGGGCTTCTGTGAGATGCCCCATATCCTTCTAATAAAGGTCCTTTTTTCATAAGCTAGTTTGGGTGGGCTCCTATTCCTATAACAAGGTAGTCCCTGCCCTTGGACAATCTCCCAAATGCACTGCCCTGTAATGGTCAACGCCAGCCCCAAGGCCATTAGATCCACATCTGGAATCTCCTTCTGTGACCAGGCTGAATTGTGACTTCTACACACGCCCCCAAGTAGGACTTCCATAACCTCTCCTGGGAAAAAAGTCACACCGCTCAACGGTTCAGAAGCTTCTCTACCCACGAAGTGGTATTTTCCACCCATACGTCACCTTTTTGTTTTGTTTTCTCAGAAACTCAGCATTTATGGACTTCAATCGCTCTGCACTGCTAATCCAGATTTAGAAGACTTTCCAGTAAAAGGTGTGACTTTACATTTTATAAATAATGCTCAAAATCACTGAGAGTGTTGCTTTTCACAAGCCAGAGGAAACTGTCAGAAAGAGCTCTGGTTATTTTGGGAAATAGGAATAGGCAATCATCTCTCTGAGGTGCGGCCACAAAGGCACTTCCAAGGCCGCTGGATTCCCAAGGAAGGCTGGCCAGCCCCTGAGGCACAAAGAACCAACACTGCAAAACAGGTATAGAAATTCTGGGCAAAATGAGCTCTCCTCAAACATTAAGAAAGGGCATTCTGGGCAGAGAAGACTACACAAAATGGGGAAGAAATGGGTAGAGCTGAATGAAAAAAGATTCCTCAGGAAAGTGCATGAGTAAGTTTAAAAAAAAAAAAGCAAAAAAACAAACAAAGAAAACCCTCTCTGCAAAGAAGCCTGAAAGCCTCATCCAATTAGGGAAATGCTAAAATGCTGGGGACCGAGGCAGCCGCCTGCAACTTTAGAACATATGAGCGTCACCTGGAGGGCTGGTTAAACCACAGATTGCAGGGCCCACCCCCAGAGGGTCAGATTCAGGAGGGCTAGGGTGGGGCCTGAGAGAACAGCATTTCTAACAAATTCCCAGGTGATACTGTTGCTGCTGGTCTAGGGACCCCACTTTGAGAACCACAGACGTAGAGAAAGACAAGGACGAACAGCATTCTCTGCAACAGTTCACCCTGCCTCCAGGGGTTGCAGGTAGGGCTATAAAAAATAATTTTTTTTTTGAAAGGTACAACAATCAAACCAACCCACGAATTACTCCTGACTTGAAAGCATCCACTGCTCACCCCCTTCCTCTGAACGGGTGTTGCTGGCTGAAAACTGACGCAAATAGTCAAGCTGGCCCAAGAGATGCGGAGAAAGAAAAGTGAACCCCACGGGGCAGATGCTCTGAGAGCAAAGAAGAAATCCTCCGGGACCACAAATGTTTGGGTTGTTATACAAGCCTCTTGAGGATTTCCTCTCCATCCCTAAAGCCCGCTAACTAAGAAGGCTTCGCATTTGCACACCTGGTAAGAGGAATTCACACTCTGTGCACAAGAGTTGAGCCAGCTGGGTGGGGATGTGGTGTCCAAAAGCACTGTGTGCTCCCTGGCCCCTTCTGTCCTGTTTCCCAAGGCTGTGCCCCTGTTCTGTCCTCTCCGTACCTTTTCTGCAGTGTCTCCCCCATCAGCACATGTTAATTTTACATACCAGCCGCAGAAAGCAAGTGAAGTCTTTATCCCTGGCAGAGAGGAAGAGAAGGGAGGGGGAGGAGGGGATGGGGGTCTCCTTGACTCCCAGCCCAGAACGCGCCTCCTTCTGTGGCAGAGATCACGTGGCCCGGCATCCTTGGACGTTCCTTGCGCCATATAAAAAAGACGGGGGCCCTTTCAGGCTCCAGTTTGTGCATCTCAGCCCCAGAAGGATCCCCGGAACATGAGACCACTGCTCCAGAGGAACCGAGGAGGGTGGGATGTTGTGCTGGGGAACGCGAAGCAAGAGAGAACCTTGGTGCTCAGCCCCCATCCGCTCCTCTATTTCA
Source organism: Balaenoptera acutorostrata (assembly GCF_949987535.1). Lineage (NCBI taxonomy): Eukaryota > Metazoa > Chordata > Mammalia > Artiodactyla > Balaenopteridae > Balaenoptera > Balaenoptera acutorostrata. The sequence continues at coordinate 7,224,037 of NC_080083.1, read as the reverse complement.
GAGAAACTAATTTTATCCTACTTATACAAGTAATACAGGTCCAGGGAGAAAACACTGGAAAACAGAAAAGTCAAAAGAGAAAATAAAAATCCTCCCTAGGGCTTCCCTGGTGGCGCAGTGGTTGAGAATCTGCCTGCCAATGCAGGGGACGCGGGTTCGAGCCCTGGTCTGGGAAGATCCCACATTCCACGGAGCACCTGGGCCCGTGAGCCACAACTACTGAGCCTGCGCATCTGGAGCCTGTGCTCTGCAACAAGAGAGGCCGCGATAGTGAGTGGCCCCCGCTTGCCGCAACTGGAGAAAGCCCTCGCACAGAAACGAAGACCCAACACAGCCAAAAATAAATAAATAAATAAATAATAAAAATAAAGGAATTCCTAAAAAAAAAAAAAAATCCTCCCTAATCCCATTGCTCAGAAAGAACCCCTGCGAACAAGTATCTCCCTCCACATCTAAATGCCATGGTGTGTCATGAGAGTGGAGGGCACCCCAGGCAGCAGGAATCAGGGACAGAGGGAGGTGGTGGCCGGGAGCTGGGTCCTGTCTGCATGGCCACAGGGGTCTGTCCTTAGGAAATACAAAGCTTGAAAGGCTTTCCAAAGCAGCCCAACCTTCTCTTTTCAAGATGGGGGCTCAAGACCAGGATGCTGGGAACGCACATAGAATCTGGCTAAACCAGAGAAGAACATGACCTCCAGCCAAGTCCTCTCTGGTATATTCAAGAGAAGCATCAAAAGTATCGGGAAATCAACTGCTTTATTAAGTGTCTCAATTCACATCGCTGTGCACCTGAAACTAACACAACATTGTAAATCAACTATATTCCAAAAAAAAAAAGTAGTGGGAAATCCACTTAAATGGGGAAGAAAACAAAAGTGTCTCTTTTCTGCAGCTTGTATTAAAGCTTTCCTGCACGCACATCTCTTGGAATTACCAGAATTCTGGTACCCTGGCAGCTATGCTAAGCCGGAGCTCATACCCCACATTCACTGATAGGCGGGCAACAGGCTGGCAACACAACAGGAAAGCAGGCCACCCTTCCTGCTGCTGGTGCTAAGTGCCCCGCAGGCCAGGTGTCTGAGACACAGATGACAGACTGCTCCTCTCCACCGCATCCCGGAGGACAAAACACCACTTGTTTGGCTTAGCAGTGCCCAAAGAGACCACAATGGCATGTTACTCTGGGCGTGGGCAATGTATTGGTTTCCTGGGGCTGCCCTAACAAAATACCACGAACTAGGCAGCTTCGACTACAACAGAAATGTATTGTGTCACAGTTCTGGAGGCTGGAAGTCTGAGACCAAGGTGTCAGCAAGATTGCTTCCTTCCGAGAGCTGTGAGGATCTGCTCTAGGCCTCTTTCCTGGCTTCTGGTGGCCTCAGTCATTCCTTGGCTCATAGATGGGCTCTCTTTGCGTCTTCATATCGTCTTCCCTCTGTGTGTGTCTGTCTCTGCGTCCAAAACACTTCCCTTAAGGATCCGACATATTGGATGAGGGCCCAGCAAGCTCCAGGATCTTAACCTGATCGTCTGCAAAGACCCTATATCCAAGGTCACATTCAAGGGTCCTGGGGGTTAGGACTTAAACTTCCTTTGGGCGGTGGGGGGACACAGTTCAACCCATATCAGGCAGCAAAAGGCTGCAGCTGGCTGGGAACAGTAGGAGGCAGGGATGGAGGTCACACTAACCTATGGAGTTGATCTGGGGGCCAGAAAGTCTGGACAGAGGAGTCCAGGGATTCAGAAGCAGAGGGTCCGGGTCTGTGGCAGGGCCCAGAGGGGGAGCAAGGAACTGGACCACCAGGGACCAGGGGACAACTAAGCCCCAGCCCCAGAGCATGTCCCAGCAGGCAGCCAGGCAGAGCACGAGTGCAGTCAGACTGGCTGTTCAAACAGTGAAAAATTTCTGTACCAGTTGGAAAACTGTTTCTGCTCCGACCTCCCTACCCCAAGTATCCCCAGTCCCCAAGACACCGCCCCCCATTAGATCCCCACAAGGGCCATTAAGGCTGAATGCCTGGGGAGGGGGCGGGGGGCAGAATCCCCCTCCAGCACGTTCTTCCCTGTGCTGGACCGCTCAGTAACTTCCTCTGCTCTCACCCATTATAGGGGCTATTTCTTCTCGGGCTGGGTACACAGGCGCTAACCACAGCCGGCAAGAGGGCAGCGCGTCACTCGACAGGAAGGTCCAGGAGCCCCGCTGGGTACAAGGCCCAGCCCATGACCTTCCAAGGACAGCCAGACCCTTCAGGGGAGGCTCCCAGAGCCCCGTGCCCAGCCCAGCACCCCGCTGCCGGGGAGCGCACGCAATCAACACTCATCCCGCATGACTAACTTCTCATCCCATCCTCCTCCCACACATCTTGGAAGAGCACTGCCTACTCCGGAATCCATCTTGGACTGAAATTACAAAAAAGCTGTTCCTCAGCTCCGAGATCTTCTTCCAGTAGTGAAGATCTGATCGCCGGGACACGACGCCAGCTCTCTGTACAGAGGCACGTTCCCCAGCAGTGGTGGGTGATAGAGCACGGCGGTGTGGCGACTCCCCGTTGCACAGGATTTTACAGCCGGAAGGGACCTTCAGAGGTCTATTCAGGCAGGAAAGAAAATGGACTGCAATCCACGAGGAAAGTCTCCTTTAACAATCTCATCTCCACCAGGAGGCGTTCTCGAAGCCACGTGCATTGTGTTCGCCCACACCACCCCTGCAAGGAGCCATCCAAGTGCATAATGAGAGACGGGCACAGAGAAGGCATTGAGCAAACACTTGTGGCTTGATAATCAATTCACGTGGTCCTGGCCCACTCACTTACCAGAATATAACCTACGGATAATTTCCATTTTTGCCAGGAGTTCCACTGACTTCGTGGGACCTAACCCTTTAAACAGCATTGATGGCTATCTCTGTCCAGACTGCCCTTCCCTGTGGACCCCAACTTCCTGCCGCGGCCACATGCTCCCACTGCCGCCCCCCCAGCACACACACAGGCTTTACAGAAGCCCCCAAACGGCAATGCCTCCTGCACTAATAGGTCGGGTGCACATAAAAGCTCCAGGAATAAGGCAGAGTATGGGATGAGTCTGAAAGTTCTTCTTGAAGTGGACCGGTCAGTTCTTTCTCCCGATTCTTTCATCTCTTGCCTGGTCCCCTTTCATAATCTCTGATTTCCAAGTGCATTTATAAAATAGATTCCTGATTTTATGCCTAATGCCAATTCTCCCCTGCAATACTTGCTGTAAAGCCATGAGGCTATGTCCAAACACAGGTCAAAGCTCAAGGCCCCACAAGCACTGGACATGTAAGATGCCTGCATGAAGCAGACTCGAGTCGAAGAAAAATCAGGAGTGGTGGCAACCTGCTCAGATCCAGCCGGTGGTGTTCAGGCAGGAAGGTGGGTCGCATGTGGCCATACCTCACAATTTTTCAAAAGGAGACAAGTATCTGGGTGGTTATGAAAAACTTCCCAATTTTTCAATGTTGGCAACTCATTCAACATCTTTAAGGATGGTGAACACAAAATAAAGTTCTTCTGTGGACAGCCTCTGGCCTCAAGACAATCCACCGTGAGACATCTACTCTACCTGAATCTCTGCAGGGCAGCTCACCTGGATCTAGAGGTCCTGACCCTTCCTTGCCCCACCGCCACCAGAGACACTACGACTGCCCTAGAAATGCAGTCATCACACACCAGAGTTCAAACCAAGCAAACGTCATTCCTTATTGATACACGGCTCATGATCACCTTGTACTTTTCTTGGCCTGTAACGAATACAGGTGGATCTAATGCCTGGTAAAGATCTTACCACTTTATATGGATGGATTAGCGTGATAGGGCTGGATTAGTCATTGGATACAATCCAATCCCACCACACTCACTAGGCCACTGGGCTCTGCAAAGTGATGACGAGGGTACAGTGACTCTACACTGGTACATTATGTCCTAAGCAAAGCAGAGGCAAGCTAGGACGTTCCGGGATCACGTTCTCCAGAGAAGAGAAATATGAAGGAAGAAGAATTTACAGCTTTCTTACATCTCCAAGGCCTGAACTATTTCACTAGACTCCAAGTTCCTTGAAGGCAAGGATGGTGTTCATGCTGTCTAGATGTCAGAGTGCTACAGAGAATGGGAACACGAAAATAGTAGAAGCCCCAAATCCTTCGACTTAGTTGCAGCTAGAAACAAAGTTGAAACCAGAGTTCATACGTCTTTTTTTTTTTTAATGGCAAAAATACTGAGATTCAAAAAAAAATTTTTTTTGAGCTATTGACTCAAAAGCTTTGAAATGATAAGACCTGCCACTACATCCTGTTATGTAGACAAGAATAAAGGCTGGAGATATCTGCAAGTCTGCTACCCTGACAACACAAGAATATAAACATTAGCCAGGTGAAGGGCCTTTCTTGGTAGTTTTATTCTCATTCTATATCCTGTCACTGTAAAATTGAGTTATTTGTCTTCAAGTAGTTTTTCCACCAGATTCTACTTTAACTACAATGGTTTATGGTTATATAACCATAAACCATTTACTTAACCTTGGGACTATAATGCATGTTTACTTGTTCGAAGAAAATTGTATTTTCTCATTGAATTTCCAAAAGAGAAAACTGGATTTCAATGGACTCTTCAGCTTCAGAATATTTGATCCACTGACCATGCCATCATCAATCTGGTTGTCTCCTTAGAAGTCAAAAACAGGTGGTGACTATCAGAAAACAATTAAAAATATAAAGCAGAAATTTTTACTCGCTCCAAATAGTAGATGCCAATTCAGTAGGTCTGCGGCAGGACCTGTGTATCAATATTTTTAAACAAACTCCCTATGTGCTTCAATGCCCACCAAAGTTTGGGAATCAGGCAGAAGGAATGCCCAACTGAGGCATCTAAGGACTTGTTTTGGAAGGACACCAGGAAAGTCACCAACTCACCCACCCACCGCAATATGCCTGTTTTTATTGTGATATAACTCATACACCATGAAACTCACTCTCTAAAAGCATACATTACAGGGGCTTTTAGTATATTCACAGAGATGTGCAACCATCAACACTATCTAATTTTAGAACATTTTCATCACCTCAAAAGGACACCCCTTACCTGTGAGAAGTCACCCCTTCTCCCCAGTCCCTGGAACCACGAATCTACTATCTGGGTCTATGGATTTGCCTATTCTAAGCATTTCATATAAATGGAATCACACAACATATGGCTTTGTGTGTGTGGCTTCTTTCACTTAGCACGATATTTTCAAGGTTCACCCATGCATGTTGCATGTACCCATTAGTACTTGCTTCCTTTTTACGGTTGAATAACTTCCCACTGCAGGGACAGACCACATTTTGTTTTGGATATTAATTTTTTTTGGGGGGGGGGCCCACACCGAGCGGCTTGTGGGATCTTAGTTCCCCGACCAGGAATTGAACGCAGGCCCTCGGTGGTAAGAGTGCGGAGTCCTAACCATTGGACCGCCAGGGAATTCCCAGACCACATTTTGTTTATCCACTCATTTGCTGATGGACATTTGGGTTGTTTCTGGCCATTATGAATAATGCTGCTATGAACATTCATGTATGCATTTTTGTGTGGACATGTTTTCAGTTCTCTTGGGTAGATATCTAGGAGTGGAACTGCTGGGTCACATGCCATACATTCTATTTTATTTCAGATCTGAACCATTTGCTCCTAACTGGTGACTCCACCTAACATCCAATGAGGAAAGTTCTTACACTGTTGACCAATATGTTGTCTTTTTCAAAGTAACACTAGCAAACAATAAAATTCTGTCTCCTTTGTGTTTTGATTTTTATGGGACTTCAACTTACTGGCAGCGTGAATGACTCTCTCACCCACTTGGCATCTGCCAAAATTCCAGGAGAATTTAAAACTGCTGAGAAATGAGAGATGTGCTGTGTACTAAAGTGTTACCTTAATATTACAGATTAAAATGAATTCTCTGGAAGGGAAAAACACAACGCCACAGAAACAGGTGAATAGTAAGATTTAAGGTCTCACAGCTTCCCATTAAGAAAGAGTCCATGAAAGAAAAATAATACAGCTAAAAAAATAAAAAAACATGAACATGAACACACGCACACACGCACACACACACACCTAATTCAATCAACTGAATGTGCCAAATAAAAGCATCGTTTTAGTCTCACATTTGTTCAACACAGATGGACAGATGAAAATAGACTGATGTTTCTGGGTGCAGAAGTTTCTCAGGGCAACTTTTATTAACTGAGAATTATCAGGGCTGCTCTCTCTGGGGAGTTAGAAAAGTATCCAATTATTTGTAACAAAGAAGAGCTCAAGGAATGCTTTTAAAAAGTGTTCTACTGGAAAACTTATCCAGAAACTCACATTAGCTCCTGCTGTAATAAAGTTAAATGGGAATCTACTCATTTAAAGAAAAATTAAAACCAGAAATCAAGAAAAGTGCCTATTATTTGGTAAATGAATTCAAAAGCTCAAATCCTGGATTAATCCTCCACGTTTGGCTCCCAAACATAATAAAACATTTATACATATGAATTCTTTGTCAAAAGAGCTTAAGAACAGTTCCCAGCTCTCCTGGGTTTCAGTTGATGCTCTCAGAAGATAGCTGTGTTTCCCTTAAAAATAAAAGTTATTTCGGATTGGTTTTGCTACTAATCCATGAACTCAGTTATCCTTATTGCAAGTTAAGTCACTGCCCTCCCCCATGCCCATCCTCCTGTATATTGAGGCAAAAAGGAAAAGATTAGAAGACAGGGGATCCAAGCAGAGCTTGGTCTTTGAATGGGCAGGTAACTTTGACTGAGTCCCTTTACCCCATGGGGGACTCCCTTCCTCTTGTGTAAAATGAATGGGTTCTATCTGTTAGGCTGGGGATCATCAAACTTTTTCTTTTAAAGCCCGGAGAGTAAATATTTTTGGTTTTGTGAGCTATATGGACCCTACTCAACTCTGCCATCTTTGGGCAATAGCAGCCTTAGGCAATAAGAAAATAAAAGAGGGGCTTCCCTGGTGGCGCAGTGGTTAAGAGTCCGTCTGCCAATGCAGGGGACATGGGTTCGAGCCCTGGTTGGGGAAGATCCCACATGCCGCGGAGCAACTAAGCCCCTGTGCCACAACTACTGAGCCTGCGCTCTGGAGCCCACGAGGCACAACTACTAAAGCCCGCATGCCACAACTACTGAGCCCGCATACCACAACTACTGAAGCCTGCACGCCTAGAGCCTGTGCTCCGCAGCAGGAGAAGCCACCGCAATGAGAAGCCCACGCACCGCAACGAAGAGTAGCCCCCGCTCACCACAACGAGACCCGCACAGCAACAAAGACCCAATGCAGCCAAAAATAAATAAATAAAATAAATATATATTTTAAAAAAAGAAAATAAAAGAGCACGGCTGTGTTCCAATTAAACTTTATTTACAAAAATAGGCTGCAAACTGAATTTGGCCCAAGAGCTGTAGATTGCCAGCTGCTGTGTTCAATGATTTGTAAGGTTCCCCCTAGGATGACTGAGTAAAAGTCACTGGCCACGGAAACCCTGTAAATAATCAAGTCATCAAGGTCTGACAGTGGAGAGAGATGTACAGCCCAGCACACAGTGGGACAGGAGCCTCCAGGTTGGGACAGACATTGGGCTCTTCCTCACATTTCCATCGACTGCCTACTCCTATTTTGGTTGGTACCTCACCCATGCTCCACTGACCATCTGCCTTGGGCTTGGCTGAAGCAACACTCTGTGCAGGTGGAATAAGGCTTTCCAAGAGGCTGCTGGGGGTCAGATGATACACCCCAAAATTGGGGGGAAATGGCTCCCCAAGCAGAGAAGCGTGGTCAATGGGAAACAGGAGATGAGAGGAAGGTGAGCAGATAAAACACCTCTGCTCTCCCGTGGACTACTCAAAGGCATGACTCCTCTCTGCCAACCTGGTTCCGGAGAAGTGAACACACTTGCTGGGCAACCTGCTCACTGTCAGCTCACTGTCAAGGCTGGCCAGCATCACGTGGCATCTTCCTGTGCCTCCCTTCCCCCTCTCACCCACCCTCACCATTCTGGGCTTATACCTCCTAAATACAGTGTTAATGTGGCATCTTCCTTTGCCTCCCTTCCCCCTCTCACCCACCCTCACCATTCTGGGCTTATACCTCCTAAATACGGTGTTAACACTTAATCCTTGCCTCAGGCTCTGCTTTCTAGGGAAACAGGACTAAGGCGCCCTCCTCAAATGATCCTCTTTCTTTAGAAATGAAAGACAGATAAATGAAACTATTGGATTTAAAGTACACAAAGATTAATATATATGAGGTAAAATACTGACTCATACACTAAGCAAAACTAATCTTGGCCTTCGTTACTGGCTTGAACTATCCCTTTGAGGTCCAAATTGTAAAAATATATCTTAAATAATGTCTAAAAAGCCAGCATCTCTCCAAAAAGAAGACCTGAATATCTCTGACCATATCACTGTTAAGTGATTAAATGTGCATATCTGGGCTTCCAATTATAAATGGAACAAAACAACTTTGTGCTATATTTCTTGAAATGCAATTATCTGTTATGCAAATAAGAGGTCCCGCTTAACACTAGCTTAGGTCCCTGAATAGGCTGGCTATTGATAATAGCTCAATATCCAGAAACTAAACACAACTCTCATTTTTGGCAATAGAGTCAACTTTGGGTGGAAAGGAGCACTTTTCAGGACAGTGCAGCACAAGCAATTTCCTGATACCAGAACCCTGGGGCCTGAGCTCAGTACCACCCTGCCTGACAAAATGCCCCGGAGAGCCATAAACCTTGAGGAGATAAGGGGAGATGGGTGGGGGGGAGATGCTTCCCAAAGTCTCATGCTCTGATGGCCTTGCTGAGTTTCTACGAAAACAATAGTGTCATTGCATTAACTTACCCACCAAAATTTCCTGTTAGCCATCTGGCCCAACACCATTTATTAAATAATGTGTGCTTTCCCCAAAGACTTAAAATATCCCCTCCCCCACCATAAATCTGGCCTGTATTTCAGTCTGTCTTGACAATCTTTTCTCCTTTGCCATTCAGGGCATTGCCTGCTCCTGGAAGCCTCACATCTCTGACGATTCTTTCCAAGCCCCCTCTGCCCCTCCCTTAAGCGTGGTTCTGCAGGGCTCTCTTCTCCCTGGAGGCTTGCCCTGGGTGATCTCCTGCACGCTCCTGACTTCAGTTCTCTGCTGATGAAATGCAAGTTCCGGACCGCTACCTGGGCTTGTGCAGGTCAGTCCCCACACAACAGGGCCAGGCCAAGGGACAAGTGGGGGTGTAACCCAGCCTGCTCTCTGCCCACCACGCCGTGCACCCACACAGCTCCCCAGAGTCTCATCTTTAGCCCAGATGACGACCCCTGAGTCACAGACCCATCCATCCAACATACACTACCCATCTCTCCCTGAATGTTCCCTAAAGAACGGTACGCTCAATGTGGAATCATCTTCTTTCTTCCAAAGCCATTCCTCCCAAGTCCCCTGTTCTCACTGAACAGCTCCGGCACACAAGGCAGAAAAGGAATCTGTGCGTTCTTCTTTCCTGGACCTGCCACATCCCGTCTGACAGATCGTACCTCCTCCTCTCCGGCCACAACTACAGACAGGGAGCTGACCTCATTACTTCTCTTCTCATCGAGCCTGTCAGGTTCCTGCTCACCACCCTATAACCCATCACGCTGCTGCACGAGCAATCTCGCAATGATATTCTGAGGATGTCGAGCCAGCGCTCTGAACCCGTCCATTGCTTTCCATGCCCACAGGGCAAAGCCCCAACTCCTCACAGTGACCCATGGGAGTCTTTAGTAGATCAGACCCCCAAGTCCCCCCGTCTCTGTTCCTCACCCACGCCAGCCACATCAGCCTTCCCCCTGCTGCCTCCCCTCTGCTCGTGCTGCCACTGCAGCTGAGAACGCCCAAGGCAAGGACCCCGCATCCCCGCCCTCAAAGACTTGTCTGATACCCAGATAAAGCTGGCGACCCCCTTCCTTGAGCCTGCAGGTTTCCACGTTAACACCCGAAACACTCATTGGTTTCCGTGTTTCTGACTCCATCACACCTGCAGTCGTTGAAGGCGGAGATGGCCTCTGGTTTGATTTTGTATCCCACAGCAAAGCACAGCAGCCCTGTAACAATCCCCGTGCAGAAAATCCTAAACGGATTTGAAAATAAGCAGATTAGCCAGAGCAAGGTAATACAAATGTAAATTGGGCTTTAAACTCCTTACATTTGTACATGGTGTAAAAACAGGGACAGCACATCTACGGTACCCCAGCACCCTCTGCAAAAGAAGCGATTAGGGATTAAGGGAGACCAGGAGAGCTTGGAAGAAAGGTAGACAGACAGAAAAAAGAAGAAAGAAACGGCCCATGGCGCCTGCAAGAAGGGGGTCTGCTTCCTGGGCAGTGGTGCGCAATTCTGGCCAGAGTCCCAGGGCAGCAGAGATCCAAGAGGTGGGGCGGAAAGGTGGGTGCAGCTGGCCCGGCTGTGAGGAGACACATGCTTCCAGGAGTCAGGGGTCAGATAAACGTGGGTGTGAGAAGAGCGAGAGGCTGCTCTGATAAGCACCTTCCTGCAGAAAGGCAGTCAGATTAAAAAATTTACAAAGCAGCCCAGCAGCCAAACAAAATGGGGCGAAGATTCCAGAGGAGAACCAGAAAGATATCTGGTCTTCCTAGTGCCTTAAAACTAAAAAGCAAAATATTTAACGTGATGTTCAGGGTCTGCAGGATCCCGCCAAACATGACTAACATTGTTGTCATGCTTCCCATCTCAGCTGAAGGGAACCTCCTCCTCCAGAAAGCCTCCCCTGACCTCCCAGGGTCTCTCTGGGACATGCTCTCAAAACACTGTGGACTCCTCCTTCACAGCCCTGCTCTCGACTGCAATCAAATATGGACTCATTTAAAATCTGCTTCTGGGAATTCCCTGGTGGTCCAGTGGTTTGGACTTGGCGCTTTCACTGCCAGGGCCCGGGTTTGATCCCTGGTCAGGGAACTAAGATCCTGCAAGCTGGATCAAAAGTTAAAAATATGGCCAAAATAATAAAAATACAGCCAAAAATAAAAAAAATAAATAAAATAAAATAAAATCTGCTTCCATTAGTAGAAGCTAAGCACTTTGAGGGCTGAGGCTGCTTCTTTTTATTATTATATCCTCAGCATCCCACACTCTGCCTGGAACATAAGCGAGGCCCAATACGTGTCTGTTGAATGGACAATTCAATCAACCAGATGAAGAATGAATTAAACAATGAATGAATAAAACTGGCATGTGTCTAGTGCACTATAGGATATTTATCAGTATCCCTGGCCTCTGCTCACTAGATGCCAGTATATTCCCCAGTTGGAACAATCAAAATTCTTTTCATACTTGCCCCCTGGTGAGCAAAATTGTCCCTATTGAGAACCACTGTTATACTGGATTGTTGAGTAGGCTAAGTAAAATTATTTATGGGTAATTTAGTGCATTTTGACATATAATATGTATACAATAAATGTAATTGTTTGATTACTGATTAAAAAAAAAAAGCTGGCATGTGTCTAGAATGCAAGACCAAGGAGCCAGGAATACAGCAACCAATATGGCCCATGGGCCAACACATGTATGTCATCATACAGCTTGGGAACTCCTTAACTAAGATCGACTTTTACATTTTTAAATGGTTGAAAAAAGAAGCCTATTCTTTGACATGCAAGTTATTGGAAATTCACCCTGCCTGGTAACATAAAAGGGGATTTAACTATCCCCTTACTAAAGAGAGGGCTAGTTAAATGAATGAGAGCATATACTAGCAACGGACTGTTTGTTACACGGCTATTTTTAAAAAATCAGTTAGATTTTAGAAAGCTACTTTTACCCTTCTGCCCCTTTGCAACAGAGTGGCTAATTCAGGACAAGAATGGAGCCGAATTCTTGATGATCTCAGGATCATTTGGTCCGATTTCCGCATTTTACAGATGGGGCACTGCCCATACACACAGTCACCTCCGAAACTTCGAAGTCTGATAACAGTACAAAGCTGCTCACGTGCTTCTTGTGAGTAAGCTTCTGATTAGAATAGTCAGAAATAGTTCCACTTCCCTTTTCCTAGAAACCCCTGGTTACCTCTTCAACTAGAACACCCCCCCTTGAGCGGAAGGCCAGGTTGCCACGGAATATAAACAAACCAGACGCCCCAAGTGGCAGCTGTCAGCTGCCTTCTCTGTTGCTTCCTCTAAACAGCCCTGTCACCAGTTCCCCACCCTGCCCCCGCCAAGTGCAGGTTCATAAACATAAACCATATCAATGGTCCTGTCGGGTGGGAAGAGGTAGCCGTAAGTCAGGTAGGCACAGATGAGGGAAGTGAGGTGCCGAAATCCTACCCGAATCCATGTTCTGCCTTGGCACACACATCTGTGATTCCCACCAAATCTAACTTTCTGTGTTTCCATTCTCTCCGTTCTCTGGTGGCAATTTCCCTGGGGTCAAGAGACAGAGTTGATGGCTGGCTTTGCTCTGCCCAGCCCAAGACCACAGCCTGTACACTGCTCTGTCCACCTTGTTATGGATTCCGCCACTCCTCCTTCTACGACCCTTCTCCCGCCTTCCTGCAGGTCATTCTACAGCCTACGTGCTAGGATCCTGGAGTTGTTGTGAAGGCTCAGGGTGCCTACAATAATCGGAGGCAAAGAGACGTGGTCCTGACCCAACTCAGAAATGCACAGGGAACCTCTAATCACCGGTTAGAGTAAATAATCCATAACTAGCCCCAGAATTTCCCAGAAAACATCCTAAGAAACTCCAGCCAGGGAGATACTTCAGGGAACAGAGCGATGTTGTGATGAAATTAGGGAAACCCCACTCTCATAACCCTTGTTCGGGTATCAATCAGCGCGTTCCAAGTTCCAAGCAATCGTGCAGTAGCGTGACCTGTTTGATTTGATTTAAACCAGCTGTGGACCGCAGACCCTTTGGCGATCTCAGTTTGGAAAACACAGCCCCAGACCATGAGGCTGGGTTCCACAAAGATGTCGGGTGGTTGTGAGGTTCCAAGGATGACCCCAACTTTGAAGGGCAGCTTTCCCCACCCAGGCTCAGCCCCCTGCCACCCAGCCCTGTGAAGAAGGCAAGATTCCCCTGCAGACTCTGAGGTAGATTTCGGGAGGAAAAGTCTGAAGCCCAGGAGGTGAAGGAGGGAGGAGAGAACCACCCCTCCAGACGGACAGGACCCCGGGGCTGGCACAGGACGCTGCCCAGGGCGGGACTCACCATTGGTGGCCGTGTTGACATAGTAGCGCCGGCCCTGAGGGGATAAGTAGCTCTGCCAGCCCGGTGGAAGGACAACGGTCTGGCTTTCCTCTCCTGGTGGAGGGGGCACCATTCCAGGCTTCTGTGGAGGAAGACAGAGAAGGTCACACACATGTGGCATTTTTGCAACTGTCTTTCAACCAGGAAGTCAGAGGCAGATGAAGTCTCCCTGGAATGGCTTGACACTGGCGGGGGGCGTGTGGCCCACGGGCCTCCCTGGGGGAGGTTACGGGCTGCAGGTGTGATGTCGGGGGGTTGCCTGAGCATGAGGTGTGAGGAGCCCTTGATTTTCAGAACCACCGCACAAGGGACAGCACCCCCCAGAGGACGGGGGAGATGCCCGTCGGTTAACACAAGAGCTGGGTTTTCTCCTCCTGGGCCCCCAGAAAGCCACTCACAGGGGTGCTGCACCTGCCTGGAGGAGGCGGGTCACTCCCCAGCTCCCACTGTGGAATCTGAAAATCCCCAGGACCACCAAATACAGCAGCAGACAAGGCCCAGGGCCTGCTGTGGGAACCGGCCAGGAGTAATTAATGCAAGTCTCAGCAGAGCGAGATGTTAAACCTTCCATAATAAAGCCAGGAATCAATGACGACCTAGGTGGGGTTTTTCTAGTCAAGTGTCCAAATCACTCTGGCAAAGAGAGCTGGGAATCTGAGTCGAAACAGACTTCCTTTCCATCGTACGCGCTGATGGATGGTTTAATTCTTTAAACTATGCACGGTAGTACTTTGAAAAAAAAAAAATCAGAGAAAAAGCATAGAACAGAAAAACAAGATGCAGACACAAAGGCTAAAACAGAGGCGATCTGTGGTGGTGGGATTCTGGGGAATCTTTATTCTTTTCTTTTTGCTTCTCTCTCGCATCTAAATTTTCTTCAGTAAACACAAAAGCAAAAGCTGTTAGCTAAAGAGCATTGAAAAATAAGGAAAGAAGGTCCAAGTTAGCCTGTCATACAATTGTGATTCCTTGTGAAGAAAGTAAATTGACTAAAATCAGAATTCCAGCCACACGAGGAGAGGTGCTGTGAATTTCTCAACAAAGCTGGACCCTGTTCAGAAATATTAAAACGCGTCAGCTTCTAAGTGCCCTCAGCATCCCCCAGCCATGCCCACGGAGGCAGGTGCTCATCGCTGATGACCACCGCTTAGGAAGATAAGAGATTGAATGTGAGCAGTAGAGACACGCAGCTCCCAGACTGCTCTCAGCTTTTCTGAAGCTGCAAAGCCACGTGCTTCTGCTTCCTGGGGTGCCCTGCACACCCTCAGCGGGATGGGATCAATCCTAGCTGCTCCTGGGACTTCCGAGTAAACACAGCCACCCCGTGGCCCTCTGAGTAACGGCGGTGTACGTTTCATTATGAATTTTCACAATTTAACTAAAAGCTTTCCCCCACGCCCCGATCGCTTCTGTCTCCCACACCTGTTAACTTACGGCTCCTCTCTGATTCCGTGCGCTGGCTTCTAAAAGAACTACCAGGGGCCAGAGAGCAGTCAGGAGGCCGCCTCACCAGCAGAGCATGTCCACTGAGCCCAAGCACACCCCTGTGCACGTTTCCCTAGGCGTCCAGACACTGCTCCGGCCTCTTCCAGATTGGAAGGTGGTCGCAACACGTGCAAGCCCTGTGATGAGTACAGTGTCTGTGTGGATAACATATCCCACAGGCAGGAGACAGACATTCTGGCTGAGTGGAGTTGGGAGTAAAATACGAGTAGGGAGCTCAGGAGGTTGGCTGAAGACAGGAACATTCTATCAAAAGAACCAGGTTGCTTCTGCTTGAGTTCAGGTAACTTAGAGCATCCAAGAAGGGAACGCCAGGTTACAGCTTGTCTAAATAACCTGGTAAGAAACGAGAAATTGTTAAGAGGTATTAAACAAGGCTCAGAGACGGACGTGGCCAGAAAAAAAGGTTGCAGAGGAGAGAGGGACCCAGAAGCACAGTGAAAACCAGCCCTCTGGCCTCAGGCTCACTCGATCCTGACACGGCCCCTTAGCTGCCACGTGACCTGGGGAAATGACTCAACCAGCTGTGTCTATGGCCACATCTGTGAAACATCAGCCCAGCTGTGGAAGATGCCGTGGAGATTAATAACAAACTGGCCACCTAGGACAGTGCCTGTCACCAGTTGTGCCCAATGGGCGTTCCCAGCGGAACGGGGGGCCGTTCAATGCTGAGCAAGACCGGGCTTCACACAGCCTCTGCCTCCTATAATGTGAAGTTCAGGGGCACACACCTGGCCTCCGCCCCACCCTCCCCATCACTGTGGCTGAAACGTCACCATTAACAGTCCCTTCTCTGAGGTTTCTGTTTCCAGGACTCCTCGACTTAGAAGGCAAACACAGACCTGTAGGGGAGGCCACTGGGTCAAGATGCTGACTCACATACTCTGGTGAAAAGACCTCTCCTTAGCTGGGCTGGTGGAGAGAGTGGACCGAACCTTCCGTCCCTCTGGGTCCCCCTTGTGAAATAGCATCAGTGACATCTGTCCTGTCTCCACAGCTGCACGGTGCTTTTCTCTTTAGAATGACTGGTTAATCTGCCTAACTCTGTAGGGTCAGAAGAAGCCCGGGTTTCCAGTGTCTGAGGACACTGATGACCAGGTAGGGGCCATGAGGGCTCTGAGGTCTTCCCCGTCCAGGAAATGCAGCACCCTTTGGAAGGTACCTGGGGGAGGCATCCCTGACGCTGAGCCCAGAAGGGCCAAGAGGTGCTGAAAGAGGGTGAGGGGGGCACCCGGGCCAACTCAGCCAATTTCCTAATTTGGCCAACGCGGCAAAGAGGTCTCCACATCCCCGCCAGCATGGCCACGGGGTCCCGCTCTGCCCACCATCTGACTGTGTTCTGCCTCCGCCCTGCCCCCCAGGCAGGCACAGTGCCCTTGTTTTCTCCCCTTTTCCAGAAAGAAGTTCCTCCTGTTGGCTGGCCTGTAGTAAGTCAGGAGTCAAAGACATGTGGACAGGGACTTCCCTGGTGGTCCAGTGGTTAAGACTCCGCGCTCCCAATGCAGGGGGCCCAGGTTCAATCCCTGGTCAGGGAACTAGATCCCACATGCACGACACAACTAAGAGCCCACATGAGGCAATGAAGATTGCACGTGCTGCATCTAAGATCCAGAGCAGCCAAATAAATAAATAAATATTTAAAAAAAGAAAAAAAAAGACGTGCAGACAGCTGGGTACATCCCCAAGAGAACCGAAAACAACACTCAAACACAGAATTGTACGCACATGTTCACAGCAGCATTATCTACAATTACCGACAGGTAGAAACAACCCAAGTGTCTGTCAACTGATGAACGGACCAACAAAATGTGGTGTGTCCATAAAAAGGAATATTCAGCCATCCAAGGGAATGAAGTAGTGATACACACTACAACACGGATGAACCTTGAAATCATGCTACGTGAAATAAGCTGGACACAAAACCCCACATATTGTTCAATCTCACTGATGCGAAATATCCAGAACAGAAAAATCCGTAGAGACGGAAAGCAGATTCGTGGTTGCCAGGGGCTGGAGGGAGGGGGAAATGGGGGCAGGCATTCCTTTTTGGGGTGATGAGAATGTTCTGGAACTAGACAGTGGTGATGGTTGCACAAAACTGTGAAGGTATAAACGTCACTGACCGTACATTTTATGTTAGGTGTATTTTAACACACACACACACACACACACACACAGTTGGCCTTCCCACCTGCAGGCCCTCATCTAAGAGGCCCAAACCACCACCATGACCTCATTCCTCGTGGTCGTGGAGGGGCAGGCCTCCTGGGAGAGCTGCCCCACAGCCATCAAGAGGATTCAGCATGAGTAACTACCCAGTAATTAAGGCCTCTGCCAAACCTATTCTTCTAATTAGTTTCCTTCCAACTTAAATCCTTCCCTTGCCTTCCCTAGTTCTGTGGCTTCTCCCCTTCCATTTCAGCAGCTCTTTCCCATGGGAATAGGAACTAGAAGCAGGGGTGAGAGGTGAGGCTGGGGGCCCCACCTACAATGAACACGATCCGAAGGAGTGTCAATCGGGGAAGATGAAGCCAGTTTCTTCCAACTAAGAAATTCTTAACCTCATGCACAGGACTGCTTTGTGGGAAATCAGAAAACGCTGCCTCTTCTCCAGATGGGCCAGACCCCTGAGTGCAAGGCTGGGTTTCAGCTGCCCCTGACTGCCCCCGAGTCTGGGCCCCCTTGTTGAGTAAACAACCTGCTCAACTGTATATGACAGCCCATCCTCTGAGAATCTAAAGAAAACTATGGCTCTTCTGCCCCCCAAAATGGAGGCATGTGTGCACCTACTCACTCCCCTTACTTCCTGTGGAACATCGAGAGTTTCTAGACCACTTCAGAACCCTAGTCTAGAAGGTCCTCAAGAAACATCTGAGCTCAGATCCCATTTGCGCTCATTGATAATGACTTTCACCAAATGTTTACAGTGCACCAAGGACTGGGCCAGGTGCTTCACACACTCATCTCTAATCATTGCCACAGGCCTGCCACAGAGATGCCACTTTTTCCCATTTTAAAAGGAGGAATCTGAGACTCAGGGAGTTTAATATCTCAGCCAACACTGCACAGCTAATTAACTGGTGAAACCAAACTTTAAGATATTAGCTTTGTTTCGATCCAGTTACCCAAATCCTAGTTACCCTCAGCCCATCTCTCCCCAGCTGTCTGTGATCAGCTCTGTATCTTCACCTGGACCACCTGACATCCCAGCTCCTGCGCAAGGAGGATGGCAACCCAGGCCTGATTCTCCTGCCTGTCTCACGGTCTCCAAACGAGCATATGCCTTCCCAGGAGACGTGCAGAAATATCACCGCCCACGTCCAAGCAGTCACGTTCCCCGCCTGTGGGCTGACTTCCTTGTCTCCTTACTTAGAACAACACAACCAGAGAAATTTTCCCCTTAATGATGGCTACTGATCCCCTCCTCGGAGGGGGAAAAAAAGAGCAGACAAAGGGAAGTCACCTAGCGATTAAAAACAAATCCCCCTACATTGGTGTTTCTCAAAGTGTGGTCCCTGGGACACCCCATCCATCACCAGGGATGTGGGTTAAAGTGCAGATGCTGGGGCTCTGACTCCAAATCAACCTTGAGCCTAGAAAGCTGCTTTTTAACATGTACCCTTAAATCTCATGCTCAATGAACTCAGAAGAGATGGTTTGCAGCTTTCTTTTGAAGGAGTGATGGAGAGAAAACATCACTTCTGAGATCAAAACTGGGAACAGAAAATTAATAATTTATAAAAAGACAGTGTTTGGCTGCCTGGCTACTTATAAAGAAAAGACTCCTGTCCCCTGGCCCAGACCCTTCAGATAGACTATTCTAAGAGATCTGATCTTGCCTCTGCAGCCTCCAGGCAGTACGAACCCCACCCTCAGACCCCCCCAGTTTCTTCAAGTTCAACCCAGGACTCCTTGCCTCTTAGGAGACTTCCGGAAGCACCTGGTTCTTACCTTCCGCAGGTGTGAGCAAACGGTCCTCGTCGGTGGTAATGGGGGGCCGTCAGACACTTGATTTTGCAGCCGGATCGGACGGTTTTAAGGTCCCCCCATTCCGCGTCTTCTCACACCCCAAACCCAGAAGCAATAGGAGCGCTAAAGAAAGGCATTTCCACGGCCCTCACAGCCCCCCTCCCCCACACCCAGATCTATAAATAACAGCGCTGAAGTTGTCAGCTGAAGGAGCCACTTTCTGGCAGACCCGTTGCCATGGCAATGACTGCTAATGAGCCCGGTACCGTGACTGGCAGCGCCTGAAGGCATCTCCATAAAGAAACCGCCAGCAAGTTCTCCCTTCCCAGCGACACAGCCAGCTGGGACACCCGGGAGCAGCCAGGACGTGGCCAGGTGTGCCTGGGAGCCATCAGCCCCCGGGGAACCAGTTTGTTACAGATGCGCCCTGAGCAGTCCCCGACCCGGAGGCCGGAAGCGGCTTCCACTGTCACTCAATATGGGTCAACCAATTAGGGACAGGGTTGCAAGGGAGCCACCAAGAAGCCCAAGACCCCGGGCTTCCCTGGTGGCGCAGTGGTTAAGAATCCGCCTGCCAAGGCAGGGGACACGGGTTCGAGCCCTGGTCCGGGAAGATCCCACGTGCCGCGGAGCGACTAAGCCCCGTGCGCCACAGCTGCTGAGCCTGCGCGCTAGAGCCCGCGAGGCACAACTACTGAAGCCCGCGTGCCACAACTACTGAGCCCACGTGCCACAACTACTGAAGCCCACACGCCTAGAGCCCGTGCTCCACAACAAGAGAAGCCACTGCAATGAGAAGCCCATGCACCGCAACAAAGAGTAGCCCCAGCTCGCCTCAACTAGAGATAAGCCCGCGCTCAGCAATGAAGACTCAACGCAGCCAAAAATAAATAAATAAACTTAAAACAAACAAAAAAACCAAAAAAAAGAAGCCCAAGACCCAGCGGGGCTGGAGACTGGAGAGTCACATCCACCCCACGCCTTTCTGCTGACACCTGTTTAGGGTGGAGAGATTCCCAGACAGAGCTGGAAAGAGCTACCCAAGGAGAGATCACCTCTGGCTACAGGGTAAGAGACAAGGCATGAAGCAGGGCCCCACTTCCCACACCGGTGCCGCCAGCCACAGGGTCTGTGTCCACAAGAATACTGGGCGCGTCTCCTCTGTCTCACAGGTGAAAGTATTGTTCTCTCTGGCTCTGGCAGCCTTTCTATCCAAGGAGAGCGACTCAGAGAAAATAGCTGGGGAGGAAGGAGGGGGCCCGTGACAACAGCACAGTGCATTCTGGGAAGTGTAGTCCTCCCAAGTAGTTTCATAGGCTGGTGGGAAGAGGATGGACATTGACAGCATCGTCATGTTCTTCTAGGGGTGAGAGATTTGGAGATCCGGCCAGAGGGCAGAGGAAGAGGAGGAGGAGGAGGAGGGGCCGCACAACAGAGAAACAGAGTGTAAGATTCAGGAAGGCAAGGCCATATCCACCTTGTTCTTAGCTTTAGTCTCAGCTCAGTACCCAGAATATTGGATGGAGGGATGCATGGATGGAAACTGGGAATTGTAATAGAAACTGGGCTTCAAACAGATTTGAGAGGCTATTTCCCCCAAACAAGTAAACAGAGAATGGCTGTCCAAGCAATGCATGTGCCCCACCTGTGAACAAATCCCAGCTCTTCATGGACTGACTGAACGGACTGTTCAACTCTGAGTACAGGGAGGTGGGGGACACAAGATAATACAGTGTTTCTTTAAGTGCAGAAATTAAATTGAGGAACAGCATTCAGAAGCTTCAGGAGCAGCACAAACTTCTACTCACGAGCTCATCTGGTCTCCAGAAGAAAAATTCCAGGAAGCCATTTAGCAACCTCAAAAGAGGGCAGGAAGATACAGCCTCTATTATACAAACGCCGAAGTCACAAGGAGAGAACAAACTAACGGAAAAAAGGCAAGTTGGTTTTAAAAAAATGGTATAAAAAAAAGGACAGGATGTGCTCAAAACTGTAGGGAAATGTAAAAGGTAGTGATAAAAGGAATATCCACATTGGTTGCAATAGAACATAAAATCAGTATTGTAAAAAGAAAAAAAAAGTCAGTTCTGTACAAAACAAACTGAAGAATTTTTTTTCCCAGAACGCAAAGGAAATGGGAAAACATGAAAACGGAATCGACAGAAGAGCAGGCCAAGATGCTAGGTGTTCCTGAAGAAGAAACTAGAACAAAAGCCGTAGCAGAAAAGAAACTATAAACAAAGGTTGATTGGCAGGGCAGGGGAAGAAAACTTCCCTCAGCTCCAAGAGACACACAGGAAGGTCCGCACTGCTCCAGGCAAAATGGGTTTTAAAGCCCAACAACAAGCTGACACCCTCTAACAATACATTTACACAGCAAAGAAAGGATAAAGTCCTACAACGCTTTAAGTGGGAGGAGGGTGTCTCCGATAAAGGAGCATAAATAAAGCTGCTCTCAGCTCCTCTGTGACCACATTTCCAAAGACACCCCTGGACCGCTATGTAGAAAATGCCGAGCCCATTCTATGTGGCCAGGCTGTCTTTCATGAGTGAAATCGATCGATATACATTGCTCTACAGACAAGGGTTCAGGATATTTACCAATCAAGTGCTTAAAAGACGTACTCCAACTGCCTGAAAGATTAAAACAATTACAGGTGAAGAATGAAGGCCTCGAGGTAAAAAGGACCAGGGCTGAACACTGAAAGCAGCTTTTTAAAAAATGTGTAAATAATCATCGTAAACGTAGTTACAGAACATGTGTAAGGGTCACTATTCTCAATACATAGTGTAAAAAAAAAAAAAAAAAGAAATAAAAACCCGGATCACAAATTCCAGAAAATACTAGAAAAGATCAGGAGGTAGGAGAAGAAAAGTGTGGACCCTGAGAGAAAGGAAGCAGAATCCCACTCTCCCTTCCCATCCTGATAAAGTCCCCTTCTTCCTCTCCCCCTTCCTGCCAAGACCTTCAGGTACCTACGCAATTCGCTACCATCCTCTGGCATCTGGCATTTGTCCTCCTCTATTTCCTACAGAAGGACGGGTTTCCAGCCAGAGGGACCACGGCAGAAGGGAAGGGTCCTTGGAGACCACAAACTTTCTTCCACAGGGAGCCCTGAGCCCTGAAATCCATGAAGGCAGACAGGGTGGGCCCAAAGCCCTTTGCTGGATGAGGGAAAGCTCAGGAACGCAGGGCTTCTAGAAGATCTCATTTGTTCCTCCTGTTTGCCTTTGGAAGCCCTCAAAGCCAAAGCTGGGCTCAGCACTCAGAGAAGACTGTCACTATCACCCACCTGAGTCTGAGCTTTTCTGCTTCCCTTGATCCACTCTGGTTGGACCCCGTGTGAAAGGGGGTCCAAACCATAAGGCTCACCTCTAGCTTTTACCCGTCAGGAGCCGTAGAGCCACAGGATGTCTTTCTCCCTTTCACTTCTCTACGAGCAGAACTTCTCAGTAAATGTGACCGACTCGTCAGAGGTTCTGCCAGAACTCTCCATGCGTACACTCACACCCCTCTTTCTAGAAATCACCTGGTTGGCAGGGCTGCTTCTTTGAGTTCATTTTATTTTATTTTATTGTACCACATTTACTCTTTTTTTTTTTAAATTTATTTTTTACTGAAGTATAGTTGATTTACGATGTTGTGTCTTTGAGTCCATTTTTAAGGAAATTTCCAAACCAGGCTCTAAGCACTTAAATGCAGAAGCTCCCAGGACTCTTCTAAACCTGATACCCAAGTGTCCTCAGGCCTCATTGCTCAGAGTAGATGGATGGATGGATGGATGGATGGATGGATGGATGGATGGATGGATGGGGTACCTTTCACAGCAATGATCCACATCCCTCTGGCTTGACTCCCCCGCTTGATCATGCCAGACCCGTACCCACCCCATCCCCGAGAAGCTCCCAGGATGATATCTACCGGTGGCCAGAGGGTGACGCACCCGGACTCGCCAGCCCCGTTCCCCATGAGCGTCTGCCTTGCTTCTCCTTGCCTGCATCAGTGACCTTTCGCAATCCCCCCACTGGCTCCAGCACTGTCCTCCATCCATGACGCTGCTGGAGGAAGCCTCACGCCCTGGCTGCCACTGGTACCCACTCCGAGAGGTGGACATCAGCGCCGTGGGGGTTTTCTCCCGGCACCCACAAAGCTGTCAGCCCTGGGCCTGGAGGCTGAACCGCTTTGAGCGCTGCAGGCGTGTCTGGCTCCTGAAAACTCAGCGAGAGTCCTGGCCACTCTGAATATCCATCAGCAAGCCCCCCGGGGCCTCCCTGGGGGCCAATCAACTCACTGGGCATGTTTCTTAGGACTGAATAGGCAGAGGACACAGAACAATAAACTCTGTATTTTCTGACCCTGAAAAGGAAGGGAGTGATCTGGTGAACCAGGAATTTTGATTAACACAATTACAATGTAGCCCATGCCGGGATACAGGAAGTCAACCCTCGCAGGAAAACTTGCTCAACTGGAAACCACGGGGTCTCCAGCGGGGCAAGGATGGACGAAAAGCTTTGCAAGTGATACTGCGTGCGAATTACAAGAAAGCGTTGGATGAATGAACCCTCCTGGTTCAGAGGCCACTTCATGGCCTTGAAGCGTCTGGGGGTCAAGCAGTAGAGGGTAGAAAGTGGCTTCTACGTGGGCCCGGCACGCATTCCTGCATGGGCCCCACTCCACCAACCCTGGAGGAAAGAGATTTGATTATTGTTTCACCTGTCATACAGATATAAGACGGGAGGGCCAATTCACAGGGTTTAAGAGGAGACAATGCAAGGAACGAGGAACTCTGGATGGCTGGTACTTTTCCTGGCGACACCATCCAGCATGACAGGGACCCGAGAGATGCCCTCTCTTCAGCATCTCCTGGGAGAATCTCCACATTGACCGAACAGCATAAACATGCCACTGAATATCACAGTCACTCTTGCTGTTTATGAGGTTTGGAGCAGGTACCCAGAGGCCTCATGGCCGTGCTGAGGACCACAGGGGGAAAGGGGTTCCCGTGGATGTTCCTGAAATACAGAGAACAGCTCCGGGAGTAAGACGGGAAGCCACAGCTGCTTCCCCACCTTGGAGTCTGGAGGGGCTTGGGGAACCCCAGAGAAAGCCCCTAACTTTTGTCCTGTTTCTCAGGTGTGTCTGATCCCGATGTTTCGGAGCTATAAAGGAAAAGGCAGTGAGCTCCCGGCAGCCCGTTCCAACTTCTGGCTTCTGAGCAGGAAAAACCCAAGTGATTCTGCTCACTTGTGATTAACAAAGACATTTTTATTCAGACTCAGCTTCCTGATGGGCTGTTGAGAATGTTGGCTCCCTTCCTCCTACCCCTCCCCTAGCAGATAAAAATAGCAGGGGCTGTTCTGACATCCTACCTCCACGTCGGGAGCTTCGGCAGAAAGCACAGGGGTCTAGGCTTAAAGACACTGTTCCCAGGCAACGAGCTGTGATTTACGCAGTCCTCTTTGCCTCTCTGGATGTCTGTCTCCTCGTCTGTAAAACCAAGGGCTGCCAGCCCTCAAACACTGGGGTTCGGACTTCCCTGGTGGCGCTGTGGTTAAGAATCCACCTGCCAATGCAGGGGACACGGGTTCGAGCCCTGGTCTGGGAAGATCCCACATGCCGCGGAGCAACTAAGCCCGTGCGCCACAACTACTGAGCCTGCACTCTAGAGCCCACGAGCCACAACTACTGAGCCCACGTGCCACAACTACTGAAGTCCATGCGCCTAGAGCCTGTGCTCCGCAACAAGAGAAGCCACTGCAAGGAGATGCCCGTGCACTGCAACGAAGAGTAGCCCCTGCTCGCCGCTACTAGAGAAAGCCCGCGCACAACAACAAAGACCCAAGGCAGCCAAAACTAACTAAATAAATTTATATAAAAAAGACCACTGGGGTTCCACAACCTGAGGCACATCTTTCATAACAGAACCCAAAACTTCCGCAAGGGAAATTTCAAGGCATTTAAATGACCAGCGCAAACTTGCAAAAGCAGCTGCTACATAAAGAGGTGGCAGAGACCTCCTGACGAGGAACATAAACGGTCATGAAACATTACCCTTTTTTTTCCTGCATGATTCCCCCAAACTCTTTTGGGGTCCAAAGAGGAAGCAGTCTGAAACTCTTTCAGTTTCATTCACTCCAGACTCAGGATTGGTGGGAAAGACACCAGTGAAGTGATTAACAAAAATTGTAGGTCATTAAGTTTATGCCCAAACCAGGATACTATTATAAATTGTGGGCATTAGACCTCAAACCACTATTAGAGACTGAACACTGAATTCTCCTCCCTTTTGCTACAGGGCACTGCTCTGGCCTCTTTAGGGCTGAAATGTCCCTATTTGTGAGAGGAAGGAGTTGGGGTAAAGTTTCACAATTTCCATAGTTGTAAAGGATCTCAAGATACATCCTAGGAGAGGAAAAACCAAACAAACAAAAAAATGCATCCTACATTTTCTATACTAGTTTACCTCTATAATGATATCAATTATCCTGCCCTAGAAGATGTTTTTTGCAGGACATTTTGAGGCTCACTCACCAGAAACACTCTCCCTAGGGAGCTCCTGGTAGGGTGAAGACCCCTCTAGATGATGCCGGGTCCAATTTCCCTTTGCAGAGGAAAAAGGCTGGGAATAAGACAGTTTTGCCAACACTTGGTATTGGGAGGGGCAAAAAGAAACACGGCCTTTCTTTAGTATTAAGGTGCAAAACCCCAAAATGCCTATGCCATTTCTGGCACTTTCATAAGTTGTTATGACTCCAAAGAAAACCCCATAACCAAATTTCCCAAGCATTCTGTTCTGTTCGAAATGGATTTAAAAGGCTCAGAAGTGAGGCAGGGAGTTGAAAGTTGCTAGCCCGGGGAAGTCAGAGGCTTGGGTACCTCATGGAAAGCAGCCTGCCCGCCAGAAAGAAACTTCAAAGACAGGTGACACAGCTGTTGCCCACAGCTGCTCCGGGAGCAAAAGCGGGCTTCCTCGTGGGGAGTGGGTACCGTTTTAAAGGGAGGCAGACTAGAGCTCATTAGGGCACAAAGATGGGTGTCTCTGACGGCCGGTCTCTGGCCGAGGTCCAGCTGATCCAGCTTTACGGACGCTACTTGCAGGCCTGCAGGCACCAAAAGAAACCCGGGGCAGCCAGTCTTCTCACCATGGAGACGCATTCCGCTTACTCTGCAGCGCCAACGGCCTGGGCTCCCAGGGATTCCAATCAAAGACTCCTGACTCTGCGAGCTGGTTCCCAGAGATCCCTAGTTGGCCCTGAACCATGAGCACCGGGGGGAGATTAAGGCTAAGAGGGACTGGTTCTGTTTCTATGAGTCAGAAGGGGTGCGATTCCAACCAACCCAAGTCAGCTGCCATTTCTGGAGCCTGAGCTCCTGGTGCACATAAAACTTAGACAAACGGGACAGCCGAGGACACGGCCGTCGAGGTTTCGGATCTACCACCGCTCTGGGGTACCATGCAGAGAACACGGACTCAAGAGCTGCCTCTGTCTTGCTGTGAGATCTTGAGCAACGTACTTCATCTCTGCTGGTACAGAATTTCCTCATCTCAAGAATACGGAAGTTGGACCCGAGGGTCTCCAGGGTTGTTCTTGTTTGTTGGTTTATTTTTTGTTTGAAAGGTATAGCCTAATGCTCAATGATTCTGGATGTTAGTATCTCTCTTTTAAGGACGTGCCGTTTTTGTCGGAGGAAAAAAGGCGCATTTCAAGTGCAGACACGGGATTCAGAGGCGGTCCTGGAACGCTGCCCGGGCCCCCAAACACCTGGGCTTCTGCCTCGCTACCTTGGAGCTCAGCGCCTCCGCCTCTCACCACGGGGAGTTCTGGTGAGTTCTTCTGTCCTGATGGCCTGTGTCCGCCCCTTCCCTGTCACTCCCAGAGCCACGCACGGTTGCTCTCTATTTTGCCAAGAACCGGACGTCCACCTGGCGTCCTGGGATTCCCTGTATCTGAAGTCAGAATTCTCCCCGCACCCAAAGCAGGCTCCGGAAGAACAGTTCCAGACCTGCTGGCACACGGCGCCTCTGCTCATCACTCACGCTGCATCCCGCCAACGGCCCGCACCTCATACGCCTCAGCCTCTGCCAAGAGCTTTACCGGGCTCCTCCCCGCTCCCTGAATGCACCTCAGCATTCATCCCCTTGCTAATCCCGTCCTCCCCGTAAACCTCCCTGCCGCCATCAGCAGCCAGGGCCACACCTGCCCAGTGCTCTGCAGCCAGGTCGTGGGCAGCTGTAGCTGTCAGCACTGGATTGACTGGTCTGGGTTCTTTACAACAGCCATCATCCCAGCGTGGTCCCTGCACCAGCAGCCCAGGCGTCCTTTGCAAGCTGGTCTGAAACGCAGGGTCCCAAGCCCCACCCTAGAGCCAGGCTCTACGTCCGAAAGGTCCCCGGGCGATTCAGAGGCACGTTAGGCTCTCTGAGAAGCCCAGCTGGGAACCAGGTCACTTGGCTGGTCAGAGGATGCTCCGGGAGGATAAGCACCGTCTCTGCTCCTGGTACAGGTTCAGGCCTCGATCGGAAGCCACGCCACAATCAGAGAGGCTGATTTTGACCCAGCCAGTGGGATAGAACGTCCTGGAGGAAGGTTTTGTGCAGAGACAGACGGGACTTTCCACAGAAACTGGACCTCCTTGGGCTGTCCAGAACCTCAACAAAGCGGTCACTGAAGTCTGAGCTGATCCCTCTTGGTCCCTCTTTCCAAAGAAGGGGAGAGTCTAACTTCCAGAGGCAGGACGGTTGGCAAAATAAGGCAATTCTCCTCCTAAGTCTCAGGAGAGCGTCCATCATCTTTAGGGCGGCCACGGCTGCCACCACCAAACTGGACAGAAACATCCAGCCCAGCCTGGAACCCCAGTGCAGATACTGGATTAACTGGGCAGATACTCAACAACCTTCTGGGGAACTGTGTCCTTTAATGGGCTTTTCACCATCCAGTGTCCCATCTGGAACTGGGCCGTGGAGTAGAAGGGAGGTGGGTGGGTAGAAGCCAAGCTCTGGATGTGGGACAAGTTACTGGCAGAGGCAGATCTGGACTCCAATCCCCACCATAGAAAAATCCACATGTCACCACTCTTCTGCTTCTCCGTCACACTGACCTGAACTGCTTCCCCAGGGAACCAAGCGGGAGCCAAGGCCCTTTCCCTCCACAAACATCCCCTTTTCAATCTTTTGCCCCCTCTCCTTCCTGGTTTCTCCAACATCAGCCCACATCTTCTCCCCTCCTCTTGCCTCGGGCCCGGGAAAGGTGCCCCCAACACACCAGACTTTGTAAGCTCAGCAGTTGGGAGCCCGTATCTCGGAGGGTTCTCAGAACCGCCTCTTGAAAATGCTCAGGCCATCTTAGGAGCATGCGGAGAAAGGCAAGCTGCACACACGCTGGCAGGTAAGCAGAACGATTCTTACCATTGGAGGAGGGCTCATCTTCTCTGGGGGCCGCTAACTCAGAGTCGTGGGTCCTGTCTGCAGTGCCCGGGCTGCTGGCCAGGCCCCTGCCAGCTTCCTCTCCACGGGCCCCTCTGCGGGAAATGAGGCCCAGGCGAACAGCTACCCCAGGGTCAGAGCTCTGGGCACCCCGGAGGATGTTTCTGTGGCTTTTCTCATCGCTGTTCTTTCACAAAGAACCCACTACATTGCACAGTTCCTTCCAAATCTGCTCCAGCTCCTGTGGGGAAATCAACGATGCCTTCTGGACTTTCCAGATACAAAGGATCTGGGGGCTTGCTTTCTTTCTTTCTCTCTCTCTCTTTCACTCTTTCTTTCTTCCTTTCCTTCTCTTTCTCTCTTTCTTTCTTTCTCTTTCTTTTTTCTTTTTTGCACGCTCTCTTTTTCTCCTTCCTCAGCTAAAAAAAGTTGACTGAGGTCACGACATACAATGGCCAAGCCTGTGTCACTGACCAGATGCCTTCCACCCCCAGGCCTGCGGACAAGAGCTCCTTTGTCCACTGTATTTTAGGCGGGACTCCCTGGGCCTGCCCAAGCCCTGCTGGGGAATGTTCCGCCAACTTCTTCCCATCCCAAAGTCACAGCTCTGGCCCCGGCTCCGGCCCCAGCTGTGCGAACCCAAGGCCAGATAAAAACCAACATAAAAAGGATGGAGAATGCTCCCCCAAAGAACCACTGTGCTGGACTCGTTCAGGGCTGGAGAGCTGCTGCCCCCAAAAGGGCAAGATGAGGGTCCCCTGCCTTCACTCAGCCCCTGTCACCTCCAAACCTGGACAGACAGCGGGAAAAGAGGAGGCAATGCCGGGCATCTCAGATGAAAACAGGCTGGGGATCACCAAGCTGTTAGGTTCACGGGAAGAAAGGACTGGACCCTGAGAGCCACACTGCCTCCACCAAGGAAATGAGTTTCAGCAAGGACTTGGCTCCTTGGTGAATATATCCTATCCCTCCGCTTAGAAAGCTTTTCGGAGCAGCTGAAGGTTTAGCACTTGAAGTGCCCTGCATTTCTGGGTTTGCTTTCAGATGCAAACCTTTGGGATTTTAGGAACTGATTCTTTACATCAAAGTAAATATGGTGTTCTGGAGCAACAGAGGTCCTGAGGACTGCATGGTTTCCTATAAACTATCACTTCTCTCAAACGCATGGATGAAGTGTCTACTTAGGAAGGTTTCAATGCCAGCTCCGTGGGTGGGGGCCAGGCCATCAGTACTGTCATTTAGGGACAGAGTCAGTTCAGGGTCAGGGCTTTGCTGGTTCACCACTGTGATACGTAGGGCAAGGCCTCTAAGCTTCAGTTTCTTCAAGTGTAAAACGGAGATTATCTTTCCCAAAAGGTTATTGTGAGGATTAAAGGGGAAAAAAGCAATCCATGTAAACACTTAGTATAGTGCGAGGGTGATGTGAGTTATTACTGTTGATGTTGTTACTATCAGCAGGGGCTGAAAGAGTAGGTGCTGCAGTTTCCCTGGACACGAAACTGTTTAGACTCAACAACAAAAACAAACAACCCAATTTTAAAACGGGCAGAGGACATTTCTCCAAAGGAGATTTACAAATGGCCAATAAGCACATGAAAAGATGTCATGTGTCACCAGTCATTAGGGAAATGCAAATTCAAACCACAATGAGATAACACCTCACACCTATTAGGATGGTTACTATCAAAAAAACAGAAAAGAACAGATATTGACGAGGATGTAGAAAAATTGGAGCCCTTCTGCGCTGCTGATGGGAAAGTAAAATGGTGCAGGTGCTATGAAAAACAGTAAGGCAATTCCTCCAAAAATTAAACATAGAATTAGCATACGATCCAGCAATCCCACTTCTGGGTATATACCCAAGAAAATCAAAAGCAAGGACTCAAACAGATATTTGTACACTCCTGTTCATAGCAGCATTATTCACCATAACCGAAAGGTGGGAACAACCCAAGTGTCCAGAGATGGATGAATGGATTAAAAAAATGTAGTCTATACGTAGATCTATACATATGCTTAAATCTACATTTGTAAAATGGTCCCAAACCAGCCACTAAGAGAAGTGAGCACTGTACGTATCCAGAGGCGAGAGTCCTCCAGGGGCTGCTGGGTTATCTTCTCCCTGGTGTGGGAGGGGATGCCAGGTGCAAGCTCACCCCCTGAACTGTGGGACCAGCCATGCCCTGGAATACACAGCAACGTCCTTCTCTGCTCCTGGAAATGGGCTCCCACCCAGGAGAAGATGAGAACAAAACTTCATCTGCATCTAGACAGCCAAGACCCTCATCTTCAGGCCCTCTGGTTTTGTGGAATTAAAATGGCGATGGAAGCTTTCACAGCCCATGACTTCTTGTTTTTAATGACAGCAAAGAGGGGACGGTTTTCAGGCCCTTCAGCCTTGACACCACTCTGACCCTGCAGCACCCAGACGAGTAGATACAACCACAGAAAATAATGCCCTGCTGTAGGCAATACAGGAATCACCGTCATGATGGTTCTCTGTAAGGCCTCCAGCCAATGGCGAGGGGCCTTTCTGGCCCATTACAATCCAGGAGGCTGATCTGCGCTGACCTGAACTAAAGCAAAACAAACCAGTACTGCAGAGGTTTTATTCTTTAGGATTCACCCAAGTTAACATTTCTGGGTGTGTTAAGACTCGCATATACATTCCAATGGGTTTACTGTTTGGGGTTATCCTAGCGTTCTAATCCAGAAGTCACTTCTGTTCTGCTTTACTGATAGTCCTCTATCATCACAGTTGGCTGGGGAAAAGCACAAATTGTTCACCTCCTTTTTTGTCTCTGAAAACAGGTACGTTTCTAACTATGCGGCCCCATGGACAAACAAAAGACATCAGGAAACCCATGATCCAAAAGCAAAAAGACTGGCAATCATTTCCACTAAGCTTCATTTTCCCGAGCTGAATGGAGTCAGATGCAACCATCCCTCCTGTGATTATTCTTTGTTTCAGCTGAGTTGAAAACTGTCAACCAAAAATAGGCCACGTTCGCTGTGGGACCTCATCCTCCGTTGGACAAATTGTGTTGTCTTATAACGATAATTAAGAGAGAACATCTGGGGATGGCGATGACTCACTTCTTCTAAATGCTTCAGAGGAATGAAGGGAAAAATTATTCACCAGCCCGTGCAGTCTCCAGGGTACAGGGTCTCAAAGACAGCCCCACCCCCTGATACGCAGACCCTTGGCTACACAATCAATCAGCAACTAATAACTAATCAAGTTCATAACTAATCAAGTTACTAACGACTGCTTTCCTGAATGCTGTAGAAGATACAGGCAAGTCTCATATATAGGACTTGACTTCTAAAATTTGGAAGATAAGGCACAGACAAACACAAGTGTAAAAAAAAAAAAAAAAAGGAATAACCATACAGAGGACTCTGTAAGGAATGCTGACTGATAAGTAGGTAGACAATAAGAGCTTTCAGAGTCCTGAGGAGGGCAGAGCCCTTTCAGTTGGGACAGGCAAGGGCAGTTCCTCAGAAGATACAGAATTTGCCCGACAGCAGGGATGAAAAGAAAGGGCTTGACCACAGCAGAAGGACACTGAGTAAGAAGCAGAATAAGCCTTGGCAACTGATGAGACGTGGGGGGAATGGGAGAAAGTAAAAGTCAACTCCAAAGGGAACAAGAGAAGCTAGAACCAGTTGCCCAGCGATCCAGCTATGGTGGGAGCCATTTGCGGGGACGTGGTGGAGTTTGTTGTCTGCGTATCCGAGTTCAAAGTGGTCACTGGGCAACTGGGGTGAGTCTGGCCCTTGACACATGGAGTTGGAGCATCTGCATGGAGATGGTGGTGAAATCCTATAGGTCAATGCTGAGTTCATGCAGAAAGGATGCACAGTGGAACCTATTGGCGGGGGGTGGGGGGGTGGGGGGGGTGGGTGCATTCAAGTAGCAGGAGAATGAATCCATCCCACCCCCCATGCCCTCCATTCACGCAGGCAGCACCCCCTGGGCCCCTCTCAGTACTCTTAAAGGCAAAACAAACAAACAAACAAAAAAACAAAAACAAGTCTTAATCTGTTTCCCCTCCAAACCAGTCCAGTACTTCATACTCAGGGAGTACATGATGGGGAATGAACAGATGTGGGTTCTGAGAATCAGAGTCACAGGAAGCAAACGAGGATGGGATCTTAAGAAGAAATACATAGTTCAGTGTCCACACGAGATAATGAAGAAAACGCTTACTGACTACAGAGAGGTTTCCCCGCTAATCTCAGAAAGGAATATGGAAGCAAGGTGGGCGTGGAAATCTGAACACAGGCACACAAGGCGCTGGGGCGTGTGAGGAGGCACAGGGAAGCAAGGGAAGACATTCAGAGAGATGCCCATTCAGAAGAAAGCAAGAAAGGGACGGGGCTGTATGTAGGTGGTGGCCGGATCTGGCCCACCAGGCCAAGCGATGGCCCCTGGAAAGTGACTGGCAGCCAGTTTCTTGCACTCAATGTGGTGGGGTCCAAGGCCCCTCATAAGGTTTCTATGTGTCCCCATCATAAAAGAGTCCCAAGGTCAAGTGGACATATCAGAAATGGCACCTGGTTTCAAAAGCCTCCTTACAGGCCCCATTCCAGACCTACGGGATCCCCTCCTCAGCGTCTCCCAGACCTCAGTCACTCACGTTCTGCTATCAGAAACTTTCCCACTGTCATGCCTCAGCTACACTATGATTTACTTGTTTTTTAACTGACTTACATGGAACTTGAATTAAGCCTGGCCCTAAGCAGTAATATCTATGAAACCATGGATTTGATTGGGTTGGGGTTTTTTCTTTTTTTCTGTTACACGCAAAACTAAATGGAACTTAAAAACTGTTATCTCCACGTGATCTAAGATCATCTCGCATATCCTCAGTCGTAAACTCAGCCCACTTGGAGAAACACAGTCTCAGGCTACATGTAAAACTATCACACAGCATCCAGGCAATGGTTTACGAGGTTCTTTTTTCAATCCCAGAAAACCAAACTTGAATTTGTTACTGACCACATACCCACAACTGCAGGAGTGAGGTCCCCAGTGTGGACCTGAATCACCACGGGGAGGACCAAGAGGACAGTTAAAGGGATGCAGAGGGACTTCCCGTGGAAACGGGCACCGGGAGGTAGCCCTGTGGACACCTCTGTCAAATCCCGGTTAAAGTGGCACTAAGAGGGAAAGATAAGACTTACCACGCTACAAAAAAAGCAAAAATAGTGTAGACAATCAGAATCTAAGGGAAAAACCCTCCAGAACCTTTAAGGCCAGTGGAGTAAACGGAGAAAATTTTACAAAACGGAGACTAATTGTGAAAGGGGAAACAGCACTTCACACCTTCACTGCTCTCTGTGTCTAATTTGAGATGCACTTGGCACCTTGGCCCTTCTCAGACCCCGATGTGAGATACAGGATCTGCACCCACCCGAGCACTAAACAGCCAGCCCCTGTGGCTCAGAAGCCGCCCGAGATCTGCCCCTCTCTCCCTACCACCCATTTCCGCACAGAGATTCCTGGAAAACAAGCCAGCGGGCAGCGCAGGCGGGTGCAGGGCCTGGGGAGGGGTGTTAGTCATTCAGAGAGGTACGGATCGCACAGGTCAAGTCCGGAGAATGTCCTGGCAGCAGTGCGTGGGGATGGGGCCAGGAGAACTGTGATTTCTCACGCACTCCACCCATTCGGAATACCAGCGAGCCAGGCAGTAAAAGAACGATGCACCAGGTGACAGCCGATTTGAAAACAAGAACAGGACTGGGAGATGTATGTACCACTGAACCTACAGGTGAGCAAATGTGAAAAGGACTCAACCTTCCCCCAAGGGCACAGAGTGCCAAAGCCAGTGACAGATGACCTATACTCTTCTGGTATAATGCAGTGTCTACACAGATCCTACCTTGTTAAGAATGAGTTTGAAAAGCCAGGGCGGGGGGGTGGTGGGCAGGGGGCGGAACACATGGGAAATGAGTGAGGAAACACCATCCTAAAGGCTCAAAGGAAGAGCACATCTCAGAAAGTAATTCGGAATATAATTTAAAATGTCAGGAAACTGCTAGAATGTAAGAAGTTGTGACCTCTTAGAGAGAGGAACAGAAAATTCGTAATGGAAAAAAACCAGGCAAAAGAGAAAGGTTGATATAAAGAAGAAAATAGATAAGGTCAGTATTATATGAAAATTGCTCATTTAAAGCCACATTAACAGTTGTGGATAAATAAAAATATTAAAAGTTAAATCAGTAAAGTGCAGAGTAAACCTAAAAGGATCTCTCCAAATTGCAAACTAAAAAAAGCAAGGAAATAATGAATCAATGTAGGTTTAAGTAGTATTCCATCAGAAAAGACCAGATCAAATACACTAAAATCAACAATTAATGACAAAAATAATAAAACATAATAAAAAATCATGCACACCAACAGGCAAAGAGAAAAGTTATCTAGGAAATCACTCCTTCCTCAGACTTTTCCTCTACTCCTACTAACAGCTAGAGAACACTTCCCACTAGAATAAAAGCTCTGTGAGGCGGGGACTTTGTTTTGCTCACAGCTCATCAGGACTGGGCATCGCCCGTCTGAAAGTGCTAGAAGACAAATGCCACTGAGGTCAAAGCTTCAGGGGGTATGGCCATCATCTTGTTCATCCCTGTGGGTGTCTATAAACATTTGTTGAACGATGGAACAGGCTGAGCTGCAAATATGAGTTTCTGTCCAAAAAGGTTGACATCCAAGACATACATATCCAGCCAAGTCATATTACTCTTTGACATGAAAGAAACAGGAAGGTTCTTGTAGGCATGCAAGTGAAGACACCACCCACTTACTGTTCAGACACTGAGAGAGAAACCAAAATTAGGAAGATTATGCTGGGGAAGTAACCGTATAAATGCATTGCTTAGTACACTCCCCCAACTCAGAAATGCAGCAAAGTGTACTGCCTGGGGTTAGGGTTAGGGTTGAGGTTTGGTGCCGAGTGTTTCCCTTGGTCCTCCTCTGCTGCTTCCCTCCCATCCTGGAACCAGGAGACATGTTTCTCCTGCAATATCCAAGGCCAGTACAGACGAAGCCTCCAGCCATGTGTGGGGCGCACTCGTAACTGCTGCTTCCTTTTCTGTCCAAGCACATGCCGACCGTGGAGGGACTGTTCAAGCTTTGTGGATCCTGTGCTGGGAGAGTCACCGAACAAAAAGTCTTTGTTTCCTTTGTCCACCCGAGCAATGCTGCACGATGCAGAACATCATAGCGGCCACTTTCTCTGCCAAAGAACTTGAGTGATGATTTTCCGTGTATTTAAAACTCATACTGAATGAACCAAGTCTTCCCCCACCCCCTCAAAACAGGAAAGACTAATCAACCACCCAGTAGCCAATGCTTTCTGCCATCAAAACCCTCTTTTATATCATCTTCTAAACCCTCTTTTATATCATCTTCTAAGAGTGGTTCCTGTTTTAGAAACGAGAGTACGCAGCATGAGCTCAACTATGGAAAATAATGCTCTCCCCGCCCCAAGCCAAGCACGAAGGAAACACATGAAAATGTTAACAAAAGTTATCTTTGTACTGTGGGATTGCTCTGGCTGTTGTAATTGTATTTCTTTTATCACGTTTAAAATTTTGAGTTTTGAATTTTAAAAATGAAAATTTTAATTTTTCTTTATTTTAAAAATGTATTTGTAAACACTGCCCTTCCCCTGAATCAGCATGTACAATTCTAAGTATACCATATGATTCCAATTATGTAGACAAATATGCACCGAAAAAAAAAACAAGACAAGCATGCTAAATATTTTTTCTTATTTCTGATTTTCTGTATTTTCCAAGTTTTCTATAATGAGCATATTCATTTTAGTGCATTCTTTTAAAAAAATCTTTAACTTGGATTCCATTATGAGCTAATACATGAATATATAGCCTTATGTAAAATATTTAGATAATATTTGCTAATAAAATCCCCCTTGACATATCCCATTTCACTTGCCATCCCCTAAAATGAACATTGTTTATCAGATTAAGGTTCACTGTATTTTCTTTCAAATGGCAGGGAGACTTGGGGGGGGCAGGGCTTTATTTTTAGGAAAACGAATTGAATTAAGACAAAATGATCAACAGTAAAGAACTTAACCAATGCAGCGCTGACACAAAAATTAGGGATGGAAGGGATCGTAGAGATCACTTGATCCCATGTTGCCATTTTACAGATGGGGAAACCGAGGCTCAGAGACAGACGGGGGTTGGTTGGACACCAAGTCTCCCAGTCCTAATGCAGAGTCTTCTTCTCCTCGCTCTTTGGCCCTAAACCTTGGTGCTGATGTTGCCATCATGGCTGGAGGAGTAGCTCTGGCCAGATGGCATGGCAGAAGCCAAGCCCCACTCAGGACCCCTCCCCAGGCTGACCCCCACAAGGCTCCGTGCAAGGCGACCTTTGCCAATAAGTCTGGCTCTCAGCTCAACCATGAGCCACTTCCCATCTGTTTGTGGCCAGTGAGCCCCAGCGAAGGGGGGCGGGGGTGACCCAGGGAGGAAACATCTGTGCACACAAAGAGGAGTCATAAACGCACTTGATTTTCTCTTTTGGCAAATCCTCTTCTGCTTATTTTTTTTTCCACTCATTGAAATGCAAAGCTCCGTTCCAACAAGGGGGCCTGGAAGATTCCAGAGGCTTCGAGGAACCACAGCCTCTGGTCTGCAGCAGGGGCTCCCAAAATAAGGTATGCACGACGCGTAGGGGTGTGGGTGGGGATTAGAAACAGAAGAGGCAACCCTCACTAGCCACTCGAATGCCCACAGACATCCCTTTGCTTGTCTCCAAACCCAGCTTCTAACCTTCAGCCAGGGCAGAGGAAGTTCAGGTATAGGTTCTACCTCTTACCAGCCATATAATCTCAGGCAAGTCACTTCACTGCTTTGAACCTCTTTTCCTTTTCCACATGTAAAAATGGAAATACCACCACCCACTGCACAAAACTCTTGCAAAGGCTAAATACGAGGGCCGAGATGATGGAAGAAACTCCGTAAGCATTAGCTGTGCTCCATACCGTCCCATCTCCGTTAAATCACTGAGCAACCTTTAGGAAACTCATCAGCTGAGGACCCCAATGCTGAGTCACTCGTGCTGCACGGCCTGCGGGCTAACCTCTCGGAGTGACACCTTCTGAACTTCCTGACACAGACCGGAGAAAGAGGAACAGCATGTGACTTGGAATCAGGCCACTCTGTGGGCAAGACTGGGGTTTCGGGGACCAGCAGAAGGGGCCAGAGAACATCCGCGTCCACCGGGGCTGCTGGGAAGCTGGTGACCCCCTGCAAACCAGACCGAGAAACAGACAGCCGTGCACAAAGAGCCGTGAACCGACCAATGCAAAGCCTGGCAACCTTCCTAAAGCAGCCCGCATGTGACTTCATCTGAATTGTTGCCACCAGCAAGGACACCCCAAGAGAACACTCCCAAGCCCGACTTCAAGCTCCTAGAAATGAGACAGGTTGGATAATCAGGAGGACAAAGGACAAGATTTCTTTTTCCCACTGAAGTCGATTCCCACTGTCTGTACTTCACCATTAGCCCTCATCTTTTCCGTGGTTCTTCCTTGCTGAAGTGCTTTCTCTCTATGGTGGGCCAGTAACTTGTATCTGTTGTAGCTTATTTGACCTTTACAAGAATCCTGGGAGAGAAGTATTCATTTTATAATCAAATCATTTTTATTTTATAATCGAATAAACCAAGGTCTTACCACCAACGAGACAGAACTGGTTTGAACCTGGTGTCCCGTCTCCAAGGCCGATGTTTTGCTCCTGACCCCAGGCCATCATCCCTGAGTTCCTCCATGAATCAAGGCTCAGCCTGGGTTCAATGCTCCAGCCGGGAGGGGGGGTCCATCTTGCTCTGTCTGGTGGGCCAGGCTCCTCACTTCTTGCTGTCTCCCTGGGAGATGCAGCCCCCTACCCCACCAGCCCCACCTTCCCTCCCCCCGGTCGGATCCACTCATTACCTCCACAGCTGCTCTTGTTCGGGGGCCAGGGAGGAGTGGTCCTCACACACCGCTCACCTGAGCTTCCTGAGGACGTGAACAGTGTCCTACCCAAATCTGTCCCCAGACACAGAAAACATGCCCAACAAGCATGTGTTGAATCAGTGGAGTTCCTTCAGTCTCCAAGTAGGACTGTCAGCCCACTAAGAAAGCGGGTTTCTTACTTTCCCAGGGTCACCAGGGCCCCAAGGTGAGAGGAGAGGAAGAGAGAGAGGCAAGAAGGTAGAGGCAGAAGCACAGCCCGTGTGTTAATCTATTTTTCACTGGGAGGGGTCTTACATACCGAAATGCCCTCAGGGGCCCCCAAATCACAAACGCCGAAATGGGCTTGGGAAAAAAGTCATCAATGGCTCGGTCGAGGTCTCTGAAACAAGCCTCTCATGGGCCTAGGGCCCTCCAAGTAAATACACTCGGAAAAAATGTACTCTCTTGGCTCACTTAAGACTGTCCACTGAGGTCATTAAAGCCTTTAGCCAGAGAGAAAGTGGGCAGAAGCCAAGGGATCATCTATGATTACAGCAGCCTGAGTGACCAAGGGCAGATCTGAAATGTACATATGTGATTGGCTCTTACCTCTAAGTATTTAAAAAACTGGTAATTATTTTCACCTAAGAACTCCTAGCCCATGAATGCCTGGTCATCTTTGATAAGCTTGAGCAGCCAATTTGGTCCCTCTCCATGTGATGCCTTCCCCGGCCTTGTTTGCTAGGGTCACACACTGCTCCTCCCCTGGGAAGAGAGCCCGGTGACCATCTATCTCCCCAGGACTGTCAGAGGCACCAGGGCTCCTCCACCACTGTTGCACCAACGGGACCCACAGATGGAAGCACTGGACTAAAGCGAACTGGAATTTGCTGAGCTCCCGTAGCCAGAAGTACTCCTCCAGCCCTCAGAGCACGAACAGAACTCTGCCTGGAGTGGTGTCGGGTGAGAACCTCAACTCCTTCTCTTCGGCTAGGGATCCCCGCCTTTCCTCCCCTCTGGGTCTTAAAAGGATGGAAAGGGGGCTTCCCTGGTGGCGCAGTGGTTGAGAATCTGCCTGCTAATGCAGGGGACACGGGTTCGAGCCCTGGTCTGGGAAGATCCCACATGCCGCGGAGCAACTGGGCCCGTGAGCCACAATTACTGAGCCTGCGCATCTGGAGCCTGTGCTCCGCAACAAGAGAGGCCGCGATAGTGAGAGGCCCGCGCGCCGTGATGAAGAGTGGCCCCCGCTTGCCACAACTAGAGAAAGCCCTCCCACAGAAACGAAGACCCAACACAGCCAAAAATAAATAAAATAAATAAATTTAAAAAAAAAAAAAAAAAAAAAGGATGGAAAGGGACAACAGAGGGTGCTGGCATCCTGTCTGTGCTCTGAGCCTCAGAGCAGCGGTTCTCAGCCTTCGCTCCTTCAGCTGCATCAGAAGGGCCATCAGAACACAGACTGCCAGACCCCACCTTCCACATTTCTGAATCAGCAGGTCTGGGTGGCACCCAACAGTCTGCGTTTCTAACAAGATCCCAAGTGATGCCGCTGCTGGTTCAGGCATCACACTTTGAGAACCACTGATTTCAAGGCAAAAACAAACAAACAAACAAACAAACAAACAAACACAGCACCTGTTCTAAATCTACCGCTATTCCTTAAAAATTAATCTTTAGGAGACCAACAAATTCACTTTCAGAAAGAGATTCTTTAACATCTTCTTGAAAACTGCAGCCCTCTCACTTTCCCTCTTTTCACAGACATGGGCACCGGGTCTATTTCATATTTCCTAACCGTAAGAAAAACATCACAAATCATGCGAATATTGGCAACTGTTCCCTCATTGCTCTCCATGCTGGGGATGGGTAGGGACTGTAGCAAACTGAAACCCCGCCCTTCATCATCAGCATACTGCTGCCGGGCAGGACAGTGGGCTCAGTGCCATCAAAGCTACTCATTTTTGCAAGAGAAGCTGGAAATCTGAATTTTTAATGTGAAATCTGCTCACTTTTAGAGGTTGGCAACCAACTCAAAAAATTTTAAATGAAACTATGGGCAAAAACGAAAACAGAACCACCACCAAACCCCCCTGCAGTTTTGCACTTGATTTTTCCCAGTGGCCACCAGTGTACAGCTCCTGGTGTTAATTGCTGGGTATCTGCATAAGCAGTCATTTGAAGAGAGGGCACCCTCGTGTTAAAGAATTGAATACCACCGTCCTAGACTAAAAGTATAATCAGTACTTTTACCCTCCATTAACCATCCTCTTGCTAAGACCTCTTACTACCAACATCTCCTGGTGGGTGAGCTGAATACCAGCTTCCGGGTATCAGTACACACCTTCCAAGGGCTGCAAACGTGTGGCCAACTCCATCTCACCCCGGAGCTGAGCGCCCCAGCCTGGGTCCAGTCTTCCTTGGAAGGGAAGCATAGGACAAGGTTTGGGGGGCCAGAAGGGACCCTGGAGAGTCTGTCCTACTCTGTCTGTGGAAGAGTGGTGCCTGAACAGCTGATGAGGAGGTTTGGAAGGGGAGGCGGTAGTGAGGAAGCTGATGTAGCTTAAGGAGTGAGGCATGCACCACCGGCTGGGCAGGGAGGCAGAGAAGGTGGTCAGAGGCAAAGCCGTGCACAGAGCGGGAACCAAGGAGAAAGAGGATGGGGCACGGCACCCTCGGAGGACAGACGCGCATCCATGGGGTGTAAAGGTGAGATGACACAGCTGCCGCAGTGAGCAGGGAGCTCCCCACGGGATCGCCAGCGCTGAGCAGCTGGAAGCCAGCACCCCTGGAGCACGGTGCCTGCGGGGAGGACGGCTGGGTCCACCCCTCATGGGAGCAGTGCAGGGCTCCAGGGCAGGGGCATGTGTGTTTTGGGAAAGCTGGGGAGGGTGCAGGGGGAGCAGGCAGTCGCTGCAAGAATCCCAGGCCCTGGGAGCAGGGGACGCCCCCTCTGGTCCCCAGACCTCACGCTTCCCAGCCAGCCTGTTTGCCCCTGTCTGAGCTGCATGCTGCATCACACCAGCTTCTCAAAACGATGCTTGCGTGAGGCTCTCCCCCACTGAGAACCCTTCCTTTCTCCTTCCAGCTTTTTCTTGGAAAGGAAATCCCCAGCCATCCACAGGAGATTTCAGGCTCACTGGGTCACCACTCCAGGCCAGAAGGTGTCATTTTTTGGTTTCGAAAGTCTGACCCACGGTGAAAAGCACATTTTACTTCACAACCCAATATACGTGCAAAGCAAAAGTTTCACATAGCAATCCACGCTTTGCCACATGCAATGCACTCTGCTGTTTTCCCACTCTGTTTTCCATGCTGCTTAATGCGGATTACAGACACGTTGTAGCTGGTGACTCCTGCTTTAAGAAACACCACTTTTACCTGGTCCCGATCTCCGTTTTTAAAACTCCCCCCTTTATACCCCTCCCCCCATTCTCCATCATAAATTCCTGCAAGAGATTCCTTCGCTTTGCACTTTCCTCGGCCCGCCCAGGCAGGGGTGAGTGCTCCCAATCTCCAATCTTCCAGCCCCACAGACTGTGCACCACTCACGGGCCCTAGATTCCAACCGTACAAATTTTCTCTTTTCAAGAACAGGGTCGGCACTTTGCTGTACAGCAGAAACTAACACAGCATTGTAAAGCAACTATACTCCAATAAAAATTAAAAAAAAAAAAAAAAAGAAGAAGAAGAACAGGGTCAGGAATTCCCCGGCCATCCAGTGGTTAGGACTCCGCTCCTTCACTGCTATGAGCCCGAGTTTGATCCCCGGTTGGGGAACTAAGATCCCGCAAGTCACGTGGCACGTTGAAGAAGGGAAGAAAAAACCCAAAACTGGGTCCAAGTCTTTGGATCCAGCGCACTGAAAATATTTGTCGAATGTTTGATATTATCGAAGAGGGAGCCCGGCTGAGACTTTTCTAAACGATGATAAAACTGTAGTGCGTTTCAAGGCACACCCAAAACCCCATCTCCAGAGAAGCCCTCTGTTTCCGGCGGCCGCCTCTCCCTGTCACCGGGGAGCGAGCTGCATAGATGCTAATGGTTTCCTAACTGCTCTGCCCTCAGGTGCATCACAGCCCCATCAGGACCCAAATGCTGCTGCTGACGGTTTCACGCTGGCTGCGACACTGACCCTCCACCACAGAGCTGGGGAAGAGATTCCAGGACTTGGTGGGGAAACTGAGCCTCAGCGAAGCGGACACAGTTGCCACACGGGAAGCGGCTGAATCCACATGAATCCGTTTTCCAGACTCCAACTTCCATGCTCCTTCCAGAAGCCTTCATGGCTTCTGATCCTGTTACATAATCCTGTGTTCCTTACTTGCCCTCCAGCTTGTGACGCAAGAAAGGAGCGCCCCCGAGTGGGCCACCCTCTCTGCAGCCCCCGTAAGTCTGGTGTGTACACCCACAGCTGTCCTGACCCCACCACACAAGTGCCCGCACGAGGCACAGGGGCCCGAGTCAGAAGTCCCCTGGGGACCTGGTTCCCGGCCCACTCTCTCTCTGGCTGGCTGTGTGACATCTGGCACCGCGTGTACCTCTCTGGGCTTCTCCCTCATCTAGAGCCGAGGGAGCTGAACCTGCCGCCTCCCGAGGCCCTTCCAGGCTTCTCCTGAATATTCTATCTGCACCACGTGGAGCCATCTGGCCCCAACAGAGAGCCACGCTTGGGAAGGAAGAAAAGGCAGAACAGAGGAGGCGAAGATCCAGACCGGGGAATCAAG
This sequence comes from Balaenoptera acutorostrata, assembly GCF_949987535.1. Classification (NCBI taxonomy): domain Eukaryota; kingdom Metazoa; phylum Chordata; class Mammalia; order Artiodactyla; family Balaenopteridae; genus Balaenoptera; species Balaenoptera acutorostrata. The sequence continues at coordinate 7,181,147 of NC_080083.1, read as the reverse complement.
TCAGAGGGGACAAGGAAAACTCACTCCACACTCGGCTCACTTCAGACACCACCCTGGCCAGTGGGCGCTCCTCTTTCCGGAGCCTCGGGTTCCCCAGGCGGCCCAGACGCACTGAAGGAGTGAGGAGAGGCGACCCGCTGGGAAACAGAAGAATCACCCTCCAGCCCAGCAGGAGGCCAGCCAAGCAGGGCTTCCCTCCCTCCCGCCTGCCCGCAGGTGTGGGGCTGCCTTTCCCGCTCTCACCCTGCTCCAATGAGCTTCGAGCAACCTGCCCTGTGGAGCAGCGGAAACGCCCCGGGTGCCCACTCACCTCAGCCCCGCAGTCCCTCCTCTTGCAAAGCTGACCCACTGGTCATTTTCTGCCACCGTCTCCACATCCGCTGCTTCCCCCGTGGCATCAGCTAATTCACTGTGCAAAGCAGCACTTATATATAGAAAGTTGCAGCCACGCAGGTTAGCATGAAAATAGAGACTTGACGTTGCCGTGGCAACCAAACAAATGCTATTCAAAACGAAAGAAGTATTCAGCGATCGCTTAAGCATGTCCACAGCCTTCCAGCACAGCCGCGCCGCTTCCCCCGCGAGGGTAGGTGGGCCTGGTCCTCCATAAATCTCCTCCCTGTTAAGTCACCCGCTCTGGTTTCAGCTGTGGCCACGGCCCCCTGCACAAGCCCCTTCCTGAAACCAACTCCTTACCCAGAACAGACCTGAGGCCAAGACACTGAAGGAGTACAATGACCCTGACCAGGTGTATCAATTTGCAAAAGCTCTACTCCTCAAGCACCAAGGGAAAGCAGCCTGTGGCCCTGGTGTTACTCCCAAGGATGCTTCTGGAAACAAAGGGGGTTTCTGCCAACCGTTGGCCACAGGCAAAGAGTCAAGAGGCACCAGTGAGCTGAGTGACATTTGGCAGGCTGCCTTCCCTCTCTGAGCCTCAATTTAAAAATAAGGGAGCATACTACTACATATACAATAGATAACTAATAAGGACCTACTGTACAGCACAGGGAACTCTATTCAATACTCTGTAATGGCCTAGATGGGAAAAGAATCTAAAAAAGAGTGGATATATGTATATGTATAACTGATTCCCTTTGCTGTACACCTGAAACTAACACAACACTGTAAATCAACTATACTCCAATAAAAACAAAAATAAAAAAATAAGGAGGGACAAGGGATGGAGAAGTAGCCTAGTGCCTCCCACCTCTGTGATTCTAGGATGTGCATCTTTTCTCTGTTTTCGCTTCCTTTTTTTTTTTTACTTTCCTTGTTTCCCTAGTCCCTGGGCATATGCCTTAACCCTGCCACATATGCCCTGATGTTGCTGCAGCCCCCAACCTCACGCAGAAGCTACTGGTTCCTAGTCTGCCACGCGGAATAAGCCTCTATCATCCCTGTTCAGCACAGCCATCACCCAGAATGTACACAGCCGTCAAGTCAAAAGGTTTGGATTTTAGTTATTCAAGGAGCCACCAAGAGCCCAGGGGCCTTAGACAACCCTCTGAGCCTTTCTGAGATTTGTTTACACATTTCAAAATCAGACATGATCTAGAGTGGCTAAAATTTAAAAGATGGACAATACCAAGTGCCGGCGAGGTTGCAGAACAACTGGAAACCTCATCCATTGCTGGTGGGAATGCAAAACGGTACAGCCACTCTGGAGAGCAGCTTGGCAGTTTCCTATGAAGTTACACATACACTTACCATACGACCCAGTCATCAATCCCACTCCTAGGTATGTACCCGAAAGAAATGAAAATACAGGTCCGCACCAAGTCTTATACACGAATGCCCACAGCAGCTTCATTCATAAAAACCCCAAACTGGCAACAACCCAAAAGATCTCAACAGGGACTAAGGAACAAACTATGGTACACCCACGCAATGGAATACTACTTACCAACACAAAGGAACGAACTATTGACACAGGCCACAACCTGGATCCGTCCCGTAGACGTTACATTAAGAAGCCAGTCTCAAAAGGTTACCTACTGTATGATTCCATTTATACGACATTCTCAAAAAGACAAAGCTACAAGAACGGATGAACCATGAAGGGTCGGGTCAGGGAGGGTGTGAATGCAAAGGGAGGGTAGGAGGGAGGATCGTGGGGTGATGAAACTCTTCTATGTCCTGGTTGAGGTGGTGGCTACATTAATCTATAATATGTGTTAAAATTCATAGAACTGTACACCCAAAACGGTCAATTTTAGTGTCTGACAAAAATGAAAATAAATGCCATTTTCACCTTGAAAAAGTAAAAAAAAAAAAAAAAAATCACAAATGATGATACTATCTCCTCATAGGATTATTCAGATCAAAAGTTGGGTCCTCACAAGCAAGAAGGATATACTGTACAGCACAGAGAAATATAGCCATTATTTTGTAATAACTTTCAATGGAATATAATCTATAACAATACTGAATCACTGTGTTGTACACCCAAAACTAATATAATGTTGCAAATCAACTACACTTCAATGAAAAACGTGGGGTCCTCACCAATGAACTGTGAAGTCCTGAGAACTATTAGTTATTGGTACCACTTTTAATTACAAAGATCTTCTTCTTGTTCTAGACCAACAGTCCTCAACCTTGTACCATCAGCACCAGCATCAGCCGGGAATTTGTTTGAAAGTACAAACTCTTGGGCCTCACCCCAGCCCTCCTGAATCAGAAACTCTCGGGGTGGGGCCCCCGCAATCTGTTTTAATAAGCCCTCCGGGTGAGTGATTCCAATGCAGGCTGAAATTTGGGGACCACTGGCCTCCATACACCTATTAGACCCAGCTAAGGCCAGCCCATCACGGAACGGTCTGGCCCTTTAATATGAAAAGCATGGATACAGGCGGTATCTTTCTCCATATTCCCCCCTTGCTCACTGACTTCTCCCTCTTTTTTCTTCTCTCCCTGCCTCTGCCTCTACTCTGCCCCCAGGCCAGCAGCTGCCCTGAACGGAGGAGCCGGGGGCCACAGCTCTGTCCGACCACCCCGAGGTGGCAATTGACATGGGCTGTTTCAGCTGAGATGCCCGGAAGGAAGAGTCACTGTGACCTCAGCTGAGGACCAGGGAGCAGCCCTGGGCTGCACAAATCCCCGGCAGGCTCTGCAAACGCTCCTCGCTTCTGACCTAGCCGCCCACCTCCCAGCTCTCAACTCCTAGAGCACCGCTCGAATCAAACCCTGGAGAAGCACCATGTCCTGCTTCCCCCAGGACAGCAACTTCAAAGCCGCTTCGCATGGATTCTGGCTCCGAAGCCACACAGAGATGACGGATCACAAAGAAGGAATCAGAACCATATGGATTTCATAGTCGGCAAAACAAACAGAATTACAGCATCGGGGTTGGGACGAAGAAACCCGGGGGCTGTGTGTTTGGCCCAGAGCCCGGGCTCGGTGGCCCCCAGCACGGGCTGAGCTCCCCGGCCTCTCCTTCCCGCCCACGACACCCACAAACAGTGCCGGGGCGCCCGGCGTGCTGGCCCTCCTTGCCGAGAACTCTGTGAGCAGTGCCGCTTCGGCTGACACTTATTGAGTTTTTATAGTCTCTTTTATGGTGCAGTTGAAGATAGTTCAGCTTCTTTTCTAGTATGTACAAATCTGCACAGCACACTCTTGTCACTGGTGACGGCGCCGGGAGCCTCGGGGAGGGGCTTGGGGGAGCAGCTGTGGCCCGTACCCCCGCTCCCTTTCACACCACTGGTTCCTTCCTCCCAGAGAGAACCATGCTGGGTGGACAGCCAACCGTGCTGGGTGCACCCACTCCTGGCCTCATTCTCATCACAGAGAGACTCTCTCCCAGTTTCTAGGGAAACGGCATGGTGGTCCCCGTAGCCAGTGTTTCTGCATCAGGGGCGATTCTGCCCCACAGGGGACATCTGCCAATGTCTGGAAACCTTTACTGGTGGTCACAATGTGGGTGGGAGAGATGGGCAGGTGTACCAGTTCCCTGTTGCTGCCGTAACAAATGACCGCAAACTCAGTAGCTTAAGACAACACAAATTTCTTAGAGTTCTGTATTTCAGAAATGGATCTCACTGCGCTCGAATCAAGGTGTCCGCAGGACCACGTTCCTTGTGGAGGCTCCAGGGAAGAATCTGTTTCCTTGTCTTGATTTTTAGCTTCTAGAAGCCACCTGCATTCTTTAGCTCCTGGCCCCTTCCTCCATCTTCAAAGCCAGCAATGGTGGGTTGAGTCTCTGTCACACTGCCGTCTCTCTGGTTTTCTCTCTTCTGTCTCCCTCTTCCATTAATAAGGACCCTTGTGATCATATTAGGCCCACCTGGATAATCCAAGCTACTCTCCTCACCTCCAAGTCAGCTGATTTGCAATCTTAATTCCACCTGCAACCTCGAGTTCCCCTGACCATGTGACCTAACATACTCACAGGTTCCAGGAATGGGGACGGGGACATCTGGGCGGGGGGCATCTAGTGAGTAGAGGCAGGGATGTTGCTACACATCCTACAATGCACAGGACCCCCAGGCCCACAACAAAGAACGATTCATCCCCAAATGCCAATAGCGCTGAGGCTAAGAAACCCTTGTACAGCCTACCACTGAGCAGGTCTTAGTTGGTTCCCAGTGACCCTGACTCAAGTCTATTTCCACGGAGAGACTAACCATAGGACTTTTGGAGATCATAGAGAAGCTCTGACACATGATTAAGGAGGAATATTTACCATCCTGTTAAATCTTTTAAAGTAGATTCTGTGACTATTTCAAAATCATCCTCAAATGATTCTTCTTTGATACACAGAAAATATACACAGGCTTTTAAAACAAATAAAATACATCTTGCCCACTGAAGGCACATGAATACACTGGACATAGATCATGTAAGTCTCTTTGTGTAAATAACTTCAAATAACATGGCTAAGTCTGCTTTGCTGTCGGGTATGCAGTTTGGTCTCAGAAATCCCTGAAACAGCAAACCAGAGCTGCTCACAGCCCCATGCCCTCCCTCCCCTCCCCCCAGGGAGGGCTGAGCCACCAGGAGCTGATGAGGATTCCTAACGACGCTGCAGATCTCAGACCCCCCACCAAATGCCCTCCAGCCCCTGGGCTCCTGCGGGTACCCGGGGGGGACCCCCACATGGGCGAGGCTGCAGGGGGGCCCCATCCAGCCCTGCAGACGGCAGGGGCCACCCAGAAAGGATGCGCTCCAGCCAAGGCCACCTCCGCCCCGCCGCGCGGGCCATTTGCTAGCAGGGTTTCCCAGAGTGGGTCAAGAAGAGAGGCAGCAGAGAGCGCGTCGGTGATGGTTTCTTGGCAATTCCCCGGCAGGAAGAGGCAGGAGAGGAAACTGAGGTTCAAACAGCCATCTGCCCAGGGGTGGGCATGCATCTACAGCTCCCAAGTGGCAGCGCTTGGGGGGACTGGGCCCCAGGTGGCCCTGAGGCTTTCTCAGGGTGACAAGCCCAAGGCCGCACCATTAAGAAGACATGACACTGAGGGAGGGCTGAACCTGCGCATCTGGCTCTGGACCTCCAAGCCCGTCAGCTCTCCTGTCACCTGCTCACTGCGGCAGCTTCCTGAGCCCCACCCAGTACAGCTCAACTGCTGGGCATCCATCCTTCCGGGCCAGAAGCCTCCTTCCGGACCCGGGGCCCGCGGCTCCCACCTCCAAGGGGTGCACAGGGGGCAGGGGGAGTGCTACTTCCACGCGGCCACGGCAGTTCCTCGGTGGTTCAGTCCCCACCGTGAGTCTCCTCCCTCCACCGACCGTTGCCAAAGAGAGAGCCCTGTTGTAGCAGGAGCGCCCACCCTCCCTTTTCCATTTCCCAAGCACAGCTTTCACCAGATAGAACATTAGTCATGCAAATGCCAAGAGAAGTTCAAAGATGCTTTGATAATGGGATTTTCCAATACAAGCAGCTGCCCCCGCTGGACACAGAACTTCTCAACTTCTCGGCTCTCTTCCCGGATCTCCCACCTTTTGGGGCCTCCGGGGTCAGCTTTTCCATCTCCTGTAACGTGTGGGGCTGGGTTTCACACTTGGATTCTTGTGGCAGAGAGAAAGCCTCAAAGGCATGACCTGGCATCTCCAAGCGCAGTGATCTAGGGGCCTGGAAACCACCATGGGCTCCAACGGTGTCTTACCAGCCTCAGGAACTACGAGGCCAGAAGCAATTCGTGACAGTTTATCTGCTCTGTGTGCCTGTCCCGCAGCCACACACACCCCTGCTTCTGGTGAGAGCACCCTGATTCTTTTTGAGGGGGTGCACCTTTCCCCCACTCCGTCATCACGGTTTGTGGGGACAGGTAGCCCTCACCTCTCCAAGGAGCCTAGTGTATCCCCCTGGCCATAGTGACTAGAGTTCTGGGATGGGCAGGTGACTCAGAGGCTCAATCCCTGAACTTTGGTTGGAATTATTGGAGAGAAGAAGCAGTGTTATATAGAATACAAGCCTGAAGCTGCTGATGGTCACCTTGACACCCTACAGGAAAAAAAAAAAAAAAACACCTCCCTGAGAATAGAAGCCACACAGAAAAGGACCTGGTGAGGGACAGAGGGAAGAGATGGGGATGGGGGAAGGGGAGACATCAGACTGCTGACACTGTGTAAGCCCCTTGATCAAACCATGCCTGAAGCTGACATCCTGGGACTGTTTCAGTTACACCAACCTATAAATTTCTTTTGTGTCTGAAGCCAATTCGGTTGGCATTTCTGTAAGATGTGATAGAAAGAGTTGTGCCTAACATTCTCTCGGCACAGGCCAGAGCATAATATCAACAGCAGCGAAATTTAAACAACATAAAGCAGAGAGTATTAGAGATTCAGCCCCTTCCATCAGCCTGCATCTGTGGTAAAGTCTTCTCCCAAAGATATACGCATTTCCAAAGATCCTCTGTATTAGTTTCCTATGGCCACTGTAAAAAATTACCACAGACTTGGTAGCATAAAACAACAGCAGTATATTCTCTCTCAGTTCTGGAGGCCAGAAGTCCAAAATCTGTATGACTGAACTGAATTCAAGGTTTTGGCAGGGCCACGTTCCCTCTGGAGGTTCTAGGGGAGAAGCCATCCCTTGCCTCTTCCGGCTCCTGGGGGCTGCCAGCCTCCCTTGGCTTGTGGTCACATCACTCTGCCCCTGATCACACCCCTCCTCTTCTGTGCACAGCAAAATCTAACCTAATCTCTGCCTCCCTCTAATGAGGACAACTGGGACTGCATTTAGGGCCATCTGGATAATCCAGGATCATCTCCTCATCTTAAAATCCGCAACTTGGTCACATCTGCAAGGACCCTTTTACCAAATCAGGTAACGTTCCCAGGTTCTGGGGATTAGAATATGGACACATCCTTGGGAGCCACTCTCAGCTGTCTCCCCCAGACCCCACCCCCAGTCTGGCCAAGTCAGACCGTTACGGGAATGCGAATGAGACAGGTCACCATTCACACCTCCGAGGGCTCACAGGGTCTGCTCCGCAGACCAGGTGGCCCTGGGAGAAGAAATAACCAGAGAGTCGTTAACACGGGGTCAGAGCAGAAGACATGCAAGGGGGCAGCTGGAGTCAGGGGCCTGTCTGCTTGAGGGTAAAATGCAACGTGACCTCAGAGCAAGATGAGGATAATTAGAAGACACCTCGCACGTGCACTCCAATGTCCCCGGTGAGCAGGAGGGCAGGGGGTGGCATGGGGGGGGGGAGAGGTTCCCTCTGTAACGGAAGCAGGAGGGATGGAGGGAAAATGAGGGAGTACGATGTGTGACGGGAAGCCACGTCCAGATGGGCTGTTTCTTACAGCTTCGGTGAGTCTGGCCTGTACCTGTTGTCAAGGGGGCCCCAGCACCAGAGAAAAGGAAGGGAAAGACCACCAGCTGGAGAGAACCGAACCTGCGGATGCAGCTGCTCACCAGCCGGGCAAGGGTGGGGCCTTGCCTCTGGGGTGTCCCCGCGCCCCACCGTGGGGAGAACAGAGGCTGGCCACGCCCATAAGGGTGTCTGGGTGGACCCGGATCCACGTGGGGTGTCCACTGCTGCCACCCGCCCTCCCCCCCCCCAACAGGACTCGGGCAGCTGGGGAAGGTCCTCCAACCCCCCTTAACCACAACCGGAAGCAGCCTCCTGCCACGAGGCGAGTTGCGTCAGGACACGCCCACATCTCTAGGGAAACACGATGATCAAAAGGGACTTTTGAGCTTCCGTTGCGGTCTGCAGGCCTGGCTCATGAGGCAAAGCAGGGTTCCCCAAAGCGTGGGCATTCCCATAACACTAGCAACACCCAAGATGACCCCGTAGGTGGTGCCCAAGATGACCTGGCAGGGCTAAGAGGCCCGTTTTTAAACAGTGCCATATGCATTTTAAGGCGTATTAGGGAAACCCATATACAACCAGCACATACGGAGCATGTGGTCACTGTCATTCTGCACGGGCAGCAACGATCCGCTTTGACTGGCTCCTTGGGGGGCTCACTGAATGCCTCCCCTTTACTCCTCCATGCAGACTAGTGCCCCCGCCCCCGAGTTTACCTCTGGCTGAATACCTCCCTGGAGACCCACACGGAGGACCGGGCCACCCTCACCAGCCTCAAGCCAGGATGTCTGTTTACCCGCAATCGTGTCAGTTCTTTGAGAATACAACTTGGACACTGCACGCCCTGCTCTGCCCTGGCTTGCGGTGGCCTTCCTCCGAGGTAAGAAACCATCCCCCCGTAAGTCTTTAGAGAGACCCCACAATTAGTAGACACTGATTCTGTAACCGAGGGAAGCTGACAGCAACATGCCTTAATCTTGATGCTGACCCTGAGGTGTGGTCACCTCACATTTTATAAAGAGCCAGGGTGTGGTGCCTCTGACACTATCTGTACCAAACAATGAATGGTCTTGACCTTGGTCACTTCTGCAAGAAGTAGTCTGGGCCTGTGATCTTTCCTTCAGAACTTAACACACCCCACGGTTGAGACTGAGGCCTCACATGAAAATACCCACCAGTTCCTCCCAAACCTCTTAAGCTGCCACATGAGAAGCTCAGTAAGATCACACCAGCACCCCAGAGGGGCAGCCCCCAGCACACTCCTGATGGCCCAGCTCTCGCCGTCGGCGGCATCAGTGCCCCTATACCCTTCCCCTCAAATGGCCAGTGGAGCCTGGGTTCTCCTCCAGCTGGAAGGCAGAGACCGGCTGTGTCAGGGTTCCTAGGACCACCCAGGTCTAGTCATTCACTAGAAGGACTCCTAGCACTTGGTATGTAGCCATGATTTATTACAGCAAAAGGATACAAGAAGAATCAATAAAGGGAAATGGTGCCTGGGGCCAAGCCCTGAGGAAACCGGGCGCAAGCTTCCAGAAGTCCCCTCCCAGTGCAGCCACAAGGGATGCACTGAATTCCTCCAGCAATGAGCTGCGACAGCGGTAGGAAGTGTGTCAACCAGGGACGCTCACAGATTCAGAGTCCGGGGGCCTTGTGGGGGGCTGTTCCCATAAGCACCCTCTGCCTGACACGCAGCAAAACCCCAGACTCCCAGAAGGAAAGCAGGTGCTCAGCATAAACCACAATGTCTTTAAGAACAGTTTCCATAAGAGCCACCCTTATCGTTTTGGGAATGGTGGGAACCCTCCCTAAATTCAAGGTCCCGGACGTCAGCCAAAGACCAACAACACAAGCAAGCTTTGTAAGAGAGAGCAGTCTCAGGCCGGCTCTGTGAACGGTCTTTGCACACTGGGTATATTGATAGAATGTTCCTTAGAAGGGACCTCCCCTGCTGTCTCTGGCCCATTCAGTGGCAGATTCCTGCCACGGACTCCTAGGCAGGTGACAAGTCTCTGAAACGCTTGTGCTGATGGAGAGCTCACTCCCTTACAAAGCGTGCTGGTCCATGGTTGGCCTGTGCTCACCAACAGCACTTTTCTCCCAGGAACACTGGCCTCCAAGTGCAATATTTCTCGTTGATGAACACTTCATATAATAACAACCACTACTTACTATCACTCTAAGTCAGGCACTGGGCCCAGCACGTGACACACATGAGCTCATTTAATATAATATTCACGGTTTACAATGGCGTCAACTATGGCTTAGAGGCATGTGAGGACGTGCCCAAGATTCCATTTTAATGGGCGTGAACACTGCTCTATTTGACCCTATAGCTTCCCCTGGGAACCTGTCTTTCACTGACCACATTATCATTTTCGGCATGACATCATACCACTCTTTCTCTTGTTTACTTCATATTTTTAGTTGACTCGCTTTTTTTACTTTAAAAAACATTTTATTTCTCAGAAAATTTTAGAGTACTCTCTGAATGGAAAACGAGTAACATCTGCCAGAAATCCACAGCACGAAAATAATTACAACAAAAAAACCAAGCAGTGCTATTCAATCCTAGCTAGACAGTACTACCTGCTGAGGCCTGTTCTCACCCAGCACCACCCAAAACTCTCCTTCACTGAGAGCACTGCAAAAGGAAAACCCTTCTCCTTTTCTGATTCAATGGTACTGAAAGCCTTGCCCATAGACCACTGAGACCCACCTTTGCCCAGCCTTTTGGGAAATGCTACACGATTACCCTACACGCTACACGATTACCCTACGCGCTACAGGAACCTGCCCCGCCAGGCTCACAGGTAACAGGGAAGCAGGGGCTCCCTGCTACCTGTGTGCCCCACCCCTGACCCCGCACCTGGATGCAGGATAGTCCAGCTGCTTCCTCCCCATTGGCTCCTTTGCTCTCCGGCCTCTGCGGCCACTGTGCGCTGGAGTCACTCACCATCGGCACCCACCTGGGTCAGGTGCCCCTTCTGCTTCCAGCCTGGCCCCCTGTTCTCCCTCATTCCTAGTTTCTGCTCCCATGGGCTCCACTCAGCTGGCCTGACCTCGGGGAGAGAAAACGCCAGCAAAGATGCTGTCCCTCTGGCCCATTTCCTAAATCAAGAGGAGGCCAGGAGAGAGGGGCAGAGGGGCCCTGGGGGGCAAGTCATGATCTGGAAGGTCGGGGTGGATCTGGGATGGGGGGAAGAGCAATCAGAAGTTGGAAATGTGCCACTCGTCTCAAACAGGGGATGGCATCCAGATTCCCCTTTTCCCAATGACCCTCTGGTCCGGCCCCACCACGGGCTCGAAGGAGTCACCCAATCGCAGGCAGAGGGGTCCACCCAGAAGCCATCCAGGGGTGGCAGCCCAGAAGGCACCAAAGACCCCCAAGCGCAGAAAGGCAGTGGGGTGGCTGCGAGCTGCGGCTTGTGAGACAAAGAGACCCAAGTCCCAACTCCACCATCCCCCTGGCTGAGTGACTTTCCACATCTGAGACACGGGATCAAAATCATACATACCCCACAGGCCTGTCGTGGGGTAGCGGGAAGCGCCCAGGGTCTGGCCTCGGGAACATTACTTCTGTGGAGCTGGGCTCTGAGTCTGAGGCCAAGAACAAGAATAGGAAACGGCCGAAGGTAGGGTGTGTGAAGGCGGGCGTACTCGCCCCCGTGTGCAGAGAACAGCCCGACAGGTGGAGCCCAGCCCCACAGGTGTTTGTGTCAGAGAGGTGAGGGCTCAGCCTGCAGGTCAGGGGCCTACGTGTAAAAACCAGGAAATTTCCCATGAAAAAATAAAGTCATCTCATGCAAACTCAACAAGGCCATACTGAAGTTGCCCTGGCAGGATGAAGATAAACGTTGCCATCTTCCCTGCCGTCCTCTGATGCAGCGGTTTTCAGCCTGGCTGCCCGTGAAAACCATCTGGGAGATTTTTTTCTTTTTTTTTTTGGCCACGCCACGCAGCTTGTGGGATCTCAGTTCCCCGACCAGGGATGGAACCCGGGCCCTGGCAGGCAAAGCCCGGAATCCTAACCACCAGGCCACCAGGGAACTCCCCATCTGGGAGCTTTAAAGCCACCCGGATGCCCAGTAATCCCCCGGGCCCTGAAACAGGCTGTCCCGGGGAGAGGCCTGGCGGTGGTTGCCCCGCAAGCTCGTAGGTGATCCTAACACGCGGCCAGCAGGGCTGCCCGACCGTCTTCGTGGCCACTGCCTGCCTCACCGGGGCTGGTATCAGACACGACCCGGCCCGCAGCTTGTTCAGCCAAGGTTAATCATAGGAAAGGCTGGGGCCCCAGGACGCAAAGCCAGCACGCAGACCCCGCGAGCCGCCCCTGCTCTGATCATCAATCATTCCACAGCAGCGATGCCGGCCGGCGTGGTCCCCGGGGCCTCCTCTCAGGGCTGCATCACCTCTGCCCATCCCAGGAAAAGCCAAAGGCCGAAGCTTACTGAGGGCCAGGAGTGTGCTGATAAAGCACATAGGGAGGCTTCCCCTGCCCAAGGTCTGGGGATGGCCCCAAAGGCATTCGGGTTTCCACTTGCCTGCTGGGTAAGAGGTTCTTCTGTCTTAAAAAACACTTTCTGTAAAGCCCTGGAGCCGGACCGTGCCCATAGAAACCCCAGGTTCCATCACTCACTGATAGAATGATCCTTCTGTCCACAAGCCTCCCAGATCCACAGGAGTCGATAATGAACGTAAGGGAAAGAACAGAGCGGAGCGCTTGCCAGCACTGTTTCTGAGACGTGATGGGGAGAGCCAGGGATAACGGCTCGGGGACGGACTGGCACCTGTGGTCTGTCTGGCCCTAGGATGGATGCATTACTGGCTTACCGGCAATCTGGGGCGCTGCCCCCTGGTTTTGTGCCATTTCTCTAAAAAGCGGGGGCTAAAAAGAAGAAAGCCAGTGTCAGGATGTCACAGTTCGCCAGCCTGTATTGTGATTCTGGGTATACGGAGTGGCGCTGCCCTTGTCTTGCCCAGGGCGGGCAGCACAACGGAGACGTAAGAGGAGACGCTCCCTGCCCGGGGACCCGAGTGACAGCAAGGCGAAGGCTCGCAGGAATGAGGCAAGGAAATGGGATTTTGATTGCACGAAGCGTGACAGGGCCAGAGAACAGTGACAAGTGACATGTGAATCACAAAGATGAGAGCCTCCCAGGATGCAACACGTCCAAACAGGCCGGGTGGCTCAGCCTGAGAAACAGGAAAATGGGGAAGAGTGTGAAACCCAGTTTGAGGCCAAGCAATACCTCTCCCCAGCCAGCGTGGGCTGGGATCTTTCACAGTCGCTGGTAACAATCCTGGACGTCAGAATGGTTTTCACCTGAGCCTCTTCTCTAAGTATAGGGTCTGTCTGCTATCCCCGAGGCCCGGGGGAAAGCCATGGTGTAGATGACAAAATGATAGCACGGACCCTCGCTCTATAAGGCATGGTCCACGCACAGTACCTCTCAGGGCACTAACCACATGCTGATCAAGCACGTGACAATCACACAGACAGCTAACTTTATAGGTGGTTTCCGTTTAGGCATCTCACACTGACTTTCTTCCCCATCAAATTCAAGGCTGCAGCTACTTCCTCGGTTCCCAACTCACAGATCAACTGAGGTGATCGCTGATTAAAATGTCTCCCCACAGCCGTTGAACTTGATAGAGTAACCTTTCCAGATTTATTTGCCCATCCGCTCACTTATTTATTTACTTGTTTGCTGCGCTCATTCAAACACTTAAGTGGGCACCTGCTACATGTCAGGCACTGAGAAGCAGAAGATAAACGACCCGGCCCGGTCCTGGGAAGAGTGTGCCTCCCGCAAAGAGAGAAAGATGGCAGACAGGCGGACACGGTGCAGAGTGACGGATGTGTGCGCTGCTAAGGGGAAAAACCGAGGGGTCCAGAAAGGCATCCTCGGAGGAGATGCTGCCTACAGGCCATCACAACCCCATGCTTTCTCTTCACCGGGCTTTTCGCTTTGCTTTTTCTGCTCCCTCCTGCCTTGCATTCTATCGGATTGATTGCATTTTCTTTATTCTCCCTCCAACCCCACAAACTTGGTATTTATAGAGTCTATTTATACTACTTAGGTGGTTACACTGACGTTTGTAACATGTACACTTGACTTCAAGCATAAAGTTAATCAATAGCTCTTTTCTCCTTCTGAATAAGACAAAACCCTGCAGTGCTTTCACTCTGATCTCCTCCAGTGACCTTCCAGGTGTCCGGAGTTTGAATCAGTGGAAGGTGCTGTCTTCCCACAAGTCCTGGGGCCGCCTGGTTTTTTGCTATCTCCTGCCACTGATCATTTTTCAGAAAAACTAAAAATTTCAAATTGATTCAGGCGGAAATAGAAAACCCGCATAGATCTATAACCTTCAAAGGAATCGATTCTGTGGCCTAAAAACTACCTTAAAAAAACGATAATGGGTTTATGTGGTTTTACTGACAAAGTTTTCTCAAACCTTTAAGGAAAAGGCAACACTTACACAATCTCTCCCAGAAATAGAGAGAAAAACCATCAGTTCCTTTTATAATACCCTGATACCAATCTTCAAAGGAAAACAATGTAAGAATTCAAAGCCTAACCTAACCTCACAGAGCACAGGTATAAAAATCCTAAATACACATTAGCAAATCCTGGGGATGGAAGGACCATCTTATGCCCTCAATAAAGTTTTCCTAAATAAGAAATAAAAAGCACAGTCTATGCAGTCATAAATACATTTGACTAGACTACAATTTAAAAATTCCACATGACAAAATATACCGTTTTAAAAAAACGAGAAAGCAATGCTTAAAAGACAGCGTGATGGAAAAGTGAGCAGAGTATGAATAGGAAATTCACAGGAGAGGAATTCTGAAAGGCAAATACACATATGGAAATATACACAACCTCACTAGCAATGAAGGAAACGTAAACACAAGTTAAATCTGAGGTGCAATATTTTACACGTTCAGATGGCAAAAATAAGCGTGCCTTGTTGGCAAGGGGAGTGGGTATTGTAATATTCTGTGGGTAGCAGTATATGTATACTTGCAAAACCTCTTTGGAAAATATAGTGGCAAAATCCAAAGGTACATACTCATACCCAGATATTCTCCTTCTAGGTTATCTGCCCCAGAGGAATACTCACACAAGTGCACAAGGAGAAATGCACAATTGTTTCTAAATGTCTAAAATGTCCACCCACAGGAATAAACTATGAGATACACGTGTGCTAGAAAACTACAGGGCAGTTGAAATGAACTAGGTCTACATGTACCAACGTGGATAAACTTCAAAAACACCTGTGAAGAAAGCCAATCCCAAAAAGATAAATATATTTCATGTAAGTTTCAAAATACACAAGACATTAGTGAATGCTATTTTAGATGCATACATGCTCATAAAAGTTTTAAACATGCTCATGGGAAAGATACACCAACAACAGAACAGTCGTTACCTCCGAGGAGAGAAGGAGAAAAGGGAACAGAACTGGAGGAACACACAGGGATTTTTTTTTAAATGTCGAGTAATTGTGTTATTTTTGACTGACATTTGGCAAGTGTTGATACTTGTGGAATCCAGAGATGGTGATAAGCACATGAAAAATGTTCAACATCATTAATCCTCAGGAAAATACAAGCTGAAAGCACAATGAGAAACTACTTCATACTCACTAGAATGGCAAAAAAAAATGCTGGCAAGGAGCTAGGATAATTGAAAGCTCATATGCTGCTGTGAGCGACAAGTGAAGTGCAGAAAATAGTTTTGCCGTTGCTTATATAAACATACACTTACCATATGATCCAACAATTTCACTCCTAGGTATTTACACCAGAGAAATGAAAACATGTCCGAAAGACTTATACACAAATGTTCACAGAATTACTCGTAACAGCTAAAAGCTGGAAACAACCCAAATGTCCATCAGTTGACAAACGGATAAGCAAATTCTAGTCTGCTCAACCAGTGGAATTCTACTTAACAATAAAAAGGAATCAACAACTGATACAACAATATGGATAAATCTCAGACGTTATCCTGTGCAAGAGAGGCCAGATTCAAGGGTACACACCGCATGATCCGTTTCTATGAAAACCTAGAATAGGCAAAACTAATCTATAGGGTAGAAATCAGAGGTGACCTGAGGAGATGAGTGGGAGGAGAGAGAAACTGACCGTAAATGGGCAAGAGAGAACTGCCCGGAAAGATGTCCTAGACTTCGATTACAGTGGCAGTTGCACAGGTGTATCTATTTGTCAAGTCACTAACCTATACACTGAGAATGGGGAGCTTTTAGTTTATGGTAAATTATAGCTTATGGTAAATTTAATTTAATTTATTTATTTGTGGTCAATTATATACTTTATGGTAAAATATATAAATTACAGTTGATTTTTAAAATAGGGATAGTAGATACATTTGCTATAATCTCCTGTTTTTCGTAGACAAATTGTATTAAAAATTGAGTGGATTTTAGAAAGTACTGATCATTAATTGCATACACTGTGGAGCAGGAGGTTTCAGGGGGAGAATAAAGAACTAAGAAGGCAACTAATGCTAAGTCCTAACCCTTCCCAGTGGAAGAGCTGTCTATTTCATCATTGGAGCAGTCTTATTAGAAACCCAAGGGTCCTTTGAGATTATCAAGTTCAAGTCTCTCATTTTCAGAAAAGCAGCCCAAAGTGAGATTTGTCCAAGATCCCTGCTGCAGACGTTTGTTGCTTAAGCTGCCCAGTGTCCTTACCTGTATCTTAACAGCCCCACTCCTTTTTCTAGGGAATTCTCTCTCTCCCACTAGGCCCTTTCTCTGCGCATCTCTTAATCCAGGTGCCAGCCCTCCCCCTACAAGCCCTAAGGGGTCTCAGGGGGTCCCTCCCCTTTCACAGGCAAAGGTGTGTCTGCCTCCAGGTGGTCTCTGCTGACACCTGGGGAGCTGCTCCTCCATCACAGCCAAGCACACCTGACTGCACTCTGTTTGCTTTATACGACTGTTCCTATTAGTCCTACCTCCTGGCTCCACACAGCTGAGCATCTCGGGTTCTATCTGCTTTCAGGAGGTTTCCCCAGCCTCCCGTCCATTCTGTGAACTTCCAGTATCTTTGCAATAAATTCCACTCGGCTGACATCAGCCAGAATCGGTTTCCGAAGTGTGCAACCAAAGAACCCCACGTGACACATCACCCAACCGGCGCAAGGTAGACGGGGCCCACAGCCCAGAGTTCTGAATTCTCGAAGGTGTTCCTGGGCGTGGCGGCGACCTAGCTAATGCCTCAGGATCCTTGGCAGCAATGTCTCAATCCCCCGAGGCTGCTGGGACATAGAATGAGAAAGTGATCACGTATTGAGTGATACATTAAGCGCTCTGACATGCTTTAATTTCGTCCTTCCCACAGCCTGGTAACGTAGGGATTACCCCACTTTATCTACGAGGGCACTAAAGAGGAAGAAAAATATTTTCCCAAGGTCACAGACCTCGTAAGTGACAGCGCCAGAACTTGAGCCAACTCTGTTCAACTTTAAAGTCTGGCTCTTGTCACTTCATCAGGCTGCCTCGCCCCAAGAAAACATTCAGTCTTCTGCATCTCCTACTTTACAATTAGGTCACCGGGACTTCAAATTAGGCATCAGAGGCACAACTGGATGCTGGCCGCACCCACAAAGTAGCGGGGGGGGGGGGGGGGGTGGTTGGAGGGAGCAGGCAACGCATACAGTAGGCCAGGACACCCACCCAGGAGAGCGTAACAATGGATGGGGTGGTGGTGGTGGTGATGCGGTGTGGGGGTGAAGAGGACACTGCAGCCTTAGGGAGAACACACGTGCCCGGGGAACAGTGTGGGAAACATCCACTTCCCTGAGGAGTAGAAGTGAATTCTTTCTGCCTTGAGATGAAGACATGTTCGCGTTTCCATGGCAATGGAGCACGCTCACTGCTGTCTATACCTGTAAGTGAGTGACTCACGTTTTTGGCATTGCACCAGCCCAGTCCTAAATCATTAGCTAATCAGCTGAGAATGCATACACTCCTGGGGTGGGGTGGGGCGGGGGAGAAGGCGGTTAAATAGAGTCTCTGCATATCCTTCTGAGGCCCCGAGAGCAGGGATCACATTTCCTTGGTTTTTGCGCAGCGATTGCCAATACCTGGCACCCTCCCTGCTCCCAAACTATCGTAAGGAACCTGAGTTTGTTGTGGGGGTCTCTAAATAGAGGGGGATGGGAGCAGAGTTTCAGTTAAAACCAAGGGTAGGGAATTAAACATGATGCGAAAAGTGAATCAACTTGGGTTGCACAAGCTGTTGAAATTAGTTAAAGAACTGCCGGTCGGTGCGGAATTCCAATTTCAGACGAAAACTTGTTAATCGATACTGAAGGGTGGCCTGCGCAATCCTGCTGGGGGTCGGGCATGATCTCAGCTTGACTTGGGTTCGGTCATACACGTTTCCAGGGAGGAGGAAAAGGAGTCTTAGAAGATACCTAGCTCCTGGGAATGCATCACAGCTACTTGAACTATAAGAGAGATGAGTGGGGCGTGGGGCAGGGTTAAGAGCTGAAGCCTAGATTCCAAAGAGATCCTGGTGCCAGAGTCTCTGTAGGAAGAGGAGGCCTAGAAGCTACAAGGACTCCTCCAGAGCAACCTGGAAAACCTTCAGTGGCTCCCAAGTAACTAAAATGACCCTATCAGTTTAACAAAGGACCTCTACAGGGCACCAGCAGATACAGCGAAGGGTTACTTGAAAGGGTTTTTTTTTCCCCTCTAAACATAAAGAGAACTCCTACGGTCCCACTTAGTTTCAGGAGAGTTCATCAAGAGGTTCAGGTGTGCATGGGGAAAACCCAAAAAGGAAAATCTATCGGGGAGGGAGGGTCCAGAGTAAGGAGACATCCCACTCACCCACCCAGATTTCAGAGGAAGCTGGGCCTGGCCTCCCCAGGAGGGCTGTACACACACATCACCCCGATTTCTGATAATCAGGCAGCCCTCTCCCAGGAGATGGGATTACTGGTAAAGAAGTGGACCAGGATGTTTTCTGAGGGGCATTCATCATCACCACCATGTCAACAGCACTTGCCAGAAAAGGTTTATACTGGACTTTGGCACCTGCTTGTCCCAGCTTGGCAATGAGCTTGTCGGCTCCCAGGACACAGGGGGCCAAGTGTCCACACTGGGTGTCTACACTGCCCACAGCACCCATCAGACATGCCTTGCACACTGAAGAAATTCAATAAAGGTTCACTGAATCATGATGGATGGATGGATGGATGAAGAGGGCTTTCTGGGGCTTCCTTGGTGGCGCAGTGGTTGAGACTCTGCCTGCCAATGCAGGGGACACGGGTTCGAGCCCCGGTCTGAGAGGATCCCACATGCCGCGGAGCAACTAGGCCCGTGAGCCACAACTACTGAGCCTGCGCGTCTGGAGCCTGTGCTCCATGACAAGAGAGACCGCGACAGTGAGAGGCCCGTGCACCGCGATGAAGAGTGGCCCCCGCTTGCCACAACTAGAGAAAGCCCTCGCACAGAAACGAAGACCCAACACAGCCAAATAAATAAATAAATAAAATTTAAAAAAAAAAAAAAAAAGGGCTTTCTGAAGGGCTCCCTCAAGCAGTTCGGAAGACTTCATTACCATAAAGAGGACTGACTCAGCGAGCCTTACCGGCTCAGAAGGCAGCCAGCCCGCCCCCCGCTGAGCTCTGAAACGAGGGCCCCTTTCTTTATAGCACAGAAATGGAAGTAGGGCTAAATTCCGAGGTCCTCCCAGCTCTGAAATCCACAGGCCCCTAAGCAGCCTCTGTTAAGAAAGTAACTGAGGGAGTGTCCTGGTCATTCAGTGGTTAGGACTCAGCTCTTTCACTGCTGTGGCCCCAGGTTCAATCCCTGGTCGGGGAACTAAGATCTCCACAAAGCCGAGCATCGGGGGCCAAAGCAACCACCACCACCACCACAAAAAGAAAGTAACTGAAAATAAAGAAATGCACCACCTGTTAGGGGTTCTATCCAGAAGGAGGGGAGGGAATAAAATCCTGATGGGCTGTGCCAGGAGCAGACAAGTCCGCTGGGCAGGAGGGCTGCTGGGGCTTCACCCAGAGCGGAGCTCCCCCATCTCACTGTCAAGAGGCAACCGCACCAGCTACAACTTAGTAAGATTAAAGGGGGGAAAGGCATGTGCTGCTTCAAAAGAGAGAAAAAAGGAAGAATAAATTACTGAGCCAGCCTAACTGCGGCTCCGTTAGGGGTACCAGGGAGGTGGGTTGGGGTCGGAAGGATGATGGAGGTGGGTCCAAGATCCCAGGCAGGCCGGCTGCTGGCATCCTTCCTGCCTCTAACAGTCCGGTACCCGGAGCCCCTCCGCTGAGGCGACGAGGGTTCAGGAGAAGGGGACCAAGCGCGCCAACACGAAGCTCCTTGGCCTCTGGCTGACTCTCCTTAAACCAGCACAGGCCCGGCCCAGGGCGGCTCCACGCGGCCCTGATTGCCAAGCATCTTGTTACAATGCTCAGCCAGGCGCACTGAAGGGACTCCAGGTAAATCCTCATCCAGCCCGGTGTCTCTAACAGGGAAGTAAATCACCCTTAATGACCCAGGGCAGGCCGCCACGTGTCCTATTTCTGGAGTGGTTGCTTCCCATGCTGGCAGCAGGGCGGGGGGTGGGGGAAGTGCGGTGTGGGCACAAAACTCAGAGGAGGGAGGTCAAGTTCGGCAGGTCTGATTTCAGAGCGGGGAGAGGCTGGGAGGCTGGCGCGGAGGGGAGAGAATTAGTGAAAGTCCCCACGCCACACTTCCCTGATGCAGACCCCGAGAGGGCCAGATTGGATCCAGAGAAAACAGGAGCAGAAAAAATGAGACGACGTCTGGCTGAGGTCAGGGACCTCTCCAGTCCAATCTCCCAGCACGAGGTGGGGCGGAGTGGGGGGCAAATCTGGCACAGAGCTTTGCAGCCAGAGCAAAGAGAGAAATGTGTTTGGCTAAAGGGTCCTCTGTGTCCTTAAGATAAAATAAGCCACCTGCTCAAGGGAAACGCCATTCCTACCCTAAAGCCGAAAGAAATTCCTCCAAGGGGTTCAGAGAAAGAAGACTTAAAAAAAAAAAAATCTTAAAAGACCATGAGTTTCATAGGGCTGTTCATTTTAACCCTTGGTTTGAACCAGGTCCTTAAAAAGCAATCCCTGGGTATCAATTTCCAGCTGTAGCTCCTACCACCCAGGTGTCAGTGAAGACCTGGGAAAAGGGCAGGTAGAGTGTAAACAACCCCTCATCTTCATAACAGGGAACCAACAGATAGTGTTAAAAGTTAACAAATTGCGAAACAACACGTAAGCATTTTATTTAAAATTGTGGAAGTAACTGCCAGGAGAACTAAACATCAAATGCGACTGGAAAGGAGGGGGGTGGGTGTGAGCGTGCCGCTTTGCACTCTGAGCCTTCCAGTACTATTTGATTTTTGTTTTTAACCGCATGTATGCTATTACTTTTGCTCCAAATAAAAACAAAGGCTTTTAAGTGTACAGCATGGAAAATGAGGAAAGAACACATACCGGAACGCAAGGCCAGCAAGAGTGTGTCGTAACGGGGATAACTCTTGAGTTTGCTCAGATTTATACACAAAAGTAGCGACCTCCCTGGCGGTCCAGTGGTTAAGACTCTGCGCTTCCACTGCAGGGGGCGCGGGTTCGATCCCTGGGTGGGCAACTAAGATTCCCACAGGCTGCGTGGCCAAAAAAAAAAAAAAAAAACTTATACACAAAAGTAAATCTCCCGCAAACTTCAGAATTATTAGGGGCAGCTCTGTGCACCTCACCTCCCACCCGGGAGAGACACAAGCGCATCACACCACCGCATCAGAGGACCACTCCTCCTAGCAGTCCCATAAAATCCTGAGGCTGGCCACGAGGCAGGCTTCCAACACCTGACTCTTCCACTTCCACAGAAATTCGATTTGCCTAAGAACGCAAGTCCTCCTTCCCACTCGATTACGCCAGCCCTGTTTATTCTTGGCTTTCAGAGCCAGCGGGGTGGGGAGAGATCCAGGTGTGCTGACGCAAAGACACCCACCTTCCCCAGATGCAGGAGCATCTTCACAAATATCGGTGATTTATCCTTGGGCAAGAAGTCCCTGAACTGTGGAATCTGGCAGCTAGTTAGTGGCCTTGGTTTTTGGATGAGAATGCCCGGATGTGAAGTGAGACAGGCTTGAAGTCTTAAAACTACGAGGCGGTAACCTCAGAACTTGCTTCTCCAGAGTTCCGACCCAGTACTCTCTCCACTATATCATGTCTTTTCGGACCCTTCGACATGTTGAATAGGTATCTGAAGTGGGGTTCTGCTGTCAAATGCGGATTAACCCAAGCCTTCTGAGAGGCCTGAAGTGATGATGTAACATCCTGAATCCAAACCTACTCACCATCTTCCTTCACCACCTCTACTTTCGGCCACGGCTCAGGCCAACCACCTCTCTCAGCCAATTGCTCTCCTGGTTTTTAACTGGGGCCACCACCTCCCACTCATTCTCTACCCAGCAGTCACAGTGATTCGTCTTAAAAACCCATCAAAAATCATGTCACAATAGATAATCCACAGAGACCGAGAGTAGATCGGTGATTGCCCTTGGCTGGGGGAGCGGGGCCAGGGAGGTAATGGGCAGTGACTGCTTGATGGGTGTGAGGTCTCCTTCGGGAGTGATGAAAATGTTTTGGAACTAGACAGAGGCGGTGGTCACACAATACTGCAAACGCACTAAAATATCAGGGAATCATACAGTTTAAAATGGTTAATTTTAGGTTAGGTGAATTTTATCTCCATCTTTAAAAAAAAAAATCATGTCATGCCTCCAGTCAAATCTCTCCAGTGGATGCCCACCTTCCTCAGAGTGAAAGCCCCTCCCTCCCTCTATTCCAGACCCAACGGACGAGCCCCTGTGCGTCAACTCTTCCTTCCCCTGGGACACACACTCCTGAGACACCCACAGGCTTGTTGCCTTATTTTATTTGGGTCTCTGTTCAAATATTAGCAACCAGCGACTCTTCCTGTTAACCTCATAGAAAAAAGCAACTCCTGTTACCCTCTGCTCTGAGAGGAAAACAGAACCTCATTAGCCTGATATTATGTCATATTTGTTTTCTATTGTCTGATTTCCCCCAGAAGAATCCAAGCAGTGTCGGCAGGGACTGTGTTATAAATTCCCAGCACTTAGAACAGGGTCTAAAGTGCAACAGGTGCTCAAAAAAAGTGCTGAATGAATGAATGAACGTTCATTTGTTCCAGGTTCAAAGTTCATTGACCAGGGATCACTTTTCCCCCGAAGGGGCATCTTGACAGGCTGACTTTGACAAATGCTCACTGTATTAGTCTCTTGCAGCTGCTGTAACAAATAACCACAAACCTGGCAGCTTAAAACAACACCCATTTTTTTCCTCTTCCAATTCTGGAGGCCAGAAGTCTGAAATCAGTTGCACTGTGTCAAAACCAAGGTGTCAGCAGGGCTGCACTCACCCTGCAGGTCCTAGGGGGGCTTCGTTCCTCAAATCTTCCAGACTCCCCAGTGGCTGCAGGCATTCCTTGGCTTGTGGCCACGTCACTCTAATCTCTGCCTCTGCAGAGAAGTGGGAACACATCCTTCACCCATGGACTAAGGGATGGGCATGTGGGCTCATCAAACCAGCTGGCAAATGTGGGACAACTCTGGGCTGCCTCTCCCCTTCCAGGCTATGGATGACAGCCCAGAACAGCGCCATGAAACCAAGGAGAACACAGCCCACGGACCGCAGGCTGCTAATCACTAACGGAAGACCATGAGCCCAAGATCGGCCTCTTGCGGCCCTTCCTCTGCATCCTTGTGGACCACTCCCAGATCCCCACTCGGGTTCTGACTCATGCGGCAAACCACATTCTGCTTCAGAGACGCAGGCCACTGACACCTCAAATTCAACATGTCCAAAACCGAATTCCATTCCCCACGCCATCCCTACCATACATATATAATCAAAGATTATATGAGGTGTCGACAGAGTGTGGCCCTGGGCGTGGAGGTGAGCAATGGGTCCCATGTCCCCCACTCCCACTTACTTCTCCGGGACCTTCCTTGAGCCCTGTTTCCAAAATCACGCTTGTGAAATAAGCCTGCTGGATCAGATGATCAATCTCAGAGGCCCCTTCCAACATCGCAGCCTGTGAGTCATCGGAAAAAGCAGAGGGAGCGGGGGACCCGCCCGTCCAGCCCTCCCCCTCCGCCACACCCCTGTTTACCAAACATCGAAAGTCAGGATGCATTCCTGCGGAGCTCCGGGAAAGGCGATGCAGAAAGCCCTGCTAGGTTTCCGCCACACATGCTGAAGTGGGCAGCCTGAGCAGGTGGGCACTTTGTATTAAATCTCTCTGGCCGGTGAAAAGTTTAAGCCGGGTCACAGTGTCAAGTGACCTGAGAAAGGCATCTTTCCACTGCCCTGGGGTGGATTAGGCAGAGCCAGCCGGCTTTGCCCGTGTGGTGCTGGACGTGAGGAACGAATTCCAGCATTTCGTAATTTCTCCTCCAACATACTTTCCCCTCGGTTTTCTTGCTCAGGTGGCCAAGTTGGATGGTCAGACAGGAGCTGACTCCCCTAACACCCTGCAAGCCTGCCCTATGAGACACACCTGATACAACAGGGGAGAGAGCCGTCCCAGGCAGTTACAACAGCGCCATCATGCCTACATACACGACCCTTGGTCTTGAAAAGAAAGCTGCATCTTCATGACTTTTGCAAGATGAGTCACCCTGGATGCACTACCTAAGTGTGACCAGTCTGTGTGGTGGCCTCTGCCAGATCTTTCTCCCAGAGCTATTCTCTTGCAAACCAAGCATGGCTCAAATCTGAGAGCGTGGTCAGCTAACTTCCTCCCAAACTCACCATCAGACTCTGTTTCATACCAAAAGGCATATCATGGGGACAGGGACAGGCCAGAAGGTTTCTCTTCTTCTCTCCTGCTGGGCTGGAGGAATATTCTCAGCTTATTATTAGTCCAGCTCCTTAGCACCTTCACAGGAGACCAGGAAAGAGAGAAGAAAAGAGGTGGCTGGGATTCAACTGTTCCTCTCCTTGGTAGGAGTTCTGAAGGCTCAGAAGGAGGAAACGGAAACTTTAGGTTAAAAGAAGACTTGGGGGAATAACTCACGTTTAACAGATGACGAAAGGAGTGGTTTATATGATTCCTGGCAGCCTTGCCCTTTGGTGATTAATTTCACTACATTTCTAGCCCTTCAACCGGCAACCTTGTCTCCTATTAACACAGAGGAGCAAAATCTTGCCGCTGGACTTCTCAAAAGAATGGTCTCTGCCTGCCTGCCGGGCACCTCACCAGCGTGTTCTCTTCTTAATGTCCTCACGCGGGCACGGGCACACGAAATCTCGCAGTTAAAACGGGGATCACCATTTCTCACGCGCCTTTTCCCAGACCTCATTCCCCCAAGCTCCTTGAGACTTTTCCCTTGATGTCAGTGACACTAACCATTCGGTCCTCTCTCTGCCTGAGAGCTGGACCTGTTCCCTCAAATCCCATCCAGGCTCACGTCAAGGATTCCATCACTGCCACGTCTCGTCAGTTACCATGTGGGGGTAGATTTCCATTCTCCACCCTCTGGAACCAACTGACCTTGATCTTCCTCTGGGTACCACTCTTGTTCCTTCCTCAGTCTGTGTGGTTAGGATGACCCCACCTCTCAACTATGCCACCCCAGGCTCCATTGGAAAGCTGCCCAGTGATTTTCCTTTTTCCTCTTGGAGTTACTGAGAGTTTCTAGAATCCTTCTAAAGAGGTGACTAAGCTAGAAAATGACGCCGACACAGAGGAAAGTAAAGCCAAGAGGTGGAGAGTTTTGATGAGACTGCCTTCACCTCTTCTACTAGTTATTTACTGCTGCGTACCAAGTTAGCCCAAAGCTCAGGGTCTTCAAACAACAAATGTGTGGTCTCAATTTCTGCAGGGCAGGGATCTGGGTACAGTTTACCCAGACTTTGAGCCTTACCCAGGGTTTCTCACAAGGCTGCAACCCAGGGCTGTGGTCATCTCAAGGTTCAGCTGGCAGAGAATCCCCTTCCACGTTCATTCATGTGGGTGGTGTTTGCAGACCTGGGGTCCTTGCTGGCTGTCTAGGTTTTAGTTCCTTGCCACATGCAGAGATCCTTTAGTTCCTGACTTCCATCATGACTCCTGTTATGAGTTTTGGCAACTGGATGATAGGTTTCATCTTATAAGTTGGGCTCTCAGTTTTTGAACTGTTTCTCTCCTCTGCTCTTGTTCATGACCAGGCTGTATGGCTCAAGGGACCCCACCATTTGAGTGCCTTTTTTGAAATTTTTTAAGGAGCCTGGGACTAGCAGGGATTGGTAGAACCTTTGAGCAACACCCTCTACATACCCAAATGTGTCCCTCCCCCAACCCATGAAGCACCTACATGAGGTAGACCAGATGCACCCAGGAGCTGTGAACTGTGTGCCAATACAGTCATCCCAGGACCCTATGAAGATTCCAGAACAGCCTGGTGAGCAGATTGCGCCTGCTGGCTGACATGGAATTTCTCTGGTGGGACTATGTAAGACTAGGTGACTAGAATAGCCTTGGCATGCTGATTTGGGGTGACTCAAGTTGTTTATATAGACGGGGCCCACACATCCTAAGGGCAACGGTGCCGCCACCCCACTTGGGCCACCTACTCCCATGGTCATCCCCTTGACCTGGTATTTTAAATCAATGCTTCTCAAGCCTGGATGAACACTAGAATCACCAGGGGAGCTTTTAAAACGTAGGGTGCCTGGGATCCACCCCACACAGGTTAATTCAGAATCTCAATCAAAATCAAAATACCCAGGCTCTGGTGTTTTGTTTTTAAGTCCTCCAGATAATTCTAACATTGAGAAGACCCGCTTTAAATAATGGCCACAAATCTCAAACTGGCGCTCAACTCTTGCTGCTCTGCCCTAAAAGTAAATTCAACGAGCGAACAATTTAGGCATCTCCTGGACACATAAGAAATTGTGTCTTCTTAAGCTTCCCACTGCAGAAGTACTATGGAGTCTTGCTACTCAAAGTGGGATCCAAAGCCGAGAGCATCACCACCACCTGGAAGCATGTTAGAAATGCAGAATCTGGGCTTCCCTGGTGGCACAGTGGTTGAGAATCCGCCTGCCAATGCAGGGGACGCGGGTTCGAGCCCTGGTCTGGGAAGATCCCACATGCCGCGGAGCAACTAGGTCCGTGAGCCACAATTACTGAGCCTGCACGTCTGGAGCCTGTGCTCCGCGACAAGAGAGGCCGTGATAGTGAGAGGCCCGTGCACCGCGATGAAGAGTGGCCCCCGCTTGCCGCAACTAGAGAAAGCCCTCGCACAGAAACGAAGACCCAACACAGCCAAAAATAATAAATAAATAAATAAAATTTTTTTAAAAATTAGAAACTCAGTTTGTGTTCTAAATTGTAAAAAAAAAAAAAAAAAAAAAAAAAAGGAAATGCAGAATCAGCATTTTAACAAATCCCCAGGTGATTCATTTGCACATTGGTGTTTGAGAAGCATAGTTCAAGCCATCTAGCAACCCTACTATGGTTACGCAATGATTTGTTTTCCATCTTCAAAACAACTATTTCACTCTTTCTCATGAAAGACAAGAGCAATCTGACAGCAATTGCTCATCAACCCACTGCCCAAATTCCATCCTACCCACGTCAGTACCCATGTTCTTAGCCTGCCCTCCCATTACAGTGGCTAAAAGGCCCTCCTCCTATCAAAGGCAACCTACCTGCTTTCTACCTGTCAGCATATAACACCTGGCTTTAAAAAAAAAAAAAAAAAAAAGAGAGGATAAACAACAAGGTCCTATTGTAGAGCACAGGAAACTATATTCAATATCCTGTGATAAACCATAATGGAAAAGAATGTATATATATATATAGCCAAACCACTTTGCTGTACAGCAGAAATTAACACAACATTGTAAATCAACTATACTTCAATAAAATAAATTTTAAAATACCTGAAATTTTTTAAAAAGAGAGATAAATCTATCCTTTGACCCCACTCCTCCAGGCCCTGCCTATTCCTCTGCTTCTCATCACAGCGAATATTTTCACCAAAAGACTTATTTATAGTCATGACCCCTAATTTCCGACCTCTAATGCTCTCCAGCCCAACTCCACTGAGGCTGATCTCCAGTATCACCAATGACCTTCATGCTGTTACCAAATCCAAGGGCACCCTGGACTCTTCTACAGTCCTTGGCCAGGCAGCAGCATTCAACGTTCCCTCCTTCCGGAAACTGTGACTTGTCATGGCTTCCATGGCGTCTCACGTTTTCTCAGGTAGTTGCCTGTCTGGATCTTCCCCTAAGCTCAATCTTAAATGTTCTAGAAATCTCCTGCCCCTACCCTTCTTGCCTATCTGTTCATTCTCTTTAGTGGCCCAACCCTTCCTGTCCCATAGCTTTCTACACGCTCTATTTCCTGATGACCCTAAATGCACTTCTCTAGCCCTGACCTTTCCCCACGTCCATCTGGCTACTTGCCAGCGCCACACTGACTATGCTCAGGAGAAATCTCTAACAGATCCAAAACAGAGCCCATCTTCCTCGCTTCAAAAAAAAAAAAGCAAAACCAAACCTGTTCTCCACGCCTCATTTGAGCAAAGGACACCATGATCCATCCTGTTGCTTCAGCCCCAAATCTAGGATCGTCAGCTTCTCCACCTTCCCAATCCAGTCCCTCTCAACTCCTGTCAATCTGCCTCCAAAGCTCATCCAGGATCCACCCACGTTTCTCCGTTTCCACTGCTGCCACCCTGTTCCCAAGGCACCACCACCACTCCCTATATCATTATCATGGTCTTCGAGTTGGTCTACGACGTCCCCTCTTCATCCCCTACGATCCATTCTCAACATGGCAGCCAGGGCGAACTTGCAAAACATTAATCAGGTTATATATATATCACCTTCTAATTAAAAGCATCCAAAGGCTTGGCACTCCTCTTTGAAAAAAAGAAATCCAAACTATTTAGCCTAACTCACAAAGCAATAAAGTCTGCCTTCTATTTACCTGATCCTTCATCATTTTATACCACTTCCCTTCCAGCCACACCAACCTTCTTGCTCTGTGCCATTCAGCGCAGGGTGGACCACAGCCGTATCTTGCTTTTTAAAGTTAGACTTAAACTAATGACAACTAAAATGTGAAATTCGGTTCCTAAGTCTTACCAGGCCCCTTTCAAGTGCTGAGTTGTCACACGGGGCTGCTGGCCACGTGACAAGTGCAGATACAGAACATCTGCATCGCTACAGAAAAGCTTGGACAGCGCTGTTTGAGCTTTTCCTTGGATGGGGAAGGTTTGGTCCCGCCTTATGGCTTTGGCATTCACTGTTACCTCTGCGTGAAGTGCCCTTCCCCCAGCAATTCATTCCCACGGCTGGATCCAGACATCAGCTTCAATGGGAGGTTCCCCCACAAGCACCGATCTAAAGAAGCCACCGTTTAGTTACTCCCAAGCACACATGAACCAATTTAATTCTGCACAGCATTTACCTCTGGCTGATGCTCTCCTTGTTTATTTGGGTTTGTCTGCTTATTGCTCAACTCTACACGCCTCCTCACCCCAAAGCAAACTTCCAAGATCAGGGACCCTGTCCGTCTGGCTCACAGCATTCCAGCGCCCGACACACCTGCCCGATTAGTATTAACTGACTGTTAGGCCCACGCCATTCGTATTTCCTTTTAAATCACCTTTTCTCCACCTTCCCTGCCACCACCCAGCCTGGGCCTTCATCCAGGCCACCCCGACGGCACGACAAACAGAATCCTGCCTCTGCCCTGCCTCGAGCCTGCAAACACTCGCAGGTGAATCTTGTTAGTGCTCCACCTGTCAAATCAATTCCCTGCCCATTCTGGCTCCAAACGGCCTCCGTGTCCCCAAAGGCGGCATGCTTGCTCCTACCTCGGCGCTGCTGTCAAGTCTCTCCCTCTGCTTGGGGCACCCTCCCTGTTTCTCGGTGAGGCCGCACCTTCTCCTGTCTCCCAGGTGTGGCCCAGGTGGGGGTGCTCTGCAGACACTGGCCCCGCCTCTGGCCTCCTCCAGCACTTCCTGTCTGCAGCCCGGCTTTGGCACTCACACACGCACAGAGGACAAGACGTTCCACCTTCCACGTACGCGCACACAGATCATCCCCGAGACGACTCCTAAGAGTGATGCTTCTCAAGCTTTACTGAGGAGCAGAGTCACCTGGAGAGTTCATAAAGGGCACACAGGTCAAGGCTTATGGGAGCAGGATAAGATCGGGGCCTCTGTCCTTTTCCCACATTCCCCAGGTGACTCGGAGACGCACCAAAATATAAGCTGCACTGCTTTTTTTTTTTAATTTATTTTATTGAAGTATAGTTGATTTACAGTGTTGTGTTAATTTCTGCCATACAGCAAAGTGATTCTGTTATACACATATAAACATCCTGTTTCATATTCTTTTTCCATTATGGTTTATCACAGGATATTGAATATAGTTCCCTGTGCTATACAGTAGGACCTTGTTGTTTGTCCATTCTATATATAATAGTTTGCATCTGCTAATCCCCAAATTCCCCCTCCATCCCTCCCTCATCCCTCTCCCCTTTGGCAACCACAAGTCTGTTCTCTACGTCGATGCATCTGTTTCCGTTTCATAGATAGGTTCATTTGTCTCCTATTTTAGATTCCACATATAAATGATATCATATGGTATTTGTCTTTCTTTTTCTGACTTACTTCACTTAGTATGATAATCTCTAGGTCCATCCATGTTGCTGCAAATGGCATTATTTCATTCTTTTTTATGGCTGAGTAGTATTCCATTGTATACATGTACCACATCTTCTTTATCCATTCATCTGTCAATGGGCATTTAGGTTTCCATGTCTTGGCTACTGTAAGTAGTGAGCTGCACTGATTTACAACATCAGATCTTCAACAGGAGTGGTTCAAGCCTTGTCCATTTCCACCAATCGGGAACACTTGGGAAGGGCCCGACTTGGTTAATGACCTTCTCTGACACAAGCTTGCTCTCCTGCAAGTATTGAAAGCTACCCCCTGGGGCAGGCTGAAAAATGGCCCCCCCAGATTAAGCCACATCTTAATCCCTGGAACCTACAACTGTCACCTTCTATGTCAAAAAGGGACTTGCCAGGTGCAATTAAACTAAGGATTTGGGGGTGAGAAGGTTTTGCTGGATTATCTGGATGGGCCCTAACTATAATCACCAGGGTCCTTGTAAGAAGGAGACAAGGTCAAAGAGGGAAGAAAAGCCAATGTGAAGCCAGAAATGGGGAGAAAAGGTAACAGGATGTGCAGCCATGAGCCACGGAAGGAGCTTTTACAAGATGCAAAAGGAAAGAAACGGATTCCCCCCAGATCCCCCAGAAGGAGCCAGCCCTGGGACACTGACTTTAACCTCGTGACTCATCTCAGACTTCAGACCTTCAGATCTATGGAAGAGGATGCGTTCTCTGAAGCTACTATGTTTGTGGCAATAGGAAACTAATACACTTCCTTTTCTGTAAGCATCCTGATTTTCTACTTAACTCATTATTGAAAGATACAAGAAGCTCCATTCAGACAGGGCTGCTTTGTTCATCTCTGTGTCCACAAGGCCTAGCTCAGGGCCTGCCATGCACATCCTCAAGGAAGGCCGATGTTCCAAGTTGGAATTTGGGACCTTCCCCAATGCGCCTGGTAGCCTAACCCCACTGGTGTTTCCAATAAGGGAAATACATGAAGTTCAGAAATAGGTCACCAAGCTTGAGCATCTTGGGGAAGAACTACTGTTGTATTTTGACTCGAGGAAACCTAGGCAGATACGCTCTTCTTTCTTAGACTCTTATTCTCATCCTGAAAAGTGTGTGGCTTCGAGCTGTGCTGTCCAATATGGTAGCCACTAGGCACATATAATGATTTAAATATAAATAAAAATTCAAATGAAGACCCAGCCTCTCAGTCACACTAGCCACATCTCAAGTGCTCACCAGCCACATGTTAGTGGCTACGGTATTGGATGGCACAAACAGAGACCATTTCCACCATCGCAGAAAGTTCTACCGGACTATGCTATTCTGACAGCATCTCTCCAAACATGCTTGGCTCCAGCTCCAGACCCCAAACTAGAAAACCTAAGGGGGAGAGAAATGCAGCCACCACACCCCATTCTACCCTGGAATTCATTCTTGAGCGTGTGTCCTAAGACGCAGAGCTTGGAGTGGTGTCCAGAGATTTTCATCCAAGTGTGATTTTTCGTTGAAAAGACTCTATCGTTGGAAAGTGAGAAGGAAAAGTAGCAGCTGAGGAAACTGCAAACGAGAGATCGGACTCATGCAGGGGTGAGGTGGGGAGGATGGAGATTAGAGAGGGAAGAAGCAGGGGAAAGTAAGGGGAGCAGCACGTAGGAAATGGACTCTAGTGATGTGATCACGGGCAGAAAATTCAAATGTCGAAAAGGAGGCCTCCCTGGAGATCTGAAAGCACATAAAGGAACAGCCAGCCTGCAGAGGGGCTGGACCACTGCTCAGAGAAGGGTCTGCGGGACAGACCTTCATCCGCCGTGGATACCCTGGTATCCACTCACCGTCCCCATAGTGGGCAGCAATAGTGTGGGGGGAGAGATGGGGAGAGGAAATCAACTGAATGCAAAAACACAGAACTTTTCCATACAGAAAATTAAAAACTGGAAAGTGGGGGGGGGGCTTCCTTGGTGGTGCAGTGGTTAAGAATCCACCTGCCAATGCAGGGGACACGGGTTCGAGCCCTGGTCCGGGAAGATCCCACATGAGGCGAAGCAACGAAGCCCGTGCGCCACAACTACTGAGCCCGCGTGCCTGGAGCCCGTGCTCCGCAACAAGAGAAGCCACCACAATGAGAAGCCCGCGCACCGCAATGAAGAGTAGCCCCCGCTCACTGCAACTAGAGAAAGCCCGTGTGCAGCAACGAAGACCCAACGCAGCCAAAAATAAATAAATAAATAAATTTATATATTAAAAGAAAAAAACTGGGAAGTGCACAGTGCTGCCGAGGCTGTGGGTAAATGGGCACTCGTAGACGTAGCTGGTGGAAGGGTAAATAGTTCTGCCTCGCTGGAGGCTGTCTGGCACTTTCTATCAAATTTACAAACACACTCTTTGCTCCAGGCTTTCAACTTCAAGAACTGATCCTTCCCTGACACTCCCCCGTGTGCAGAACGACGGACACACAGGGTATCCACAGCACGTAAAGGTAACAGGAAAAGATGAGAAGCAACCTATATGCCCATCTGTGAAATGAGTCAGGAAGGTATTAAAAAAACGAGGACACTCCTTCTATTGACTAAACTCCACGATATATTGTTACAGGGTTTAAAAAACAGCAGCAGCAGCAAGGCGAAGAAGAAAGAGGAAGCCAGCACAGGTGTGAAGGGAAATAAAGGCACACGTATATTCGCAGATATCTGCACTATTTCCTCTATGCCCACAAGAAACTGGTAACTTGCTCACCTCTGGGGAAGGGAATTGAGAGGCAGAGGACAAAGGGTAGGAGGGAGGCCAACGTTCACTCTATATTTTTTAGTGCCTAATAAACGTCAGAATTCATCTATATATGACCTATTCAGTAAGAGTAAAATTAACAAAGACACTTCTGGATATGTACACTCAACAGAGAGTTTAAAACTTACCCCACGAACACCCTTCTGCACGGATGCTACAGCCTCAGCGGGAAGACAGCACCTGCCAGGTGAGCGGGCCCAGGGGACCAGCTGCACAGCAGCCGGGAGCCCCCGGGTGCCACGGGCGCCTCTGTCCCCTCGCCCTGTAGCAGGTGTCACCTCCCCTGGGGTCCCGGGCCTCCGAGGAGGCGTTCCCAAAGCCCTGGCCCTCAGCAAACCCGGGCTGTGTTCCAGCCTTGGAAATGATCAGGAATAGCCCTGCTCCTGCCTAAATCCCAGCTTCTGGGTCCATTTCCGACCGGGGTGCCACCCCACCCCAGGGCGCCCACTGCCAGGGCAATGATACCCCGCCAGCCTCTCACACTAGGGGAGCAAATGCAAGCGAGTGCCACGGCTGCGTCCGATAATCACTATGGACACCAGCCTGAATCGGGTCTGTGTCCAATTAGCCACCCCTGCAACAACACCATAGCAACGAAGGTAATATTATTGTTCCACGAAGAGAAAATGAAACACAAACACACACACACACACACACACACACACACACACACGATGTGTTGTCCAACAGCTTCCAAAGCCACAGACGTAACACTTCTCCACGCCCTGCAACTTGTGCCTCTCCCTTCCCCATGACGATGCAGCTTCTTTGATGGGAAGCCACAGGCTCAGGCAATTACCTCTTCACAGCCTCCACGCTGCGTGCCCTTCACAGGGCTGCCCTCCTCCCTCTGCCCTTTTCCTGCTGGAGACAGAACGGCCTCCAGGTGAAGCTCCAAGCTGCCCTCAGCTGGCTGGCTGGCTGGTTTCTCCGGGCCAGACCCAAGCTGGGCACTGGAGTTTTGGTGGCTGCAGCCATGAACCACACACTAATCTTCAGACACAAATGTGGAAAGCATTAACCCAAATGGAAAGACATAAATCAGGAGGGGAGCTTATGGCACGGAGGAAAACAGCTCTGCTCGGAGAGCCCGGGCCGTTGCACAAGAGCAGAGTGAGTCACCCGCCAGCGAGGGAGGACCAAGGAGGGAGGAGGGGGAGGGGGAGGGAGGAGGGGGGAGGGAGGAGGGGGAAGGAGGAGGGGGAGGGGGAGGGAGGAGGGGGAGGGAAGAGGGGGGAGGGAGGAAGGAGGAGGGAGGAGGGAGGGGAGCTCCGGTGGGACTGATGGGTGGATGAGCGGGGGCAGGGGAGAGCAGTGCAAAAACACAGCTGTGGGTTCATTACCAACCACACTTCATCAGCAGCCTGGGGAGAGGGGGGCAAAATGTCACCTCCCCTCCCCAACTCAGGAAGTGTTTCAAAATGTGTCCTCTCCGGAGAAGACAGCAGGAAGGAGTCTTCCTAACAGCCAACCAGTCACCCTTTACAGCCTGCAGCTGTGTCCCGGGGAAGCAAACCCCAGGCCCCCTTGAAAGAAGGTCTGCCTTATGCTTCTTTGCTCCTCCCTGGCCATGCGTCATGTTGTTTTGGGGTCCTCAAGTCTAGGTGCCCATCGTGGGCACACAACGCTTATCCTACCTGCTTGCCCATCACTACCGTTTCATATCTTTTCTTCCTTTCCTTCTTCCAAACACCCCATACTCCACACAAGCTGCTGGGGACAAGACAAACCTATCAGCTTCGCCATCTCTGCTCCCTGGGGAGAACCTCGCAGCTTCCTGTAAGACATTGCCTCACCCACCAACTCCTCTGCCAAGATTGATTCCCAACCTTCAAGTTCTAAGCACCTGCTCCGAGCGAGGCCCTTCTGTCCCTGGGTGTGGCAGTGGGGAGGAGGAGCCCCAAAGAGGGAACGCAGCTGGAGAGGAGAAGCACCAGGAGGTCTGAGCCCTGGGGGTTCTAGAAATTACCATGGCAATGCCCTAGCTTTCAGCAGGACCCTCCCCATCTCCAGGCCATCTTCATCTTGCTCTGATGAAATAAGAGGTTGCATTTAGAGATCAGTGGGGTCCCTTAGACTCTGACAACGCTACCTAATGTAGTGGAACTTACACCCCTGTGAGTACAGACACACAACAGCCTGAGAGACTGGTAAATGACCCAGTTTTGTTGGAAGGTGACAAGGGATGGAGAAAAAGAGCAGAGCAGTATAAAGGGGTGGGCATGACAAGGTGAGCAAGAGAGTCAAAAGAGATGAAAGAGTGGGTTAGTTTCTGGTGGCTCTGTACCCAATTATCACAAACTACGAAGCTGAAAGTCACAACACAAATGTACTGTCTTCCAGTTCTGGAGTCCGAAGTCTAAAAAGGGGTCTCACTGGGCTACAGTCAAGGTATTAGCAGGGCTGGTTCCTTCGAGAGGCCCTGGAAGAGAATCCGCTTCCCTGCCTCGTTCAGCTCCTCGAGGCTGCCCTCAGGTCCCTGGCTCGTGGCCCCTCCTCACATCCTCAACCTCTTGCTTTTGCTGTCACATCTACTCCTGACCTGACCCTCCTGCCTCCCTCTTATAAGGACTCTCTGTCCTTACACTGGACCCACCTGAATAATCCAAAATCACCTCCTCGTCTCAAGAGCCTTAATTTAATCACACCTGCAAAATCCTGTGTGCCTCGTAAGGGAACATCCACAGGCTGTGTGGATTAGGACATGGACATCTTTGGGGGACCATTACTCAGCCCACTGCAGGGATCAGCCACGTGGGCTGCCAAGGCCCTAAGGAGGAAGCATGCCTGCAACACCCGCAGGAACGCCAGAGAGGCCGGTGTGTAGCAGAGGAATGAGTGAGGTGCAGGGAAGGAGAGGTCCCCAAGGTCAGGGAGGTCCCGGGCCCGACCGTGTAGCACCTTGTCAGCTGCGGTGAGGGCTCCTTCGGCTTCTACTCTGCCATCATGGGGGGCCCATCGGGATGTTCTGAGGAGCAGCGTGATACGATCGGACTTATTATTTGAAAAGGACAGACTGGGGTCTGGCGGAGCAGTCAGGAGGCAACTGCACTAGTTCAAGGGCACAAGGCTGGTGGCTGTGGCTCGGAGCAAGACGACAGCAGCGGGGGTGGCGAGGAGTGGTTGGATTTTTTAAAAACTCAGTTTGGAAGGAGGAGCCCACATGTTTACCTGACAAACTGAACATGGGACGTGAAAGAAAAGGCGGCGGTGGCGGGTGGGGGGAGTCAAGGTTTTTGGCCACAGCAGCTGGAGGGACGGACTTCCCATTTACTGAGCAGGACAGGCTGTGGGTGGCGTGATGCTTGGACAGGTTGAACAGCGATGCCAACTGGATATGGGTCAGGAGGTCAAGGGCAAAATGAGCAAAGACTGGAAATGGACTTGCCGACCACAGCTGAAGGCTCTCACTGTGGCAGGCATGGGGGCGGCGGGGGTGCTGCCAGGGGTCTGGGCTGGGTCCAACCACCAGGTTGGGAACTGGCGTCTGGACTTGACCCTGAGAGTAATGGGACGCGCCTGGGCCCCACGGCGGCCCGGGGTGTGGAGCCAGCCGGGATGACCCGGATTAATTCTGTGGGTCGGGCACCAGTTGCAAGAAAAGAAGGCAGAGGCTGAGTCAACAGGGATTGCGTCTCAGCCCTCGATTGCTCAACCCGGCGTTCTTCTACTTCTCACAGCCCAGAGGGTGGGAATCCCAGTCGTGGGGAAGGTCGGGGGAGCGGGGCGGGATTCAGGAACGGGGTCAAACGCCAGACTCCAGGATCCTTGGCTGCGGACAGCTCACCTCACTAGCCAGTCGGTCTCCGCCTGGCCCTCGAGGGCCCTCACTGTCCTGCCCATGAGTCCTGGAAGGCCTTCCTGTGTCCAAGCTGCTGGACGGTATCAGCGTGGTCCTACCTGAGGGGCCCAGTAAATCAGAAGGACAAAGCAGGTCAAGGGCAGGTGGCCAGACTGTGGGGCACCTCCCAGGGGACAACGTGCTGAAACATCTATTGCAAGCTGGATTCCCATGGCCCAACAGCACAAGCCTAGCCCTTTCCGGGCACTTTCATCCATTCATCCATTCATTCATTCGACAAATATTTAGTGAGGACCTACCCAGGGTCAGGCACTGCTTCTAGACATTTGGGGCATGGCAGTGATCAAATAAAAGGGGAAAAAACCCCTGCGTTTGTGGAGTATTGATTCCAGCATGCGGGTAAGGGGAGCACACAATAAAAACAATAAATAAGTAAACTATAAAGAGTATTAGAAGGCGATGGAGAAAAAAAAATAGAACAAGGGGAACCAGGAGGTCAGGGTAGACTGGGAGGGTGGGCAGCAATTTTAAATAGTCTGAAATGTGTCATACAGAGTGAAGTAAGTCAGAAAGAGAAAAACAAATATCGTATGTTAATGCATGTATGTGGAACGTAGAAAAATGGTACAGATGAGCCAGTTTGCAGGGCAGAAGTTGAGACACAGATGTAGAGAATGGACATATGGACACCAAGGGGGGAAAACTGCGATGAGGTGGGGATGGTGATGTGCTGAATTGGGCGATTGGGATTGACATGTATACACTGATGTGTATAAAACTGATGCCTAATAAGAACCTGCAGTATAAAAAAACAAACAAAACAACTAATACTAAACTTTCATTGGGTTATTTGTATGGAAATATGTTAATATAAATGTTTCAGACATTACATGAAATTTCTAAAAATCTTATATTTGTATTTGTATGGAAATATGTATGGAAATATGTTAATATAAATGTTTCAGACATTACATGAAATTTCTAAAAATCTTGTATTTGTATGGAAATATGTATGGAAATATGTTAATATAAATGTTTCAGACATTACATGAAATTTCTAAAAATCTTATATTTGTATTTGTATGGAAATATGTATGGAAATATGTTAATATAAATGTTTCAGACATTACAGGAAACGTCTAAAAATCTTATATGTTCTGGTATAATGTTATAAGTAATAATCCTAGTTATTACTTTAAAATGTATATCTCAGAAATAACTAATTTTCTTGTCAACTGCATTATTATGAACTTTCATCAAATCTTTAACCATGGTCATTTTTAAGTCTTTTGTCATTTACAGACAGTTCTGGGTGTACTCTGATGATTTTGCAAATATGTTCCTATAAAAGAGTTTCATCTTCAAGAAATTCATGGAAAAGACTCTGACAAGTACAGGTTTCTGGTAACTGACTGTACTGCTGAACTGAATGAATAAGCATTTTCAGAACTCTAATGAAAAACTGATGAACTCATAAAACTGCTAACAAAAGATCAAGATGAAAAAAAAGAAATTAATTACATGGGACTGAGTGAACTGA
Source organism: Balaenoptera acutorostrata (assembly GCF_949987535.1). Lineage (NCBI taxonomy): Eukaryota > Metazoa > Chordata > Mammalia > Artiodactyla > Balaenopteridae > Balaenoptera > Balaenoptera acutorostrata. The sequence goes on along the minus strand of NC_080083.1, from coordinate 7,142,521 downwards.
TGAGGATGAGTATAATTTTTGTGACTTTCTGTCTGAATTAAAAAAAAAAAAAATCCCACAAGGACTCAGAGGAAAAGAATATACAAATCAATTTTCACTGCAAAGTAAAGGAGCTGTTACAGTGGAGGATTACTGGACTGAATGTCAATATTATGACATAGTATAAGTGTGTTTCATGTTTGGTAATTGCAATCATTGTTGCTTTTGTTGTGGTCATCCATGTACAATGCTTGGTGTCAGTCTATCTATCTCTTGTAAAAATAAAATACAGAAAAAAAAAAAAAAAAAAAAAAAAAAAAAAATAAATAGTCTGAAATGTTACAACCGCTTCCAAGTCACATTGGACAATCTTTCTCGCTCCTCAGCCCCCTCCTTCCCTCCTTCCCTCCCTCCCTCCCTCCCTTCAACAGTCACTGAGTGCTCACCCTAGGGCAGCCCCACGTGCTCCCCGCTCTCATGAAGATGTTTTATTTTACAATTTATTACATTTTATTATACATTTTATTCAAGGAGACAGAAGTTAAGACAGCTAGTAATTCCAGAAGGGTGATGAATGAGCAGAAACTCATGATCTCACAGGACTCCTGCAAGCACGCCCATCGCAATGGGGGACCCTCCCAAGAGTGTCTGATTCTTGGTCCAAGTCCCCAGCCCACTTCCTCCCTCCTACTTCATGTCCCCATCACCACCATGACCTGGATTAGCAGAAACCACAACTCAGTGGTCTCTCTGGAAGCTGCCCACAGACTGTCCTTACACCTGGCCCGGTCACCATCCCGAAGCATCGACTGGTTTTAGGGCCTCTGGATGAACTTGTCTGTTCCACGTTTCAGACTCAACATCTTCTCGAGGAGCACCAGCCCCCCCCCCAGCACACCCCCCCCCACCTCCGCCGCACAGTGGGCCCTGCCGGCCCTGCCCTCCCCTCTGCTCTGAGCGCCTCTGTCGGGCAGGTTCTGATTCCTCTCGCCCGGCTGGGCTCACTGCCGGGGCCACGGCGGCCCGGGAGCAGAGGATGACAGGAGAGGATGTCACACTCGGGCTGTCTGGGGACAAAAGGCGTTTGGCAGCTCACGCCTCTGACCACGACGTGCAACTCTCTTATCAGTGGCGCTAACCACCGGGGAGCTACAAGTGAGCTGAGCACAAAGGCTCTTCCTGTTTGGGGGAAAGTCAAGGCTGGCCTCTGAGGTACACCCTGACAGTCCTTTGGCCTCTGGACCCTCCCTCTCCTCCCCCTCTGCATCCAGCTGTGAGCCAGCTGGACCAGTGCTGGCCGCAGGCCCGGGTGGACGCCACGGCCACCAGTGGGGAGGAGCAGCCTCCAGGAGCTGGCCCAGCCACTGTGTCACTCCCTCTGCCCTGCCACAAACCCTCCAGTCTTACTCCCCCCTACAACTGGGGGGGGGGCACTTGAGAAGACGGGGCGCCGTCACTTTTCCTTCCTGCCGTGTTACTGAGCCTCCCCTAAATGGTTCAGCTAGACCAGGACTCAATCCGCAGACCGCAAGGATGACGCCCCGCTGAGATGCTCTGATCTCGCCACACCTCACAGCCGCGCGGAGCTCGGGGCCCCACGGCCCTCTGCGGGAGCCGGTACACAATCGGTACAGCAAGCAACCGGTGGGTCAGATCACGGGCTCTGGAGAGAGGTGGTCTGGGTACAAACCCTGTCGCTGACTGGGTGACCCTGAAGAAAGGATGTCACTTCTCTGTGACTCAGTTTCCCCACAGGTAAAATGGGCCTGGTAGTACCCATAGGTTTGTTGCAAGGATGAAATGAGGAAGTACATAAAGACACGGCATCTAGAACGGCGCCTGAAAAAATAGCAAGTGCTACATAAATGCTGTCTAGTATTATTAAATATTTTTGATTGGACAGGTGTTTTAAAATAAACTAACCACGGGACGTCCCTGGCGGTCCAGTGGTTAAGACTCCACACTTCCACTGCAGGGGGCTCGGGTTTGATCCCTGGTCAGGGACCAAAAAAATTAATTAATTTTAAATTAAGTAATTAAAAAACAGCCTATCCACCTGTGTGGCCACAGGCCCGTTCATTAGTTGAGAAAATAAAGTATAGGTACGGGGAGAGTACTGACGATCTAACCGTGTACCGCTGACACTGCTTGCTCATTCCTCGTCAGCCTCTCCTGGGCTTCTCCAACCCCACGCTTTCCATCGAAGTCTCGGAAGGCCAGGGGATTCCCGGGTGCCTCTAGCACCCCAGCAAGGAACTCAGCAACCCTCCCACCCAGGGCACACCACATCTCAGAATCCACGGAGACCCATCCTCTTAGGGGAGGGCTTGGGAGGCAGTGGACCCAGGGCTGCCTGGAGCTCTGTGGGCCCCTGACACAAAGCCCCCAAAGCACGTGGCGCGGCGTGGCCGCTCGCTAACGGCCACACAACATCCACCCTCCAACAGCACCATCAAAGCCCCACGCTCCAAATGCCATCAGCACCATGGCTCCTGCAGGTGGCAAGACGGAGGGAAAAGAACATCAGGGGACACCACTTAATGATGAGCCATGTGACCCAAACCCCAAGAGTGGGCTTTCCCATCTGTGAACTGTGGTGGTCTGGCTCTCCCAGACCCACCCTGCCAAGCACAGTGCTTCGCGAACAGTACAGCCTCAGAAACGGTAGGCCGCTGTGTTTGCCTTCACCCTGCCCTCCCACTGAAGACTTGCAAATAGCGCCTTCTCCTTGGAGAAGCAGCTAGTGCCTAAGCCAGCATCTCTTAGAAACCCTCACGTGTTGAGATAGGGACCCAGACATCCTTCACTGGAGGCATCGTCCCAAACACCTGGGTTGATGTGTGTGGCAGGTTTGCTTAACAGCCATGGGAGGGAGAGTGGAAAGCCCCCAGCTCAAAGTGAAAAACCCTGGTTCCCAACCACGTCGCCACTGCACAAACCAGTTACTGATTGCCATCAGCCTTGGTTCTCCTCACCCAGTAAACCCCAAACACGACCTGACACGCTGCAGATTAACTGAAATACATGTAAAGGTGTAGGCTGAGATCTGTATCTTTTTCCTGTATATCTTTAGATGGGGCTACGCCCCCCAGATTACCACAGCCTCAACACTCATGAGTCACCTGTTGGACCCCGGAAAGCACTGAAAACTATTTTGAGCAGGGGTCCTGGGGTTCCTGCATGCAACAGACTTCCCTGGAAAGCACGTTCAACACAGATATCGGGGCCCCACTCCTGCTTTTTGACTGAGCAGGTCTGGGGGGTGATGCTGGTCCAGGGACCACAGTTTGAGAAGCCCAGCCTTAGAATCTGAAGACTGAAGAAAGTGCACTAGGAATCACCCAACACGATCACAGAAGAACCAGGGGACACTCCATGCCCCGCGCCTGGTGAACAGCTCCTGGTCCTGTCCTGCTGTTGGCCTGACGCGAGGCTGTTCCAGCTCCCACCTCAGACACAGGCGGGGCTAAGGCCCCGGCTGCTTCCTGCCCCTTGGTGGGGGGGTCGAGCAGAAAGAGACCACTGGGTCCCCAGGCTGCTGCCTTCAATGCCCAGCCCTCTGGATAATCCTTCTCCTTGGTCCCAGCTCCTCCCTTCCAGGAAGAGGCAAGCCTGGCACAGGAGGTCTCAAGGCTGGGAGGGTGGAGTCCTAGGCCCCAGGGAAGGGAAGGGGCACGGTAGGGCCCTGGGGCAGCTGATTCTAGGCCAAGCCCCTCCATCCTGAGCACAGCCCGGAGACAGTGGGCTCTGAGGGGCGGGGAGCCGGGCAGGCACGCACACTGCACCCAGTGTCCCGGCCACACAATGCACAAGGGGCCGGCGGGGCAGGCGGCCAGGGCCCACTCATGCCAGTACCATCTCGAGCCCTTGCCAGGCCTCAGAGGGCCGGTGAAGAAGCTGGACTCTGTCCCGGGGCACAGTCGGGCTCTATTCTTATCTCAAGGGGGGAATGCGTGACTCTCCTTGCAGGGAACGGGGGGCCCCCCCGGCGAGGTGGGAGAGGGAACAGGGCCGTCCCTGTGCCTGAGAGCGCTCCCCACTCGGCTCCCGGCTCCGACTGGCCCCTGGTGCCAGGGCCTTGCACGAGCCTCCGACAAGGACAGGCCGGGCCGAAGGTGGACAAGGAAAAGTGCAGCCCGGCGCAGACTGGTCCTCACCGACGGCAGGACTCGGAAACCTGCACACACGGGTCCTAAGTGAGACCCAACAGGACGGGCCCGAGAGGGAAACACAGCCTCCTGGACACAGTTACTTACCAAATCCCAAAGGAAAGGGTCCAGATATCCTATGCACCCCACACACAGGCACAAGTTCCTGCTGGCAGATACCGGTCCCTCTCTCACCTAGCCCAAAACATCATTTGCAGGTGGCAACAGATCTCATCAAGACCTCCCTTTAGTTTGATAGAAGGAAACACAATGATTCTGACACGCATTCATCCAACTTTCTAGGTGTCTGAGGGCCGTAAAACAACCCACCAAAGAGCCTGGGTTACTACCATGGACTCAAAGACTCAAAGCACTCATTTCTTAAGTCTGCAAGTATAAACGCGCCCCGTGGTGGATGCAGTGATAGATGAGGGTGACAAGGGAGGTGCCAGGGGTCAGGGGGATGGAAGAGAAGTTGCGTGCACTGAAATAACTGAGGGATGATCAAAAATAAAGAAATGGGGCTTCCCTGGTGGTGCAGTGGTTGGGAATCCGCCTGCCAATGCAGGGGACACGGGTTCAGGCCCTGGTCCGGGAAGATCCCACATGCCGTGGAGCAACTAAGCCCACGCACCACAACTGCTGAGCCTGCGCTCTAGAGCCCGCAAGGCACAGCTACTGAGCCTGCGTGCCACACCTACTGAAGCCCGCGTGCCTAGAGCCCGTGCTCCGCAACAAGAGAAGCCACCGCAATGAGAGGGCCGCACACTGCAACACAGAGTAGCCCCCACTGCGACAACTAGAGAAAGCCCGTGCGCAGCAAAGGAGACCCAAGGCAGCCAAAAATAAATAAATTAATTTAAAAAAATAAAAAATAAAAATAAAGAAATGAATATTTAGTCATCACCCACTATGTCCTGAGTATGTAATTCTGTAAGGCAAGTATCAGCGTTCCCTTTTTTTTTTTTTTTTTTTTTGGCTGCGTTGGGTCTTCGTTGCTGCGCGCGGGCTTTCTCTAGTTGTGGTGAGCGGGGGCTACTCTTCGTTGCGGTGCGTGGGCTTCTCCCTGCGGTGTCTTCTCTTACTGCGGAGCACAGGTTCTAGGTGCACGGGCTTCAGTAGTTGTGGCTCCCGGACTCTAGGGCACATGGGCTTCAGTAGTTGTGGTGCGCGGGTTTAGTTGCTCTGCGGCATGTGGGATCTTCCGGACCAGGAATCGAACCCGTGTCCCCTGCAGGGGCAGGTGGATTCTTAACCACTGAGCTAACAGGGAAGTCCCAGCGTTCCCATTTTAAAGATTAGAAAACAGAGTCACTGAGAAGTCAAGAGATTTTCCTTAAGCAGTTATGTACAGAGCCAAGATTCAGACCTAGGCCTTCAAGTCCAGCCCTCTTTGCATTAGAGCAGCCCACTTCCTGGGAGCAAGACACGGAGGAGAGATTAGTGTTGGAGAGGGAGAAGGCGTCTCAGGCATAAGGGCGTTGGCAGAACGCGCTGCCACCCATTTTCCTTCACATGTGTCTCCTTTAGGCCTGCGGATCTGAGTCTTGGCCAGTGAAGGGGGCGGCAGGCATTCTCAAGGGCTGTAAATTGGTACCACCTTTCCGAAGGGCAACAATAGCATGGGTCAAAATGTACACCACAGATGTAATTGCAGAGCATGCTTCTTTCCAGGAGAGGATGCCTCACAAGGAATGTTGGCTTCAGTGATTTTAACAAAAGCCAAAAAAAAAAAAAAAGGAAAAAGAAGAAAGCAACCTCAGTGTCCATCACTAGGGGATTATAAATAATAAATAGTTCATCCAAATGATGAACTAATGGTGAACACTAAAAATAATGCTTAGATACATCTACTCATATAGAAAGATATTGAACATATATTAAGTTTAAAGAAAAAAATGCCACAGAGCAACTAAGCCCGTGCGCCACAACTACTGAGCCCGTGTGCCGCAACTACTGAAGCCCACGCGCCTAGAGCCAGTGCTCCACAACAAGAGAAGCCACCGCAATAAGAAGCCTGTGCACCGCAACGAAGAGTAGCCCCCGCTCACCACAACTAGAGAAAGCCCATGCGCAACGAAGACGCAACGCAGCCAAAAATAAAAATAAATTTTTTTAAATGCCTTAAAAAAGAAAAGAAAAAAAAAACAGGTTGCACAATTGCATATATAATATGATTAAAAGGGGGGAACATGGGCTTCCCTGGTGGCGCAGTGGTTAAGAATCCGCCTGCCAATGAAGGGGACACGGGTTCGAGCCCTGGTCAGGGAAGATCCCGCGTGCCGCAGAGCAACTAAGCCCGTGCGCCACAACTACTGAGCCTGCGCTCTAGAGCCCGCGTGCCACAACTACTGAGTCCGTGCGCCTAGAGCCCGTGGTCCGCAACAAGAGAAGCCACTGCAATGAGAAGCCCGCATACCGCAACGAAGAGTAGCCCCCCGCTCGCCGCAACTAGAGAAAGCCTGTGCGCAGCAACGAAGACACAAAGCAGCCAAAAATAAATAAATTTATTTTAAAAAGGGGGGGGGGGGGAAACGAGATTGTTCTTCCTTTCCCAGTAGGATGAAAGAGAGGGGTGAATGGTGACAGGGTGATGGGGGCGGGGGTGGGAGGGTCAGGGTGGTGCGGGGAACGAAACCAGGGGGTGAGGGGTCAGCTGAGGGTGGGAGTCGGAAGAGAACTTAGACTAACTCCTGTTTGGCCTTCCTCTGGACCAGTCTTAAAGGACTAGGAAACATCCAGAAAATACTGAACTAGTAAATCTTTTAGAAGCCCCTCCCCGCTGCTTTACTTATTAATACTCCCCCCCCCACTCCCCTCCCACCCTGATGTTCCACCTCAGTTCCCATCACGGACCGAGCCAGAGGGGCCTGGGCAAGGCGGACGCGGTGAGCTCCCAGGCTCTGCCCGCTGAGGGTGCTGCCGGTCTGTGGCCTGGACTCATGTGACACCCGCCTCTCCACCTCAGAGCAGCCCTCTCAGCCGCAGGGAGCCCACCGCAGGCCCTGAGGGGACACTACTCGGGTTCCCCGGACACCAGCTCACCAGTAGTGACCGACCCAGTGTACTCAGGGAGGGCACAGTTAATCGGGCCTTTCCTGCAAAGGGGGGGCCGCTTCCCAGCCAGAGAAAAGTACAAGCAGACCTCGGAGAGATGGTGGGTTCGGTTCCAGACCACCACAATCAAAGGAGTCACAAGATTTTCTTTTTTCTTTTTTGGTTTTCCAGTGTGAATAAAAGATGTTTACACTATAGTCTACGAAGTGTGCAACGGCATTATATCTAAAAAAAAGTACATACCTTAATTTAAAGATGCTTTATTGCTAAAAAATGCTAGCCATCATCTGGCAACGCAGGGTGGCCACAAACCTTCAATTGGTTTAAAAAAACAAAACAAAACAAAACAAGAACGCAATACCCGAGGTGTGCCTGTATTTCCTTTCTCTTTCAACTCTCCAGGTCTCTTCCTTGGAGTTCTCAGGGAAAACCCAGGAACAATAAATGGGTGTGAGGGAGAAGAGGGAGAGAGAATTCACGTGCCCCCCCACCACACACACCCCCCCCCCTCAAGATCTCCTCTTGTTCCTGAAAAGTCCACAGAATTCGGGGAAGCTGTTCGCTGGTCAAAGAGCAGCCCTGTTTTGAGGGTCAGGACCAATCTCAGGGCGGAGCTCTGGGAAGAGAACGTGACCGGGACCAAAAGACCGCCCCCCCACTCCCATCCCAGTGAGAGCAGAATGGCCAGAGCCAGCCACTTCTGGGTTCAAAGCCCAGCCCTGCCCCTTCCTAAGCTGGGTGATCTTCCTTAACCGCGTTGGCCAGACGCAGACCAGAGCCTGGGCGTCTAGACCCAGGTGAGTGCAGGCTCCTGACCAGCCTGGCAACCTTGGGCGGGTCACCGTGTCCCTAGAACCCAACATCCTCTGCAGGGAGACGGCTGCAAGCAGGCAGAGGTTGGTTAAGTTCTGGCCGGCACACTGGGTTGCTGGCTGTTGTTTTCAGTTTCAGTCAATTACCAGCATTACAGAACGGGGTGATTTCAAATTTCCAGCTGGGCACACGCTCCCTACGATTGGCTGTGGCTGCTGTTTCCGGTGGTACGTCATTCCTCGGCGCTTAGTGACCTGCTGACATCTGAATCTGTCACCCCCGCTCGAGATGATACAACATTCCATGACCGTGGGCACCTCTTTGCTCTGAACACTGGGGTTAACTCGGGGAGCCCTGGAAAGAAGGCAGCAGTGACCCCCACTCCGTACATAAGCCCCTTTCTGGACCCAGCTCCAGCTTACATCAGGGGGACTCGTGGTTTCCTGGGGTTGGTGGGGGGACTGCACAGCCCGCAGTTGGGGGCTGCTGGGGGGCTTTTGCTACTGGCTCCGTGGTCTTGAGGAGACCTGAGCTTGAAGTACTACATGAAATACTCGCTTTTTCTTTGTTCCAGAACCCTCATCATCAACAGCTCCACCCAACTCCCCCGAAAGCATTCCAACTGTCAGCTCACCGAGGGCCAGACTCCAGGCTAGAGGACATGCCGCTTGCTTGAGAACTTTGATTTTAAAGACGCTAACCTGACCCCAGGAAACACAGGACCCGGGCGGAGAAGTCCCCTAAGCCCAGAGCTCCGACCGGATTCCCTTCCAAGACCTGAGCCTCCACCTCCCTGCCCCAAAACCCCTGAGACTGGGCAAGCTCCCACCAGGCTGAGCGGACCAGGGCAGAAAGCTCTGAGCAAATCCTGGAACCCCCGAGCCTCTCCCTAGAAACGGGGATGAAACACAAGAACCACACAAAGATCTGAGTGATTCCAGGACCACCTCCGGGGCCACATAAGCTCTCGACAGAGCACACACAAACACTGAGTCAGGGTTCTAAACATCTGGGGCTTAGCTAATCCTCGGCTCTGGGGCCTTCAGCTTGGGTGGACTCCCAGAAACACCAGAGCCGGAGGGGGATCCGGGTCCAGTTTCCAGGGAGCTGGGCCAGGCCTGGGAGCCCTGCACTTGGCCCTGCCCCAAGCCGGGGCCCCGAGTCCCCACGAGGCCATGCATGCAAACTCCTGGCCCGCACCCGCAGTTCCGGGGCGGCTCCGCCGCCAGCCCACACGTGGAAGGCAGAGGCCTCAGCGCTCCAGGATTCCATTCTGCGGTGGAGGCTTCTAGAGGAAATAATTCCCTAATCCCCTTCCTAAATCAAGGCCAAGAAACAACTTGCGCAGAGCCCGCCAGACGACGTCTGCCCAGCTGTCCCTGCACTGACCTCCTGTAGCTAAGGAGGAATTGGGGGGTTTTGGGGGGGGCAGGATGTGGGGCTCTTCGTGCCCACGGACCCACACTTGATGCCGTCAGCTCTGATTTTCGGTCCACAGACCATGGAATTCCACAGTAAGCCGAGGCCAAGTGCTTCCCCCGTTCACCCTTAACTGGGCCAGAAGACAAAACTCTGCGTTTCATGACATGTTTATTCAACTGCATTGTTTGTTGCCTATTTTCACTTGCGGTGAAAGTTTTCATCAAAATCTTGTTTAAAATTCCAACAAAGGCATCTTTTAATGTAAGTGACCCTTGACTGATTTGATTTCTCCCTGTGGGTCAACAGATATACATGGGACATCTCCTTACCCGATGACTTAAATACATAAAATGGTTAAAAGATGCCTCGATGACAAAAGTGCCAAGACCATAAAAAGGAGAGGGGACAGTCTTTGCAACAAACAGTGCTGGGACAAGACAGCCACATGCAAAAGAATGAAGCTGTCGCCTTTCTCTCACCATGTACAAAAATTAACTCAAAATAGATCTAAGTTCTAAATGTAAGAGCTACAACTATAAAACTCATAGAAGAAAACACAGTGTAAATCTTCATGACCTTGGGTTACACAACAGTTTCTTAAACAACAAAAGCACACGGGACAAAGGGAGAAAAAAACAGACATCATCAAAATTAAAACTTTTTGTGCTTCAAAGGACACTCTCAAAGAAAATGAAAAGACAACCCATAGAATGGAAGAAAATTTTTGCAAATCGTCTCTCTGATAAAGGACTTTTATCTGGAGTACATGAACACATACAATTGAATAATAAAAAGACATTTGTTATTTAACTCAATATGAGGAAAATGGGCAAAGGCTTTGACAAGACCTTTCTCCCAAGAAGATGTATGAACAGCCTATAAGCACTTGAAAAGATCTTCAACATCATTAGCCTTCAGGGAAATGCAAATCAAAGCCACAATGAAACGCCACTTCACACCCACTAGAAGAGCTGTAATCAAAAAGATAGATAATAGGGCTTCCCTGGTGGCGCAGTGGTTGAGAATCTGCCTGCCAATGCAGGGGACATGGGTTCGAGCCCTGGTCTGGGAGGATCCCACGTGCCGCGGAGCAACTGGGCCCGTGAGCCACAATTGCTGAGCCTGCGCGTCTGGAGCCTGTGCTCCGCAGCGGGAGGGGCCGCGATGGTGAGAGGCCTGCGCACCGCGGTGAAGAGTGGCCCCCACTTGCCACAACTAGAGAAAGCCCTCACACAGAAATGAAGACCCAACACAGCCATTAAAAAAAAAAAAAAAAAAAAGCCCGTGAGCCACAATTACTGAGCCTGCGCGTCTGGAGCCTGTGCTCCGCAACAAGAGAGGCCGCGATGGTGAGAGGCCCGCGCACCGCAATGAAGAGTGGTCCCCACTTGCCGCAACTAGAGAAAGCCCTCGCACAGAAACGAAGACTCAACACAGTCATAAATAAATAAATAAAAGAACGTGAATTTCTTTAAAAAAAAAAAAAAAAAAAGATAGATAATAACAAGTGTTGGGGGACTTCCCTGGTGGCGCAGTGGTTAAGAATCCGCCTGCCAATGCAGGGACGCGGGTTCGATCCCTGGTCCGGGAAGATCTCACATGCTGCGGAGCAACTAAGCCCGTGCGCCACAACTACAGAGCCTGCGCTCTAGAGCCCGTGAGCCACAACTACTGAAGCCCGTGTGCTGCAACTACTGTAGCCCGCGTGCCTAGAGCCCGTGCTCCGCAACAAGAGAAGCCACCGCAATGAGAAGCCCGTGCACCGCAACGAAGAGCCTGTGCGCAGCAACGAAGACCCAACGTGGCAAAAAAAAAACCAAAAAAAAACAAAAAACAAAGAAACAAATAACAAGTGTTGGCAAGGATGGGAAGACCCTATACAGACAGCAATGTAAACTGTGCCCCAGCTTTGGAAAATCCTCTGGCAGCTCCTCAGAAGGTTAAGCACAGTTACCATCTAACCCAGCAATTCTGAATTCCCGATCATCCACCCCACCCACGCTGCGTATGTGCATCCAAGTACATGCCTGCGTGCACACACAGATCATTGCCACTCACCATCAAATCCCTTGTCTTCACAGCCATGACCTCCCCGTGGCATCACACTTGAAGAAACATCACTCAGGCAACCAAAAATTGTAATAAAAGCAATTTGATCTTTACTAAAGTCTCTTTTAAAAGGAAGAAAAGGGCTTCATTCACAACATGTAGCAAAACTTAAAATCTTCCCCTCCTCCCTTTCAATCTGACTCGCAGGCAGCAGCCAAAGCCCAAATCTCCTTCCTACTTTCTCCAGAGGACTTTAAATTCCTCCCACGCCCCCATGGCTTGGGTCTTTCCCCCCCTGCAGACCTCCTTCTCCGAAAGACAGACAGACCGACAGACGCTCATACACAAGCCCTCAAGATCAGTCCTTTCTCTTTTCTTCCTAAAACTACCCTTCCAGACTGCTCCAACTCTGTCCCTCTCTGCCCATTACTCAGACAGGTTCTCCACAATGAAGGCCAGGGACTGAGCTGGCCAGATTTCTCCTAAGCTAATAAAGGCAGGGGAGCAGCTATGAACATTCCATCACGCTCTGCTGGTTTACGTTTGTTTATGTTTCCGACTTTGCCTTTCAAGATTATTTTTACGTGTGCTTTCCTGTCTCCACGTGGCGGGAACAAGCCCGGCAGTGCAGGCACGACGCCTTTCTCTTTCCGGTCCACCCACAGCTCTGGTACCACCTTGCGAGCTCCATGCCCCATCAGCACACAAGATGTAGGCTCAGAACTGGTTGTGGGGATGGGGGCGCCCGCCAGCCAAGGCGGTGGGGGGGGCGGGTGGTGTCTGCGTTGCTCAGAGCCGGATGCCTCAGCTCTGGGAAGGAAATAAATTTCCAACAGAAGATCAAAGGAAGGAACACTAGCAGAAAACCACGGGGGAAGGCTTGAAGCCGCAACATTTGAGGAGAGATGAGACTTTTTCTGGTTCAGAGTTGCAGGGAGAGTTTAAAGGGCAAGGACATAAATTAGCAACTTGGCCCCAGAGCAGCACGGGGCGGCTGCAGACAGGACAGCACAAAGGGGACGTCTGCAGGAAGGCTAGACGCCCTGAACTAAAGCAAATGCCTCCCAAACGCGGTCTGTCTTTTATTAATCACGATGCCACCCGTGGCGGAGTATCCTGTGACTACCGCCCACCGTAACAGGGGGCGTGGTACCAGCTTGCTCATCTTTTTCCTAATGAACCTCCCACGATCCACGGGAGGCGGGGGCTTCTCCCATGGATCCGATCAAACTGTAGCCTGCGTTTCTGGGCTTGGCCTCACAACAGCATTTCTCGCGGGGACATCCGAACCCCTGGGTTATTTTCATCTCTCAGTCCAGCCAGAAGTTTGGAGAGTCGCTGGGGTTTCTCCCAACTCAGCACAATGATGCTGTGGCAAATGCAGGCCAGATTTCCAGTCTTGGAGAAGGGGAGCTTGACACACTTCCTTCTCACAGGAAAAGCCAAAGGAGCTGTCTCTCAGACGAGGCTTGCAATTCATCAGCAAATCCGTCAGCGCCTCCTTTGACGTGGACCCTAAATCTAACACTCCTTACCACCTCCGCCGTATCAGCCCAGGCTGGACCTCCGTCCCCTCAGGTCTGCTGGCCTTGACTCACAACTGGCTTCAATCCATCCTCCACTGGCAGCCAGAGTGACCCTTTAGGATGGAAAGCCTGACCATGTCACTCACAGCTCACAACACCCACACACCCCCAGGGGCATCCCGTCTTACTTAAAAAAAAAAAAAAAAAAAAAAAAAAAAAGAACAGAGCATCTATGACAGACCCACAAGGTCCTGCATCATCTGACCTTCCTCAACCTCTCAGCCCCCAAATCTTCGCCCTCTCCCACCAGCTCACCCAACTCAGGCTCCATGGGCACGGCTAACCGTCCTCAGGGCCTTTGCACATCCCTCCCCCAGATCTCCAGGTGGCTTATTCCCCATCTTCATTTCATTCTCTGCTCAAACGAGAGAGGTCTCCGCTGACCACCCCACTTAAGGTAAACCTCCCCCCTCAATCTGCCTCACTCTCCACCCCCTCCCCCCGCTTCATATAGCTTCACATTATGTATCACTCAGCTGACATATGTGTGAAAGTGTGTGTTTATTGGGATGTCAGCTCTACTGCGAAGGGAACTGGTCTACTTCGTTGACAGCTGTATTCCCAGCGTCCGGAACAATTCCTAGCACTTTGCAGTTGCTCCATAAATATTTGTTGGAGGAATGAGTGAATGAACACGTGAATTCCTGGTTGATGATGGTCCAATAAGGAACTTCGTGATGCCCTTCATTTTACACTTGTGTCATGGTTCAGATGAGAAAGCATTTAAACAAATGTAAAGGAAAGAACTACTGATCCACTGCGATCCTTCCAACTCACTAGCAAGAAAGGGAAGAAAACAGAACTATGCCCACGTGACAGAGAAGGAAACGTTGGGATACTGTTAGAGGGAATAAGGAAGCATATGGGCTGGTCCAAAGTCAAATTTGTAACCAAGAACCAAACTAGAGCCAGAATCCGGCTTTCCAGACACTCTGTCCTATGCTCTTTCCAGCAAGTTGCTCTGATTTCAACACTGTCCTGCTAGAAACTCTATTAATATCATTAATCATATTAATATTTCAAAAACCTTTTAAAATATGATTATCTTGAGAGATGCTGATAAGGCATCATTTGATAAAATTCCACATCTATCTGTGGCTTCAAAAATAACTCTTCTTGGGACTTCCCTGGTGGCTTAGTAGTTAAGAATCCGCCTGCCGATGCAGGGGTCACAGGTTCGAGCCCTGGTCCGGGAAGATCCCACATGCTGCGGAGCAACTAAGCCCGTGAGCCACCACTACTGAGCCTGTGCTCTAGAGCCTATGAGCCACAACCACTGGAGCCCGCGTGCCTAGAGCCCATGCTCTGCAGCAAGAGAAGCCACTTGGTACCAAAGATCAGGAGTGTTTTCCGGAGATGCACAGCCAGGTCTCGAGTTCTCAACTGTGGCTGGCCATTCCACGGCCGTTCCACCAAGATGGCGCAAGAAACACTGGTTGCCCCAGGCAGAGGGTGGGAGACCAAAAGAAAACCCTCAGCCCATCCCTGGCCGAAAGCCTTGCTCAGCTGAAGGCTGCAAACACCCTGGTGTCCAGAGCCATCTGCCAGGGGCACGGGGACAGGTATGGTAAGGAAAGTTCCAAGGCACTCACAAAGGAAAGAAAACAAACTGTATTTCAGAGAAGTGCTGGGAAGGCGGTGCAGAGAGAATGACAGAACTCCCAGGTTTCTCTGGAGCAAGCCATGCCCAGCTTAGTCCAAGGAAAAGGTGCCCAGGGAAGCTCAGGCAGCACGAAGACCAGAAGGGCCCCCAATCTGATCACTAGAAAACTTAGTCAAGGGAGGAAGCAGCAGAGGCTTGGAAGAAACCTTCAAGACCATAAAACCAGATGCTGAAGCCCTGCCCTGGCCCTGGGGGGTCTATCACATAGGTGGCATTGAGATGAAGCAGAGCCCAGGGCCCCGAGGACCAAGTTCCGAGTTCCTACAGGTGTAGCGGCCCAATCGGCGGCCTGGTCCTGGTGTGGGGAAGAGAGGCACCCGTGGGTCCTCTGTTCCTGCCAGGGACACCATCACACCTGCTGCTGGGCAGACAGTGGCTGGGTCAGGACCAGCAGCCAGGGAGTCAGTGCACGGCCGGGACTCAGGGAGGGGGGTGTCAGAGCAACGCCTTCTAAGACCCCCAGAAATGAGGGCCATCTCCCAGCCCTCAAAGGAGCATAATCCTGGAGCAAAGCCCCAGGGTTCAGTGAGGCGGAGAGACATTATATTTTGTCTCCGTGGGGCAAAGCAACCACCTCGACGATAAAACTTGCTCCTGCTGGTCCAAAGCCAGGACTTCCTGGGAAGGGCCCAGAGTGTGAGCCCCAGGCCCTTTGAACCAGCAGGCTTTGTGACCAAAACCCGTATTAAAGAGAAACGATGGGTAAGAAATGGAATGTTTTGCCCATCCCAGCCTACTTCCCGCGTCAACCCGAGAAAAGATGCCCCGGGATGGGGTCCTAGCCAAGTCTCCCACGTTGTGACTGATCTTCACATCTTGCTTTACAAAGCAAAATCCTCTCAAGAGACAGAAAGTGGATTCCCTGCTGCTCAAAGTGGGGTCCACAGACCAGCATCCCTAGGAACTTGCCAGAAATGCAGACTCCCAGGCCCTCCCACGGGCTCCGAGGCCCCATTCTGCTTTGATGCACCCCGGCTGGAAACTGACCACCTCGGTATGTAACAGGCTACATCACGGTCAAGGGGTAACAGCCTAAAGAGCACTCCTTTCCTACAGTGAGACAGTAAAAATTCCTTATTTTAGGACCTACAATTTCAGAATGCATGCTCCTTTGGGCATGCTAAATTGAGGTTTACCTATTAAGTCAAGAATTTCTACAAGCAAGGAGGAAACCATAAAGCCCTCTTCAAATGCTTAGTCACCCAGTTTACATTTTTTGTTAATGTGTTAATGGCAAAATACTTATTCATACCTTCCCAATTCAATTTAAAACAGTTGAAAGTATTTTGTTCATCTTACTTGTGCAAGATCCCCCATGTGCCTGGGTTTTAGCTCATGAATAAATAGTTGTTATCCCACTTTCAGGCAAAGCCAAGCAGTGAGGTTCGGTTTGTTTTTTTTTTGAGGGGAGGGCCATGTATGTGTCCCTGTGTTTAATCACAGCAAAGTATAAATATACAGCTGCATCTCTGAAACCCGCAAAAACTCCCAGACAACCTCAATTAGGTAGATTTTTAAAACACTCAGACAAAAGGAAACAACCCGAAAGTTTCTGTAAACGGTGTCTGATCCCAGCTGAACCTATCTCCCAGTTTGGAATTTACCAGCTAGTTAAAATAACAGGAACATCCTTTTATTTCCTCTTAGAGCTCAAACGTGAGACTCTAAGACCAGCCAAGCAGGGTAAGAAACCTCACACATAAACATAGAAAATAAACTTGTAAAAAGATATTGGGTAACTGTGTTTGTACACACGGGATGGGACTGGGGGTACACACTGCCACCCCTCTTCCCTCGTGCCAAAGATCCAACCGGAATTTTATCAAAGCTTCCTCATACCAAGCTCGAACTCTCTAACTTGATTCTTTAAAAAAAAAAAAAACAACAGAGTACCTTTATCTAGATTTTAAAATGAGTGTGAACACTGCCAAGAGCTCGTAATAAAAGAGTACAGAACTCTGAGTCAAAGGGTCTGAATGCTAAGTCTGTTCTTGACTAACGGCCACTTCCTAACCTGGAACAAATCGCAAATTCCTCGCCTCCCGTGTCCTGGGCTGTAAAATCAGGAGGATGGGAGGAGTCACCACTCGCCCAAGCTCAAGGTCCTGCTGAGGACCCACCGTGAGTTACATGTGAGAACACAATAGACCTTAAGGCTCACGCAAACCTTAATTACAGTAAGTCCCCTACATACGAACCTTCAAGTTGCGAACTTTCAAAGATGTGAACGTGCGTTCACATGTCCAATCACGTAAATTAGTTCACGTGTCTGGCGTACACCGTCCTGTGCGTGCATCCTCTACAAGTGGTTGCGTTTTGGTGTACTTTACTGTACAGTACTGTATAGAGTATAGCAGTACAGTATCTTTATTTCAAGCCCAGGTTGTCCGTTAGCATGTGTAAAAGCAGCGGTGATGTAGCTGGTACTGCTAAGAAGCGCCAGCTGTTGTACTGTACTGCTGTACTTTTCAAGGTACTGTCCTGTAAGGTTAAAAATGTTTTATCTTGGGACTTCCCTGGTGGCGCAGTGGTTAAGAATCTGCCTGCTAATGCAGGGGACACGGGTTCGATCCCTGGTCGGGGAAGATCCCACATGCTGCGGAGCAACTAAGCCTGTGCGCCACAACTACTGAGCCTGCGAGCCACAACTACTGAGCCCGCACGCCTACAGCCTGTGCTCCACAACAAGAAGCCACTGCACCACAACTAAGAGTAGCCCCTGCTCACCGCAACTAGAGAAAGCCCACACGCAGCAACAAAGACCCAATGCAGCCAAAAATAAATAAAATAAAACTTTTAAAGAAATTTTTTATTTATGTTTGTTTTTTATGTATTATTTGTGTGAAAAGTATTATAAACCTATTACAGTACAGTCCTATATAGTCACTGTGTTCGTTGGATACCTAGGTTAACTTTGTTGGACTTAACGAACAGATTGGACTTACGAATGTGCTCTTGGAACGGAACTCATTCGTACGTAGGGGACTTATTATATTGCCAAGAACAGGCATTTTTGACTGAGCAGCTTGGGAAAGAGTCAGGATCACATGTGTTAGGGTTTTTTTAATGTCTTAGTTGCATCTTGGTATTGGGGGGTCACTTTTGTGGGATGGGGAGTCACTTTTGTGGGATGAGGAGTAGCTTTGTCGGTTTGGGTTAACCTGGGCCCTTCTCCACTCCATCCCTCTGATGACCCTTTATTGCTGGTCACGAATCACCATGGGGGAGGCGGTGATCCTCCCTCAGGAGGCTGCATCCCCAGGTGGCCTGGAGGAACCCACAAGCCAACCTCCTGCTGCAGAAGGTTGGCACATGGCATGTCAGCTTCAACGGAAGAGGGGCCATTTTAAAGGGCATACCATAACCCATCTCATAGAATTTAGGACACTGCAGCCAGAGAATGAAGCACCAGGCTACATTTTTACAACCTTCCATAAATGACATTTAAGGATTAGAGGTTAAAGAGCTAGGAAAAGTTTGGCAATTCCTCAAAAAGTTAAGCAAAGAGTCGCCATATGACCCCACGATTCCACTCCTGAGTACACACCCAAGAGAAATGAAAACTGTCCACACAAAAACTGGTACACAAACATTCATAGCAGCACTATTCATAATGGCCCCAAATCAAAAACAACCCAAATGTCCATCAACTGCTGAATGGATAAATAAAAGGTATTCTCTTCACACATGGAATATTATTCAGTCATAAAAAGGAAAGAAGTGCTGACACATGCTACAACATGGATGAACCCTGAAGACATCATGCTAAGCGAAAGAAGCCAGACACAAAAGGCCACACAGCGTATGATTCCATTTATATGAACCGCTCAGAACAGGCAAATTTGGAGAGACAGGAGATTAACAGTTGCCGGGGGTGAGGGAAGGAGGAAGAAGGGGGTGATCATTAATGGATACAGGGTTTCTTTTGGGGGTAACAGAAATGTCCTAGAATTAAACAGCGAATATACACTGAAGTGCACACTTTAAAAGGGTGAATTCTATGTTATGTGAATTATATCTCAATTTTTAAAATATATTATGAAAACAAAGAGCTAGGAATAGTGCTTCACTAACTCATTAAAATGTAAAAGGGCAGCCCTAATAGGAGTTACTCACTATGGCCCAAGAGAAAATCAGGTGTGACATATAAACTTGATGTCATCTTACCTTCAACCTCCTAACCCCACGTGTTCTTGGGCATCGTTTAACCTTTTCTTTCCCTTTCTCCCTCCCACCTCCTCCCTCCTGTATCTGTGTTTTCTTCCCTTTCTCTGTTTTTCTTCTATTTCTTTCTCTCCCTTAACTGGTTACGTCCTTAAGAAAAAAAATGAATGACTGAATGCAATCTAGGTGGTAGTGGGCTTTTTAAAAAATAACTTCTCAGGACTTCCCTGGTGGTCCAGTGGTAAAGAATGCACCTTCCAATTCAGGGGACACGGGTTCGATCCCTGGTCGGGTAACTAAGATCCCACATGCCAAGGGGCAACTAAGCCCGCACGCCACAACTGCTGAGCCCATGCACCTCAATGAGAGAGCCTGCGTGCTGCAACTACAGAGGCCACGTGCCCTGGAGCCTGCGCGCCACAACTAAAGAGAAGCCCACATGCTGCAACGAAAGATCCCACACGCCTCAATGAAGATCCCGCGTGCCTCAATGAAGATCCCGCGTGCTGCAACTAAGATCCGACGAAGCCAAAAAAATAAAGAAAATAAATAAATAACTATTAAAAAAAAAAAAAAACTTCTCTCCTTTTAGACAGCAGTTAATAAATGCTTGTGAAAGGCAGCACCCTGGGATTGTTGAGCATGACTTGGGGGAGTGGCTGTTGGGCTTCAATCAGGCACTGCTGTGACTGTGGACAAGTCACTTTACTCCTGGGCCTCAGTTTCCTTACCTGTAAAATGGGGGCAATCGTAGAAACTACTTCATGAAGTCTCTGTTAGGATTAAAAGAGTTAGAACAATGCCTGGCACGTAGCAAGTGCTCTATGAGTGTTTGATAAATAAGAAAACGAAAGAAAGAAACCTATCAGCTAGGGCTGACTCTGAGGTTCTCCAGACCTGACTTACAAGCACTCTTCCTGATGCAAAACTTCTCCTGCATCAGTTAGACTGTTTTCTAATTGCAAAACTAACACATGTTCATTGTTCCTTGGTGATATTTTGCCTTATTACATATTTTTCTACATCATTCAGTGGCGGCATAGCATTTGATTATAGGAAGATACCATAGAAACATGTTAAATAAAATCTTCCAGTTTTGACTTTTTACCTGCAACACCCTTTCTCTTTCCCTTTTGCTAATGGGACAAGAGAGACCATCGCTGCCTTCTAGGATGGAAGGAAAAGAGAGCCAGGGCTTTCAGTAATCCACAAGTTTAAGCCAAAAAGGATGGGGAGGGCGTGGGGGGGGGCGGGGCTTATAAGCTCCTGTTGCCGGGTGGAGTTCAGGGACGACTGGCTCCAGGGGCTCACACAATGTCAACGGGGCGCCATCTCTCCCCTCTAATTGGCTCTCCTCTGAGGCTGGACTCTCCCTAGTTTAGGGGGCATTGGTAACTTCCACCCGCTTAGCAACCTACCGTGGTTGACAAGCCCCACCAGGACTACAGGGTAGGGGGTGAGGCGGAGAGTAGGGGTGACTCCCCCCCAAAAGATGAGAGAAAGGGCATCATGAGAGGCAGATCAAAACCAACGCTACAGATGTGGCACATATATACAATGGAATATTACTCAGCCGTAAAAAGAAACGAAATTGAGTTATTTGTCATCAGGTGGATGGACCTAGAGTCTGTCATACAGAGTGAAGTAAGTCAGAAAGAGAAAAACAAATACCGTGTGCTAGCACATATATACGGAATCTAAAAAAAAAAAACGGTTCTGATGAACCTAGGGGCAGAGCAGGAATAAAGACGCAGACGTAGAGAACGGACTTGAGGACAGGGGGAGGGGGAAGGGGAAGCTGGGACGAAGTGAGAGAGTGGCATGGGCATATATACACTACCAAACGTAAAATAGATAGCTAGTGGGAAGCAGCCACATAGCACGGGGAGATCAGCTCGGTGCTTTGTGACCACCTAGAGGGGCGGGATAGGGAGGGTGGGAGGGAGACGCAAGAGGGAGGGGATATATGTATACGTATAGCTGATTCACTTTGTTATAAAGCAGCAACTAACACAACATTGTAAAGCAATTATACTCCAATAAAGATGTTAAAAAAATAGAAATACGGAAAAAAAAAAAAGCTTCAGCAATGCACTTTGGAAAGCAATCAACTGCTCAAGAGGATTTTACTCAAGGGAAACTCTTACATGCTCAGCACTGGCTAAGGCATCCTAGTGGAATACAGGAGGATGGATAACAGTACCCTGAGTTTCTGTAATTTCACTTCGCAGTGAGGAGGTGGTTTCCCACACATTGATCTCTTAACCCTTACAGCACTCAGTATTATTAGTTTAACTTTACACCTAACAAAATAAGGCCCACCTAGACCGAGTGACTCAGTCAGGTCACACAGCCAAGATGTGAACCAAGTACAAATTCCTCGAATCTCAGGGCTTCATACACCACTGCCCAGGTACAAGAGACCATATTAAAAATCACAGGAGAGAGACAGCTTCTGCCTTCAAGTGAGGGCCTCTCTATCTTAACATACATGCTTTAAAAGTGCCAATTCAGGGCGGTGTATGTCAGGTGCCTCTTAGGTACTTCCTTCCCAAGGAAGGAGAGACTCGAGGGCTAGATGAGCAGCTAGACTTCCTGGAGGAGGGCCTTGCAGGATGCAGGGAGATGGCGAGCAGGGCCAGATAGGCCGAGCCAGGGTCCAAGAGAGGTCATTTGTCAGACTCCTTCAGAACGTTCTCAAAAGAAATCAGTAGGAAAAAAGATAACAGAAGAAAATCTATGAACTGCTAAATTACTTACATATACTAACTCCTTTATTTAATGCTCCCCACTCTTCTACGACACAAGTCCCATATTATTGTGCCCATTTTACAGATGAGGATGTGGATGCAGTGAGAGGTTTGAGAAGCCTGCCGCAGGCCAGAAGGACCAAGCAGGGATTCAAACCCAGTTTGAGCCCCTCGAGTTCCCTGGGCTTTTAACAACTGTTAAGATGCTGCCGATCCGTGATGCTCCAAGCCACCTAGAAAACGTCTTCGTTACGGCTGAAAAGAGATGTTCATTGTTTCATAAAAGTGGAGCCACCATCAACCCCTACCCGGCTCTGTCTCTCTCTCTCTCTCTCTCTCTCTGTCTCTCTCACACACACACACACACACACACACACACACACCCCTAATACCCATCTCCACAAAACTTCAGGGTACCTCCACCACTAAATCCTACTGACCACTGACTCTTCAAGATGAGAAACAAAACATTTCAGTAAAAAGTTTTCCTCTTCCTCCACCTTCCTCCCCCCAACACTCTTCCTTCTGTTACCCATGCCCTCAAGCTGTCCCCCAATTGCACCCTATTCAGAACTAGAAGGTCCTAGTACCTTTTCATACTAAAGTGTAAATGACTGCCCATTTCTGTTACCCATGCCCTCAAGCTGTCCCCCAACTGCACCCTACTCAGAACCAGAAGGTCCTAGTACCTTTTCATACTAAAGTGTAAATGACTGCTGAACTTCAAATAGCCACCTCTGTGACAACTGATCAGCCTCCAAATAGAAGCTAACTCAAGCCAATTTCCTTGGCTCACTCCCCACCGCTATCTCAAGAATCACTTTGGGTCACAGCTTCCTCCCACTCTCTCCTCTCTGGTGGGACCACCCCCCCCACCCCAAAACTGCTCCACTCAGTCCTTTCCAGTTCAGAGGCAGCCTTTGGGACAACGTCAGAGAACCTGAAGACCAAATCACACAGCAGTGGCTTATGGTTTCTGGCTACTCACTAGAAACACCCAGGGAGCTTTAAAGATATGCTGACGCCTAGGTTCCACCTCCAGGGGAATGCTGGTTTAATTCACAGGGCCCGAGCGATGATATTTTTTAAATGACAATCATATTAATAGGCAACACTAATTGCCTGATTACTCCGTGCCGGGCATTATTTTAAGGTTTATGTCTATTGACTCGCTGGAACTTTAATACAACCCTATGAGATGGGTACTATAATGGTCTCATTTCCAGATGAGACATCTGAGACACAGAGAGGTTAAGTAATCTGCCCACGATCCCACAGCAAAGTGGCAGAAGAGCCCAGCATTCTGGACCATGATCCTCCACAGCCATGGGTAAGCACCATCAGGAGTCGAGATCCTGGGGAATAACCCTTCCCACCAGCAACTGGCTTAAGCTCAGCCCACTCCACAGCCCTGAGCTCCTGGCCCGTGTATTTCTTGTTCCACAAGCCAGCCTACAGACCGGGTTCTCGACCTCTGACCTGGCCGCTTCTCTACTCTGAGTTCACGTTCCCTTCTTGTTCGGTACACCCTAGACCTAGGAGGTCTGCCACGACCTCCTTCTCTCGCCATCTCTTTTTGGTGTTTTGTTTTGTTGGTGTTTTGTTGTTTTCCGGCCACGCCGCGCGGCTTGCGGGATCTAAGTTCCCCGTCCAGGGACTGAAGCTGTGCCCCCTGCAGTAAAAGCGCCGAGTCTTAACCACTGGACCACCAGGGAAATCCCTCTCCATCTCTTTTTGATAATGTGATCATACTTCCCTAGTAAGTGGACTTCCCAGGTACCTCCACCCCGGGGAGCTCGTTCTGGCTCCCCCCGCCTCCTAGACCCACAATTCTTCCGAGGTGCCTCTGCTCCTCCCAGCCCCTTGGTGCCACGGCCCACCAGTGTCCCTCTGCCACCATTTCCTGGTGGAACCAGAAGGTCCTCGTACCTTTTCATACTAAAGTGTAAATGACTTCTGCTTTCCTAAGGCAAGCAGAGGAAAGATCTCTATGTTCAAGATCTGTCCCCACCCCCGTATTTGCACTTGATCTCACATCGGTTCCTAGGCCAAAGCTCCCTTCCAAATTCTCCAAGAGGGTTTTTAAATGCCCTCCACCGAGAGCAAACATGTTGCCACTTTAACATGGGACAAAGTTCTGGAAACACCTCCAGGCTGGTTACTCTCCATCTGCCCATTGGGATCTACACCCGGCCCTTCTCCTGCCTGCTCTGTGCACCAGGAGGCCGGCCTGCATGGATTGCAGCTAAGGACTCCCTTGTCCACTGGTTAACAAGTGGGTTCGGCCAGTGGCGGAGACCGGCGGGAGGTGAGGGTTCAGGAGGAGAGCGAGGTCCAGGCATTTCCACCTGCTCCCTCTCTGCAGGCTGCGGGTGGCTGTAATATCTTTCCACCAGTCACCCCTCCAGCTACAAATCTCTCTCCAGCTTCCTGTCACTGCTCCCTCCCCTTACCTCCCCTGGGCCTGTTTCACCATCCCCTAACCCCACCAACACCTCTGGAAAAAGCCCCTTCTTTAAATTCCCCTCGACCTCCACAATTATGTTTCTTTGCCCTCCAGACCCTGATGGATACACCCTGTGATGGTGTAATTCGGACACGACTGCCACCGAGAACAGGGTCCTTGGGAGAACATTTTGGTGACCACCGCCTTCACAAAATGATGGCTGATAAGAAGCTAACCGAGGATGTGGGTGACCTCACTTCTCCCCCAGTCCAGCCCACTCTTCGTGACAAGGCCACGTGTGCCCAGCTGCAGGATTAGACAGACGGGGCCGAGGAGGAGGAGGGGGAAACACCCACCGCTTACAAGCCTGCAGCAAAGAGAGTCCTCACCCATGAAGCGTGGGACAAGATCTGAAGCCCCAAAATGCAAGATGAGCCAACCTTGGAGCTGACCAGGGAAATTCATTTTTTAAAAAAAAAATCCCTTTCTGTCAACTGCCCTGAGAAGCTCCACCCCTGCACCAGCACCCTCGCTTTGCCATATGAGGACAAGTCTGACACCAACGTGGGGAGCTCAGAGCCACACTTCCTCTGGCAGCTGCTGGTCAAATCTCTTTATGAATCTGCTAATGATTTTGAGTCCTCCCACTAGACTGACACTCACTGGAAGGAAAGTTATATAACTGGAAATGATTAGAAGATAAGGCTTCGAGGGACACGCTTCAAGTTTTCACTCCTCTAACCGATTTTTGGATGAGTTTTTAACGTATCAGCATTTCCTCGTTGGGAAGTCTTACAGGGTATAAAGAGTCGACCTTCAATTAATGGCAGACACCTTGGAATCATATTGTTACAGGAATATACTATTGGTACCCCCGCCAATCAACTGGGCTCTTTCCCTCATCCCTTCCTCCCCCCACCAAATTAAAAGTCATCCTTAGACATGTTACAAGAGAGGAAACCCGAACGGCCCGTAAGCGTATTAAAAGGTGCTCATGGGCTTCCCTGGTGGCGCAGTGGTTAAGAATCCGCCTGCCAATGCAGGGCACACGGGTTCGAGCCCTGGTCCCGGAAGATTCCACATGCCGCGGAGCAGCTGGGCCCGTGAGCCACAATTACTGAGCCTGCGTGTCTGGAGCCTGTGCTCCGCGACAAGAGAGGCCGTGATAGTGAGAGGCCTGCGCACCGCGATGAAGAGTGGCCCCCACTTGCCACAACTGGAGAAAGCCCTCGCACAGAAACGAAGACCCAACACAGCCATAAATTAATTAATTAATTAATTAATTAATTAAAAAGGTGCTCAGCATCATTAGTCATCAGGAAGATGCAAATTAAAAGCACAGTGAGATTCTAGAGTAGAAAAAAAAAATCAGAGCCATGGTTGCTTCTGGCGGGTGAGGGCAGGGACTAAGAGGGGAAGGGGCTTTGGGTGACAGTCACGTTCTGTAACTTGATAGGGTCTGGGGCTGCACAGGTGTAGACAGTTGTCAAAACTCAACAAACGACTCTTACGATATATGCACTTGACGGTATGTAGATTAAACCTCAAAAGAATAAAATAACTGCCAACACTGTACTGTGGTTAGTGCTGTGTAAGCTGAAGTGTTTAGGGGGAGGTGAACTGATGCTCTCAGCTTACTCTGAAATGCTTTCCCCCCAAAAGTACGATTGACAGATGGATAGAAGGACAGACACGTGATAAAGCAAGCATGATAAAATGCTAATGGCGGACTCCAGACGAAGGTGCAGGAGTGCACGCTATGAAATTCTTGCAACTTCCCTGTACGTTTACAATTTTTCATAATAAAACACTGAAACTGTTCAAATTTAAAAGGTAAAGATAAAACACACAACATGAGACTACTACACACTCACCCAAGTGACTAAAAGTCCAAAGGCCGCGGCCAGCGCAGACCAGGACATGGAGCAACGGTGACTCAGACACCGCTGTTCCAAGTAGAAAAACAGCAAAAGGTCCCAGGGAGAGAGGAATCTCCCTGGGCCAGCTTGGGGCACATGGCCGTTCCTGGGTCGCTATGGCCAGGGAAGTCAGGTCAAGCCTGGTTCACATGTCCCTCCTCTTAGGGTTCACGGGTAGCACCAGCTCCAACAAAAGCATTTGTTTTCTATGCCTCCACTGCACCTGTGGTTCTCCAAAGACAAACTGAGGTGCTATGACCAGAATAAGGAGAACAAGAGACAACTAAGAACACATATGTACATAGCCACTGGCATCTTTGTCCCCAAACTCAAGCATCACGGCAGAATTCTACCATGGCCCCAGGAGGAAGGGCACAGACTTTGAACTTGAGTTTCCTGGGGGCTCATACATTTCAGCTGTCAATCCACTCAGTGATTAAGTATCACATGTAAATCAAATATGCCCTCTGGTTAGCCAAAAACATCCAATGATAGATGAGGAAGCCAAGACAGGCAGGCAATGTGTCCATCGGCCTCCTACACCTTCCAGCCTCCTGCAGAGTCTTTCATGGGCTCCCGCTCTGAGCACTAACTCCCCAGGGACACTCTGGCCCCTCTGGGGATGCAACTGATGCAGCGCCTTGGCCGAGGACCATCCCTACTCTGGCAGCCGGGCCAAGGGAGCAGGAGCTGCCCCATATTAGAATCACACAGTCTGTGTTCAGAGGGCTGGAGGGACTTGTTTCAGAAGAAAAAAAAAAAAAAAATCCCATGAATCCTCTCTCTCTAGGAAGGAGCTACATATTTTATGAATGGTGTGAAACCACGCCTGGCTGTCATTTCCTAAATTTATTTGAAGGGCTTAATTTACCCTTCAAGTTTCCTGGGGTCCCCCTCCCAGGCACTTTTGACTAACATTCTGGGGGAGTTCATATCTTCTGTTGTTTTTTTTTTTTTAAAGAAGAAAAAAGAAACTCAAAAAATTGCAAAGGTCCCAGTTTGCTCCATGGTCTTTTTTTTTTTTTTTAAGTTCAATCTTTTCACGTCACTGACCATTTTGACCATTTGTCACATTGCTTTTCCCGATAGGTACAAAGTAAGAAAAGACACAGCCAGACCTGATCAAATCTGTATTTTTCTATGAATCCACAAGGTGGTATAAAAGAATAGCACAAAGGATGTTAAAAAGAAAAAGAAACAGGTCCAAAATGGAGTCACTTGTGCTAAGCCCCATGGCAACAAACCAAAACATAATGCCTAACCTAACTGGAGTTGCAGCCTCTCCCAGGAGTAGAATTTTCAACCAATCAGTCTGGAATTTCCTGATCAACACTAGGGAGGTAATCTGCATGACAGACCCCAGCCCTCCCGGCAAAGGATGATGAACTTGCCCCCAAACAACTCTTTTCATTCGTTTATGGCTTCCTTGTCCTAGGCACTCTCTGCCTATAAACCGCCCCCCCTTTTGTACAGCTCTTCAGAGTGCTTTTCTATTTGCTACCTATCAGGATGCTGCCCAATTCATGAATCGTTTAATAAAACCAATTAGACTTTCAAATGTACTCAGCTGGGGCTTCCCGGGTGGCACAGTGGTTAAGAATCTGCCTGCCGATGCAGGGGACGTGGGTTCGAGCCCCAGTCTGGGAAGATCCCACATGCCGCGGAGCAACTAGGCCCGTGCACCACAACTACTGAGCCTGTGCTCTAGAGCCCGCGAGCCACAACCAGAGTTTGCATGCCACAACTACTGAAGTCCACGTGCCTAGAGCTCCGCAACAAGAGAAGCCACTGCAATGAGAAACCTGCACACCGCAACAAAGAGTAACCCCCACTCGCCGCAACTAGAGAAAGCCCACGCACAGCAACAAAGACCCAACACAACCATAAATAAATAAATAAATAAATAAAATTTATTAAAAAAAAAATTTACTCAGCTGAATTTTGTTTTTTAACCATTATTCACCTATTAAAAATGTTTTAGAATGCTAGGTGAAATAAGCCCATCACAAAAGGGCAAACACTCTATGATTCCTCGTATAAGAGGTTCCTAGAATAATCAAATTCATAGAAACAGGAAGTAGACCGGTGGTTGCCAGGGGCTGGAGGGGGGGAGGGGGGATGGAGAGTTATTGTTTAATGGGTACAGAGTTTCAGTTTTACAAGGTGGAAAGTTCTGGAGATGGATGCTGATGATGGCAGTACGACCAAGTGGAAGTACTTAATGCCACTGAACTGTTTAAAAAGGTGAAAACGGTACATTTCATGTTATGTATATAGTACCACTTTTTTTAATGGGTAATAAAAAATGGACAAGGAAAAAATATTTTACATAGGAAAACATACACGAGAACAAGGTTTAAAGAAATAAAAATATCCAGGTATAAAAAAAAATGCATTAGAGAGGAAAACACTCTGTTCTCACCCAGCTAAAGAGACCTTGCGGCACCAACGCAGTACCCCCACTGACCTCCACAGTCTCTTCGTTACTTAGCAATGCCTTCTGCCATCAGATGCTATAGCCTGCTTATCACGTCGGCAAGCTTTGTCCACCAGCTGAGTTTTTGCCAAGAGTGCCTTTAAAAAGTCAAACCTTCCTCTTCCTCTTCCCTCTGGACATCTTAAAATAGAAGTGCACTCCCACAGAAAATACAACCAAAGGGTCTACCGCTTGCATCTTTGTACTACACTTACCCTTCCCACACAGAGCCCCCAAACTCCAGTTCCTCCCACAGCAGCCCCCAGCAAGGTGGTGATCCAGGCCTGGAAACAGGACGCCCAGGTGGGCCTGGTCAGACATCCTTTCACCTTGCCCCATCCCAGGGGCTCCAGACACCCTAATATCACACAGAAAGGCCATTCTGCCCTCGGCCAGCCTCCCAGAGCTCTTAAGAGCAAAGAGCATCCAGGAACACAGGGCCATGGCTCCTTTCTAGGGGCTGAGGTCCTGAGGGACCCCCTTCATCTCACTCCCCGGGAGAATTTAAATTGTACAAATGGGCACCAGAGTTTGCACCATACCAAGGTAGGGACGTATCTTTTTTCTTTCTCTGGTTTCCCTCCTTTTAATTTTTTTCAGTTTTATTGAGACATAATTGACATATTGCACTGTGTAAGTTTAAGGTGTCCAGCATAATGATGTGACCTACATACAACATGAAATGATTATCGCGTAAGTTTAGTGAACGTCCATCATCTCATATAGATACGGAACTTAAAAAATAGAAAAACAATTTTTCTCCTTGTGATGAGAACTCAGGATCTACTAACAACTTTCATTTATTATACAGTCATGTTAACCATAGTTATCATGTTGTACATTACATCCCTAGTTCTTATTTATCTAATAACTATGTGTACCCTTTGACCACCTTCACCCAATTCCCCCTTCCTCAACCCCTGCCTCTGATAATCACAAATCTGATCTCCTTTTGAGTTTAGTTTTTTTGTTTTGCTTTGTTCTTTTCAATTCTACATAAGTGAGATCATATGGTAGGTGTTTTTCTCTTATTTCACTTAGCATAATACCCTCAAGATTCATCCACGTTGTCGAGAATGGCAGGTTTTCCTTTTTTATGGCTAAATAATATTCGTGTGTGTGTGTGTGTGTGTGTGTGTCTTGCATCTCTCTTATCCAGTCATCCATCGATGCACACTGAGGTTGTTTCCATGTCTTGGTTATTGTAAATAATGCTTCAATGAACATGGGGGTGCACATCTCTCTTCAACATAGCTTCCTTTAACTTTTTAATGAAATTTTTTTTTTTTAAAGTTGACCATGCTATCTTTTTTTTTTTTTTTTTAAAGCCTTATTCTTTTAAATTTTATTTATTTATTTATTTATGGCTGCGTTGGGTCTTCGTTTCTGTGCGAGGGCTTTCTCCAGTTGTGGCAAGTGGGGGCCACTCTTCATCGCAGTGCGCGGGCCTCTCACTATCGCGGCCTCTCTTGCCGCGGAGCACAGGCTCCAGATGCGCAGGCTCAGTAATTGTGGCTCACGGGCCCAGCTGCTCTGCGGCATGTGGGATCCTCCCGGACCAGGGCTCGAACCCGTGTCCCCTGCATTGGCAGGCAGACTCCCAACCACTGCGCCACCAGGGAAGCCCTTTAATGAAATATTGACACTTCTCTTTTCATAAATTTTCAGGTGTTTCTCCGATTACAATATCCATACACATTATTTGAAGGAAATTGAGGAGAGGGGCTAATTGGAAAAAGACCGAAAAGCAACTATCCGTTGCCTTCAGGAACTATCCATTCCCTTCAGCCAGCAATAATGGTCACTCACATTTTGATCAATCTTCTTTCAGACTTTATACACACACACATCTCTTTTTACACAAATTTAGAATTTTACTGTACATATTTTGTAGCCTTTTATATATGGTGAACTTAATATATGGTGAACTCATTTTTTTTGAAGAAAAATGTTGCCTATTCTGCTTAGTCAGGGAAAAGCATCAGATAATAAAAACAACTTCAAGCACTCTCATGTTTGAAAAAATAAGGAACCCCGGACTGAACAAAAAAGACTAGCATCTTGATAAAGCCAGGACCCAGCCTCCCATGAGCTCTGGCCTGGGCAGCACCCCCAGGCAGGCGATCACAGACCCCAAGGACCCCAGAGTCCTTCTCACCTGCCAGCCCATGAAATGGGCAGGGGCACAGCCCCAGGTCTTCACTTTTCCACTACCTGCTGTGAGACTTCAGACAAGTTATCAATATTTCGCTTTTCTAAAGCTTCAGTTTTCTCACCATTAGAGTAGGGCATGAAAAAGACTCGTTTTCTGGGGCTGTCACAGAGATTTAAGGAGACACCGTGCTCCAAGGACCTGTTACAGAGCCTGACGCCAGCAGGGTGTTCAGCCTTCCCTGTCTCCATCCCTCGTCCCTAAGACTCCAGCCTGTGAGAGGACCATTGGCCCTGTCACCTAGGAAGTCCTCGTTTTCTGCTATCCTCGAGAGTCATCAAGCATGGGCACGTGTGCAAAACATGAGCACTATGATGGAATTCCCTGGCGGCCCAGTAGTTAGGACTCGGCGCTGTCACACCGGGGCCTGGGTTCGATCCCTGGTCAGGGAATTAAGATCCTGAAAGTTGCGAGACACCGCCAAAAAAAAAAAAAGAGCGTTACAATGGTATTTTTAAGAGCCAAAACAAGGGGGGAATGGGGGAGAAGGAAAGAGAAACTCAGAAACACCCTAAATATCCACCAACGCAAAATATAAAGTGAACTACACCACATTCATACTATAGAATATCACATGGCTTTTATAAATAACCATTGATGTATATGTACCAACAAGAAAATACCTTCAAGATACATTATTGAGTGGAAATGAAAAAGAAATGAAGAACTAATACACTTTTGTTCTTTATTTAAAAGAGGAACTAAACCCATGAATCATTAGGATCTATTTCCACAAGGGGCTGGGAGGTCATCACGGGGGGGACGCTTTAGTCTAATTCGGTTTCTTACCCTTTTTTTTCAGGATCACCCTCTCTTAGGTGCCTTTGAGGACGTCTTTCCTAATCACTGCCCCACCACCGTGAAATTTTAATACTTCAGCTATATTTGTTGGTCTGTATGTGTATTATGACCCTTTGGAGGGTCACAAACCACAAGTAAGACCCAGGACATCCTTGCCGTCCAAGAACCAATTCCCTCCCACCCATTGTGGATGTATAGTTTAATTCATATGTGACTTGTGTGGTTAAAAATTAATAATTAGGGACCTCCCTGGTGGTCCAGTGGGTAAGACTCCGTGCTCCCAATATGGGGGCCCGGGTTCGTTCCCTGGTCGGGGAAGTAGTTCCTGCATGCATGCCGCAACTGAGAAGCCCACATGCCACAACTAAGAAGACTGCATGCCGCAACAAAGATCCTGCATGCCGCAACAAAGATCCCGCATGCCACAACTAAGACCCGGTGCAGCCAAAAATAAATAAATAAATACATTTTTAAAAAAACACTATAAAATTTTTTAAAAATTAATAATTAAAAGTTCCTTCCCCAAACTATTTGCAGATGGGGCTGCCAGTGAGGCCTGGGAGTACAGGAAATGCAAATATGACTTTAGCCATACTAAGACGGTTGTGTTTATCCCAAAAGGATACAAAAACCAGAAGTAAATTCTAACCATCCTATGAACTGCAAGCCTCATCTCAGATACTGTTTGGGATGTACCTAGTGTCCCTTAATGCTGTCTAGCCCTTGAGAGCCCTGATGTCCCAATGACCCTGAGCTGCTGTCTCAGAGCCCAGTGAGCTTGCTCTGGTCTTCTGGTTTCCCTCGCACCCACTCTGTGGCTGAACCATCTTCTTCGCGGTTGGCTTCCTCCTCGCCCCCTTTGGGTTGCCTCTGGGCTCCATCCCTGGCCCTCTTCTCTTCTCTAGCCACTGGACTCCGTGGGTGACCTCATCCAGTACGGCAGCTTGAAGACCTACACCAGAAAGACTTCAAAATTTTAACTGCAGCCAACTTCTCCCCTGAACTCAAGCATCCCCTTTCCAAATGCCTACTCAATATCATGACTTGACTCTTACAGGAATCTGAAACTTGACACGCCAAAACAAACTCCTGATATTCTCCCAAAACCCACGTCTTCCAATCCTCACGTTCTCATTTAGTACTGGCTCCTTCCTTCCAGTTGCTTAACCCAAAAACTTTGGAATTATCTTCAAGTTCTCTTCAAACTTTACACATCCAATCCATCACCAGATCCCGTTGGTTTTACCTTCAAAATACAGTCAAACTCCAACTGTACTACCCTGGTCAAAGCCACCATCACCCCTCACTTGTGTTACTGCGATAATCTCTCCACTCATCTCCTCCTTTCATCCTCACCCCTCACTCCATCTGCATCCCCCACATCCATTCTTAACAAAGCGGCAGAGTGACCCTTGTAAACAATAAATCACGTCACATCAATCCTCTGCTCAATGGCTCCCCCTG
Organism: Balaenoptera acutorostrata; assembly: GCF_949987535.1. Taxonomy (NCBI): domain Eukaryota; kingdom Metazoa; phylum Chordata; class Mammalia; order Artiodactyla; family Balaenopteridae; genus Balaenoptera; species Balaenoptera acutorostrata. The sequence goes on along the minus strand of NC_080083.1, from coordinate 7,109,572 downwards.
GCACACGAAGTAAAAGTTAGGATCTCCTGAGGGTCTCCAAGGTCCTCCGGCCCTGGGCCCTGGGCCCCTCCCACCCCTCCCTCGAAAAGTTCCCACCTCCTTCAGATGCTCACTTGGCCCAGCCACACAGATCTTGCCGCTCCGAACTGAAAGTATGCTCAGGCCACAGGGCCTTTGCACTGGCTGTTGGCTCTGCCTTCTGGCTAGAACGCTCTTCTCCCAGAAATCTACACTCTTACTCCCTCTTCCAGAGGCCTTTGCTCAAATGTCCTCTCCTAATAAGACCTTCCCTGCCCATCCCATTTACAATTACAAATCTTCTTAATCACTACACAGTTTAGTTTTGTTTACGGTCTGTTGCCTTCAACTAGGATGTAAACTCTATGCTGCCTTGTTTACTACTGTATCTCCAGCTTTTATGTGGCACCTTACACACTGGAGGTGTTCAGCTCTCACTCAATGAATGCACTTATCTTGTTAATGTGCCAGACGGTTCCAATGGGAGGGAAGCGCCTTTTTATTATACCCAGCAGTTCTGTCACCTCAGGGAAGGCCTCTAAGCTTAAAAATACCACCTCCCCACCAATACATACCCACAGGTCCCCGAACAACTCAAAGGCCAGTGGGCACTTTCTGTGGCTGAGCCAGCAAACACCACCGGTTCATACGTTTTCTAAGCTCAGCAATTTGCTGAGGGCCCAGCCAAGCAGAGGGCCCCTCCTAACTGCCAGGCACTGTATTGCTCTCACCGCCTCACCTGAGCCACGAAGAATCTAGGCTCCGTGGAGCTCTGAGCTCCATTCATGGAAAACCCTCAAACTTCCTTCATCCCTTAAGTCAGAATCTTATCCTTTTCTGATTTGGAAGAAAACCAGAGGTGTTAAAACCGTACATCTTGACCCAATTTTCCTCCAGGCATGCTCTCCCTGGGCTCACTCACTCCAGCACAACCCGTCCCTCCCACAAGACCCAGCAGGAGCCAGACTTCTCAGCGACTTCGTCCAACCCAGAGCTCCGGCAGTGAACCCGGAAGCCAGTTCCAAGCGGCGATGTCATCCAGAGCTGGCCTCACGCCTGTCACCAGGAATGACAACAGTTCTTTAAATCAGACCCTCTGCTAGCAAATGAGGAACACACCAAGATAGCAGGAAATCAGCTTTCCTTGAAGCTTCTCTGAAGTCTGTTGAGAAAAGAGGAACCTACTGATTGAGCAATAGGGAAGGCCACCTGCAACTTCTACAGAACTTCTTCTGGACTTGCAAATTCTAAGAGGTCAAAAAAAAAAAAAAAGATTTCCAAGATGAAAGGGGTCCAACTGTACAAGGATTCATTTCTCATCTCCCTAAATAAGTGCTGCCACATGGTTCTTACCTGTTGTAAAACCCCTGCGAGGGAGGGGGAAGCAGCGGGGAGTGCTGGTCCCAAGCAGGGACCCGCCCCCCGCTGCTCCTCCAGCTGGCTGTGTGTCCAGAGCAAATTCCTTAACCTCTCTGAGCCTTAAGTCTGTTGATTTAAGAAACAGAATCCACCTTGCCAGCCTGCTGTAAAGACAGACAAGAACTCCTGTGTGGAAGCCCCATCGCAACCATTATAGGACTAAACAAACGAAGTTCTCATCACATACATTCAACACTACTTATGTCCAGAATCTCTGAGGAACACCGTGAGCAAGCACAAGGGGGGGAGAAATAAAAGACAGCCACCGCCCTTGCCTTCAAGAAGCTTAAACTTCACCTGGGAAGACAACACACACAGGACTGCAGAAGATGTAGCCTTTGCAAAGCAAAACACCAGGACAAGCAAAAACCTCCATCTGCTGCTTTCCTCCAACTGTCCCTTGGGTCTGCTTATTTGGATTCTAATATCTGCTTAAGTGTCCATCAATCTGGCTACTTCCTGGACTGCAAAAGGCCTCAAAACTGACTGTAAATGAAGTCTCTAAAGCCAAGCCCAAGGGAATGGTAGGGCCATCTCGGCCCACATTCTCCCGCTAAGGTCCAGCCGTGGCTGACTTCACCCCAACACCCAGCCAGTGCTGGCAACTGCCTGCCTCTGTCACCCATCCCACCCTTCCCAAGGGTGCCCGTACAATGTCCATCATCCTGTTCATCTCCAGTATAGCACTGGACAGGAGACCACCTCCTACATCCCCAGGCCAGCTGAAGAAAGAGGAAATGAGAAGAAAGGAAAAGGGAATCCAAAGGCAGCCATTAGTAAAAAGAGAAAAGAGGAAGCAGAGGGAAAACCAGAAAGCAAGAAAAATCATAGGAAAAATGAGGAACATCGGTAACTCTCACTTGACATCTGACTTTGCAGCTTCGGAAGGGCTTAAACTTACGTTCTATGATTTGTGCCTCATACAACGTCTGGCTGAGTAAGGCAGGCAGAGAATTCTACCCCCATTTTGGAAATGAGCCAACTGGGGCTTGATAAAACCTCAGAGATGGAGCGAGAGCTAGGACCGGGAACCTGCCTTCTCATTTTACAAGCGCTTTTTCCACCACCAGTAACCCATGCAGCCTGGATGTAAAACTAAAGTGCATTTGGAGGTAGAAATGGAGACAGAAAAAGAAGTGAATGGTACTAGTCACGACAGCCAAAACGTGGAAAGAACCCACACTCCCATCAACTGATGACTGGATAAGCAAACATGGTGAATCCATACGACAGAATATTATTCAGCCATGAAAAGGAATGAAGTCCCGACGTATGCTGCAACATGGATGAACCACGAAGACATCATGCTGAGTGAAAGAAACCAGACACAAAAGGTCACATGTTGTTTGGTTCCACTGATATGAAATGCCTAGAATAGGCAAATCCACAGACAGAAAAGAGATGAGTAGTTGTCAGGGGCTGGGGTGGGGGGGATGATGAGGGGATGGGAAATGGCTGCTTAATGGGTATGGGGTTTCTTTGGGGCGTGATAAGAATGTTCTGGAACGGGACAGCAGTGATGGTTGCACAACATTGTAAATGTATTAAATGTCACTGAACTGTACACTTTAAAACGGTAAATTGTGATGTGGTATGTGAGTTTTATCACAATTTTTTTAAAAGGTGGGAATATGAAAAGAAAAATGAGGAAACCGGATGCAGAGTAGGAAGAACAGAAAGTAGTCAGAAATTCTTGGGCAAGTCACGATTTTCTCCAAATCAGGGACCTTCTCTGCACGTCAGACCAGGGGAACTCTGCCGTATCAGAGGAGACGTCTCTTCTTACACTGAGGAGGTAACAGATGCCTTAACCAGGGGCTGCAGACAAAGAACCACCAGCCACAGCCTGAGAAGGAAAACAGCAGTGAGCAGAGAGGAAAGGGGCTTTGAGGCAATAGGTGGGCCGGGGGGGTGGGGGGGTGGGGTGGGGGGGTGGGGAGGAGAGGTTCCTGCAGAAAGACTAGCTGGATTTCCCCCAGGAACTGCCGAGCATTTACGATTTATCTGCACTTTATATTGATGGAACTGTTGATTCCCCAAATGTAAGTCCCCAACTCTGGGCCAGCCACTGTCATCGATGTCAGGGATGATGCAGTGATCAAATCCCTGGCCTCATAGAGTTAACCCTCTGGAGGGTAACAGCACTCAAACTAACTCACTGGCTGGTATGACCCAGCTTAACAGAATCTGTGGCTCAGCCCACCAAGTGTAAAGAAAAACTAATAAATGAACTCTTCTTCTCTGATTTTTTAATACATTTTAATCACATTTGGTGGCTGGGTAGACATTAGAGAGACATGGGACACAGTCTGTAGAAGGAGCAGGAAGCCACCTCACAGGGTGGGCTCCAAGCAGAGACCTGGACGTGGAAAACCAGCTATTTTAATTAAAACTTCTGGATTTAGGCCCAGAGTGAGGAATTTGACTTCAGGCCACTCTTTCAGACAGGATTCATCCAAAAGACATGTTCCCATGCCTACGTGGGCCCTCACTTGTGCTGGATTTTAGGGACCCTGCAGTGAACAAACCAGAAGCGCAGCTCTGCCCTCGTGGGGCTCACATTCTAATGAAGGATCTGGAACATAACGTGTTCACAAGGAACACGTGTGAAGGAGAAAAACGGGACAAGCACAGTGTCCAAGGTTTTGATCCCAAACTTATTACACAAATAAGTCTCCCACCCAAATCCAGGTTCAGGGCCCTGTAGGAGTTGTCTCCGGCGGCCTGAAAAAAGTACCACAGGCTGAAGAGACAAGAGAAATCTACTGTCTCCCATTTCTGGAGGCTGGGAAGTCCAAGATCAAGGTGTCGGCAGGGTTGGTTTCTCCTGAGACCTCTCTCCTTGGCTTGCAGACAGCCGTCTTCTCCCTGGGCCTTCATGTGGTCTCCCCTGTGTGTCTGTGTCCTAACTCCTCTTCTTCTAAAGACATCCTAATGACCTCGTTTAACTTATTACCTCTTAAAGGGCCCTATCTCCAAATACAGTCACCTTTTGAGATTCTGCAGGTTAGGATTTCAACATATGAGTTTGGGGGGGGGGGGGGGCGGGGGGCAGGGAACAATGCAGCCCATCACAGGTCCCAAGTGCTCCCACCACCCTGGACTGCCTCCTAAGGCCCCTCACTACTCGGGGCATATCTCCCTAGCCACTCACCTGGTTCCCCATGGGTGACGAGCCCTCTGACCACAGGGACCCGTGAGTCTTGGACAAGATGCCAATCAGTCGCATTCTCAGTTACACCCCCAGGGCCTAGAACACGCAGAGCTGGTGCCTTGGAGGGGCCCAATTAAAGGCCACAGGGATGAGCCTGACGACGCTCTTACTCCAAATGCTTAAAGCTTGTCCGGGACAAGAATACTGACAGTTTTTTAAATCACCCAAGCAGGGGACGAGGAGGTGGCTTCAAAAATAAGTTCAGAGGGGACTTCCCTGGTGGCGCAGTGGTTAAGAATCCACCTGCCAATGCAGGGGACACGGGTTCGAGCCCTGGCCTGGGAAGATCCCACATGCCGCAGAGCAACGAAGCCCGTGCGCCACAACTACTGAGCCTGCGCTCTAGAGCCCACGTGCCACTACTGAAGCCCACGTGCTTAGAGCCCGTGCTCTGCAACAAGAGAAGCCACCGCAATGAGAAGCCCACGCACTGCAACGAAGAGTAGCCCCCGCTCGCCGCAACTAGAGAAAGATTGTGCACAGCAACAAAGACCCAACACAGCTATAAATAAATAAATAAATAAATAAATAAATAAATAAATGAATGAATGAATGAATGTATGGGGGGGGAAAAAAAAAGTTCAAAGGGTCCAGTGTAGAAAGGACCAGAACAGAGGGCTGAGCTGTTGGGACAAGGCCGCCAGGGAGAGTCGGGACTTCGGGGTCCAGGAGCTCCAGACCCTCCCCCGTCACCACCACTTCCTGCACAGCCTCTGATAACAGGCCTCACGCTCGTCACCAGCTCACCCTGAGTTTTAAAGCATGTTCACACCCACCATCACCTTGAACATTCTTCCAACCTAAGAGGCAGCAGAACGGGTGTCACCTCCCTTTTGCACAGGTGAAGAAACTGAAAGTCAGAGATTTTTTAATGAATTTTCAAGGTCCGAGAGCCAAGAAGTGTGTGCGGGTCCTACAAGGAGAACCCAGGCCTCCCGAGCACTGCCCACAGAGCCCTCAGCTACAACTGCCCCTGCGGCAGCCCCGCTGAGAAGCAGGACGGGGAGAGAGGACCAGCCCGCGGGACACCTGCTCACCCTTCCCCCTGCCACTCCGGGGTGTCCCATCCTGTGGCCCAAAGTGCCGTGTTCTCCAGGACCCAGTGGCCTGACTTTGATGTTCAGTGCTGAGCTGACCTGGCCATCCGCCTTCTAACCTGGGCCTTCCCATGACCCCAATCCTCACACCGTGACAAGGCCATTCACATCTTTTCAGAGGAAGACTGGTTAGGCCATGAACCAAAACCACAGCGAGATGTGCCCAATTCTCTAGGGCAAGCTCTCTCTTCATCCTTTTAGTTCATCCATCCATCCAGCCGGCCGTCCAATAGTTACCGAGCCAGACCTCACGGGTGCCAAGCACTGTGGCCGGCCAGGCCGTCGCAGAGATCTGGGAAGCAGGTTTCCTGCCCTGGAGGGGCTCAGGGTGCAGGAGGGACGTGACTGCAGCCCAGCGTGGCCAGTGCCATCACAGTGGGAGGCCCTACGGAAGCCAAGGAAGAATGACCAGCTCGCCTGGGGAGAGAGCAAAGGCCACACTTGGGCTGGTTCTGGAGGAGGATTATCATTCCCCAGGCAGGCAAGAGGGGGAAAGGACCCCAGACACAGGAGCAGCCGTGCACAGGCACAAGGGTGTAGAGGTGTGTGCCAACAGAGGGCAAGTGAGGAGGTTGGGCCGGGAGGCCAGGTGTGGTCTGTGAAGGCCCGTGTTTGTCCCAACGAGGAGCATCCTGACACCAGGACAACAGAGAGTCAGTGGAGAGGGCTCTGTTGGACTCAGGTTTTAGTAAGTAGTTCACTGCGGATGGCCACGCAAGGCTAGGGGAGAGTGGGGACACTGGCCCTAGCCTGGGATGCCTGTCTCAGTGGAAATGCAAGGAATATTTACTAAGAAGCAGGTTAACGGAAAACTTGTCCACTCCCAGGGTGGGTATCGGGCACCTTCACACTGCTTCCCTCCAGCCGTCCCCCTTGGGGTACAGCCCTCCCCTCTCTCCCCGACAAACCAGGGGGAAGCCGAGTGCAGGTGACTCTGTGACCACCCAGCATGCCGGCTGCAGGCCCCCACGGTGACCCTTTGCAACTTGCCTGCATTTCACATCGGTCCCTGTTCGCAAGAGACTCGCCACTGCAGCTGAATATACAGAGTCCTGATGATTTGCAGTGAAGCATAATTTACACCTTCTGCTGCTTCTCCGAGGAATCCTCTCTCCAAGACTAATAATAAAGCAGACCTGGCACCTAGAGTAACGAAGCACCCCAACCAACCCCTGGCACTCAATTCCAAAACAAACCGGATTGGCACTCTCTTTGGCATCTCCCAGAGCAATGCTGATGGGCAAAGAGGAATGCTGGCATTTAGCGGACCACGATACAGGGCTTTTTAAGCCGTCTCCCCCCAGAGCGCTAGGGTTTCCTGGAGGCATCCCCGGAGTCATCTGAACAGCGGAGTGATCAAGGTCCCCACCCACCCCCGACCCCGGTCCCCGGAGGGCGTGTGGAGCTAGAAGAGCAGCACCTGTGTCAGACCCCCCCAGGAGCTAGCATCAGTGACCCCGGGTCTGGGAGATTTGGAGACTTCAGGCCAGCTCTCTTCCCCCTGCCCTGATTCACGCGTCATCCAAGCCATCTTCTTGGGCCGGGGACATAGTCAAAAGCAGAGGGCAAGAGGCTCAGGCCAGAGGTGGTTCCACGATCCCCCCGGAGTGGCCGATAATGCTTTGGCCAGGCTATTCGCCACACACGCCCCACTGGCAGGGCTCTCCACCCGCCAAACGTGCTCGGCATGGCTCCACTGGGGACCCTGCCCAGGTGATGAGGAAGAGAGCCGGCTACACTTCTACTCTGGCTACCTTCTCCTGGGGGAAGCAGAGGAAGCCCATCTGAAACCCTCCACGCCCACAGCATCTCCGCAGCCACGCCCACCGCAGGGCTCCTTAAGGGCGCACACAGAGCAGGTCTCATCCCACTGCCGTCCGCAGGAACCCCCCCAAACCCCAGCTCGCTGTCTCTCTGATCCCAAATTCCCAATCCGCGTGCATCAGTCATCCGGCCTGAGTAGCAAGAAGAATCCTTTAAAAGATCCACACCAATATTTTTTTTTTCCTGAAGACCAGACTGTCTCCTCTTTTCACAAGAGAGAGTCAGAAGCAGGAAGACTCTCCCTGTTCTCTCCTCTGGGTGGGCTGTCGTGAGCCCAGAGAGACGACTTCTCCTCTGTGCCCTGGTTGGGTGGCGGGGGCAGTGGGGACAGACAAGGACGAGCAGAAAGCCCTTCAAGTGCCACCATGAACAGTCAGATTATAGGGCCGGGGCAGAGGCGAACAGGGGCACAGGCAGAGTTTCCCGCTACTGTGCTCCCCTCCTGCCCCCAAAGAACCTACAACAGCCATGCTCAGAAATTCGGGCTGAAAGAAGGAATCAAGGGCCCCATGGCCACATCACAAACACATCAACTTGAAAATATCCGCGGATGCTGTGACCCCACCTCGCTCTGAGCAGTACCCTACCCACAGGCCTCAGGATGCAATCTTCTGCAGAAAAATCTGCCTTTACAGGCGGGTTTATCTGCCACAGGCTCTAAGATAAAATTCCCCTCAATTACTGACCTGCAGCTAAGATTCTAATCTTGGTCACACCCAGGCAGGTTTATCACACTCAGCGAGGGTCCAGATGGGAGGAGGTTCAGACAACTGTGACATTTCAGAAAAGGAATTTCTGGCTTAAGCTCTTGGTGGAAATACACCACGACAAACTGTGGGTCCATCCACAGTAGGGCTGCGACTTCCTCTGGCAAACACACCTTCAGTGATGATGCAAAACCTGACGGAAAGGGACTTACCTGGAAGAACCAAGATGGGAACTGAGTTGAGGTGACAAGAGCCAGAGAGACAAGGTCTCCACCAGAAATGGTGACCATGAGGTCTGGACTGACGCTCGGGGGGAAACAGGTTTTTTTTTAACTAAGAAAATAATGGCAAGAACGCTGAATAATGGCCACCAGCATATCCGGAACCTTGACACCAGGCTCCCCGCAGAGCATTTACAACAAAGGACACAATTCTAACTTTCACAACGACTCTCTGATATGGGTCTTAAAGATATGGAAACTGAGGTCCAAGGTCAGGTGAGCAAGGGGGCCCAAAGTCTCACACAGCCAGCACCCAAACCCGGGTCAGCTCAGCTCTGAACACCATTACACCAGACTGTCTACAAACTGAGGACAGCCCCATTCGAGGATTCCAGGATTGTTGCAGAAAAATGGGGTCATCCTGGAAAATGAGACAGGCCCCAGGGCGTATGGGGTTGTTAGTTTTTATGGGCTGGGTAATTTCATATGCTAATGAGTGGGAGGAATAGTCTATCTTGGAGAAGGGTGGGGAGTTCCAGGAATTGGGGCACAGCCCACTTTTGTCCTCGAACTGCCATGGTGCCGGTGGGCGTGTCCTTAACATGCTACTATATTACAATGAGCGCATAATGAGGCTCGAGGTCTAAGCACAGGAAGTCAAATCATCCGCCATCTTGGGCCTAGTAGGTTCTAACCAGTTTATGTCGTATCCTCAACGGCTGTGCCGTTGTTTTAACGGTTGTGCCCTGCCCCCTTCCCTCCTGTCTCAGGGTGACCCGGCACGGTTGGCTGCGCCTTATGTACAAGGTGACGCTACTTCCCAGCATCACGCATACGGAGAAATGCTAAAAACAGCTAAAAACACGGCTGGGGAGGGAGGCAGCGGCCAGGTTATAAAGGGCCTTGTAAGCAAAGCTAAGTCATATTATATCATAAAGGCAACCAAAAAGCTAAGAAAAGTCTTCAGCAGGAGCGTTCCGTGGTCAAACTGGCTAGAAAAATCACTGTGGCATCACTCCGGAGAATGGGCATCACCAAGGGACCAAAGGAGCACCCACTACTGGACCACGGCAGTAATCCAGGCAAGAGGAGAGAGGCCAAGTGCAGAACAGTGTAGACCTGAGGGCTCCACCCAGGGGCTGCGGGAGACGCCTGCTTCGCAGCACTAACCACCATCCCCGGTTCCGAGCCCTAGAACACCGGCCCTGTTGTTCCGAGCCCCAAAACAACGCTTTCAGAAGAGAATTTCCATCCAGGCCCTTGAAGCAAACCTTGCCTTTGGCCCAGGACCAGCAAAGATGAAAAGGAATGTCTAAGCCCTTTAGCAACCTCCTACATGTCACCTCTCCCGACAAACAGCCTTTTTCTCATTGTAAGAGCCTCTTCGGGGTGTGTCCGGGCAGCCAGAGCCCAATCTGACCCAGGTAAGAAGCAATTAAGACTAATTAGGCCAGCCTGAGCAGCGGCAACCATCATGCAGCAGTTTCAAATAAACCAGAACTGGCCAGAGGCTGCAGCTTCCCTTGCTTCAAATAATAGGATCTGTGTCCTGAAACACCCCCAAAGGTGCTCTCCAGTCGTGTTACTCAAAGTGCGGGCCCAAGACCAGCAGCATCTCCTTGTCAGACCTTCTGAGAAATGCAGGCTCTCAGGCCTCACCCCAGACCCTCAGAATCCAAATCTGCATTTAGTAAGATGCTCAGGTGATCTGTACCCATGGGTCAGAAAGCCTTTTTTTTTTTTTTTTTTAATTTTCTTGGCTGTGCCGCACGGCATGTGGGATCTTTAGTTCCCCAACCAGGGATAGAACCCATGCCCCTTGCACTGGAAGCACGGAGTCTTAACCACTGGACGGCCAGGGAAATCCGGAAAGCCTTGACCACGGCACCGCAACGAGCCAGCCTTGTACTTGACCTCAGAGGGGCCCAGGGAAAGAGGCTTCTCGTAGCCAGCAGCGCCCCATCCATGGAGGCCCAGGTAGCCAGAAGCTCTCAGCATTCAACCTGGCACGATCCCTGGAACATGTGGGACGTACACTCCACTAACAGAGTGTATACAAGATGCCAGCTACCCGCACAGGAACCCTAGGAAACTTAGGAAGATTCTGCAACTCGCCCAGGGTCTCACAGGCAGCAGGGGCTGAGTCAGGATTTGAACCCAGAGCTGCCAGACTCTTGCCCTGCACTCTGCGGCCCACATGGGGGGAGGGAGGTTCTGCCCCCGTCTCTGAACACGGTCAGAGCAGTTCACACCAGTAGTAGCCGCAGGGCTCACGTTCCAGCCCACAAACCAAACCACACCATGCATCCAGCAGCCCCTTGGAACCGAGGAACTGCCTTGAGACGTGGTGGCCACAGCCCCACTGCATGTTTTTCCTAACACAGTTGGTATCTGGCAAGACCACCCCGGGCTCTCTCTCTGCCACCAAGTTCATACTGCAGTCAAGACCCTGGGCCTACTACCCTGCCCACGTCACTCACCACTCAGCCCCCAACCTCTCTTCCTCATCTGGCCACGGTAAAACATGCCGGTGCCCCACCTCCACCCCGTAACTGTGATCAAGGGACCCCTCTGGGCAAACTGAAACACCAGCTACCACCCTGCCCCATCCTACCTTTTTACCATCTCCATACCTCTCTTCTCGGATTAAACAGGCTCAAAATGAGGTCTAATTCCAAAACCTGTGCTCCTTCCATGACCCTGTGTAGCCTCACATAATCCATGAAGAAAAAAGAAAAAGAAAAAAGAAAGTAAACTAAACCCAGTCTAATTCCAGAATTTAATCATGACTTGCACACTCTGAAACCCCTGAGGGTACTCAAATGCTTTCCTACTCAAATTGTGGCTCAGAGGCCAGCAGTATCAGCGTCACCTGGGAGCTAGTTAGACAATGCAGAGTCTCAGGCCCCACCCCACACCCACTGAATCCAAATCTGCATTTTAACAAGAACCCTATGTGATTTGCATGCACCTTAATATGTGAGAAGTGCTGTCCTTAACGTCCTACATGGTAATGTTGTACAGGTAGATTCTATGTGCCCACACCAAGCGGGAGGCCCCAGGCATCCAGGACCTTCTTTATAATACGAAAATATGAGACTGAGTACCAGATTAGTAGATTTTGTGCGATGTATGTCCTTGATTATCCAAAACTCAACAGAGTTTTATTTTTCACTCCAAACACCACAAAGGCTCGTAGCTATTTATCAATAAAACACTTGCTAAATGAGAACAGTGGCCTCCAACTTCCTATTTCTATTTCTACATTATATTGTGAATCAAAAACAAATGACACTCTTCCATGAACCACTGCTAAAATAAGGAGCCTCTGTTATGATTAAATTAGGACAAGGACTCATTTCTGTAGAATTTTTGAAATATCATCTCTAAAGAGTTTTTACAACTTAGTTTTTTTTGTTGACTAATCCGGGAGTTCTCTGTGCATCTGACGAGCAAATGGAACGAGCAAAGGAACTAAGGCATTTGAGAAAGAACAATGGATGCAAAATGTCTGGAATGGCTTTCATTCCAACAGAACAAGTGTGAAACTGAAGTCTCTGGGAGAAATCACCTGCCAGAGTCACCTGGAGGGGCTGGCACATTCCCTGAGGCACATTCCAGAGAAGACCTTGGCTCCAGGTCTTGACTTATCCCCTGAGACTTGTGGAGAGCCTGGCATACACAGTAGGTGCTCAAATATAAATATTTGTTTTTCTTGAACCAAATGTTGACAGATGTATTTACCGCAAAGAAAAAAAAAATCACAGGAAGTCTGGGATCAGGCCAAGTATCACTGGTGTGCCCAGCGTCACGCTAGATTCCAGGAGAGCTTGAGGGACGGGGAGCTGATTTGAAAGCACAGTAAGAGCTCATCCTGGTCTCAGGAGCCATGGGCACCTGCTGAGGCTGAAGTCCAAGGGAGCTTGTCAGACATGCAGAGTCCCAAGCCTCACCCCAGGCCTACTGAGTCAGAATCTGCATCCAACAAGATCCAGAAGCCTTGCTCTAGAGGCATCAAAATCGGCTTGAGAAGCACCACTCTAGGCATGGCCATAAAATACTGAGATTGAACTGGAACAGAAACGGGGCAACCCCCTGAGTCAGGACACACCTGGCGGTCACCAGAGGTGTCCACATACATTCAGCTCACTCCTTCTCTCCTTCTGGGCACATGGCAGGATTGCATTTCCCCACCCACTTGAAGTTAGGTGTGGCTGGGCTTTCATCAATGAGATCTGAGCACAAATGCTATGTGTCACTTCTGGGAAGACGCTATAAGAACCATGTGCTGTTGATCCGCAGCAAGATTACAGACAGTGGTTGCTCCCTCATCTTGGGTCCTGGACAGTCTTGCAGCCCCAAACCAACTCGCAACAGACGTGCAGCATGAGGAAGAAGCAAACCTACGTTGTTTTTAAGCACTGAGATTTGGGGGCTGTTTGTTACAGCAGCATTTCCTAACCCATCCTGACTGACACAGCATGTAAGCCCCCAACACTGCCATCTTCAGAGCATCTCTGTTACTCCCCCACTGAGATCCGCTTAAACGCAACATGACTTGAGGATAGGACCTCTTTTTAAATCCCAAACAGCATTACTTAACTCAGTTACCTTCTACACTCTTCAGACTTCACTCCAACCATCATCTTATTTCCTCCTTTCCCCAGATTTCCCCACATATTAATGCTTTTATCTTACCATACCGTATGCTTTTTGGTAAGCTGCTTTACATCCTTTTCTCAACAAGGTGATAGACAGACAGTCACACATACAGACACACCAGACGTGGCTCCAAACGAATTTTGGCTGTTTCCAAAAAAATCAAATTCACCCCTCGAAAGACAAAGATTTGCTGTTACTAAGGATATCTAAAAGAACGTGGCCCTGGGCCAGGCAAGTATTCCTTCAACCTGTTCTTTGCACAAAAGGATGCATGGGACACAGTCTCTGCTCTTAAAAAGCAGTTCATTCTTGGAAACACCATCTCTTTTTGCCTTGTCATAAGGTGAAACCTGAACCATGCTAACTCCATGAAAACACTTAGCATCACTGACAAAAATGTTTTATTCTTAAAATTCTGCTGAGCCCCTTTTGCATGGCTGGCCTTGTGTGAAGAACAGGTGAATCTTATTTTAACCAGTTCCTCTTGGTAGGCAGGTAGGGTGTGGCCAATTGAGCTATATTAGCAACAGGCTGCAATGGGTATTCTGAGGCTTACAGCTTACCTACCTGATGCTTTCTGAATCCAAATTTCTAGATGTGGAATTGTTGGGTCAGAGGGCACGTACGCTGTTACGGTTTTAAGGTATATTGCCAAACTACACTCCAGAAAGCACAGGGCAATTTTCCTACACCCTTGCCAATACTCACTCTTTTTTATTTTGACACTTTTCACTAAAGTTACCTTTTTAAAAAGTGTGCAATTCTTTGACTACTAGTGAGACTGAATATGCTGATGATTTTGCATCTTTTATTATAAAGTGTCTATCCAAGTTCATTGCCCATTCTTGTACTGATGTGTTCCTTTTTGGCTTTTTTTAAAAAATAACTTATAAAAGAACTTTCTGCATTAAGGACATTAACTTTTTTACATTAAGGACATTAACTTTTTATTTTTATTTGCCTTTTACCTCATTTTTTAAAGGAAGAGGTCTCTGGTGGCAGAATGGGCGATTCACAGATGAGGACAATACCACAGGGAGAGTGCATCACAACTCACCTGCAGAGGTGAGGCCCCCTCACCCGCCCCAGTCAATCTACCAGCAAGTCCTTTTGACTCAACCCTCAAAATACATTCCAAATCCATCCACTTCTCTCTCAGCATCTCCACTCCCACTAGCCTGCTCCCAGCTTCCTAACTCATCTGCTTGCTTCCCTCCCTACCCGCTTCAAATCCATCCTCCACGCTACAGCCCAGGTGAGCTTTCCAAAACAAATCAGAGCAGGCCAACCCATCAATCAAACTGAAAGCTACCAACCACTAAAAAGAAAGGATAATCAGGGAATGTGACAGAGGTGCTAAATATCGCTATCATATTACAATATATACATGTATCAAATTAACACATTGTATACCTTAACTTTACACAAGATGGCATGTCAAACGTATTCAATTAAAAGAAGCCACTGGTAGCTTCAAATCAGCCATGGCAGGAGTATTTACACCCCAGAAATTGGCAAACGCGACAAATCAGAACTTCTCTCACTCCACCTCCCACCCTCCATCCGCCAAAGCTGATTGTTAAACATTTACCAACACACCAGTGGAGGCAAAAGAAGCTTCAGCCAGTGTCAGAGAATGACACTCCAATTCTGTCCTCCCAAAAACTGCTGAGAAGGAGGAGAGGGAGCTCCAGATGGAGGGACCCTTCAGACAGGAGACTGTCTCTGGCAAAAGTATGGATAGACAGAGAGACCCACGCGGGGAGCACAGCTCAGCAGATGCCCAAAGGACATCAAGGAACAGCTGGGCCCTTGGAATGATGCTTCTTGCAGTTAAGCCCCCCAGACCATAAATGCAAACCTGGGGAAAGGCAAGCAACCTCAAATTATTTGACAGTTCATTTCTTCTGCCATGCAGGATAGCGACTCAAAATACAAGTTCGTAGAGAAAAATCAAGTTACATATATGGGGGGGGTGGGGAGACAACTATCCCACTTACCTGCTTCCCTCTCTGTCACATCCCAACCTCTCTTGTCCTTGGCTCCCTGCTCTCTAACCATTCTGGAATATTCTGGTTCTCTCAAATCTATCAAACATACGCCCCTCTTCAGGGTTATCTGCATCTGTAGTGCAAATACTCACACGCCCCCCGAGATCCTCACACGGCTGGCTCCTCTGCGTCACTCAGGTCTCTGCTCACACATACCCTCCTTGGGGAAGGCTCCTCTGACAGCTTCTGGAACCCCTCCCTTCCTGCACCCCACACCCCTAATTTGTCACAGTACCCTGTTTTATTGGCCCCATACCACTTTAAAAGTATACATATATATATATATATATTTTTTTTTTTTTTTTTTTGCTAGTTTACCATCTCCCCAACTAAAAGGTAAGCGTCTTTTCTAGGCCTTTCACTGCTTCACCTCCAGCAGTGCTCACAGCCCATGGTCGGCACTCTATTAGGGGTTGTTGAATGAATGATCAACTTTTGAACAGGGACTGGCAAACTACACACAGCCCATAAGCTAAGAACGGCCTATCCATCTGTAAATGGGTGAAAACAAAGCGAGAGAAGAAGGATGTTTCATGGCACAAATTCAAACCTCAGTGTCCATAAATAAAGTTTTATCGGAACTCAGACACACCCGTTGGCTTGGGGCTCCTCTCTAGCTGTCTCGTGCTCCGCGGGCAGAGCTGAGCCACTGCGACGGAGACCATATGGGCGCTCTCACGGCTTCTCACTGCCTGCAGCGCACTATACATCACAGGGATGTAGCTATAACTCGAGTGTGCCTCTTGGCCTGCAAAGCCTAAAACGTTTCCTGGCCCTTTACAGAAAAAGTTTGCCAATGCAAGTTAAGAAGGAGAAGGCTTTGAGAAATGTTTCTAAGGGAGAACAGACCAGGCTTGCCACCCGAATGAACAGGAGAGAAAAGGTAAGAGGGGAGCAGAGTCAGGTGACACGGCAGAGAGATGGTGGCGACATGCACAAGGGTTTGGAGGGTGCGGGGAGAAGGCAGTGAAAGGAGGTGAGAGAGTAAGAGTGTAGTTTGGACATGTAAGTCCCTGGGGACTGAGTCTGGAGACCAGCTCAAGAACCGGGGGGAATACAGTGAACCGGGAAGTTAACCTAACAAAACAGATCTTTACCAGATGGAAGACAGGAGAGACACTAAATGTGGAGGGAGGAGGTGGCTCAGTCCTCTGAGGAAGCCACACGAACCTGGCACAATTCACACACCTGTCGCAACTGAACCTACACAATGTCACCCATGCTCTGGTCCTCCAAAGGACAAGCCAGGCCGACCTGCTGGCCACCATTTCTACTTCTCTCCATGGGGACAAACACCACCCAGAAGCCTTGCCGCTGTAGGAAAGAGCGGAACCTACTCGTTTTGCAGTTAACGCCCGGGGGACCCATGCTGACATTCTGTTAGAAACCTCGCCACGTGCCGCCTGGCTGCTGGGAGTAATAAGCGGTCAAGCTGGGAGAACGCCGTCCCCTGGAGTGGCCCGACAAAAATCCTGACACCTAACTTGCATCCAAGCCTTCCTGGTTTACCAAACCTCTTCTTTCACCAGCCACGTAGGGACCAGCATCCGTCCTCGTAGATGAGGTCGACCGGGCTGTCAGATAAAAAGCTGGGCTTTTTCAGGCTGGGACGAGTACAAGCGGGTCAGCATCTCATTCATGTTTCTAGCTGGTAATGGACCACAGGGGTTCACGTGGTGGTTCACAGATGTCAGGGATTCCTGCCGACTTGTTGCTAAGGGAACTTTTGTGAAGATGCCCCGAATCCAGGGAATCCAACAAGCCCTGCCGACTGCTTTGAAGTCCTGAGGGGTGGCCAGTTGACCGGACCAGCACAGAGCGGTGCGGAGGGGGGAACGCTCCTCCGGATCAGAGACAGACAGAGTACGGGCCAAAGGCAGAGTTTCACACAGCACAGGAGCCACAAACGCGGGCCACAGCCCCCAAATCAAAGGGCAGGATGACTTCATGAAGACGGCAGAAAGCACCTTAATCTTTTCGGTCACAGCTCCGCAAACCACCAGCCCTAATTACACCTTTTGTGAAAGAGCTGACGACCGCCTTAAAAAATACGGGTGTGAGGAACAAGGTCACACCCATTTTAGGTAATTTCCACGTAACAGAAAGAAAGGCCCTGTATTAAAATCAATTTGTGTAACGTATCAAGCATCTACTAGATGTCAGGCAGCTCAGATGCACCACGCCCATTAACAACCAGCACCAAATAGCCCCGACCTGAAAACGCTGGGCTGGTGTGTCCGTGGCCCAGGGGACAGACCCAGGCTTCAGGGACAGGAAAATCTAGTTTCAATATCAGCTGCACCATTTATTGTGTGGCCTTTATAAAGAAATCCCTGGCGTCTTTAAAAACAAAAACGAACAACAACAACAAAAACCTCCAAGGATGGCGATGGAGAATTTCCTAGCAGAATGGCCAAATCTGTTCGTTCTACCCCACCCCCCCCCCCCCCGAGGCTCTCTCAACGGTCTGGCCTGGCACTGCTTCCTCTCTAATGGATCATCTGTCCCAGGGTGTTCTCCCTACCCTTCTGAGGTAGCTAGTCTGCAAAACAGCCCTCAATGAACCTCGCCTCGCTGTATACACACCTGTATGCACCTCCCTCCCACACCGTGACTCACTTTTACCCACGGAATGTGGCAGAAGCGTGCGCCAGTTCTGAGCCTAAGCCTTAAGAAGACCGGGCAACTTGCACTTTTGTGTCAAGAAGCCAGCATGTTAAACACTCCAACTGCCCTGCTGAAGAGAAAGGCCATGCAGAAAGGCACCCGAGGATAACACCAGGCAGGGAGAAAGGCCATACGGAAGGCATCAGGCATGTGAGTGAAGACACCATTTTGGAGGTTCCAGCCCAGCTGAGCCTCCAGGACCCCAGCTGCGGCCACCATCTAACTGCACATGCATGAGAGACACCAAGATAGACCGGCAGAAGAAGCGCCCAGCTGAGCCCCGTCAACCCACAGAAACGTGTGAGATAATAACGAATGGTGGTTTTGCGACACTAAGTTTTGGGGTGGCTTGTTACACAGCAATGGCTAAAACACTATCCCTCAATGATCCACAGCACAGCCCACTTCCCCAGCCCCGCATCTCTCTGCCCCAGCCACAACTTGTAAACTCCTGCAGCACGATCACCTGAACCCACAATGGGAGAACAGAAGGTGAAGAGAAGGAGGTTCAAGGGTGACCCTCTGCGGCTGACTAGTTCAGCTGGCAGCGTCATATTCTGTTAGTGCCTGAGTACCTTGCAAGTGACCTTGCAGCCAGCTCGTGGATTCTGAGAACAGCACCTCCGTCAAGGAAAGCTCTGTTGTGTATGCATTCCGATCTTATTACCCTGCAGAATCATCTCCCCAAAGCTCTGGTGGTTTTTGCAGACGCCTTACAGTATCTTCCAGACCCCTCATTTCTTCTCTCCATTCGAGGGAAGAGCATCACCTCATTTCCTCCTAGACCATGTCTCTCTCTCAGATCCTTGACCTCTTCATGGCTGAACAGACCCTCAAGAAAGATGTTTCTGGCTGCTTTTACCTAAGGGCCTTGATAACTCCTGGGCAGCTGTGGGTCTTACCCGTGAGGCCTCCTCCCTTCTCTGGGGGCAGCTGGCTCCCCTCCTCCTGGCACCCTCTGGAAGGCTGCCCCACTCACTGAATAGCATGATCCTTGTGGCCAGTCCTTGCCCACCAGGGCTCCCCCCAGCTCTGCTTGGCAGAGGTTTTCCTGGAGGCCGCCCTCTGCAAGCCAAGTATGTTCTGCCCTGTCCCCCCATTTCCTTAGGGTCTTGACCAAAGAGATTTCCCCAGGAACCAGGACCAGAACCTCCACCAAACTGGCCTCTCCGCAGGGGCTGGCTGGCCACCAGGGTGGCTCTTCGGGCCCTCTCAGTTAGCTCCCAACTCCCCTCCATGGGGTATGCTTCCTGCAAACCAGGGCCTCTCAGTTCCCCTTTTTTCATATGAACAAGGAGGAAATCCTCGGGGCGTGTGCATTTTGCACACACTGCCCTCAATCATTAGCACACTCTTGCCAAGATGGGGTTTCCTGACATCACTCTTTCCGCCAGAGAGCAAACGGTGCACTGGGGTGGGAGTTATGCTGGCAGTGCCATTCTCAGCTGTGCACCCGCCATCCCACTCCTGCCGCAGGAGTCTGGTGTAGCCCCTTCTGTCTGTACTTGTATCTGCGATAGCTCCCCTGGCCTTCTGAACTCCATGCCCCCAGCAAGCTCAGTGCCAGGCGCCCACTAGCAGAGGCTTACCACCTCTAGTAAGTGGGCCCTTCTCTGGCCTCCTGGCTTCTGCACTAACACCTGGTTGGCACTCCTCCAGTGCCATATGCTGGCCAGTCCACCACCGGCAACCCCCTCAGGAGTTCTGCATTCTCCCCTAACCCAGCCTGTCTTTGGGGAGTCACCCCATTCCAAGGGACCCTACCTGCATCTCCTCCACCCGTCCCCAGCCTCAGCCTTGAGGTCCAGCCTGCTCAGGGAAGAGGTTCCCAGAGACAAAAGGGCCTGATCTACGATCCTCCCTGTGGAAGCTGCGTCTGCTTTGGCCCTGAAAAGAGTCGCAGGGCTCAGGCCCACTCCTGTCTCCACCTGTGGGAAAACCAGCTGGCTGTGAGCGAAAGCAAACTCCAGGCTTCGCAGGAGACATGCTCCAGGTAGGAAGGAGCAGCTGCCCTCACCGAAGCCCCAGCAGCCCTGCCTCCCTCATGGATGCGCTCACTGGCCGGCGGACCTCGGGAGCTGCACTGGCCCTTTCCCACAGGGATCCGGACCCTTTCTTTACTTGCCTTCTGGTACAGCTGGGCCAAGGATATTGGGTTGAAAAGAGACATAGGCACAGAGGGTAGCATTCAGCCAGCTGAGCTGCTAACCAACTACGCAAGCCTTACTCCCTGGCCAACTGCCTTCACCTGTCTCATATTCAGTTTGCCTGTCTGTAAAATGGGGAGAGTGCCTCCCCCTTCCCAGGGCTGTCCGGGGAATTGGCGACACTGCATGGACCATGCCTGGTGCTTCGTAGGTGCTTAACAAACGTAAGCCCCTCTAGGGGTACTGCTCACACAGACGGGTACTTGTCTGAGAGCACCTTAGGCAACGTACATGCCACGAACTGTGACCGACACGCCCACAGCTGTCCTAGCTGGTCACTCTGCTTGTCCCCTGGGTGGTGTGATTCACCCTCTCTGTCCTCCCGGGAAGAAAAAGCAAAGACACTTCGCTCTTGCTAACACAGCCGACAGACCCACCAGACTCACCCCCACCCAACACACAGCTGGCTGAGTCCAGCCAGGGACACTCCTCACCAGACATCCAACAGCCAAATTTCCACATCAGTGTTTCCTGGAAAAGCGTGGCCACCAGAGGACTCTACAACAGGACTCTCTGCCAGGGCTGCTGGGCTAGAAACAAGGAGGCTCCGGGTCTTCGTAAGAAGCAATTCACTTGCTTTCGTCCACACCTGAATCTCAGGAAGGGAACCAGGAAAGCTGAGGAACACCTGACCCTCTCCTAGGCAGCCAGGCTCCCAAATGGCAGAACCACGAAGGTGCCCGAATAGGCTCAGCTGACAGCCCAGGAAGGCTCCTTGCAGCCTCAACTTTACTCAAATACTACTAGCCCATGTAGGAGGGATTTTGTTCTCTGGACCTGAAAGAAACATCACGTACCTCTAAGAGGCCAGGCTCTATTTTGATGTTTCCACAGGATATTTCTCAGGCAAACTCACCCATAACCGTTTCACAGCTATCTAGCTTTCTTTCTGTCTTTTTTGAGTTGCACAGAGCATTTTCAGTCAAAATTTGCTACTTTGTTCTTTGTGAAGTAGGTGGGGGGGAGGGTAAATTATTAATCAGTTCAGTCTCTATGATTTGGACAGTTTTGCCAGAATACTTCCGTCTACTCACAGGCTTCACAACAATCTTGGGGTCGGGCAGCCTTTCACTAAAGGGGACACCCTGTAAAAGCCCACCCCACACGCCACCAAAGGACCTGAGGAACTTAGAATCCCACTCAGGCTATGACCATGAGCTCGGCGATGAGAGGACATCGAGGCCTCCCAACTGTCACCCAGACAATAAACAGCCAGCCGACTTGGCTCAGCAGGTCCTGTGAAGCCCGGGGCCAGGCCAGAACCCCAGGACAAGCCACTTTTCAGGCTCTGAACCCTGGCCTCGGGGAGCTGGGTCAGGGGACGGGGCGCTGGCCGGGGGCTGCGGCACCCCTGGATCAAGCCTGCTGACGGGGCTCGGGCCGGTGGCTAGCCAGGCTCAGCTGACCAGTAAGTGGGCGGCCCGGAGGCGGCCAGGCAGCTGACCCGCCGCAGCACGACCGTCCACGGGCCGGCAGGCTCGGGGCTCCGGGGCCCAAGCGGTACCACTTTTCCCAGCCCCATCCTCCGTGCGTCTTCCCTGGACCGCCGGACGCCGAAACCCTCCTGCGGCCCCGGCCACCGCCGGAACGCGCCCGCCAGCTCCCGAACTCACACTGGCAACAAGTTCTCGCTTCCTCAGGGCGGCCACGATGTGCTCGGGAGGCCCGGCACGGGGAGCGCTCGGAGGGCGAGCCCCGCGCCGCCCACGCCCGGAGAGGCGCCCGCCGCCTCCGCCGCCCCCAGGAGCGCGCGGCTCTGCGTCGAGCGCGCATGGGCGGCCCCCGGGGCGCCCCTCGGGCAGGGGCGGCTCCGGCCTCCCGGGCGCGGGCAACAGGTATGCGAGCGCGCCGGTCTCCCAGCCCCGGCCCTCGCCGCTTACCTCCAGCAACTGCACGTAGCTCGCCGGGAACCAGCCGCGGAGCCCGTCCTCCTTCTCGCCTTCCCACCAGCCGCCGTCCGGGACCTGCAGCAGCGTGATGAGCTCGCCCGCGGCGAAGCGCAGCCCCTGGCCGTGCCGCTCCCCGGAGAAGGGGTACAGGGTCCGGCAGCGGGCGCCGGACATGGCCTTGGCGCCCGGGCTCACAGCGCAGCCTGCATCCCTGCCGAGCCCCGCAGTCTGGGCAGCGGCTCCGCGGGGTCCCAGGCGCCCGGCGCTCCGGGCTCCCGCGCTCTGGGCGCGCGCCGTCTCGGGGGTGCGCGGGGGTCCCCGGCTAGGCGGGGGACGCGCGCCCCGCGCAGGGAAGCTGAGACTTGCTGGCTTCGGAGCGAGCGGCAACGCCCCCGGGCCGGGCGGCTCGCGGCTCCCAGCTCGGGCCGTGGGGGGGCGGGGCTCAGGGGGAGGAGACCCAGGCGCCGCGGGCTCCGGAGACAACTTCCCGGGGACGCGGAACGCGGGCGGCCGCCGCGAGGGCCGGCCAGAGCCGGGGCCGCCCTGGCGCGCGGAAATGCGCAGCTCCCCGCGGAGGTGGGACCCGGAGCATCCCCCTCGGCCCGGCTCCGCGGCGAGGGAGTGGCGGCGGACGTGGAGAACGGGCTGGCGGCCGGGTAGCCTGCCGGCGGCTCTCTCGGCGCGAGGGGGCGGGACTGGGCGGGGGCTGGACCGCGGCGGCCACGCCCGCTGAGGGCCGGGCGCTCCCTAGCCGAGCGGGCGGGTCACTGGGGAGGGGTCTTCCGGCTCACACCCGCACCACCGAAAGCCGCGGGGTAGAAACGCCTCTCTCTACGCGTTTTGTAGGCCTCGTGGCCGGAGGTGGGCGGGCGCCTCCTCCGGGGTGCCTGTGAGGGAATGTGTTTGTGGCCGTCACTAGGGGTTGAACCTGGGGTTGAATTTGACTCACCGGAAACTGGACAATGGGTGAGAGACAGATTTGAAGCCGGGCGCCTGAGCCGGGAAGCCAGGTGGCAGCGGGTTACACCGGAGGGACCGAGAGGGGAGGCGACGGAGTCGGAATCCGAGTTGGTAGAATTGGAAGGAGATCATTCCGGATAAAAGGAGAAGAGGGGAAGGTGAGAGGAGCAGCCCCCATCTCTTGTGCCTGCAAAGGGGAGGCTGGCCCAGGGTACCAGCTCTCCTGAAATCGAGATGGGCCAGGCTGAGGAGTCTACACTCATTTACTCAGTCAACAGACATTAGTGGCAGGCTGCCACGTTCCGCGCAATGTGCCAGGTACCTACAAAATTCATTTGGGACAAGCTCCTGCTCTGCTGGTACCAGTGGACCTGGGTGCTGAAGGAAGCTGACCTTGAACTGATGGCCTGGAAGTAAAAGAAAGCTTTCTTTGTTCGCCTACTCTATAGGAAAACTTAAATTCCATTTCCTAAACTGTAAATAGCTGAACCCTTTAATCTCTCTGTATACTTCTAATTGCCTACCCTTACATCCTTCTCAGTAACCTTCCATGGCTCCTTATTACCTTTTACATTAAACTTAGACTTCTCAGCCTGTGCATTTCAGGGCCTCCACAATACCTCCCCCAGCCTCATCTCTCACTATGCTTCCGTAGATACCCTTTACAAAACCAGCCCAGCTGGGCTACCAGAGCCTTAAGATCTCTTTCCCCACTTTGAATCAGTGGTTCTCATTAGAGTCACCTGAGTAACGTTAAATGCTCATGCCCAGGCCCACCCGAGCTTTGAGAATCACTGTTGAGCCAGATTCTGCATTTAAGCCATCTGCCCTAGCAGCCTCAGCCTGGCCTCTGGCCATGGGCAAGTTGACAAATGCAGATTGTTTATCATATTCCATCAATTGCAAATTCACAAACCCTTGCTTGTCTACAATCATGGGGAAACAAACTCTTGACCACGGTCACCACTAAGAGTCCCTTAAAGCAGAGCTGCAAAATTTGATACAGAAAACAGTCACTCAAAGTAACTGACCTGGGCTTTCCTGGTGGTGCAGTGGTTAAGAATCCGCCTGCCAATGCAGGGGACACGGTTCAAGCCCTAGTCCGGGAAGATCCCACATGCCGCGGAGCAGCTAAGCCCATGCGCCACAACTACTGAGCCTGCGTTCTGGAGCCCACGATCCACAACTCTACTGAAGCCCGCACGCCTAGAGCCCGTGCTCTGCCACAAGAGAAGCCACCGCAATGAGAAACCCACGCACCGCAACGGAAGCTGGAGAAAGCCCGCGCACAGCAACGAAGACCCAACGCAGCCAAAAATAAAATTAAATTAAAAATTAATTAATTATTTTAAAAAGTAACTGACCTAATTAAAGGCTTAAATGGGACTAAAATGCCCTATATCAGGGGCATATGTGCAGGCTGACCTCAGGTTTCGTATCTGATGATATGGCCCAGTTCAAGTTAGGATGGCTGGTCCAGAGTCTTCCTGCAATCCAGAATCCTCTGGGGTACCTGTAAACAACCTGTGATCCAGTCTGGACTTGTGAAATTTCAGCTGACACAGCATGCCATACACTTCAATTCCAAATGACCGTCCCCAAACAGTTCTGCAGCACCAAAATTGATCATGGCTGTCAACTTCTTCAGTTCTCTCATTTTATTCCTGTAGTCCTATGAGCTGGTGTGGTTACTGCCCCCAGTTTACAAGTAGAAAAACTGGGCTCGGGCTTCCCTGGTGGCGCAGTGGTTGAGAATCTGCCTGCCAATGCAGGGCACACGGGTTCGAGCCCTGGTCTGGGAAGATCCCACATGCCACGGAGCAACTAGGCCCGTGAGCCACAATTACTGAGCCTGCGCGTCTGGAGCCTGTTCTCCGCAACAAGAGAGGCCGCGATAATGAGAGGCCCGCGCACCGCGATGAAGAGTGGCCCCGCTTGCCACAACTAGAGAAAGCCCTCGCACAGAAACGAAGACCCAACACAGCCATAAATAAATAAATAAATAAATAAATAAAACCTTTAAAAAAAAAAAAAAAAAAAAAACTGGGCTCAGAGGGCATGACTTGCCCACCATTATATGGCCGGTCAACAGCAGAGGTCAGACCTGGCTTACTGTACCTGGAGCACTGCTTTCTCTGGTCCACTCTGCCAGAGGCAGAAAATGCATTGTGGCTCATCCACAAATAGCATCTTAAAGGGCTCTCTGGTGATACCCAATGTCACTCTTGATAGAAGTAAGACTGCACTAGCAGGCAGTAGAACTTCTGTCCCTGATCTCAGATAAATCCCCTGACACCTCTGGGTCTATTTCCCCATCTGTGATTGGAGACTGAATCCAATAGCTGGACTACAGGACTTGAGGTGGTTAAATGTATAGGCTCTGGACTCCCTGTATCCAAGGTTCAGTTCTGCCATTTTCTAGCTGTGTGCCCTTGGGCAATGTACTTAACCTCTTTGAGCCTCATTTTCCTCATCATTAGAAGATGATAGTATTTCTATCATAGAGTTATTAAGAGGATTGAATGAGTAAACATGTAAACTGTTTAGAGCGGATGGCTGGCACATTAAGTACTCAAATATTAGCAGTCATTATTATCTACCTAGCCCAATGGTCCTGGTTATTTATTATCCAGCACTTCATTTTGAACTAAGATTTCCAGGGCGGTAATAGAAGTGGAAACCCTTACATCTTTGGAATGCCAAAAATTTTAAAGGAACACACTCTGGGTTTCTGTTTTCTCACAAGATCTTGAAGGAAAGATGAGTTTCTCCTTTATCTGTCTTCCTCCTTGCCTTCCTCTGCCCCCCCCTCACCCCCCCCCCCGCATCTTCTGTTATTATCTTGAACTTGTATTTAAATCTCTAATTATTTAACTTCTTTGATAACTAAGTCTTATATTACTGATTAGATGCTTAGTAACTCAGGGGAGGGATAACATGTTTGTTTTAAATTTCCATCTATCCCTCCTAAAGCCTAAGATTGCAAAAAGTAGGCATTCAGTACTTCCTCAATTCGTTTTGCACAGATAGTTTGGACCTTTGTGCAGATTCAGATTTTCCATGTTGCCAAGTTACTCTATAAACACATGTGTTAGAACATCTGGATTAGACTGTAAACTCCCAAGGTCAGGCTTTACTCCCTTTTTCTTAGCTTTCTCTCAACACTGCACTTGATAACTATGTGCTGGCGGATATTTCTTTTCTACTTGAGACAGTCTCATAGGCCCTTGCACCAGCAGCCTATGGATGGCAGAGAAATACAAGGACTTCAATTTCTTAAAAAATTAAACATAAATTTACCGTATGACCCAGCACTAGTCCTAGGTATCTACGTAAGAGAAATGAAGACAAATAACCACACAAAAACTTGCAGTGCATATCCACAGCAGCACTATTTCTAAGAGCCAAACAGTGGAAATAATCCAAATGCCCATCAACTGATGAATAGAGAAGATGTGGTATACCCATACGATGGACTACTCACTCAGCCACAAAAAGGAATGGGGTACTGATACAGGCTACCACTCGGATGCACCTCAAAGACGTCCACCATGCCAAGTGGAAGAAGCCAGTATTGTGTGATTGCATTTATATAAAATGTCCAGAAAGGGCAAATCTATAGAGACAGTAAAGAGATTAGCAGTTGCCTGCGGATGGAAGTGGGAATAGGGAGTAAGCAAAGGGGCAGGAGGTTTCTTTCTGGGGTGATGACAGTGGTCTAAAATTGGGCTGTGGTAATGGTTCTGCACAGTTCCAGAAATCATTGAATTGTACACTTAAAACAAGTAAATTTTTTGGTATGTAAATCATACTCCAGTAAAGCTGCTAACATAAACCAAAAAATAAACAAAAATATGCAAAGGCCTCATTCATTCAACAAGGATGCCCTGGGACTTCCCTGGTGGTCCAGTGGGTAGGACCCTGCGCTCCCAATGCAGGGGACCCGGGTTCGATCCCTGGTCGGGGAACTAGATCCCGCATGCATGCCGCAGCTAAGAAGTCTGCATGCCGCAACTAAGACCCGGAGCAGCCAAAATAAATAATAAATAAATAAAATAAATATTTTTAAAATTAAAAAAAACAAAACAAGGATGCTATTCCACACCCATGTGCCAGTTTATTCAGCAACAACCTGAAGAGCTATTAAGCCCGTGCTATCAAATGGACAGTGTGTTGGGCCTGGGACAGAGAGATAAGTATGGAGCATATATAAAGAATTCCTATCAATCAAGAAGAAAAAGATGGATGACACAATAGAGGAAAGGGAAAAGACTTGAACAGGCGTTTCATAAAAGGAGACATCCAAATGGCCAATAACATTAAAAGGTGCTCAACTTCATTAATCATCAAAAAAAAGGAAATCAAAATCAGAAGGAAGTAACAATATACACTCACCAGGCGGTAAATATAAAAACAAAATAGAAAATACCAGGTATTAGGAGGCTCTGAGGCCCATGGGGCGTTCATGCACCGCTGAGAGGAGCCCTTTGGAAAACGAGATATTTAGCAGAGCGCAGGGAGCCTCCTTTATGACTCATCCATTTCCCTCCTAGGTATAGAGCCAACTGAGAGATGTGTTCATATGTTCATGGAAAGACATATACAACGTGCATAGCAGCACTATTCATACGAGCCCCAAACTGAAAACAGCCCAGTGTCCATCTACAGTAGAGTGGATAAAATGATGACGTAGTTATACAATGGAAAACTTTACACTTTGAGAATGAACAAACTATTGCTACAGGTAAGTGAATCCCACAGATGTAATGTTGGCCAAAAAAGCCACTAAAGAGTACATATAGCATGATTCCATTTATATGAAATTCCTAGAAGTCAGGAGAGTCGTTATTTGAGGGAAGGGTATTGAGGGCGGGGATCTGGGATCCTGGTAATAATCTACTTTTTGATCTGGGTGTGAGTTACACAGGGCTGTTCTCCAGGCTGTATACTTACTTGTGCACTTTTCTGTAGGATGCTATGCTTCAGTACAGTTTGTTAAAGAAAGTAATATAGTCCCTGACCTCAAAGAATATATAGTATCTTGATTCTAGAGTGATGTTCTCCAAACTTTATTGACTGTGCACCTCTATCAGTAAAACTCCCAAATATATGTATTTCTATTACTTATAAATTAAATACATGAACCACTAAACTAATAAGTGTCTTATAATACACAAGATTAAAATTTTTAAAGTTATATTAAAATATATATTATACGCAATTAGAGGTTCTAACATTGTCTTCCTGCATTGTAGTGGATGTTTTGTGCATTTCTTGGGAATCGGCGATCTTGAGAATCAGCTTTAAGAAGACACTGGGAAGGAAAAGAAAGTTAGTGTACTGAAAATAAGCATTTTGGAATCATGACTTTGGAAAAAAAATAAATGGGTCCAGTTCTCTTGGAGTCTGGGAAAAACCTGGCATTGGGCCTACAAGGAAGAGAAAGCATTCAGAGCTCCATCCATCCTCACCCCACTTCTCCCATGCGGAGTCTGAGCCAGAGGTGCAGCCAGAGATTCTGAAACTTCAGTGTGTATAAGAATCACCAAGGGGACTTCCCTGGTGGTCCAGTGGGTAAGACTCTGCACTCCCAATGCAGGGGGCCCGGTTTTGATCCCTGGTCAGGGAACTAAGATCCTGCATGCCACAAGGAAAGATCCCACCAAAAAAAAAAAAAAAAAAAGAAAGAAAGAAAGAAAGAAAGAAAAGAATCATGGAGGAGCATGTTAAAAATGATGCCTATTTCTGGAGATTCTGATTTACTGGGTCTATGATAGGACCCAGAAATCTGTGTTTTTAATAAAACCTCTGTATTATTCTACCGGAGTCCTTACACCGTAGTTTGAGAAACACCATCCTTAACACTAAGGTTGCCAGACATTTTCAGGTAGTCTTTGTACCACTGGAGAACGTTATAATTTATAAGTCGGAAGCGTTTGCATTTGCATCCTATTTGGCCAGGCACCACCAATTAAAAAGATGTCGAGGGAAGCAGAAGCGGAGCCAGAGGCAGGCAGAAAATGGAAGGCAGAGACGTCATAGATAAACGAGGAGAGGAAGCCATTGTGGGGAATGGGAGACACGGAGGCTATAGAATAAGAGAAAAGGGATGGGATAGAAGCGAGAAGGGGAGGGGGAGAGAGACCAGGGAGGGAGGACGGAAGAGAAAAGACAGCCCTGCTTTTCCCCACTCCATCCACCACCCACACGCACCCACCCACCAGGCTCTGAAGGCAGAGCCGACTCTGGCCAGACCCCGCTTCCCTGGTGAAATTCATTTGCAAAAGAAGCATGAAGAGAAGAAAAGAGAAAGGGGAGGAGAGAAGAAAAGAAAGGCCACAGAGAAATCGTCAGTTGTGGGACCAAAAATAACATTTAGAAATAGAAGTCCATCTTTACATCGGTCCTTGGCAGGTGGGTGGCAAAGGAGTGTCTGCCCCATTCCAACAGGACCCTGGCGGCAGCTGGAAGTAAGGAAGTGATATTCCCCTTTGGGAGTAAATAACAACAAAATATCCACCGAGGAGCCCAGCAGAGAGAGGCAAAGCCACATTAAAGAGACAGCAAGCCTCCAGGGCCAAGACCCACCTCTAACTTGATGGCGGCTATTAACATATGTGAAGCCTGGAAAAATCCACCCAACGTGGGCTGGGCTCTCTGGAAGCTCAGAAAAGAAATTTGAGAGGTTTCTGAGAACTGCTGCCCCTCCTGGTCTCTGCTGTCTTTGAAGTATACACACACACACACACACACACACACACACACACACACACACACACACACACACACACAGGATGGGCTTTTGATTACCATCCAGCCTGCTTCTCTTACCCCAAAGACAAGCTAGACTCTAATTCCTTTTCCCCAGCAGCGTGGCTGAGGCTGGGGTTTTCATTTGGAGGTGCTGTCCCTCTTATCAAGGTGTGAAAATAGTTCTCCAAAGTCACTTAGTGGACACAAATCCCTGGGGAATCTTGAGCTCTGAAAAAATGCACACGGATGACCTCCCTGCTGGTTGTTGGTTTCCTCGTGGGAAAGGGGGCTGGCCTGGGAAAACTGTCAGGAATAGCACGTTTCTGGCTCAGAACAAAACCCCACCACGAATCTCCATTCTTTTGAAGACTAAAAATAAATTCGGAATTAGTCACAACAGAAAAGGAACAGTCTCTTCAATGACTATAATTATTAGGCTCATCCGAGTCCCAACTTTTTTGCTTACTAATTACATGGCTGGGACAAATGACTTCACCTCCCAGAAACTCCGTTTCCTCATCTGCAGAAGGCGGGAGTGGGGAATGGGGTGGGTGGCGATACCTGTTTCGGGAGATCATGGGAAGGACTGGCTCACAGGAGGCCATCTGGTGAACGTATTCGGTCCAGAGTCCAGCTCTAGCGAGTGTGCCCCGGGCTGGGTTCAGGCTGGAAGAGACTTTACCCAAATCTGGGATTTGAGAAGGCAGAGAGTGGTGTGTGGAAACTTTTAGGCTTGGTGTCATAAGCGGGCGGAATTCATGCTTATTTACTCTCTTGGCTAATAAAAATTCCTTCCAGAGTCTTCCAGAACAACCTTGGGGAGGAAACAGAACACAGGTTTACATTCCTCCTGACTTCCCCAGCAGGATTTCCCAGTCAGCAAATGCTCTCCTGTGATCACCTGGAGGTCAGAGCCTGAGAAGCGTGAACTACTCTGTGAGGACCCTGGGTGCAGCCGGGAGATGGGGCAGAACCCAAGGTACTTCCTGAGAACCTTGTAGCAAACTGCCCTTCAGACCTGCCCATGCCAGCATCTTGAGTGACAGCTAAGAAATGAAAGGGTGCATGACAGGGGTCCTCCTCTCTGGGTATTCAAAGTGATAATGGTACAGGAATATCCAGATACTTCAGGAATCCAGAATTCACCAAGAACTGAGCAAAATGGAATTTTGAACAAACAAGGCAAGAAATGCATGTACCATGTTAATTGTAGAAGGCGGGCTGCTTCAACGGGGGTGGGGGTGGGGTGTCATTATTCTATTCTCTCCTTTTTTATAAGTTTGAAAAGTTCCATAATAAACAAGGAGGTATAGTCCCCGAGCCTCTTCCATATACCTAACTCTTAGGAAAGTCCTTCAGAATCTCAGTGAGAGCATATTCACACCGTTTCCAAACAATTCTAAGAAACTAATTTTCCTTCGCTAGCTTTTCAGTCCATAGTATATGGGACAAGTATCTTGACAGCAGGAGGAAGTGCCAGGTGACAGTCGACGCTGGTGGGGAGAGGGATCTGGGAGAATCACTAAAAAAGACTCAAGAAAATAAAAAGTGCCTTAGCCCAGAGGTGTTTCTAAGATGCTGGTGATGGATGTTCATTAACACACAGTGCAGCACAGACAGCGGGGGCAGAGCTGAGTAAGCAGGTCCTGAACTAAGCTTGAAAAGCAGGTGATGGGGATGGTAGCCCAGGCTCTGCTCTTCTAGCCAGAGCCTCAGTTTCCTCATCTGTGTCTGCCTTATCCTACAGGAAAAAAGTTGTCTGCTTATCCTACAGTCCCGTTGGGAAAACCAAAGTAGGCAAGGCATTGAAAGGTGGCTGGTGAACTATAAAACATTCTCCAATATAAAGTTTTGTAAGAGTGACAATGACCCTGAGCCCTTCCATTTCCAAAGTCAAGGCACTGTGTAATACTTTTCGGAATGATCTTTATCTTAGTCTACTTCGGCTGCTATAACAGAATACCCTAGACTGTGTGGCTTACAATCAGACATGTATTTCTCACAGTGCTGGAGGCCAAGGTCCAAGATCAAGGCGTCAGCAGATGCAGTGTCTGGTGAGGATCCGCTTCTTTGTTCATAGACGGCTGTCTTCTCACTGTGTCCTCACAGGGCAGAAGGGACAAGGCAGCTCTGTGGGGTCTTTCTGGTAAGTGCACTAATCCCATTCATGAGGGCTCCATCCTCATGACCTACTCACCTCCCAAAGGCCCCACCTCCTGACACCATCACGCTAGGGGTAGTTTTCAACATATGAATTTTGAGGGGGCACATTCCATCTATGGCAACCTTCATCCACAGTGCTTAAACTATCTCAAGTTATTTCAAGTGTTTGCAAGTAAAAGGGACAGGGTTTTTCTTTAAACTGAAGTGTAGTTGATTTACAATGTTTCAGGTGTACAGCAAAGTGATTCAGATTTTCAGATTCTTTTCCATTATAGCTTATTACAAGATATCGAATATAGTTCCCTGTGCTATACAATAAATCATTGTTGTTTATTTTTTATATAGTAGTGTGTATCTGTTAATCCCATATTCCTGATTATTCCCTCCCTCTCCCCTTTCCCCTTCGGTAACCATAAGTTTGTTTTCTATGTCTGAGAGTCTGTTTCTGTTTTGTAAATAAGTTCATTGGTATTATTTTTTTAGATTCCACACATAAGTGATATCATATAATATTTGTCTTTTTCTGTTTAACTTACTTCACTTAGTATGATAATCTCTAGGTCCATCCATGTTGCTGCAAATGGCAATATTCCATTCTTTTTTATGGCTGAGTAGTATTCCATTGAATATGTATACCACATCTTCTTTATCCATTCATCCATTGATGGACACTTAGGTTGCTTCCACGTCTTGGCTACTGTCAATAGTGCTGCTGTGAATATTGGGGTGCATGTATCTTTTCAAATTAGAGTTTTTGTCTTTTCCTGGTATACACCCAGGAGTGGGATTGCTGGATCATATGGTAACTCTTTTTAGTTTTTTGAGGAACGTCCACACTGTTTTCCATAGTAGCTACACCAATTTGCATTCCCACCAACGGTGTAGGAGGGTTTGAAAAAAGGGACAGTTTTGATTCCTGGACAAATCATTTATGTGGAACAACTCACTTCCTAACAAATATTAAGTGAGGTGGCTGTTAGCCTTGGTCACTTGCGGGAAAAGGTGGTGGGAATGGAGGGGAGGGTGGGCAGAGATGATCCTTTCTTTATAAATCTTGGCATTGTTTCATTATTTACAATGGGCACACATGACATATAAACTAAAGCTAAAAAAAAAAAAACAGTAAAAAATTAAATACTCATAATAAGCAAGGGCATAATGAACAGAGATTTTGTACCTGTGGCCCTTCACCAGGTTAGGTAGGGGATCTGGACACTTCAGCCCATGCTGAGTCCTGCCTTCCAGCAACGCTCTCCTTATAGGGGCTGAACCTGTTAACCTCCTGAGAGGAGCATCAAGCCTTGAAGCTCTGAGCAAATGGCTGATGAGAAGGGGAATCCGGGTCTATGCAGGTCGTGGGATAGGATCAAGAATTAACATTGGGAAGATAACTCCAGCCGGTGCTAAACTTGCATGTGTGCCACATGCAGATAACCCTGTAGAGCTACTTGGAACCTTGAACTCTGACTGAACTCTAGGCCCCCACCATGCCTGCCTCCTTACAGAAGCCTCTGGAAACAGTTGTCTCCTAGTGAGTTGGTGTTAGATTGAACCACACAAAAACAACAATGCCAGATCATCTTTGGTCTATACAAGTAGCAATCTTAACTTCACAGTTTCAGTGCCATATCCCCCATCCAGACCTACCCCCAAGAGGTAATGTGAGGCCCACAGAAGTCTCCAATCCATCCCGTTCCTCCCACATTCCTTGTTGACCCTCCACTCTACAAAGTTTTGCCTGATGTTATGCTGGATTCATGATATGAAACGCCAACAGTTCGCTGGAATCACTGGGAACTTGTGACAAATTCCAATACCTGGGATTAACTATGGAGACGTTCATCATTGAGGTCTGGGGTGTGTGCATGCTTACGTTCCCTGGTGGTTCTCATGCACAGACCTGGCTGAGACCCTTGGCTTAGTGCAAGGCTTCCCACCCTTTGCTGTATATTAGATTCACCTGGAGATCTAAAATATCCTGATGGCCAGGCTGCACTCCATACCCAGTAAGTCAGTATCTGGGAACCAGGCATCAGCATTTTGTAAAGATCTCCAGGGGATGCCAATGAACAGCCAAGTTTGGGAACCACTGACACGGTGAATGATGGACTTTGCTGACCTTTATTTCCAGATGCAGGAGTCACCTGCAACCCAGAACTGACCACATCATCAGGGAGTAAAGATAGTGCAGGGAGGACAGAGACCTGGCTACGTGGGGCTCCGGTTAGGGCCTGGGTCAAGCTTACCTGTTCTTCTAGTGCCGGACTCGCTGGCTTTGTCACCTGGCTGTCTGCCTCTTGAGACGGGACAGCCGCTAAGCCTTGCGGCCTCAGCCCCTTCTATTTCCCCGGGCAGCTCGCCTTCTGATGCCCACAGTGACAGACACACTTGGGAGCTGCTTCCCCTGACTGGGAGTGCAGCCCAGGCCCCACCAGGGAGCGTGTTGCCATGGCGATCATGGCATACTGCTCCCTAGCCCCTTCTGCCACTGTAAAAGCCCTGTGAAAAATTAGAATTCACAGGGCTTTTCAGGCTGCCTGGACTTCTCCACAGCAAGGGGATGTGGGAGATTTTTGCCCTCTGTGCTTTGGGAAGATGGGGCAACGAGGGAGGGGACAGCAGCCTCAAAACAAAACCCCAGGTTTCCCGGTCTATTGGGATATATGAAGACATCTACTTTCTTAGAGCAAGGGTTGTCAACCGTAACCGCTGTCAGGATGTTTGTCAAGAGGAGAATGAGTGGGGATGTCGGAAGGAGAAAGAGCCATTTCTTCAGGTGGAGGAGGAAGGCAGAGATGGATGGAGGGAGAGGAGTGGGGGGCGTGGGGGCTGCATCGAAGGGTGATCCTTAGAGAGAAAACCGCCACTGAAGAAAGAGGATGAGACTGAAGGGCTGCATGGAGCAGGGGTGGGTAACCTGGTGAAGAAACCAGGGAATTTAGGCAGGAAGCAGAGATGGATTGGGGAAGAGAAGACTGATAAAAGAAGTGTGCACTAGTTACCTATGGTTCTGGACCAATTCCTGCAAAATGTAGCATCTTAAAACAATGATGAATATCTATTATCTCACAGTTTCTGCAGGTCAGGAATTCGGGAGCAGCTGAGCTGGGTGCTTCTAGCTTGGGGTCACTCATGAGGTTGCAGTCAAGACACAAGCAGGGGAAATTCCCTGGCGGTCCAGTGGTTAAGACTTGGGCTTTCAGTGCCGTGGACCTAAGTTCAATCCCTGGTCAGGGAGCTAAGATCCCACAAGCTGTGTGGTGTGGCAAAAAAAAAAAAAAAAAAAAAAAAAAAGATACCAGCAGGGGCTGCATCATCTGAAGGCCCGACTGAGGCTGGAGGACTAACTTCCAAGATGACTCACTCATGTGGTTGATGAGCTGGTGGTGGCCGTTGGCAGGAGGCCTCCGTTCTCAACCCGAGGAGCCTCTCCAAAGGGCTGCTTGCGTGTCTTCATGACATGGCAGCTGGCTTCCCCCAGAGGGAGTGATCCAAGAGCCAGGAAGACAGAGCCGCAGTAATTTTTGTGATCTAGCTCCAGAAGTTATTCATCGTATTTCTACACTATCTTACGGGTTACACAGCCCTACGTGGGGCTGGGAGGGATTATACAAGGGCATGAATACCAGGAGGGGAGGCTCACCGGAGGCCCTCTTGGAGGCTGGCTACAACAGGGAGAAAATCCTTCCTGAGTCATGGGACTATCGAGCATATTGTGCAACTTAATCCCTGCACAAGGACACCAGGCATATGGGACAAGTGGGGATTGCAATCCAGGCTGAACTCTGATAGGCTGGCCATGCCCCAGCCTGAGCAGGCAGGTATGCCTTTTTGCAATGTGCCTCTCTAGAAGAGGTACATGCACTATTCCTACAAAGGTATAGCTCGTGCCTCAGTCTCAATTTATCAGGACACTTTTAATTGTAAATAACAGAAAATCCAACAACAACAACAACAACAACAAAAAGAAGAATGTATGGTATTGATTTCTATAAATGAAAGATGCAGGGATATGAAGCTTCAGGCACGGCTGGATCCAGGGTCTCAAACAGCATCCTGACCTCTCTGTATCTTAACTCTGCTTTCTTTTGATTTGATGTAACTCTGTCAACTTTATTCTTTAAAGCTCTCTCATCATGGCAGCCAGCATCTCCAGTCTTACTGACTCTCAGATTCAGCCTAGGTATGGAGATTCTCCCAGCATTTGAAATAAAACTTCTGACCCTGACTCTCTTTGACTCCTCCCTTGAACCTTCGCTGGGGGCAAAGAGATGGGACATGCTGGTTGGCTTAATCTGTAATATATGGCCACCCCTAAAAACTAAGGGGGCTTGCTCAGCTCCATCCAGCAATTTCAAAGAAGTCTTCCCAAGGGGAGGTCCTGGATGCTGGTGCCAGAAAAAGGAGGGATGATGCCAGGAAGGTAAAAATCACAGTGGTCTTCCATAGCTCCAAGGCAGTATTTGACTGAATCAGGAGGGAGAGAGTTCCTCCTGGACCCTGGGGGTGATGCTAATAGTCACAAGATGGGCCAGATTAGTGCTGAGATATGGCGGTAAAGGAGGAAACATGTGACTGCTCACTTAGGTGAGGTCAGAGGCCTTGGTTTCCCTTAGGCTTGGCTGGTGGAACCCTGGATGATAGGCTTGTGATCTAAACTACAGACCTTTTAGAATTAAAAAGGAGAATTTTATTTTCAGATTACTTTTCCCAACAGTAATGTATAAACTAAAAGAGAGAGTCTATCCACTTATCAGCTTTTCCATCAAACACATTTGAAGTACTTCCTCCTCGCCATGACAACTTGTGATGAAACAATGCTTTACAAGAACTGGGGAAATATAGGTGCAAATCCAGGACTGGCCCGGTTTAGAATTTAACTGTCAGTACCCACTGCTTATCCGTCCATAGCTACTCCCAGGCATGAGCTAGATTAGCCCGACTCTCTTTTTTGGAGTTGGAGACCTCCCCAGATATGCCCATTTGGGCAGTTCCAACTTTGGGGATGAAATTTTCCTGCTTGGTCTGTTCCCCTGCTTGAGTCATGGGAAACTTCAATAATCGACATATTCTTCTCCAGTTGCGGACCTTATCAATTCTACCACCTCACCATCCCTCAGCGTTAAAAATCCTTGCGCAGCAATTCCTGGTTCACTACGTATCCCTCTGTCCTGAGGCAGAGAAGAGAGAGAAACACATGGAGACCAGCAATTCCGGTTCGAGCTGGGGAAACAAGATTCCTGTTAGCTCGATGCTGCCATCAGATCCAGCCTCCTGCTGGCATACTCTCTCCTTTAAGGGTCCTTATCTATATGTTAGTAACTCTACCAAGAATGATTTAAGATTCTGCTAAATTCTGCATTTTAAAACCTGACTCTGCGAAAATTTGCTGGAGAAATGGCTTCTATTTTTAAAGGGGCTGATTCTTTCTTTTTTCTGATTATTTTCAAGAGAAATTTGAACTTAACGGAGCAGTTTTGAAAGCCCAGCTGCACCGTGAATCCTTCCTAAGCTGTGCAGAGCTGGGTCAGTGTCTCATAAGTGAGAGGCACTTCTATTGGTGGTCTGGTGATTTAACAGATAATTGTAGGGGGCATGGGATGAGCATTTAAAATGATGTTAAACTGAAAATTTTATGAGTATCAAACTTAGGATTTCATGAAATATTTTTCTAGCACGAGGTGAAAGCAGAAAGCTATATTATTAGCTCAGAATTTATTTGAAGACAAATGTTAGTAAACAGTGACACTATTGGTGTGCAGACTTGGCAAAAGTCATGAAGGTGACTCTATTAATTTCCCATGGCTGCTGTAACAAACTACTCCAAGCTCGGTGGCTTACAAGAACATACATTTTTTTCTCTCACAGTGGTGGAGGCCAGAAGTCGGAAATCAGTTTCACTGGCCTGGTCCAGTTTCACGGCCTCCAAAGGCTGTAGCGGAGAATCTGTTCCTTGCCTCTCCCACCGTGTCTGGTGGCTGTGGATATTCCCTGGCTTTTGGCCACATCACTCCAATCTCTGCCTCTCTGGTGACATTGCCTCTTCCTCTTCAGTGTGTAGCAAATTCTCCCTCTGCTTCTGCTTTTATAAGGATGCATGTGATGGCATTTAGGGCCCACCTGGATAATCCAGGATAATCTCCCCATCTCAAGATCCTGAATTTAGGATAAACAAGAAGGTCCTGCTGTATAGCACAGGGAACTATATTCAGTATCCTAGAATAAAACATAATGGAAAAGAATATGAAAAAGAATATATGTGTATGTATAACTGAATCATTTTACTGTACACCAGAAACTAACACAACATTGTAAATCAACTCTACTTCAATTTAAAAAAAATCTTGAATTTAATCACATCTACAAAGTCTTCTTTTGGGAATTCCCTGGCGGTCCAGTGGTTAGGACTCAGTGCGGTCACTGCGGAGACTTGATCCCTGGTCAGGGAATGAAGATCTCACAAGCCACGAGGCTCAGCCAAACAAAAAACAAAAAACAAAAAGTCTTTTTTTCCCCCCCCCCAAACAAGGCAACATATTCACAAGCACCAGGGATCAGGGTGTGGATATCTTTGGGGGGAAGGGGGCTATTATTCAGCCTATTACAGTGGCACAGGAATTTGGAACAGAGCAAGTTAAGAAATGAGGCTTCCTGCCTGCAGAATTCATACACCCACCTGCGGGTCTGCACCTGCTGAAATGGATGTTGCCCTCTGTTCCCATCTCCCTCTCACTAAGGACACTGGAGGAGAGGGATGTACAGGGGGAAGGACAGTCTCCAGGCTCCTGTTGCCTTTGGAGAAGAGACACATGTGGGAGCAACCCTGGACCCATTCATTCCCCACAGCCTGCGATTCTTGGACAGATTCCCTGGTGCACACCTCGGCAACAGCTACCCTGAAAAATATGACTTTAAAATTTCCCAGGTTCCAATGAGTGTTGTTTCACTCCGTACAGATCCCTACCTTGGGGCCCCCTCTCAGACTTGCACTGTATTTATTTAAATTGCTTTTGAAATGTTAATCACCGAATGTTAATAAACACAGTAATTATTCTTGATTTTCCTTATGCGTTCCATTTATTAACCGGAACTCATACTATTCATGACTTCACAAGGAAGCATGAGCTCTAGAAGTAGGCTAACGGGCTTGTCTTACGAAATTAACGAAGACATCTTCTTATCGCATAATCAGTAAATTAGACGCGGGATGATGGCGTTTCAGGGAAAGGTGCCGGAACAGCTTCTCGCGGGATCTGATTAGCGCGTTCGCAGCGAGAGCTTGCTCTTGGGAGCCTTTCCGGAAGGAGGGTTTATCAACTGAACTCCCGTAATTCAGCAAGTTGAGTGAAAGTGTGCAAGCGAGGCAAGTGGGAGAGACAGTCTCTGTCTCCAACAGCTTTGATCCCATCCGGCCTGCTCCCCACTCCCACGCCCCCGCCGCCCTCCGGGCATCTGCATCTGCGCGGGCCTGTAACTGCTCTGACTCCAGTGACACCAGCAAGTGACGTCTCCTTTGGCCAAGCAGACAAGAGCTGACCAGAGGAGCCAGGGAGCTCCGGGGCAGAGGCCTGACGGTCTGCAGCTGGCGAGAAGGAAGCCAGACCAGCGTTAGGCATTAGCTCTAACTCAGAGCAAAGACTGCGAACCTTGCCAGGGAAGAAACTTGTTCTAAACCCCCCAAAGGTGAGGCCTGGAGATGACTTTTCTTTTTTCTTTGGCAGCGCCCCACGGCTTATGGGATCTCAGTTCCCCGACCAGGGACTGAACCCTGGCCATGGCAGTGAAAGCCCGGAATCCTAACCGCTAGGCCACCAGGGAACTCCCCTGAACTTTCTTTGACCTTGACCTTCTTGGGGCTTACCAGGTGAGTGAGAGACGCTGGCGCCGGACACCCCGCATTTTCCTGCTCAGCTCCTGGGGCTCCCAGTGATCCTGATTCAAATCCCAGGGTGGGGTCTTTTCCCTACACAGGGTCCTTTTAAATGAAAGACTTGCTGTTCAGGAAGATAGGAGGACCCTGAGGGCTTCGGTCAAACACAGAGCAGACCTCCTCAGGGAAAGAGGAGGAAGTGGTACAGAGGCTGGGGTCCTAGCTTACAGGGAGACAAAGTTCTGATCCCAGCTGGTTCGAGACACGTGGGGAGGGACATCTTGCTGGATTTATTCACAGGACCTTTTGCTAGTGACCAATAGTTAGAAGCAATAAAGATAGGTCTCAAACAATAAAATTTTTAAAAAGAAGCTTGAACATTATATACATATTTACATATAATAAATGGGGATTGATCTCACTATAAATTATGCAGGAAGCATATAGAATTTTTTTTTTTTAACCTGAAGTATAGTTGATTTACACTGTTGTGTTAATTTCTGCTGCACAGCAAAGTGATTCAGCTATACATATATATACTACCTTTTTTTTTTTTTTTGGCCTAGCCACATGTGGGATTTTTGTTCCCTGACCAGGGATCGAACCCGTGCCCCCGGCATTGGAAGTGTGTTGTCTTAACCACTGGACTGCCAGGGAAGTCCCTATACATTCTTTTTCATATTCTTTTCCATTATGGTTTATCACAGGACACTGAATATAG
Organism: Balaenoptera acutorostrata; assembly: GCF_949987535.1. Lineage (NCBI taxonomy): Eukaryota > Metazoa > Chordata > Mammalia > Artiodactyla > Balaenopteridae > Balaenoptera > Balaenoptera acutorostrata. Next base: position 7,069,129 of record NC_080083.1, on the reverse strand, counting down.
TTCCTTGTGCTATACAGTAGGACTTTGTTGTTTATTCATTCTATATATAGTAGTTTGCATCTGCTAATCCCAAACTCCCAATACATCCCTCCCCCATGCACTCCCCCTTGGCAACCACAATCTGTTCCCTATGTCTGTGAGTCTGTTTCAGTTTCATAGATAGGTTTATTTGTGTAATATTTTAGATTCCACATATAAGTGATATCATATGGTATTTGTCTTTCTCTTTCTGACTTAGTTCACTTAGTATGATAATTTCTAAGTCTATCTATGTTGCTGCAAATGGCATGATTTCATTCTTTTTTATGGCTGAGTAGTATTCCATTGTATGTATGTACCACATCTTCTTTATCCATTCATCTGTCGATGGGCATTTTGGTTGCTTCCATGTCTTGGCTGTTGTGAATAGTGCTGCTATGAACATAGGGGTGCATGTATCTTTTTGAATTATAGTTCAGATGTATGCCCAGGAGTGGGATTGCTGGATCATATGGTAACTCTATTTTTAGTTTTTTAAGGAACCTCCATACGTTTTCCATAGTGGCTGCCCCAACTTACATTCCCACCAACAGTGTAGGAGGGTTCCCTTTTCTCCACACCCTCTCCAGCATTTGTTATTTGTAGACTTTTTAATGATGGCCATTCTAAATGGTGTGAGGTGGTACCTCATTGTAGTTTTGATTTACATTTCTCTAATAATTAGCGATGTTGAGCATCTTTCCATGTGCCTGTTGGCCATCTGTATGACTTCTTTGGAGAAATGTCTATTCAGGTCTTCTGCCCATTTTTCAGTTGGGTTTTGTTTTTTGTTGTTGTTAGTGAATTGTAGGAGCTGTTTGTATATTCTGGAAATTAAGCCTTTGTTGGTCGCATCATTTGCAAATACCTTCTCCCGGTCTGTAGGTTGTCTTTTCATTTTGTTTATTGTTTCCTTTGCTGTACAAAAACTTGTAAGTTTAATTAGGTCCTGTTTGTTTATTTTTGCTTTTATTTCTATTGCCTTGGGAGACTGACCTAAGAAAACATTGGTATGATTTATGTCAGAGAATGTTTTGCCTGTGTTCTCATCTAGGAGTTTTATGGTGTCATGTCTTATATTGAAATCTTTAAGCCATTTTGAGTTTTTTTTCGTATATGGTGTGAGGGTGTGTTCTAACTTCATTGATTTACATGCAGCTGTCCAACTTTCCCAACACCACTGGAAGCATATAGCATTTGCCTTATTTTTTTATTTTTATTTTTTGATAAATGTTCTCCAAACTGTCATGTTTATAACAAACAGCATTTAAATAAAATAAATTTATTTTCTGACTTAGAATATTAAAAAAAAAAATCCCAAGTCCAGTGGGGTGATGAACTCAGAGACTTTAAAATTCCCTCTAGTCCTAGGAGTCTGATTCCTTTATGAGTCACTCATGCCTTCCTCCTGGGCATAGCTGTGGGGTGCACAGAACCTGGGCTCTGGCATCAGACAGCCCCAGGTTTGAATCAAATCCCACCACTCGCAGCTGTGCGGTCTTGGGTTTGTCACTTCACTGGTCACTTGTCCTTGCCCACAAAAGTGGAGATACCATGTCCCTTGTGAGGTTGTTCGTAATTACGAGACAGAAGGACATTGGGCCAGGCTCCTGAGTCCTGAGTCCTGAGTCCTGAGTCCTGAGTCAGGTTCCTGAGTCTTGACAAGCGGCCTGCCCCCTGATGTTGGTTCATGAAGCGGCTATTCAGTCCCCCCAGTGTGTTCACTGAAGCTTGTGGCCAATCCCAGCTTGGACCTTCCTGTCCCTTCCCTACCCGGCCTTGCCCTGCCCCTGCCTGGTTTTGCAGGTGGACACCGTCCAGGTGCATCTGGGCACCTAGGGTTGGAGAGGCAGGAATCCAACTAGAAGAGCCAGAAAAATTCCAATACAGGGAGGGCCCAAGAGAAGTCCCAACAGAAGACGGAACAGACCTGGCCACATGGACCCCAGAGCCTTGGAACACTTTGCTTGTTACACCAGTTGCACCTCCCTTTGGGGACCTCCAGCCAGTGTTTTCTGGTTAGGGTTCCATCAACAGTTCCCTCTGTGGCGGTGGAGACTGGCCAGGTGTGATCTGAGGGGAGGTAGTGGGGAGCTCCCCCTAGTGGCCGTCGCCGAGCATGTCAACCAGGGGCCTCTTGGGACTGTCATCCCCACCAACCCTCTCTCCATCCCACCTTCTCAGTGCCTTGTCCTTTCTGAGCATGTTTTCCCAACCTGGCCACTGCCTCGCTACACAAGGCCAGAGACCATAAATTAGAGATCCATGGCTCTAATTTACTTGGCCAGCACAGTGTTGTTGAAACATTTCATTACAGGCCAATACTTAAACATCAGATTTGACATAAAAATCCAGATATGTAATTTCTCTTGAAAAATCAGAAGCTCTGGCAGCACTGAGCTTGGGCTTCTGCCTGGCAACGGTGGTGAAGGCAGTTTACAAAATAAGCAAAAATCCCTGCCCTCTCGGAGTTGACGGTCTGGTGGGGAAGGGGAGAGAGAAGGAGCCCTTAACAAAGCCAGTTATGATGCATATATAGAGACAGGGGAGGTCAGACCAAGCAGGGCTTATAGGCCACTTAAAGCAGCGGTCCCCAACCTTTTTGCCACCAGGAACTGGTTTCGTGGAAGACAGTTTTTCCACAGAAGGTGAGGGGAATGGTTTCAGGATGATTCAACCACATTACATTTACGGTGCACTTTATTTCTATTATTATTACCTTGTAATATATAACGAAATAATTATACAACTCGCCATAATGCTGACAGGAGGGGGAGCTCAGGCGGTCGTGCGAGTGATGGGGAGCGGCTGTAAGTGCAGATGAAGCTTCGCTCGCTCGCCTCCTGCTGGGCGCCCTGCTTCCTAACAGGCCACGGGCTGGTACCGGCCTGGGGACCCCTGACTTAAAGGACAAAGGCTTTTACTCCAGTAGACTGGGAGTCACAAAGGCGTTGCCAGGAGGCTTATGTTACTTTCGACTAGGCTGTCCCGGCTGCTGTGTGGACTGTAAGGTGGGGGGTGGCAGGAGCAAAAGGTCCCGTTAGGGGGCTGCTGTTGTTGTTCAGGTGGGAGGTGACTAGGATGGTGTTAGTCAAGGAGATGGGAAGTGGTTGGTACGGAAGAGAATTAAAACCTCCCAAGTGCATGCAAAAGCATCTCCCCGCCCCCGTATCTCCTGACCCCTGTTCCCACCCAGGCAGAGGGTCCCTGGTTGCAGCCCCATCAGCCGTGGCCTGAGCCACTATCCACTGGATGGATAGGTTACCCTCCCCCCAAGACTTCACAGGTAGCCCATGTTGGTACAATCCCACGGGGTCACTCACCAGGACCCAGAAGAATACCAGTCTGTACCCCCAACATTGAAAAGACACAGGCAAATGCCAGCCCCCAGTGTGACCAACGGAACAGTGAATTTTGTTAAAGTGACTTCTCTCACTGAGTCCTGATAATGAGGGAATCTTCTGGAGGAGAGCAGAAAGGTCGTAACAAGCGATACAGCTGCCACCTGTGTGGAAAACTCTGACACTTCTGAAGTTTTCAGCTATAAGCAGCACAGCTGTCTTGAGGCCGCCATGCTGTGAGGAAGGCCAAAGTCGCATAGATGGAGAGGCCCTGAGACTAGTTGAAGAGAGAGGCCCAGCCAGCCCCCAGCTGCTCTGGCCACTGTCTGATTGCACTTGCCTGAGACCAAGGCCAGAACCATGCAGCTGAGAACTTCCTGAATTCCTGACTCATAGAAATGACTATCTTTATTGTAAGCCGCTGAATATTGGAGTGATCTGTTATACAGCAGGAGATCACTAGAATAGCTCTTGACTTCAAGGAACTTAAAATCAAGTTGGAAAAAAGCCAGGAGGTAAGTGAACTTAGCCAAGTTTATTAGACAGTGCCAGCAGTCTGGATGACCAAGGCCCAAACTGTAAAGCCCTGTCTATGTAAATATAGTAAATATAGCCACCCTCGCACCCCACCTTTTCTCTCCCTCCACCTATCTTGCTCCTATATTTGCTCCTATCTTGACTGACCTTCCAAATCCTTGATTCTCATCATAGGTTTGCAGTTCTCTGCAGGGCTGACACTTTCTCAAACTCACAACCTGCTAAAGCCCTAAATTAACAAGCTACCTGGTCTCCCCAACTTCACTTTGGATATACTGCCAAGAGTGGAATCAAGGATGTTTAGACCACAAATCCCTGGTTCTGGTTCCTAGTTCTTGGCAACAGTCATCACATAAATTTTCCAACAAGAGACACATCTGCATAATTAGACCAACGATATCACAGACTCAAGACACATGCAAAGAGGGCAGGGCTGAGAGAAGGGTAGTATTCATCAAAACCTCATCATAAATTCAAGTTGAAGGATTGAAAAGAAACAAAACATGGACACTTCCCAAACCCGGCAGCTGGACCTCTCACTGAAATCCTGAAATCACTGCCGCTCAACTCAACATCTGGGAGAGAATAAAAAATAATAAAGATTTAAAAAGAACAGACGCTGGACAATTACCAATTGAAGTGTGGATTGGGAATATAAATTCTCCAAGAGCCTAAAGACAGAAATACACATTGGCACATGGATCTTAGGACTGTGAATTTCATCCAGCTGTGGCCACCGTTCTTTTTTATTATGGCTAATATTTAGTTAGCAAATGCACTTTCTAAGCAATGAACATAATTATGTTCAGGTTGACATGACCTGAATTAGGGTTACTGAATTTTTTTAAAAAATATTTATTTATTTATTTGGCTGCGTCGGGTCTTAGTTGCGGGATCTTTAGTTGCGGCATGCGAACTCTTAGTTGCAGCATGTGGGATCTAGTTCCCTGACCAGGGATCGAAGGGGGGCCCCCTGCACTGGGAGCTTGGCGTTTTAACCATTGGACCACCAGGGAAGTCCCAGTGTTACTGAATTTTTGCTTATTCAGCACTGTCAGTGGAATACAATATCCAAAAAGATTTGGGTGCTGAGCAGTAGGCCCAAAGAACATTGGGAAGAATGTTGTATCTACATTTGAGAGACCTGGGTTTAAGTCTTGACTCTTCCATTTACTAATTGCATGAAATTGGCTTTTTTTAACCTTCTGAACTTGTGAAGAAATCTGTCAATAGAGATAAGACTTGCCTCACAGAGTTTTTTTTTTAATATTTTTAAAAAATTAATTAATTAATTTGTTTATTTTTGGCTGCATTGGGTCTTCGTTGCTGTTCGCCGGCTTTCTCTAGTTGCAGCGAGCAGGGGCTACTCTTCGTTGCGGTGCATGGGCTCTAGGCGCGCGGGCTTCAGTAGTTGTGGCACACAGGCTCAGTAGTTGTGGCTCACGGGCTCTAGAACACAGGCTCAGTAGTTGTGGCGCACGGGCTTAGTTGCTCCACGGCATGTGGGATCTTCCCGGACCAGGGCTCGAACCCATGTCCCCTGCATTGGCAGGCAGATTCTTAACCACTGCCCTACCAGGGAAGCCCGCCTCACAGAGTTTTTATGAGGATTAAGTTAGGTAATTTATCTTCAAAACTCCTGTAACATTGCTTTTAGCTTCTTCACCTATGAAATAGGAACAATACTTCTGTCACAGAATTGAGTTACATTGTAAGTTACATTCCTTAGCTTATGATACTACTTAAGCTACTTTTAAGACATGTAAGAAACTTTTGGTTGTAAATAACAGAAAGTGAGACATAGCAGCTTTAAAATGAAAGGTTTTGAATTGTTTTAGTCAAAGAGAAGGCAGGAGGTAGGTGGTTCCACGGTAGGATCAATGATATCAGGCACTGAGTCCAAGTCTCTGCTCTCCATGTGACTCTCCCCTCATGGTGACAAGATGGCTGCTTCAGTGCCAAGCATCACATCTTCACACCAGAATATCCAAAGCATGAGAGGAGAGGAATCTATTCAGACATCTCTCTTATCAAGGAGGAAACATTTCTTAAACACCTCCCACAGATTTCCCTTTACATCTCATTGGCTAGAACTGACCCATGGCTGCCTCTTGCTGGGAGGGAATCTGGGGAAATGAATGTCCAGCATTTCCAAAAGCTAACATGGGAAGCCACTTCTACCAGCAAGGAAGAAAGGAGAGAAGAATAACTTTGGGGTAGGAAACACACATTCTGGGCCTTTCACCGTAACATACGTGAGAGTGCTTACTGTGAGGGGACCCATTAAATGGAGGTAGCATTTATGGAGTACTTACTGTATACTAGGCATCATTCAAAGTGTTATACATGCATCACTTCATTCCATCCTCTCAACAACCCTATGAGGAGGAACTACTATTATTCTTGTTTTATAAATGTGGAAACTGAGGCACAAAGAGGTTAATAAACTTTCCCAAGGCTACCCGACCCATGAGCGTTGGGCCAAGAAGATGTTGATCTGAGTCAGAGCAGATTGAGTCTTCACGGGAGGACCAAGGTGGATACTCAGCTCACCTCTCACATCTTGCTCGTCCTGATCTCACCTCAAGGTCCAGTGGGTTTGAGTTGTCATGTGGTTGTTTGATTACCTATTTATCTGTCTTAGAAGTGATCATGTTCATGAAGCATTACCATAAAGCAATGAGATCTTTGAAACTGTCTAGAACTTACATGTTTGAATTGTGGTGGTCATTGGGGGGTGGGGACCTCATGGTTAGATTCGCTGGGCCAGTGAGGTCAGCGACCCCGACTCATCCTGGGATAGATTTGCACCCATCACTTTAGCTGGGGGCTGAGAGGTCGTCTCCAGAGTTGGGGACAGCCAGCTGTGGGCCACCTGGGCTTTCGCTGCGCTCAGGAAGGTCCCGGGAACTGGGCGTGGACGGAAGACCCTAGCACAGACCTCAGGGCCCTGGGGAGAGGATGAGAGCCTGGCAAGAGGGGCGGGACTCCACCACAGAGCCTGAGGTTCTGGGTGCAGCACGTGGATCTTCCCTGAGGGAGAAGGTCTTATGTAAATGTAAAGAAGCATCTCTAACCCTGCGTGATCCCGGGCCGGGGAGCCGAACCGTGAGGAGGAGAGCTCTTTCCCAAGCTGTGCTGGAGATAAAAGCCAGCCCAGCATTCCAGGGCAGAGCAGAGCACAGCAGAGCCGGCTAGGGTCGGGGGGCTGGAAAGGGGCAGGGCCGCTGGTGCTGCTGGGGAGCCCCCTGAGCCTGGAGAGAAACAGCCCAGGGCACTACCAACTGTGGACAAAGGTCTTTCTTTGACCTCCTATTTGGTGCCAGGCCTGGGCTGGCTCAGCCCATGCCCTCTACAGATTTATTGACCAGTGAAAACAGGGTGCTAAATTCCGGGGTGGGGAAGTGCAGGGTGCCAGAAGTGCCCTCAGGAGGGGCAGGTCCCAAACAGGCTTCTAGAAGCCTTCTTATTAGGGCTTTCCTAATCTCTGTCCTGCTTTCTCATGCTTGTTCTCATGCCTTGTTCTTCCCTACTGCACCCCAGCCTGCAGAGGGCAGCCAGATTTGTCATCCCGAAGCAGTGTTTTCTCCACCTTGTTACCATTACCACCCCTCCCCCACCCCGTGAAATTTTAATGCTGCAGGTATATTGTATGTCTGCTTAGGTATTGTACACGTATCTGTGCTTTATACATACAAAGGGTAAGATTATTCCACCTCCCGAGAACCAATGTTTGGTCCCTCACTGGCAAAATCACCCCTAAAAGAATAAGCCCATTTCCCACTGATTGGCAATAGGGTGGTCCTTGGCTACGCTCCAGTGTATCTTGTGTAAAGCCCTTCAGTCTTTTCTGAGGGGTGTTTAGCAGAGCCCTTTAATCTGGTGCTGGAATGTTAAGGTGCAGATGAAGGGCACACCCAGGGAAGACTGAAGTCAGTCGTTGGACTGGTAATCTGTTGCTCCATGACAATTACTCTGAAATGAAGCAACTCAAGACACACGTTATCTTTTGGTTTCTTTGGGTTAGGAATCCGGTGAGGCTTAGCAGGGTCCCCCGGCTCAGGGTGTCCCACAGGCTTCAACCAAGATGTTGGCCAAGGCCAAAGTCGTCTCAGGCTCGACTGGGGAAGGATGTGCACCCAGGCTCATTAGTGAATGATCATTGGCGGGCTTCAGTTCTTCACAGCCTATTGGACTGAGGACCTCACTTCCTCGGTGGCTACTGTTTGGAAGCCCCCCCCTCAGTTCCCTGCCATAAGGGCCTTTCCGTAGGGCAGCTTATAACATGGGAGACAGTGGGTGGGTGGAGGGGGGCGGGAGAGGAAGCGGGGAGGGAGACAAGGGGAGAGAGGCGGAGAGGGCGAGCAGGAGAGAGAGTGTGTGTGAGCGAAACAGAAGTCACGGTCTTCTGTATCTCAGGAGCGTCACGTTTGCGGTGCTCTCTTCCTTAGGAGTCACTGGCTGGGTCCCGGGAGGCAGAAACTTTGGGAGCCATTTCAGAAGCTGCCCACTGCAGTGGTCAAGCTGAGATCAGGGAACAAACAGGTCACAAAAGTCAGGCCGTGGGTGGTCTAGGTAGGGCGGAGGGTCAACATCCAGGCAAGCAGTTCGGGACCTGTTATTAGGGCAAAGCCACGGGCCAGGACCAGAGGGGTGACCCAGAATCAGGCATCTGCAGGAGTCAGAATTCCAATCAAGGTGTTGGGTCAATTTGGGAAGGATTCCCCTGGCCCCAAGCAGCCCAGGCAGCAGAGATGACCCAGGGCAGCAGGAAATGTATAAAACTTGGTGATGGCTACCTCAGCCGGGAAGCTTCTTACATGCCATCTGCCTGATAAAGATGACCCCAGACCTTGGTGGGTCCAGGGAGCAGCAATGCTCTTTAGGAAGGAGAGGAATTGGGCAGCTAGAGGCAGGGCTCAGAGCAGACAGGCAAGCAGCACAGGAAAGGCTCTGGAACTAAGCTGGTGGGCCTTGCATCCTAGCCCAGCTGTTTGCTTGTTGTGGGACCTTGGGGGAGTAAATGTTTCTTTCCTATAAATTTATTTATTTTATTTTATTTAGTTATTTTTGGCTGTGTTGGGTCTTCATTGCTGCGCACGGGCTTTCTCTAGTTGCGGCGAGTGGGGGCTACTCTTCGTTGCGGTGCGCGGGCTTCTCATGCGGTGGCTTCTCTTGTTGCAGAGCATGGGCTCTAGGTGCACAGGCTTCAGTAGCTGTGGCACGCGGGCTCAGTAGTTGTGGCGCACGGGCTTAGTTGCTCCACGGCATTTGGGATCTTCCCGGACCAGGGATCGAACCCATGTCCCCTGCATTGGCAGACGGATTCTTAATCACTGCTCCACCAGGGAAGTCCCTGGGGGAGTATATTGACTTCAACCTGAGTTTTCTTCTCTCTAAGATAATACCTAACTCACAATGAGGCTGAGAAGATGAAATGAGGTACTAAAAACCCTTAGTACAGTATCTGCTGCAGAGCAAGCACTCAATAAATGTTCATTATTGTTATTATCATTATTATATAAAAGTAGTACGCTTAGAAAGGAAAATGAGTTCATTCCTTAAAATCAAAACAACAATAACAAAAAGAATTGAATCTTTTATGGTTCAGAAGATGCCACTTGAAGGTCTAACACAATTTCGTATTTACAAATGTGGCAGGCATGGTGAGAACTGCAGCTGTTCAGTGGCTATTCCATGTCAGGCATCGAGCGAGGTGCCTTATAAATTATCTTCGTGCCATCCTTTCAACTCACATAAATGATGGGTTATTATTCCCATTTCACAGATGAAGCAACAGAGATCCAGAAAGATCCAGTATGTTGCTGAAGGCCATGCAGTTAACAAGAGTCAGCTATAATTTACATTATAATTTACATACCATAAAATCACCCACTTTAAGTGTACAATCCAATGATTTTTAGTATGTTTACAGAGTTGAGTAATCATCACCACAATCTTAAGTTTAGAACATTTTTATCAACTCCCAAAGAAATCACATACCATTAACTGTCACTCCCCTTTCCTCTTCTTCCCAGCTCCTGGAAACCTGTAATCTTCATTCTGTCTCCATAGATTTGCCTATTCTAGACATTTTATATAAATGGAATCATACAGTATGTGGTCTTTCATGATTGGCTTCTTTCACTTAACATGATGTTTTCTAGATTCATCCGTTTGTAGCATGTATCTGTACTTCATTTTTTTTATTGTTGAATAATATTCCATTGTATGTATACATCACATTTTGTTTATCCATTCATCTGTTGATGGGCACTTGGGTTATTTTCACCATTTGGCTATTGTGAATAATGCTGCTTTGAATATTGGTATAAAAATATCTAAGTTTCTGCTTTCAATTCTTTCGGATATATACCTAGGAGTAGAATTGCTGGATCATATGGTAATTCTATGTTTAACTTCTTGAGGGACTGCCAGACTGTTTTCCACAGCAGCTGCACCATTTTACTTTCCCACCAGCGATGCACAAGTGTTCCAATTTCTCCACATCCTTGCCAGCACTTGTTATTTTTGATTCTAGCCATCCTAGTGGGTGTGAAGTGGTATCTTATTGTGGTTTTGATTTGCATTTCCCTGATGGCTAATGATACGGAGCATCTTTTCGTGTGCTTATTAGTCATTTGTATATCTTCTTTGGGGAAAATGTCTATTCACATTCTTTGCACATTTTAAAATTGTGTTTTTAAAAATATTTTTAATTGAATTGTAATAGTTCTTTATATATTCTGAGTGCAAGTCCCTTATCAGGAAAAGAATTTGCAAATATTTCCCCTCATTCTGTGGGTTGCCTTTTCACTTTCTTGAGGGTGTTGTTTGAAGCACAAAAGTTTTTAATTTTGATGAAGTCCAGTTTATTTTTTCTTCTATTGCTTATGCTTTTTGTGTGATATCTAGGAAATCATTGCCTGAGCCAACTTCATAAAGATTTACTTAATGTTTTCTCCTAAGAGTTTTATAGTTTTAGCCTTAAGTTTAGGTGTATGATCTATTTTGGGTTAATTTTTAGATATGATGTTACGTAGGGGGGCCCAATTAATTCTTTTGCATGTGGATATTAGTCTTTGTTGGTATATATTGAGAGTTTTCCACAATAAAAAATTAATTTAAAAAAGGGCAATGACAAACAAATCATATACCAGGTAGGAACTGTGTTTAGCTGCTAATAACAACTACTTAAAATAAGAGTGGCTTCAGCAAGACATGTTTGGGTTTTTTTACTTATTTATTTTCGGTAAAAGAAGTTCAGAAGTAGGTACAGCTGATATGGCAGTTCTATAATCATTACTGAACCAAGATCCTGCTAGCTGTTTGTTTCAACATTCCTACATGTGGCCTCCATCCTCAAGATTACCTCATGGTCACAGGGTAGTTGCTGGAACACCAGCCAACACCTCTGCATTCTGAGCAGGAAGAAAATAAAAGGCAAAAAAGGCTCTTTAAATAACTACACCTGAAACCAATTTAAAAACTTGGGTTTCCATCTCACTGGTGACTCCTGTGGTGGGGAGGCTGGGCACCTTAACCTACTCATCAATATAAGGATTCTGAAAGTAAGTCAAGTGCGTATGCACAGATATCAAGTAGCCGAACCAACAGGCCACGGTGGAGAGTGGCAGTTGCCTACCCAATATCTGTTCTTCAGCATCCTTAGTGGCAAGTAGGACTGAGGGATCGTGAGCTCGGTATTGCCAGAGCTTCCAAGTTTTACAAGCTTGGATTCTCCATTTTATGAGCCCTCCAGATTTTTCAGTGTTGGCAATTAACCAAAACAAATATTTAACTTTTCCTGGGCCAAACACAATACATCTGCGGCCCATATCCCATCTCTGTGCTGCTCGTTGGCAACCTCTGCTTTCAGGTGAACGTCAGAGCCCCTTAAACACCTGAAGGGCATGGGAGCCATATTACACTTCCCCTGTGTGGCTCTGAGCCAGTGCGTGGAAGTCACGAGCAAGGAGGTTTTGGCTCCACTGTAGGGAAGAGCTCCATCCGCAGAGCTGTCAAAAACAGAAGGAGCTGCCTGGGGAGGTATGAAGTTCCCTGTTGCTGGAGGTGTTTGAGCAGATGCTGGAGAACTGCTTGGCAATGACTTCTAAGGTCTCCCCAACCCCAGGAATCTCTGAAGATTACCATGATGACTACTGCTGCTGCGATGACTTGCTGAAAGGAGATGAAAAGAATGCAAGGGGCTCTGCATCTGGATTGTTAGGGAGCTGGCAGCCCCCCAGCTGCTGTGTCCCCACCCTCTCAGTGACAAGGAATATGCCCTCACCATTGAGATGACCTCTAGTCAGTTTCGCCGGTAGAGACAGCAAAGGTTGACTTCCTAATATTCACAAGCGTGATTTGATTCTTCTCCACTCATCGTATAGTATACAACAGATATGTGGCTTTTCTTATGGAGGATCATTCAAGCTATTCAATTCAATTCATTTATTTATTCAAACTTTCAGGGCTGGTTTCATGGGCATGTGACCTGTGCAGGTGCACAGGGACCTGCATTCAGGAGGACCCCATGTTTGGCTTGATGCTTTTTTCCTTCAAATTATTAATCCTTTTGGAACAAGAAACCCCACATTTTCATTTTGTAATGGGCCCTGCAAATTAAGTATCCTGTCCTCCATACTTTTACTCAAAATGTATTCACTGTCTAGCAAGTGCCAGGCATCGAGGATACAGAGCCACACCCAATGTGTTCATACTCCAGTTGGGGGCAGAGAGATGGGAAAAGCTGAGAGATAAGAAACTACTGAGATAGCTGCTATGGAGCACACTGTTTGCAAGAGGGACATCTCACCTAGACAGAGAAGTCAGGGGGTAGAGAAGGTTCTTCAGAGGAATCAAGGTCTGAACTTCAATTGTTTGTTGAAATTCATTACTCTATTCTAAGAGAACTACAGGCAGGCACGTGGCTGCTTAACTAAGGACTACATTTCCCAGCATCCCCGGCAGTTAGTTGTGGTCACGTGACTATGTTATCACCAGTAGCATGAGTGGAAATGATGTGGACCACTTCTGGGTCTGGACTGCAAAATATATCAGGGTTCCTTTTCCAGCTTCACTTCCTCCTTTACCACATGGAATCCACATGTGATGGTGACCCAGCTTCCATCACGCAGATGACCTGAGGGCCTGGGGGTCGGCAGAGTGGAGGCTGGAAGGAACCTGGGTTTCTGAATGACCACAAGGAGCAGAGCTTCCCACTCACCTGGACTGCTCGTCTCAGAACTGCTACCTGAACAAAAAGAAACTCATATTCACTAAGCCGCTGCATTCTGGGATCTTTGTTAGCCTACTCTACCAAATACAGTAAGTACACAGGAGCTAGCCATGTGGAAAAAGGGAGACAGACTCCAAAGCACCTAGTCAAGAGAGAACAAGGGAATTCAAGATCCTGAAGTGGTGGCTGTGAAAGGGCCGCTGTAATAAAACACCGTAGACTGCGTGGCTTCAACAGCAGACACTTACTTCTCACAATTCTGGAGGCAGGGAAGCCTACGATCAAGGAGCCTGTAGATTCAGTTCCTGGTGAGAACTCTCCTCCTGGCTTACAGAAGGCTGCCTTCTCGTTGTGTTTTCACTTGGTGGGGAGACGAAGCTCTGGTCTCTCCTCCTCTTCTCATAAGGACACGAATTTCATTAGTAATTTCATCACTAATTTCATAATTTCCACCCTCATGACCTCATCTAACCCTAATCACTTCCTAAAGGCCCCACCTCATTGGGAGGTAGAGCTTCAACATATGAATGGGGGCAGGGGCACAAACATTCAGTCCATCACAGGTGGGAGGAAGGAAGACTGGGCCACATCTTGGACCTTGTGTGCCAGGCAAGGACCTTAGATGTCATCCTCTGGGCTGTGGGGAACCAATCGGAGTGACATGATCAGGTTAGCTTTTTGTTCTGTCAGCTTGAGCTGGAACCTGCAAATTTTTTAATTTATGAAGTATTTCAGAAGACCAGCCAATAGTATTGGGCTGGCCAAAAGGTTCGTTCAGTTTGCTCCATTAAGATGGCTCTAGTAGTACTTCGTTGTCTTTAACTTCATTCAAAACAATTTTGTTGGATTGTATGTGACAGCTGTCATATCACTGTACATTTAAAAAAAGACATCAAAATTGGTGAATTTTTGTCTAGACATTTAATACTGAAGATGGAAGAAAAAAAAGCAAAGTTTTCAGCATATTATGCTTTATTATATCAAGAAAAGTAAAAAACGCAACTGAAATGCAAAAAAAGATTTGTGCAGTGTATGGAGAAGCTTCTGTGACTGATCGAACGTGTCAAAAGTGGTTTGCAGGGACTTCCCTCGTGGCACAGTTGTTAAGAATCCGTCTGTCGATGCAGGGGACACGGGTTTGAGCCCTGGTCCAGGAAGATCCCACATGCTACGGAGCAACTAAGCCCGTGCGCCTCAACTACTGAGCCTGCGCTCTAGAGCCCACGCACCACAACTACTGAAGCCCGCGTGCCTAGAGCCCGTGCTCCGCAACAAGAGAAGCCACCTCAATGAGAAGCCCGCGCACTGCAACAAAGAGTAGCCCCCGCTCGCCGCAACTAGAGAAAGCCCGCGCACAGCAATGAAGACCCAACGCAGCCAAAAGTAAATAAATAAAATAAATAAATTTATTTTTTAAAAAATGGTTTGCAAAATTTTGTGCTGGAGATTTCTCGCGGGACAATATTCCATGGTCGGGTAGACAAGTTGAAGTTGATAGCGATCAAATCGAGACATTAATTGAGAACAATCAATATTATACCACTCGGGAGATAGCCAACATACTCAGAATATCCAAATCAAGCGCTGAAAATCATTTGCACCAGCTTGGTTATGTTAATCGCTTTGATGTTATGGTTCTGCATAAGTTAAAAGAAAAAAACCTTCTTGACCATATTTCTGCATGCAATTCTCTACTTAAACATAATGAAAATGTTCTGTTTTTAAAACAAATTGTGACAGGCAATGAAAAGTGGATACTGTACAGTAAAGTGGGATGGAAGAGATCGTGGGGCAAGCAAAATGAACCACCACGAACCACACCAAAGGCCAGTCTTCATCCAAAGAAGGTGATATTGTGTATATGGTGGGATTGGAAGGGAGTCCTCTATTATGAGCTCCTTCCAGAAAACCAAATGATTTATTCCAACAAGTACTGCTCCCAATTAGACCAAATGAAACAGCACTCGATGAAAAAAGTCTGGAATTACATGACCAGGCGAAAACTGTTACAGCTTAGCCAGGAAGTTCTGATTCATCTGCCATATTCACCAGACATTGCAACTTTGGATTTCCATTTATTTCGGTCTTTACAAAATTCTCGTAATGGAAAAAATTTCAAATTCCCTGGAAGACTGTAAAAGGCACCTGGAAAAGTTCTTTGCTCAAAGGATTAAAAGTTTTGGGAAGATGGAATTACAGAGTTGCCTGAAAAATGGCAGGAGGTCGTGGAACAAAATGGTGAATATGTTGTTCAATAAAGTTCTTGGTGAAAATGAAAAATTTGTCTTTTATTTTTACTTAAAAACCAAAGGCACTTTTTGGCCAACCCAATGCAATGAGCATTCACATACCCAACCACCTAGCTTGAAAAATATATTACAGATAAAGTCCCCGGTATTCCCTTCCTAATCCCATCTTCAGCTTTTTTTTTTTTTTTTTTTTTTTTAAAGGGCACTTGGAAAGGGCAAGAGTGGAAACAGGACATGCATCATTGAACATCTAGTGTGTCCTCAGCACCGTGCCAGGTACTATCCTTCTATACGTATACAACTAGCCACAGCTGGGTGGGGAAAAAAAAACAACAACAGAAAATGAAAAACTTGTGCATTCCCAGAACAAGGTGACTCCCTTCTGAGACCAGATGTGGCATGCTTGGAGGAACAAGATACAGGATTTTATCTGGAGCACAGATAGAAGATGTGATGGGATATTTGCTCAGAATCTCCAGCCCTGGCCTACTTCTTGTGATTCACGTGCAGATAAATGGTGCAATAAAAAGAAATCTGGAATACGTCTCTGGAAGTTTTAAAGTTCTGAGAAGGACTTGGAAGGTTTTGAGTATACAGGCGGTATTCCATTTTTTCATCCAGCTGATGGCTGTGACTTTGGAAGAAAAAGGAGAGGATACTGGGAGTGAACAGCTGGTGATGTTGATGGTGTTGACGAGGGTTTCATTTCCTGGGCAAGAGCCCAAGATACTGGAATAGGAGGCTCCTGGCAAAGGACAGAGAGTGTCACAAAGACAGGGAAGAATGTGTTTGGCAGGAAATTTCCAAATGGTATCAAAGGGCGTTTAAAAAGATCGTCATGGGATGTGGAGTGGACAGCTGCTGTTTTTGTCTGCTCAGCAGCCGTTTGCAATCTTCTCTTAACAACTTCTTTATCTTTGAAGGGAAACCATCCATCCTCAACTCACAGACCGTGTGGCTAAAGAGGGTTGATCCCAACCTTTGGCTCCAGAAAAAGTCAATCACAATCTCAAAGGCTGTTTCAGAACTTGGCTACGTGACTGGATCTGGATCAATGAGAGTTGTCGCCAGGACTTTGCTCAAATGATTGGTAATGAGGTATGCCTTCTTTCTCGCTTAGAGTGGCTGAGATGGTACATTATAAGCCTGGAGCTGCTGAATGCTACCTTGTCTTAATGAATCTGAGAAGGAAGTCAGCATAGCGGAAAGCTGAGCCTAATGATGGAGAGAAATTCCTGAAAACATTAGAGCTCCTGGATTTAACCATGTTTGCGGCTAGCCCTACCCCTTGGACTTTTCAGTTATGCGAACCAGTATTCTCTCCCCCAGCCCCCCAGCCCTGCCTTCCGGTTTAGTGTAGTTTCTGTGGACTTGCTACCACTGATAGGAGAAAATGGAAAACAACATTTGTGATATAGACAGAAACACAGTAATAGAGACAGTACTATTATTCTTGAGCAAAAATAAAGACAGCTGGGCCAGAACTTTATTTATGGTCCTGTATGTCTATCTCCTAATGCAAAGAGTACAAGGAATGGATAAGGCAAGATTTTCATGGTACCCAAAGAAGAAAAATATAATTTCATAAACATCACTGTTGCTTGGAGGGGATTCCTAACTAGAAAGTAACAATGGAAGGATATATATTGCTCAAAAAAGGCAAATCTAATAGAAAGGGAAAATTATGTAGCATCATCAGCAAAGAAGGTCTGTCCGTCGGGGAGGAGAGCTTTTGGGTCAGGAATGAGGAGAACCACAGAACAAGGCCCCACTCCACCTCCCCCCTACCCAGACCAGAGGAAAATTCCAGAACGTGCTTTCCTAACACATATCACAAAGGCCACAAAACAGGGTTTTCATGGGGAGTTCCACTTATTCAGACATAAACTGGAATTCTCCTTTTGCTAAAGTTTAGACCATCTGATAAATTATTAGCTTTATTGCTAATATTTGATATAATTATTTGCTAACAGTTTCTCAGAACACAGGAGTAGTAATAGAAGATGTTCTTTTATTTAAAAAAAAATTTCCCCCTTGAATATAAAAGGAAGACGTCCCTTTTACGAAAAATTGGATAATATGGTGGTCCAACAGCAACCACTTATAAATCTATTTCCAGATGTTAAGTGATGGGACTTGTGTGCCAGATGCTGGCTAAGTATTTCATAAATAGGCTCATTTAATCTCCGCAACAATTTTAAGAGGTCCATGCTTGTACGATCCTCATTTTGTAGATGTGGAGACTGAGGTTTAGCAAAACTAAAAAACTCCCCTAAGCCAAGTGGGTTATCATAGGATCTGAACTCAGCCGTCTGGATCCTAGCCACTACACTATGCTGTGTATTTCTTCCATTGATATAAATTCCCCGTTTGATTGTATATTTATCATTTTATAGCTTGCTTTTCTTCATTCCACTGGATATTATAATATGAGCACTTCCCCATTTTGTTAAAAACTCTTAGAGTTTTCAAAAAAAAAAAGTAACGAGGCTAATCTAAGGGATGCCTGTGAACCCATCACCCAGCTCCAACAATTAACAAATCAAAAGCAAAACAAAAAACAAAACAACAGCCTCAATTATCAACCCACCTTATTTCCTCCATCCACTCCCCACTCCATTATCTAAAGCAAATTGCAGGTGTCACATCATTTTATCTGTAAATATTTCAGTA
Organism: Balaenoptera acutorostrata; assembly: GCF_949987535.1. Lineage (NCBI taxonomy): Eukaryota > Metazoa > Chordata > Mammalia > Artiodactyla > Balaenopteridae > Balaenoptera > Balaenoptera acutorostrata. The sequence continues at coordinate 7,051,070 of NC_080083.1, read as the reverse complement.
TGAAATTTTAGTAATTCTTTAATAGTATCAGACATTCAGTCTGCGCTCAAAATTTCCTGGTGTAAACATTATTGTAAATGCTATTCTAAACTTGGTTCTGAGGATACATCAGGAAGAATTGGTGGCTGATGTGGAAGTGTCAGAAACCTCACACCAACGTGATCCTGTCATTTCGGGGTTTGCAGTAGCAAATAAAGTTGCCCCCGAAATTTAGGAAACCAGACTTCCAAAAGTTCAGTAGAAAGAATTGTGTACAACTTCATCTTGAACTGCATTGTCAATGCAGGAGCGCTAACCACACGTGGCTATTTACATTTACGTTAATTAGAATTAAATAAAATTTGCAAGTCCATCCCTCAGTTGCACTGGCCACCTTTCAAGGGCTTGATAGGCACGTGTGGTTAGTGGCTGTCCTTCATCACAGAAAGTTCTATTGGGCAGCTGGTCTAAGAAGGAATAGTATTTATCAATATAAGGGCAGGAGATTCTAAGCAATTTTAAAATATCTTCATTGATAATGGTGGAAGGTCTTGAAAGTATGCCACGCATCTGCATGGGGCACTTGACCAGCTCGAGAGGAAGCAGTGCACACATCTCAGGTCTCATTGTTCATGTATTGAACTGCTCTGATTGAACTGCTCCCACTTAGCCATGCACCAGTGAGGTTGGCTTTACTTTTATAACTTACTTCCTTTTCTCTCAAAAAACCCTATTCACGCTCACCAGTGGAAAAACTGAAGTTAGCCCAATCTCATAAATATCAGTTCTGCCCAGCCACTTCCAGTTTAAAATAGTTTCATTTTGAGGAAACATTCTATCACATTCAGATGTTGCTATTTTGTATCACATTTTGGTTGAGAGCCCCCGTCCTGGGCTTGGGAAGCCTAAGACAGCTTTGTTTATTAATGCTCCCTTCCCTTCCTCCTGGCAGCCCCTCGAGCCGGCTCCAAGGGTGCCCCCGTGGGAGGTGGAGAAGGAGGACCTCTCCTCTCTGTGCCAGGCCCTGCTTCTCTGCCTGGCCAGGGCTTCAGGGTCCGCTGCTGGCTGTGCGCTTGACTGGATCCGCCTACATGGGGTCCCAGGTAGGATCTGGCTGTGATGCTTGGTACAGGCTGTGGCCCGACAGTGTGTCTCTGTCCTGGGTCCTCATCCCCCTTTGTCCCCCCACCCTTTTCCTTACTTCTCCTTGGTGCTAAGAGCTACTAACTCAGTTTACAAGGGTACATTAGTTACCCATTGCTGCAGATCAAATGACCCCAAAACGTACATAGCAGCTGAAAACAACAAACTATTACTCTCTCACATAGTTTCTGAGGGTCTGGAATCCAGGTGCGGCCTAACTAGGTGGTTCTGAATCACGGGGTCTTGTGTGGTTTCAGTCAGGATCTCAGCTGGAGCTGCATCGCCTGGAGGCTTGACTGGGGCTGGGGGAACCACTTCCAAGATGGCGCACCCACGTGGCCATCGGCAAGAGGTTCAGTTCCTTCCCACATGGGCCTCTCCACGGAGCTGCTCGCGACAAGGAAGCTGGCTTGCCCCAGACCAGCTGATCCAAAAGAGAGAGAATGACCAAGATGGAAGTGTCTTTTATATCCTAATCTCAGAAGTGACATACCACCTCTCCTGTCATATCCTGTTGGTCTCATAGACCAACCCTCATACAACGTGGAAGGGGAGCTACCTAAGGGTGAGAAAACCAGAAGGTAGGCATGCTGGGGGTGGAGGGAGGCTGGCTACCATGTTGAGGTTCATCCAGTGTGAGAATTTAGCTGGAAATCAAGCTCTCTTTTTTTTTTTTTTTTTTTTAAGGATTTTCTTATTTATTTATTTATTTATTTATTTATTTATGGCTGTGTTGGGTCTTCGTTTCTGTGCGAGGGCTTTCTCCAGTTGCGGCAAGCGGGGGCCACTCTTCATCGCGGTGCGCGGGCCTCTCTCTATCGCGGCCCCTCCCGTCACGGGGCACAGGCTCCAGACGCGCAGGCTCAGCAATTGTGGCTCACGGGCCCAGCCGCTCCGCGGCATGTGGGATCCTCCCAGACCAGGGCTCGAACCCGTGTCCCCTGCATTAGCAGGCAGACTCTCAACCACTGCGCCACCAGGGAAGCCCCAAGCTCTCTTTTAACTTGTTCTTTTATTTTATTTATTTATTTAAAAAAATATTTATTTATTTGGCTGCGCCAGGTCTTAGTTGCGGCACACGGGATCTTCGTTGCCCCGCGTGGAATCTTCATTGCCGTGTGTGGGATCTTTAGTTGCGGCATGCAGGATCTAGTGGGATCTAGTTCCCTGACTGGGGCTCGAACCCGGGCCCCCTGCATTGGGAGTGCGGAGTCCTACCCACTGGACCACCAGGGAAGTCCCTAACTTGTTCTTTTAGAAATAGACAAGTTGTTTTCACCATGCATGAGCTTTTCCAGGAAAGACCCAGGACGGGTCCTTGCTGCAATTACGGTGGATACACCTACTTATAAAATCTGTTTTTATTAGATAAGTAACATGTATTCATTGTTGAAAAGGAAAAACGAAACAGACAAGTGAAAAAGCAGGTAAAAGTCATCTTTGAGTCCACCCTTCAAAAGTAAACTCTGACATAGTTTTACAGAATTTTCTTCTGTATGAATGTTACTTTTACAGAATCTTTTCTGTCCATTCATGCTTTTAACAACTATTTTTTGAACATCAATTATGTGTCAGTAATTCTACTTCCAAGGATTTATTTAAGGAAACATTCAAGGCCCTGAGCAAAGAGTTAGATACAACCAATTTAATCCAACACATTTACCCAATGATCTTAATGCTGTTTTACATTTGTTTGTATTTCAGACTTTTTCTTTTTCCTCATGGTTTCTGGTTCTGGGAGTTCTTATCCTCATCTAAGTTTACAAAAATTCACTTTTAAGTGGTGGGATTTAAAAAAATCTTTCTACTTTCTTTGTATTATAATAAAAAAGGGTATAATTATGGCCATTCGGTGTCCTCCACAGATACACTTTTCCGTCATCATTTTTTGTTTCTTTGTTCTTTTTCTCTGAATTTTGAAAACTTTTTTCAAGATGGTCCCTACACATGAATATTCCCCTCTTTAAATTTTAAAATTCTTTAAAAAATATTTGACCAAATAATTAAAGCAGACAAAATAATATTCACAACATACATATAAGATATAAACTGCCATCAGCTTAAGAAATCAAGCAATACCAGTATCTTAGATGCTCTTTCCTCCTCTCTGGTAAGCGCTATCCTCAAGTTCGTGGTTATCATTCCCTTGCATTTCTTTATAGTCGTACAACAAACATGCGTATCTTTATACAGTACATTGTCTAGTTGATGCATTTTTTCTGATGCAAGTGCAATCAAGTTGTATATGCTCTGCTGTGAATTGCTTCCCCTCCCTTCGTCGCATAATGTTTGTGAGACTCATCCACACTGATGGATACGGCTGCAATTAACGTTTACTCTGCTGTAGTGTTTCATTGTGTGAATGCACCCCATTGTGTCAATTCTGCCCATGGACATTGGGAAATTTCTGGATTCTTGCAATTACAAACAATGCTGCAGTGAACATTCGAGTAGATGTCATCTGTTGCACACACACACAAGGATTTCTCTAGAGTAGTCATTCCCAACCTTGGCTGCACGTTGGAATCACGTGGGAATGAACAAAAAAACAACCTATTGATATGTAGCTCACCTCCCACCCCGCAAGACATTCTGATTTAATTGGTACAGGTTCTGACTTGAGCATCTAGGTTTTAGAAAGCAGGTTTGGAACCATTACCCTAGTGTATCTGCCTGGGAGTGGAATTGCCAGGTTGTAGGCTATGTGCATCTTCCGTTCTACACATTTTCTTACGAGGAATGTGGGAAAATTCCAGTTGCTTTAGGTCTTCACCAATATATGGTATTGTCTGATTCAAAACATTTTTTGGTGACATCAGTTCTACCGTTTGTGAAAGGAGTGGTGATGTGAGTTTTAATCTGCTATTGTTTTTAGTTTCATTATACTCCTCCTTTATCACCCTTTTTTTTTTTTTTTAAAGTTTTACTTGATTTTATTTATTTATTTATTTATTTTTGGCTGTGTTGGGTCTTCGGTTCGTGCGAGGGCTTTCTCCAGTTGCGGCAAGCGGGGGCCACTCTTCATCGCGGTGCGGGGACCGCTCTTCATTGCGGTTTATCACCCTTTTAATGCTACTTTTATTTATCTCAGTCTGTTGCCTTTTCACCTGAGTCTGTTTCTCCTTTTAACCATATATTTAAGAAAGGCCGTGTCTTCTTGTATCCTCTGGTGGATGCAAAAAAGTTTCCCGGCATCTACCTACTGATCCGGCAATGGCTGTTTATCAGTGCCTTGCTCTTCCTCTAAGTCTTCTAATGAGGCATATGCTTTTTTTTCATTCCCTTCTGTATTTTTTCATGGACCCCATGCTGGTTTTGTGCTCTTAATTTGCTCTGAACAACACATGATCTGATGCTTGTCAACAGGTAGAAGGCAAATCACCTGTGGTCTCATGGGGGCAATGGTCTCATTTCCTTCCCAGTCTACAGCTGAAGTGAGGCTTGATCAGTACAGATCCTGGTCCATTTCCTTGATTAAAATAGGCTCTCACTTGGGATTCCACAGCTCTGTGGGGTGGCGTCTTCTTGCTCCCATCATAGGCTTTGGGGAGGGGTCAGATTTAACTGATTCAACACCAGGTCTTCCTGTGTTAATAGTGGGTTAGGAGAAAGTTTAAGTGCATGTGGTCTTTTCTGAAAAATAGAGATGATAATAGCGTCTGTGGATTAATTGCCCAGAAAGGGCTTAGCATAATGTTTGACACATGGCAAACATTTAATAAGTGTAGCTGCCATCACTATTTTATTGTTGGTATATTATTAGTATATTGTATGTTTGTGTGTATATTATTGACATGCAGTATTATTACTGTTCATCTCTTTGGAATGAAAGCTACAACGAAGGTAAGGATTTTTGTCTATTTTGTTCATTTCTTTATCCTCAGCAACTAGAACAGTGCATGACACATGGTACACACCCAAGAAATATTTGTTGGATGAATGAAACTTTGAGAATTTGGAGAGGCTATAGTTGGAATTGCTCACCATGTGCTATTTTGAATCAGAAGTTGGCAGTGTTATTTATATTAGCAAACAATTTTAATCAACCTACAGGTCAAATAACAAGGGTTAGTTGAATAAATTATAGGACATCGTATGCTGGAATGCTGTGTCCGTATGGCAAATTATGTTGTGCAATACTTTTTGACGGGGGAAATGTTTACTTATATTGCTGGTATGAAAAAAAAAGTTACAGAACAGTGTATACAGTATAATCTCAAATATATAAAAAGTGTGTGTATGTAGAAAAAACTGAAAGTAATATAACAAAACACTCATAATGGCTGTCTCTGGTGGTAGGGTTAAAGATAATTGTGAATTTGCTTCTTTGAGCTTCTTGGTATTTTCCAAATATGTTTATAATAAGGATACATTATTCTGGAAGCAAGAATTTTTAACAGACATGTACCAAAGATGAATTAAGTGGCATATATTCCAGGGATGCAATACTGTTAGTGCAAATCTGGAAGAATAATGTCAGGAAGGCTAAAGCTGAGAATGGTTTAGGGCTCAAAGGAAGTTTTAAAAGACAATAAAATGGGTACTAGATCAGCTAACATTCTTAGTTGCAAGCACCAGAAACTAACTGGCCATTTAAGCAGCAAGGCAATCTATTAAATGGGACCAGAGTAGCTCATAGCATTGCCAGAAGGGCTGGAGGACGAATGTCAGCAGCCACCCAGCAAGAAACAGTGCTCCAAATCCCACTGCAGAACTAGCCCAGCTTCCCCTGCTGATACTGGGTACAGTGTCAGTTCTGCTGCCCTGGGACCCAAGCTCGCCCCTGGGAACCACAATCATCATTGTAGAGGTTGCTCTAACTCAAGGAGCTACCGTGGTCCTGGGAGCATTAGAAATGCAAATTCTCAGGCTCTACCCCAGACCTACTGAGTCAGACTCTCTCAGGGTGGGCCCCAGCCATCTGCATCTCAGCAAGACTTTTAGGTGATCTTGAAGACACTAAGGTTTGAAAAGCACTCTCCATAATTGCTGGTGATTCTTTGCATTCAAAGTCCAAGAGGAATGTATCTGATTGGCAGATCCTAGGTCATGTGCTCACATCCTTGCTGCAGGAGAGGCTGGGGAAGTGGGTGTCAGCAATGATCAGCTCTGCTTTGTGCTATGATTTATGGGGTGTGAGGTTCTCAAGACATAGAGAAATGGTCCAGATGCTGACCCACCAAAAGGGATGACTGGCGTCTACATCCTATCCCAATATTTGGAGCAATCAAAGAAGCAAGAAAGGATAAGGTCATTGTGTCAGCAGTATTGCTTGATAATCATTTTGCTCTGGTCTTCTGAAAGAAGAACAAAACTTCAAACTGAAAAATGCACAACAAATTCTTTTTTTAATTTATTTTTTATTGTGGTAACATTATAACATTATATGTTTCATGTGTACGACATTATATTTCTACTTCTTTGTACTCTACAGCGTGCTTACCACCAAAAATTTCATTACCGTCAGTCACCATACTGTTGACTTTCTTTACCTGTTTTGCCCTCCCCCCTACCCCTTCCCATCTGGTGACCACTATTCTATTCTCTGTATTTATGTGTTTGTTTTCATTTGTTTTGTTCATTTATTTTGATTTTTGTTTGTTTTTTATATTCCACATATAAGTGAAATCATACAGTATTTGTCTTTCTCTGCCTGACTTAGTTCACTTAGCATAATACCTTCAAGCTCCATCTGTGTTGTCACAGCTGGCAGGATTTTATCTTTTTTATGGCTGAATAATATTCCATTGTGTATATATACCACATCTCCTTTATCCATTCCTTTGATGAACACTTAAGCTGTTTCCTTATCTTGGCTATCATAAACAATGCTGTGATGAACATTGGTGCACATATATCTTTTCAAATGGGTGTTTTTGTATTCTTTGGATAAATACCCAGAAGTGGGATAGTTGGATCAGGCAGTAGTTCTAGTCTTAGTTTTTTGAGGAGTCTCTATACTGTCTTCCATAGTGGCTGCACCAATTTACAAAATTTTCAAATGAAAAAAACCTCAGTAATGTGCATTGTTTATGGATGCATATAAGCGTACTAAAACTACAAAAGGCAAAGGAATTACATACTCCTTCTTTTGGGCATGGGAGGGGCATGGGAGTGGGGCTTTAGCTGTGTTTGAGACACCTCATTTAAAGATAGCTGAGACAAATATGGCAAACTACTAACATCTGTTTCATCATGGTAGTGGGGGCCCAGCTCTTGGTTCTTTTCTATCCAACAATGTTATCTGTAGCTCAGATGAAACCATAGCAGGGACATTAGTCAGATTTGCAGGTGATGCAAAACCAGAATTCATGAGAGACCCCATACTTGACTCAATCTCAAGGTTTCATATTTGACGCTCAAGAGTCAAGACTGAATCTCTAATGTAACCATCTCAACAGGGGTGAAGGAGAAACTAGAGTCAATAAAGTACAATTAAAGAAGTATAAATACAGTATATCATTGAGCTTAAAATCAATGACTACTTACAGACACCTGGCTTGGCAGTCTCTCGTATGAAAATTCCAGGAGCCTTAAAGGCTTTTATAATCTGCTGATGGGAATGCACATTGATTCTGGAGGGTAACTTGGTGATAGATAATTAAAAGCCTCACAAGAAAACACATGTCTTTTGACCCAGCAACTCAACCTCTAGGAATTATTAAGAAATCATCAGATATGCTAAGTGAAATAAGTCAGATAGAGAAAGACAAATACTGTATGATCTCACTTACATGTAGAATCTAAAAAAACTGAACTCAGAGAATCAGAGTAGAGTGGTGGTTCCCAGGGGCTGGGGGGTATGGGGAATGGGGAGATGTTGATTAAAGGGTACAAACATCCAGTTACAAGATTCACAAGCTCTGGGGATCTAATGTACAGCATGGTGATTGTAGCTAATGATACTGTATTGCATACTTGAAAGTTGCTAAGAGAGGAGATCTGAAATGTTCCCCCCACAAAAAAGAAATGGTAAATATGTGATGGGATGGAGGTGTTGGCTAATTCTATGGTGGTAATCATTTTGCAATATTTAAGTGCAGCAAATCAACATGTTGTACACCTTAACCTCACACAATGTTGTATGTCAGTTTATGTCTCAATAAAGCTAGAAATAAAAGAAATCATCAGAGAAATATACAGAGATGGATGTATAAGAATGCTTATCAAAGCATTGTTTACAATAGCAAACAAAACAAAACTGTACAGAACCCATTCAGAGGGTACTATTTAAATATATACCATACTTGGAATATTAAACAACTGATAGAAAAGACAATATAATAAGCAGATAAAATAGTCTGGAAGCTTTACAAGAATATGTTTTTAGTGACTATCCCTGGGTGGTGGGTTGTGAGAGTTCTTAAATTTATCTTTTGTTTATTTGTATTTTCTCATTTTCAAAGATTATGTGTTGCTTGTATGATGGAGAAGTAATGAGTTTTTTTTTTTATTTTTTTAGCAATGGGTTTATAGCTACTTTATTTATTTATTTATTTATTTAGGCTGTGTTGGGTCTTCGTTTCGTGCGAGGGCTTTCTCTAGTTGCGGCAAGCGGGGGCCACTCTTTATCGCGGTGTGCAGGCCTCTCACTGTCGCGGTCTCTCTTGTTGCGGAGCACAGGCTCCAGACGCGCAGGCTCAGTAGTTGTGGCTCACGGGCCCAGTTGCTCCGCGGCATGTGGGATCTTCCCAGACCAGGGCTCGAACCCGTGTACCCTGCATTGGCAGGCAGATTCTCAACCACTGCGCCACCAGGGAAGCCCAATGAGTTTTAAAATTAGGTTTTTTTTTTTTTAAAGATTCTATACTTTATTTTTATTTATTTATTTATTTTTGGCTGCATTGGGTCTTCATTGCTGCACGCGACCTTTCTCTAGTTGCGGGGACCGGGGGCTACTCTTTGTTGCGGTGCGCGGGCTTCTCATTGCGGTGACTTCTCTCTTGTTGCGGAGCAGGGGCTCTAGGCACGCGGGCTTCAGTAGTTGCGGCACGCGGGCTCAGTAGTTGTGGCCTGCAGGCTCTAGAGCGCAGGCTCAGTAGTTGTGGCACATGGGCTTAGCTGCTCCGTGGCATGTGGGATCTTCCCGGACCAGGGCTCGAACCCGTGTCCCCTGCATTGGCAGGTGGATTCTTAACCACTGTGCCACCAGGGAAGCCCTAAAATTAGTTTTAATTCAATATATATTATAATGTAATCCAACAATGTAATTCTGCTGTTAAAAAAAAAGTGGTCATTTAGGTAATTAGGGAGAAGAACGGGAGAAATGATGATCCTAGCATACCCTTCATGTTCCCCGGATGGGGGTCACATTTTAAGCGTCCAGAGGAGTGGCACCAGGATGTTGATGGACCTGGGAAATTTGTTGTACAAGTAACTGTTGAGAAATCAGGGCTGTATATTCCAAAAAAATAGATGACTAATGGAAATTGTATTGTCCTCAGATATTTGAATGTCCATCCCATGGAGAATATTGGCTCAAAGTTTCTCCAGAGACAGGAAACAATTGCTCTAGAAAACAGTTGCTCTAGCAAACCGAATGGGGTAGAAGTTGCATAGAGGAAGAGTTAAGTTTGCAATAAGGAAGAGCTTTCTAACAGCTATGGATGTTACTGTCGCCACAGTGAGTTAAATCAGGGTTCTTTGGTTGCAAACAATAGAAACAAAGTCCAGTTAACACATATGCAGGAAAAAAAAAATACTGGCGGTTGGGACGTCTCAGGGAGAGAAGCCTGGGGAAGCAGGCTTGGAAAAATGGAAGAAGCAAGAGATGTCTAGGATCCTAGACAGAAGGAACAACTCAACAGGACACTACCGTTGGGATAAATTAGCACCCCCTACCCCTACTTTAAAGGTTTGGCAAAGACCTAGACTTCATGGAGGAAGAGTCGGATGAGCCTGGCTTGGCCAGGGAAAGGCAGGATCTCTTCATTGACAGTCCCTCTAAGATCTCATACAGTGGGTAAGAGATCATTTCAGAGAGACAGGCGGCGGGGGGGCAGGGTGGAGAGCACTGTTTCCATAAGAAGAGAGAATGAATCCTAGGGACCACACAACTAATACCAATACATCATTTTACTGGGCTAACCATTTGCTTCATCACTGAAGGACTTTAAGCAGAGCCTGAACGGCCGATGACTGATAACTGTCGGCTGGGGAAGGGGGTGCTGTGGACTAAATGAGTTCTGTGGTCCCTCAGTAACCCAGTCAGCCCAACATTCTATCTCTGAGTTATACTGAGGGCGTTTTGCGGAAACCAGTGGCAGTTTTCATCCAAGAATGTTAAGGACGTACTTCTTAAAACTCCCCACTGTCCTCTTTACCATCTGATATGGTTTCATTACCCATGAGTTAAACAAACCTTTCGTGAACCCAAATATTTTGTTATACTCTACCTCTTCTGGGTACTTAATTGGCCCATCAGCTTATGAAGTCCAAAAGATCATTGCCATATAAATGAGTACTTCTGTTTCTCGGTCCTCAAATTCTGCCTCTAGGCATTCATAGGTATCTGTTATTGTCATGTTTTGGGGTTTAGTGAACAAGTTTATGTTTGCCCTCAAAACTCATTTTATCTTTTTTTTTTTGGAGGGGCCATGGTGCAGCTTGTGGGGTCTTAGTTTCCCGACCAGGGATTGAACCTGGGCCCCAGCAGTGAAAGCGCCGAGTCCTAACCACTGAACAGCCAGGAAAGTCCCAAAACTCCTTTTATTTTAAAATTGGCAACTTTAGAATTTGCCCTGCTGCTCACCTCAGATTTATTAGCCCGTGGAATGATCTTTTATGGGACCTAGTGGAGCAAATGATTATGGATAGAGGGACTCCATGTTTTCTTTACAGGGGAGAGGTTTTCCTTCCACTGATCAGAGCGTCATGTAGTTAGAAGGAAACTTGCATGGAAGGAAAGAAGCTGAGAATAAGGAGCCCAAAGGAGAAAAGAACCAACGTGGCATTCCCCTTCCATGCCAGGCATCATGCTAGACACTTGTGTAGTCAGGATTCCTAGTCATAAGCACAGAAAATGACTGACACAGATTAAAGCAGGAAAAACATTATTTTGAGGCTACTGGGTCATTCACAGAATTCTCAGAAAGATCAGATAACCAGACAGAGCAAACAGGCAGGAACGAAGCAGGGCTTTGCAGTCAAAGAACAGCAAAAATCGTGCCACAGAACTGGTTCAGGAAAATAAAAAACAAAACCTGCTGCCAGCACCACTAAATTCCAGAGATCAGAGGCTGCACTGCTGAACCCTCTGGCCTGGCACCATTACTACTTACATACTACTGTCCCCCAACTCCACCCCATTCCTCTTTTCTAGCTTCAGTTCCCCTCCCTCCGCTCATTCAAAGCATAGGAGCCTGTGCATCTGATTGACAGAGTCTAGGTCACCAGCCATGCTTGAGCTTCACGGGAGCTGGGAGAGGAAGATCCAGAATGTTCTACGTATCTAGTTACTGCAGGACTCTGCCTCTCATTTGGACAGCCAAAAAACACCAAAGTCCACTTTAGCACTTGACATATTTTCCTTTCTTTCTCTCTCTTTCTTTCTTTCTTGACTGAAGTATAGTTGATTTACAATGTCATGTTAGTTTCAGGTGTATAGCACAGTGATTCAGTTATAATATATATACATATATATCTTTTTCAGATTCTTTTCCCTTATAGGTTATTATAAAATATTGAGTACAGTTCCTTGTACTATACAGTAGGTCCTTGTTGGTTATCTATTTTGTATATAGTAGTGTGTATACGTTAATCCCAACCTCCTAATTTATCCCTTCCCCGGCCCTTTCCTCTTTGGTAACCATAAGTTTGTTTTCTATGAGCACTTGACATATTTTTCTAATCCAGTTTTCTTAGCAATCCCGTGAGCAAGTATTTTCCCCATTTTATAGATGAATAAGTTGAGGTTCAGAGAGGTTCAGTAACTCGTCTGAGGTCATAGAGTCACTGAGTGACCTAACTAGGGCTTGAACCCGGGTCCCCTCCTTTATCTATTATACCATGGTGTCTCTTATATGCCAGGACTATGTTTAGCCCTTGACACAACAACCCTACAAGCTAGGCATTATTATACCCATTTCACAGATGAGGAAATAAAAGTTGACTTGAGGTTCTCAGCTCATAAGTTATGGGAAGCAGGTGGCATGACTTCAGAGTCAGTCCTTCCACTGCTACGCTGTACTGATTCTTGGGGAAAGAGAGAAGTGGAGTGTCTTTCTTTCTCATGCTTTCAGTCTTTTTCGGGCAGGCCTTGGTGTAGGAAACGTGCCAAGTCACCACCCAGACACCCATCTCAGGCAATAGGACACTAATCCCACTGTCACCTAAGATTGGAAGCTCGGAGCATTCTCAACTCCTGGTTTCTCACTCCACATATGATGAGTTGCCAAGTTCTTTTTCACATGCAAGGTGTGTCTTCAACTTCTCCTCCTCCTCCATGCCCATAGCCACATCTCTGGTCCAGGTGTCTGGTCCAGTAATCTTGCACTGGGTCTCCCTGTCTTCAGTCTCCCCTTGGAGCCCACCTGCAAGCTGGCAGCCAGGGTCTCTGTGGTGGGCATCATGGTGGATGCTCTAGTGTCATTCCAGCTCAGATGATCGGTCCAAGCCACGCACAGCCCAGGCCTCTCTCCTCTGACAGGGCCGTGTGGCCCAGTGAGGCGTGGGGAGGGGTGCCTCCTGGGAGGATGCTGGAGGATTTGTTTGCGCCTGAATGTGTTACTGGAACAGCCACTTTGCAGCCACCCCGGAATAAGGCAATAACTAGAGTTTGCACAGTGGAGACATGGAAAGGTCATGGGTCTTTGGGGGGCTGATTGTACCATGCCTATAGCCGGCCTATCCTTGAATTTCCAGTTAGGTGAGATAATAAATGTCCTTATTGTTTAAGCTAGTGTTCATTGGGGTTCTGTTATTCGCATCAGAAAGCTAGTTTTCATTGGGGTTCTGTTATTCGCATCGGAAAGCATTGTCAGTGATAGTCATTTAGCCGGAATACAAATCTAATCATTTCCCTTCTTTGTGGGTTTTTTAAAAATAAATTTATTTATTTATTTTTGGCCGTGTTGGGTCTTTGTTGCTGCGCACGGGCTTTCTCTAATTGCAGCGAGCGGCGGCTACTCTTCGTTGTGCGCAGGCTTCTCACTGCGGTGGCTTCTCTTGTTGCGGAGCACAGGCTCTAGGCACGCGGGCTTCAGTAGTTGCGGCTTGCGGGCTCTAGAGCACAGGCTCAGTAGTTGTGGTGCACGGGCTTAGCTGCTCTGCGGCATGTGGGATCTTCCTGGACCAGGGCTCGAACCCGTGTCCCCTGCATTGGCAGGCAGATTCTCAACGACTGCGCCACCGGGGAAGCCCTTCTCTGTGGTTTTTGCATTGTCGGAATCAAGTTCATGTTCCTTAACACGGTTCACAAAGTCCTTAGGTTGTGATCAGATCATCCTGCTTCTCTTCCCAAACACACCTGGCACTTCTACTCTGTTTCTTCCCTAGAATGTTCTTTTCCTTTTTCTCTACTTTTTCTCTTCTTTTTCTTTTTCATCTACTGGACTTCTGTTCACCTCCCAGGGTCAGCTCAAGTGACAGCTCTTCTTTAAAGTTTTTCTTAATGCCCCAGGCAGAATTAAGGAACCTTTCAAGTGTCTCCGAGCACTTTGTGTCTATATAATGGAGCTTTCTGCAGCCTCACACACAATCACAGGCACTTACGTTTCTGCTCCTTTGCTAAAGTAAGAATTCCTTGAAGCCTGGGACTATGTTCCATCCACCTTGTCGCTCCGGTACCTTGCGTAGGACCTAATGATTCTATAAGTACTAATGAAATGTTTGTTGAATACATGCTTATTCATTCAGCTTGTAGATAACTTAACATATGGCTATTAACTCTTTATTATTTTTATGAGAAATAAAGCCATATTATCATCAATAATAATGTCTTTGGGACTTTGCAGTTGAAGAGGCTCTTTAATATACACTGTCTCAATTAATCCTCACAGAATTCCTATAACACCAGTATTATCCCCACTTCATAGACGAAACTGCGCACCCAATCAAAGTATATTTTTTGAGTGCCTACAATTTGCATAATGTTATGCAAAAGGCCAGCTGTGGAGGGAGGTGGCAAAGAAGTAAAAACCATAGTCTCTGTCCTCACAGAGTTTACAGTTTACTTGGGGAGATAAAAAATAATACAGAATGTTTCAATCACAAGAGACAAGAGCAATGCAATACAACAGTGCAGAGATGTTGAAGGCAGTAATTTATTACATAATAAGAGAGGAATACAAGACATAGTTACCATAAGAATTAAGATAACACTGTGGGCTTATGGTGGAGGTCCATGGTGCATCTTCCAAAAGAGGATTGACCCTGGATTTTAAGGGTCAGTGGGATTTCACAAAATGAGAAAGGGGGAAAGGCATTCCCTGTGAAAAGTGAAGGCTAAACAGGGAGAAAGTACATCTCTACAAGGCCAGGAAGAAGAAAGGATAGTGAAAGTCCCACAGAAATGAATGAGTATTTGTTGGATGAATGGATGGCGGTATGAATGGGTGGATAGATAGATATCTAGGTTGGAAAGATAGGTGGATAAGTGGCTGGGTGGCTGGATAAATAGATGAATAGCTGGGTAAATCTGCCAAGTCGCAGAGGCTGGCACTCATTTTACTGAGAACATCTCCAAACACAGCAGCGTGATGATGAATTCTATTCTCTTCACAAAGTAACTTGGTTTAGCTTGTCCAGATGAAAGAAAGACATTGTGGATATTCAAAATCACTTGCTGAATTGAAGCATTTGAATGTGGTCAGAGCTACATGGACAGGCCTGGGCTTAGGATGTCATCACACCAGTGTGGCCTTTTAACATTATGTGTGGGTGTGTTTTCTCACAAACACATGTACAGAGACATACACAGAACTTTGTTTGGGGTTTTTCTTTTCCTTTTTACTGCATTATGCCAAACTTCTGTTTTGACTGAATTGTCACTTTCCAACTTCCCATGTGTGGGAGCCCAAAGGCCCATGAGTCAACATAAATGAGACACTTGGACCCATAATAATGGTCATAGCAAGTGTTTACGTAACTTGGGTAAAGGATACAGTTCAGCCAGTTTGGGAAAAGGATATTCTTGATGGGAAAATGGACTTGGTCCCTCAGTCCCATCCTTACTCCTGACATAATCATGTCCAAGGTCGATGGGCTTTTGTGATCAACTTGAGATGAGAGTTGCCCCCCTCCTCTAGCTTTTGATCCCTAACTACTGATGAAGCCACATTATTAGCATAATATGGTCAAATTTCTGCCTACTCCACAGTATAATCCATCATCTGGCTTCCTGGAATAGAATTTCTGGCTGTGCCCCAGAGCTGGTAGCCATGCATTTGAACACACGGGCTTTTCCTCCAGCAGAGGGGCTTTCCAGCCTAGGGTTTTTCCTAAGACAGGTCTAACTCGGGTCTAAGTCAAAATGTTTGGACCAAGTCTGAAATGTGCCTTTCTTCTCAGTTTTTAAAAATATCCCAGCCTAAAATGGCTTGAGCAATCTTCATTCAAATGTCTTGTGGTTTCTCTGCGAAGGCTTTTCTGGCAGACAGTGTTGTTTGCCTACACAAGCCATTTCTGGCCCCCTTTTTGCTCTTGCTGCCTCCAATTTCAGAAACAGAATAACCAAGTACAGAATTTCCCAGAGGTAGTCATGTGACCTGATTTGGACCAATGAGAAGAAGAGGAAGTCTACCTGGGACTTCTGGGAAAATTTTTCTGCCTTATATAAGAGACAAGTTGAGATGCTCCCTGATGTCACCTTTCCCTCCTTTTCCCCATCTTGAAGGCATTTATGTTGAGATATGACTTGAATAGTTAAGGATGTTGGATTGGTGGGTTGAACAAATTCTGCGGATATTTACCGAGTCTCTACTGTGTGCCTGACGCTATCCCAGGTACCAGGGATGTAAGTCTCGGACATGACAGGATGGGTGCCTATCCTCACAGGGTTGACAGTCTGGTCCCTGGGAGGGTAAAGTCAGCATAGAAGAAAAGAAATCGATGGACCAATATTGACTGAAATTGGGCATCAGAAAAGGACTTTCCAAGGTCTGAGGAGGGAGAAGGGGTGGACCCTCCCAGAGGGTGCTTCTATTAAAATACCGCAGACAGGCAGGCTGAAGATGAAGGAACCATAGCAGGGAATTTCACAATGCCTACTGGGCAGAGATCAATCTTCACCATGAAAGGGAGGACGAAAGAGGGGAGAGCAAAGCAGGAAAAGCAATAGGGGTCTGAGGAGCACGCCTCCAGCTGCAGGCAGAGAAAAAGGTGGTTAAAAGAAAAGCCTTAAAACTCTGTCAGGGCAGAAAGAGGAGTCGCTGGTAATGAAAGGGATTCTCACAAGTGCCTGGAAATAGGCTGGCGAGGATTGTACAGACTAAGGCTTGAAAAGGCTTTGTTCTTCTCTGGGACAAGGAAAGCTATTGTGGTCCACAGGTACACAGGAAATAAGGAGCTCCGGGGCTTGTGTGTGTGTGTGTGTGTGTGTGTGTGCGCGCGCCTGTGTGTGTGTGTGTGTGTGCGCGCCTGTGTGTGAGTGTGTGTGTGTGTGTGTGAGATTGGGGGTTGGGGGAGCAGTCTCTAACCCCAAATGCAGAATGATGGTCGGTGTCTCTTCTGTACCTTGCACCTGCCTGGGCAGAGGGCTAGAACTGTCCCCGTGGGGACACGATGAAGCCAGGCCCTGGGGTAGGAAGGTTGGGATGTCGCTGTGTGTCCGAGTCACAGCACATGACTTTCTATGAACCAGCACGACCCCGCTGGATTAGCATCAGGGCATGGAGCCCCTGCTTTGGGGCCCCAGAGCCCATCAGGTGGGGTGCGGATGCAACAGGGAGAAGCAGGGACTGACTGCAGCCCGGAGAACCTGCCCCAAGGACCTCTGGGTAAGACAGAGAACCGGTGAATGCAGGACCACAGCTGCCCTGAGCGTGCCCCCATTGTGACCCCGAGCGTTAGGTGGGTGCTACGGTCTGGCTCAAGCCAAGTCTGGAGAGTGACCGGAGGGCTGCAGAGAACACCAGGCTGGGATTTTCTGCCTTCCATCAGAGGAGCCAGGGAGTGAGGTCCAGAAGAGTGTGGGCTCCAGGGTCACCCCCAGGGTCAAATCCAGGCTCCAGGGTGGCTTTAGGCCAATTTTAACCTGTTTCTGCACCTACAAAATGGACACAGTGGTACCTCCCTCATGGGGCTTAAGGGGGAGTGAAAGCTTAAAAAGTGTGTAGGACATAGAAAGCACTCAATAAATATAACTAATAATAATATTATTATTATTATTATCATCATCACCGTTATTGCCTTTGGGAGTTGTTTGGCAAGGGAAGGGCATACACTCTTTGGAATATACCATTTCCCCTTGTTCCTTAGTTTCAAGGGCAACCGACATGTTTCAGTACAGGGTGAAGTCTAAAGACAAACTTTAAAACGAAGTCCCAGACCTCTTAGCTGTCACTTCTCTCCTCTGCCCGGGGAGCGGCGAGGAAGCCTCTCAGGGTGGTGTAACCCTGGCTTAAGAACTTCCGGGAAACCCGCCTGGAAACACACAAGCTCAGTCGTCATTCCTCCCCAGAAGTTCTAATAGCCGATGACATGAACTGAGTGATCTGGACCTCAGCTGCTCCTGCCGCCCAAGGTTGGACTTTATTAAGGAGACGTGGTAATAGTTCCCCGGGCACCCCACCGCTGCCCCCCCCCCCACAACCTTCTAGACTCTGCCCGGGCAGCCCTCGCCCTTCCTCTGCTCTCTGCTCAGTTTCTCCTTGACCCTCCGGGTGCACGGGGTGGGGGGGGATGATTTATATGCATAACATTTGAAAACAGAATTGTGGCAGCTTTTGTTAGATGCCAGGGGTCTTATGAAGGGCACAGAGGCCAAAGAGGAAAAAACAAAAGGAAATATTCTGGGAATTCCCAGTTAGTTCTTAGCACCAGTAGGAATCTTAAGTCACTCAGAAGCTTTTCTCTGCGTCTCAGTCGCCCCCCACCTCCACCCCACCTTCCTCCTAACACTTTCAGGAGCTTTGTGAGTGAGTGCCTGGGGCTAATTTGAGCCTGAAACCTCAATTCGCCTGGGGCCAATTTGAGCCTGTATATATGTACCACATCTTCTTTATCCGTTCTCCTGTCGATGGGCATTTAGGTTGCTTCCATGACCTGGCTATTGTAAATAGTGCTGCAATGAACATTGGGGTGCATGTGTCTTTTTGAATTATGGTTTTCTCAGGGTATACGCCCAGTAGTGGGATTGCTGGGTTGTATGGTAGTTCGATTTTTAGTTTTTTAAGGAACCTCCATACTGTTCTCCATAGTGGCTGTATCAATTTACATTCCCACCAACAGAGCAAGAGGGTTCCCTTTTTTCCACACCCTCTCCAGCATTTGCTGTTTGTAGATTTTCTGATGATGCCCATTCTAACTGGTGTGAGGTGATACCTCATTGTAGTTTTGATTTGCATTTCTCTAATAATTAGTGATGTTGAGCATCTTTTCATGTGCTTCTTGGCCATCTGTATGTCTTCTTTGGAGAAATGTCTATTTAGTTCTTCTGCCCATTTTTGGACTGGGTTGTTTGTTTTTTTTAATATTGAGCTGCATGAGCTGTTTATATATTTCGGAGATTAATCCTTTGTCCGTTGATTTGCTTGCAAATATTTTCTCCTGTTCTGAGGGTTGTCTTTTCGTCTTGTTTATGGTTTCCTTTGCTGTACAAAAGCTTTTAAGTTTCATTAGGTCCCATTTGTTTATTTTTGTTTTTATTTCCATTACTCTAGGAGGTGGATCAGAAAAGATATTGCTGTGATTTATGTCAACGAGTGTTCTTCCTGTGTTTTCCTCTAAGAGTTTTATAGTGTCCGGTCTTACATTTAGGTCTCGAATCCATTTTGAGTTTATTTTTGTGGATGGTGTTAGGGAGTGTTCTAATTTCATTCTTTTACATGTAGCTGTCCAGTTTTCCCAGCACCACTTATTGAAGAGACTGTCTTTTCTCCATTGTATATCCTTGCTTCCTTTGTCATAGATTAGTTGACCATAGGTGCGTGGGTTTATCTCTGGGCTTTCTATCTTGTTCCATTGATCTATGTTTCTGTTTTTGTGCCAGTACCATATTGTCTTGATTACTGTAGCTTTGTAGTATAGTCCAAAGTCAGGGTGTCTGATTCCTCCAGCTCCGCTTTTTTCCCTCAAGATTGCTTTGGCTATTCGGAGTCCTTTGTGTCTCCATACAAATTTTAAGATTTTTTGTTCTAGTTCTGTAAAAAATGCCATTGGTAATTTGATAGGGATTGCATTGAATCTGTAGATTGCTTTGGGTAGTATAGTCATTTTCACAATATTGATTCTTCCGATCCAAGAGAACATGGTATATCTCTCCATCTGTTGGTATCATCTTTAATTTCTTTCATCAGTGTCTTATAGTTTTCTGCATACAGGTCTTTTGTCTCCCTAGGTAGGTTTATTCCTAGGTATTTTATTCTTTTTGTTACAATGGTAAATGGGAGTGTTTCCTTAATTTCTCTTTCAGATTTTTCATCATTAGTGTATAGGAATGCAAGAGATCTCTGTGCATTAATTTTGTATCCTGCAACTTTACCAAATTCATTGATTAGCTCCAGTAGTTTTCTGGTGGCATCTTTAGGACTCTCTATGTATAGTATCATGTCATCTGCAAACAGTGACAGTTTTACTTCTTCTTTTCCAATTTGTATTCCTTTTATTTCTTTTTCTTCTCAGATTGCCATGGCTAGGACTTCCAAAACTATGTTGAATAATAGTGGTGAGAGTGGACATCCTTGTCTCGTTCCTGATCTTAGAGGAAATGCTTTCAGTTTTTCACCATTGAGAATGATGTTTGCTGTGGGTTTGTCGTATATGGCCTTTATTATGTTGAGGTAGGTTCCCTCTGTGCCCACGTTCTGGAGGGCTTTTATCATAAATGGGTGTTGAATTTTGTCAAAAGCTTTTTCTGCATCTATTGAGATGATCATACGGTTTTTATTCTTCAATTTGTTAATATGGTGTATCACATTGATTGATTTGCATATATTGAAGAATCCTTGCATCTCTGGGATAAATCCCACTTGATCATGGTGTATGATCCTTTTAATGTGTTGTTGGATTCTGTTTCCTAGTATTTTGTTGAGGATTTTTGCATCTATATTCATCAGTGATATTGGTCTGTAATTTTCTTTTTTTGCAGTATCTTTGTCTGGTTTTGGTATCAGGGTGATGGTGGCCTCATAGAATGAGTTTGGGAGTGTTCCTTCCTCTGCAATTTTTTGGAAGAGTTTGAGAAGGATGGGTGTTAGCTCTTCTCTAAATGTTTGATAGAATTCACCTGTGAAGCCATCTGGTCCTGGACTTTTGTTTGTTGGAAGATTTTTAATCACAGTTTCAATTTCATTGCTTGTGATTGGTCTGTTCATATTTTCTGTTTCTTCCTGGTTCAGTCTTGGAAGGTTATACCTTTCTAAGAATTTGTCCATTTCTTCCAGGTTGTCTGTTTTATTGGCATAGAGTTGCTTGTACTAGTCTCTTAGGATGCTTTGTATTTCTGCGGTGTCTGTTGTAACTTCTCCTTTTTCATTTCTAATTTTATTGATTTGAGTCCTCTCCCTCTTTTTCTTGATGAGTCTGGCTAATGGTTTATCAATTTTGTTTATCTTCTCAAAGAACCAGCTTTTAGTTTTATTGATCTTTGCTATTGTTTTCTTTGTTTCTATTTCATTTATTTCTGCTCTGATTTTTATGATTTCTTTCCTGCTGCTAACTTTGGGTTTTGTTTGTTCTTCTTTCTCTAGTTCCTCTAGGTGTAAGGTTAGATTGTTTATTTGAGATTTTTCTTGTTTCTTGAGGTAGGCTTGTATTGCTATAAACTTCCCTCTGAGAACTGCTTTTGCTGCATCCCGTAGGTTTTGGATCATCGTGTTTTCATTGTCATTTGTCTCTAGGTATTTCTTGATTTCCTCTTTGATTTCTTCAGTGATCTCTTGGTTATTTAGTAACGTATTGTTTAGCCTCCATGTGTTTGTGTTTTTTACGTTTTTTTCCCTGTAATTCCTTTCTAATCTCATAGCGTTGTGGTCAGAAAAGATGCTTGATATGATTTCAGTTTTCTTAAATTTAGTGAGGCTTGATTTGTGACCCAAGATGTGATCTATCCTGGAGAATGTTCCGTGCACACTTGAGAAGAAAGTGTAATCTGCTGTTTTTGGATGGAATGTCCTATAAATATCAATTAAATCTATCTGGTCTATTGTGTCATTTAAAGCTTCTGTTTCCTTATTTATTTTCATTTTGGATGATCTGTCCATTGGTGTAAGTGAGGTGTTAAAGTCCCCCACTATTTTTGTGTTACTGTCGATTTCCTCTTTTATAGCTGTTAGCAGTTGCCTTATGTACTGAGGCGCTCCTATGTTGGGTGCATATATATTTATAATTGTTATATCTTCTTCTTGGATTGATCCCTTGATCATTATATAGTGTCCTTCCTTGTCTCTTGTAACATTCTTTATTTTAAAGTCCATTTTATCTGATATGAGTATTGCTACTCCAGCTTTCTTTTGATTTCCATTTGCTTGGAGTATCTTTTTCCATCCCCTCACTTTCAGTCTGAGTGTGTCCCTAGGTCTGAAGTGGGTCTCTTGTAGACAGCATATATATGGGTCTTGTTTTTGTATCCATTCAGCAAGCCTGTGTCTTTTGGTTGGAGCATTTAATCCATTCACGTTTAAGGTAATTATCGATATGTATGTTCCTATGACCATTTTCTTAATTGTTTTGGGTTTGTTTTTGTAGGTCCTTTTCTTCTCTTGTGTTTCCCACTTAGAGAAGATCCTTTAGCATTTGTTGTAGAGCTGGTTTGGTGGTGCTGAATTCTCTTAGCTTTTGCTTGTCTGTAAAGCTTTTGATTTCTCCATTGAATCTGAATGAGATCCTTGCCGGGTAGAGTAATCTTGGTTGTAGGTTCTTCCCTTTCATCACTTTAAGTATATCATGCCACTCCCTTCTGGCTTGTAGAGTTTCTGCTGAGAAATCAGCTGTTAACCTTATGGGAGTTCCCTTGTATGTTATTTGTCGTTTTTCCCTTGCTGCTTTCAGTAATTTTTCTTTGTCTTTAATTTTTGCCAATTTGATTACTATGTGTCTCGGTGTGTTTCTCCTTGGGTTTGTCCTGTATGGGACTCTCTGCGCTTCCTGGACTTGGGTGGCTATTTCCTTTCCCATGTTAGGGAAGTTTTCGACTATAATCTCTTCAAATATTTTCTCGGGTCCTTTCTCTCTCTCTTCTCCTTCTGGGACCCCTATAATGCGAATGTTGTTGTGTTTGATGTTGTCCCAGAAGTCTCTTAGGCTGTCTTCATTTCTTTGCATTCTTTTTTCTTTATTCTGTTCTGCAGCAGTGAATTCCACCATTCTGTCTTCCAGGTCACTTATCCGTTCTTCTGCCTCAGTTATTCTGCTATTGATTCCTTCTAGTGTAGTTTTCATTTTCAGTTATTGTATTGTTCATCTCTGTTTGTTTGTTCTTTAATTCTTCTAGGTCTTTGTTAAACATTTCTTGCATCTTCTCGATCTTTGCCTCCATTCTTATTCCGAGGTCCTGGATCATCTTCACTATCATTATTCTGAATTCTTTTTCTGGAAGGTTGCCTATCTCCACTTCATTTAGTTGTTTTTCTGGGGTTTTATCTTGTTCCTTCATCTGGTACATAGCCCTCTGCCTTTTCATCTTGTCTATCTTTCTGTGAATGTGGTTTTTGTTCCACAGGCTGCAGGATTGTAGTTCTTCTTGCTTCTGCTGTCTGCCCTCTAAACTGCTTCTTTTTTAAGAAATCCATCATTTCCTATGCCCCTCGGGTCCCTTTTGGTAGAGCAAGCAAATCTTTTCCCCTTGTTTTTCTCCTTCAAGAATACATTGGTAAAAAAAAAAAAAAAAAGAATACATTGGTGATTCTTGATCTTTTGCATTTCCTTATAAAATGGATTAACTTGTTAACTTCTGGCAAAGGAAGGGGGGTGGGAGAGGAAGGGTATGAGGGAGGAAGGAAGAAAGAAGGAAGGCTATAGAAATGTTTACTTTGGATTGTACTGAGTCTATAAATCGATTTGGGAGGAAATGATACCTTTATTCTATGGAGTCTTCTAATCAGTTAACATGCTGTATCTTTGTTTTAGGGTTTTTTTTTAGTAGTTCTTAATGATCTAAGGTCTAATAGTTCTATAATTTTCTCTGTAGAGGTCTTGTATGTGCTTTGTTTTATTTGCTGCTAGGAAATTGATTTTTAAATTTCAATTATAAATAGGATAATTAAAAAATCATTTTCTACCTGTTTGGTGCTGGAATATACAAGTATAATTTACTTTTGCATTTTTATTTTTAAATTTTTATAAATAAACTTTTAATTTTGGATTAATTTTGGATTTAGAGAAAGGTTGCAAGGATAGTACAGAGTTCCTGTATACCCCTCATCCAGTTTTCCCTAATTTTTTTTTTTCGGGGGGACACCATGTGGCATGCAGGATCTTCATTCCCCAAACAGGGATGGAACCCTCGCCCCCTGCAATGGAAGTATCTTAACCACTGGACCTCCAGGGAAGTCCCTACATTTCTTATTCTTGATCTCAAAGGAAAAGCTTTCAACATTTTACCATTTTACCATTAAGTCTGATGTTTTTTTTACAAGCATATATTTACAAGCATGTATAAAAACTCGTACAATCATGGGCATTCCCTTTTATTTATAGTTTAAGAAGAAGCATTTAAAAAAAGGTAAATGGAGGGACACTAGTAATAGCACATGCTTAACATGGTAGATGGGTGTTGAATGTTTATCAAACACTTTTCTTTTACTGCACCTGTTTCAGGGAAAAGTGGTGGGGTGCAAGAGGATGATCACGTCCCAGGTCTCTGGTGAGTCCCTGGGATGGGCTGCCAGTGTGGGTTCTTGGCTTCCAGTAGGAAAGAATTCAAGAGTGAACCATAGTAAAGTGAAAGCAGGTTTATTCAGGGATATACACACTCCATAGACAGAGTGTGGGCCATCTCAGAAGGCGAGAGGCCCCAGGGTACAAGGTTGTTACTTTTTATGGGCTCGATAATTTCATAGGCTAATGAGTGGGAGGATTTCATAGGCTAATGAGTGGGAAGATTATTCCAACTATTTTGGGAAAGGGGTAGAGATTTCCAGGAATTGGGTCACCACCCACTTTTTGGCCTTTTGTGGTCAGCCTCGGAACTGTCATGGCGCTGGTGGGTATGTCATTTAGCATGCTGTTGTATTACAATGAGTATATAAGGAGGCGCAAGGTCCACTGGAAGTCAAATTGTTTGCTATCTTGGTCCTAGTAGGTTCTAACCAGTTTATGTCTGTCCTCCATGGCTGTCATTCTTTTAACGGTTGTGCCCTGCCCCCTTCCTGTCCCACATGCATTGAAATGATCATATGATTTTTCTCCTTTAATCTGTGTATGTAGAGTGTTAACACTAATTGATTTTATAATGTTCCATCAAAGTTACAATCCTGGAATAAACCCAGTCTTATCCCAGGATATACTATCTTTCTTATACGTTGCTGGATTCAGTTTGCTAATATGTTTTAGAACTTTTAGCATTGGTGTTCATGTTCATGATTGAGATGAACCTATAATTTTTGTTTTGATATCAAAGTTTATACACTGACTACATAAAATGAGCTGGGGTGTGTGTGTGTGTGTGTGTTTGTGTGTTTTCCTCTGGAAGGGTTTGGGTAAGTTTGGAATTATTTCTTCCTTAAATATTTCACTCCCATGAGTGTCTACGGCCAAGAAATACAGGATCCTGCCCTGAGTGTCTCACAACCATTTTGCTGTATGTTTCTCTCCAGAGCCCTGGAGCGCCCCTCGTAGGTTACACTGACCCTTTACAGCCAGGAGGAGAGCACGTGTAGCTCATCGTCTCTGGGCTTTGCAACACTGGAGGCAATGGGCTGATCGCAGGTCATTTACACCAGTCGTCCCTTAGGCTGAAGATATGTGATGGTTGGGGGTGGTGCCCCCATGGGTGTGTTTTGGGGGGTGGGGAGGAGATGGGGGATTACAGAAAGCCAAGGTGTAGAGCCCCAGGCACCCAGTGCAGCAGGGAAATTCACCTTGACTCCAAAGCTGTTCCTTGGAGGTTTGTCCAGAAGCAGCAGAATCAGTGTAGAAGCATGGACGACAGACAGTCGTCCACGCTCTCCAGCTCCGCTTCCTCCCTCTAACCCTCTCTTCTCCCGCTGGCCAAGGCATTCTCAGCATCATCTTCCTTGATGGGGAAACCTCCAGGGGCATTTGTGTGGAAGGACAGGGTGTGACACCGGTTGGGAGGCTGGCGGGACACATTCCAGGAAAGGAAGCATGTGACACCAGTGGGGAGGCTGGCGGGGCACATTCCAGGAAAGGAAGCAAGAGAGGAGGGTTCCTTTTGCCTCTTCCTGTCCTGCATCCTGGGGAGGTTTGCTGTCCTGGAGGCAGGTTGAGGTTGTGCTGGCGGAGGAGTAGAAAGAGAATCTACTTTCCTTTCCAAAGCTCTGTCCTCAACAGACCCCTCAAGGTTTAGCTAAAGTCCTATGCTAGCCGTTCTCAAAAGCCTTGTTCTCTGGACCTTTCTTAAAAATTAATTAATTAATTAATTATTGGTTGCATTGGGTCTTTGTTGCTGCGCGCGGGCATTCTCTAGTTGCCGCGAGCGGCGGCTACTCTTCGTTGCAGTGCGCAGGCTTCTCATTGCGGTGGCTTCTTTTGTTGTGGAGCACAGGCTCTAGGTGCATGGACTTCAGTAGTTGTGGCACGTGGGCTCAGTAGTTGTGGCTCGTGGGCTCTAGAGCGCAGGCTCAGTAGTTGTGGTGCACGGGCTTAGTTGCTCCGTGGCATGTGGGATCTTCCCAGACCAGGGCTCGAACCCGTGTCCCCTGCATTGGCAGGTGGATTCTTAAGCACTGCGCCACCAGGGACGTCCCTGGACCTTTTTTTATACTTTAAAAAATTATTGAGGACCCCAAAGGGCTTTTGTCTATGTGGATCCTATCTAGGGTTATTTACTGTGCTAGAAAATAAAACTGAGGCATTTAAAAATATTTAATTCATTCTAAAATAACAACAATTAACCCATTAACAACAGTCACCCCTGTAGGGTCTGAGGCTCACCGTGGTTGAGCACTTTAGTCCAGAGCCTGACCCCCAGTGAAAGGAGAGCCTCATCTCTGGGGAAGAAAGGGTGAGAAATCTGCATGGCCAGTGAAGCCAGCTGGCTAGAATTCATGAAAGAAGAGGCCCCAGTTTCTTTAAGGTAGGAGGGGTCTTAAAACCAGCAGACCCAAACTCCCACCCAGGCTCCATGTGAACCACCAGGTGATGTGGACCTGTTCTGCCACTTGACCGTGGACAAGTCAGTCTCCTCATCTCTAGAATAGAAATGGTAATGTACCAACTTGGCCCACAAGGCTACTGTGAGGTCCAAGGGAAGTAAGGAATGTTAAAGCGTTTTGTAAAGAGTGAGGCTCACCTGTTTCTGCGCTACACAGCATTGTTAGAACTTTCTTCTTTCTCTTAAGCGAGAAGATGGGTCCTGTAACTCTTTCCCACTGGTCGGGACCTGTCTTCTCACTATGTGATCCCAGGACCAGCAGCGTCAGCACCGTCTGGGGGTGTGTTAGAAATGCAGACGCCCAGGCCTCACCCCAGAGCTAATGAACCAGAAGTGCTGGGGATGGGGCTCAGCTGGCTGCACTCTAACAGGCCCTCCTGGAGATGCTGAGCCCTGCCGGGCAGGACGAGTCCTCCACTCACACCAGATGCAACTCATTGCCCCGGTTCTGCAGCACCAATGATGGTCGGGGTGTGGTCCGCGGATCAGGAGATTGGATACCACTGCAGTCGTCACATGGCTTTAAAAGCCTCCAAACACTGTCAATTTCTGTACTTATCCTGCGGGAGACCGTTAACAAACAGTTCAGAGGTGGGCACTGGCCTCTGAACCACAACGTGAGTAGAATCGCTCCAGATCTGTGCTTCTCAAATTGGATGTGCTCACAGATCACCTGGAGATCCTGTTCAGGGGCACATTTGGATTCACTGCATGTGGGAGGGCCTGGGATTCTGCATTTCTGAGCGCCCAGGGGATGCTTCTGTGACTAAGTTGACGCTTTTATGACCCTCTACAAGGATCCCCCATGCCCACCACCCGGAAGCCCCCTCCTCCATCTCTCAGGACACCCCCAAAGCCAGCCTTCAGCCAGGGCTTTGTTTCAGAAGATCCTTGTAAAATGCATTTGCTGGGAAGGAGCAGAATTGAGTCAGTCTCATGTCCTAACATCTCAGCCAGGATTCATCTATCAAATTAGGGAATAGGTTGCCCAGCCCCGAGGGCATAAAACTCACAGGTAGATAACTTTAAAAAATTATACACAGCTTTACAGAGAAATGAAACCTCAAAGAGATGAGAAACTCCATTTCATCACCCTGATTGTGGGCTTGTCTGACACAGGGCTATCATCAGCATGTATATATTAACTTAAGCTTCTTTCATTTAACTTCTTTTAGTAAATATGTTAATATCTACATCTTCATATAGTCAAACGCTGTTTGTGCTGTTGCCTTTTAAAGGATACATAACCCTCCAAGTAATCCTAGACTAGCGTGGTGATTGCAAGCTCGGGCCCTACCACTTACTAGCTGTGTGACATTAAGCAAATTCTTAACCTCTCTGAGCCACACTTGTAATATGAGGAGAAAATAGCCACTAGCAGAGAAGTTTTGTAACTATTAAATGAGATGATGCATGTCAAGTTCTTAAAACAGCGTCTAGCACATAAAAAGTGCTCAATTAATGTCAGCTGCTGTTATAACTATTACCATAAGGTATTCAGGGAGCCCTCGATTACTAAGCATTTTAGGTTATTTGCAATTATTTTATTATTGTGAAAATGCTGTTATGAATGTTCATCCTTTCCAGCAACCTCTATGGACCGCCTCAGCTGCTCTAGAGGATTCTAAGATGATGAAGACGGTGCTGGCCCTTGAAGAGATGGCAGTTTAGTGATGCTGAGAAACCAGGAAGTGGACGATTACAAGAATCCAGGGGGCCAGAGAGGAATGCGAGAGGGCAAGTGGGGCAGGTGAGAGTCAGGAGCTGCTCGGTGGAGCTCTGGAGGTTTGAGATGAACTTGTAATACCTTTGGGAGGAAGGCACTTCTAAGGCTTGTTATTTCTTTCCCCACTTTGTTCCCAGAGCTTAGAACGGCTCCTGGCATGTCGTAGGCCCTCCGTCAATCCACTGTTGGCCCGAGGCGTTGTCTGCTTGCTCTCCAGAAGGAGCAATGCCCCAGCAGTGCCACCAGCCTGGGTCCAGATCCCAGCCGTATCCTGATCTGGGTCCAGATGTTTTGTCTGGCTCCACCCGGACCTCTCCCTCCTGACTCGTGAGACAGGAAGCTCCTGGCCTTGGGGCAGTGCCTCTGAGCTCCGGGCTTTTCCTTCTCCCGCCAGCAGTGAGAGGCCCGACGTGGAATTCAGGTCACTGGTGGGGGAGGAAATGATGTGATGTTATGAGAAGTTGCACGCTAGCAGAGTGTTGAAGGACGAGGGGTGTCTGCCGTGCCAGCTGGGTCCACAGTGAGTGAAGAGAGATCCTATACATACCCTATGACTGAGAAACTTGTGTCAGCAGTGGTGCCTCTTTGGTGGGAAAGAGATAAGTAAGGAAGAAAGGAAAATGCCAGCTGGCATTTTAGAAGCGCACTCTGTGCCAGGGGGTTTACAGCTGTCATATGGATTTGTCCACACAGTGACCCTGTGGGCAGGCAGCCCAGTTCCAAAAGCAGAAAGCAGACTCAGCAGAGCCCATGGCCGTGCGCTCGTGAGCCCTCGTAATGAAGAGTTAGTGCCCTTTTTTCCCCGACACTGCTTCTGGGAATAGCAGCTTGACCTAGTAGGAGGAATAGGAAACACCCCTCCTGACTCTGGGTTCATGGGGTTTGGGTGCAGCTGGTCCCCCATGACTGGGAACTGACCAGTCAAAGCCTCACATCCTCCTACCATCTCCTGACCAGGGGCCTGACCATCCGGGCAATTACAGCCAATGAAAACCAGCCCTTTGGCTTTTGCAGGAACTCCTGGGAAAGAGAAGCTCTTAGGCTGCTGGCATAAGATGGTAAGATACAGGATATAAGCCTGGCCATTTTGTAATCACAGAGGGGCAGCCTTCCTGGGAATAAAGTTAATTTAGAGGAAAGCAGAACAGAGAGATGGGAAGAGACAAATAAGAAATCATCTGAAAACCTAGATCCAACTACACGTCTGTGGGCCCAGTCAGCCTGAAGATTGACTACCCTTGAAATGTTCATTTAGGTGAACCAATAAATCTTCTTTTTTGCCTAGACATTGAAGCTGAACTTCTGTCACAGCTGAATGAGTTCCTATGCCCTAGCCGTGGAATTGGGACTTGGATGGCATGGTCCACATTTCCTTCCCGTCCTCCCCACTTTCCCTACACTCTGCAGGACGCAGTTCTTAGCCCTGAGAAATCCTCTCAATTTGCTGCCTTGAATCAGTTGACCTGGTAGGACTTGTGGGAACATGGAGGGTGGGCTTGGCCCTGCATACTCCAGTATCTTTATATACAGAATTGCACATTTGTTTTTACTTGGGTTTCATTGGTTCCACTTAGTGGTGTGCTGGTAAATGTTTAACAAGCTAACAAATAAAAAAGCCCTGCATTGACGTGTTTGCCAGTTTCCGTGGTGTAAATATTTCCACCACCGCCAGGTTCAGGATCCCCCGTGACATCACTGAATGCGGAGACAGGAAGAGATGTAAGGAGCCCTCCACTGGAGAGTATTTCTACCACACAGATTTAATAGTCATAAATCATAGATCATGACAAAATGTAGTAAATTAGTTATATGTATTGATTTTTTATTACCTTTGTTTTTAGTATACAGGTCCTCCCTGACTTAACGATGGTTCGACTCACAATTTTTCAACTTTTTGAAAGCAGTGTGCATTTAGTAGAAACTGTGCTTTGAACTTTGAATTTGGACCTTTTGCCCGGCCTAGCGGAATGCAGTCCAATCCGCTGGTGATGCTGGCAGGGCAGCTCCCAGTCACAAGGGGAAACAACTGATACACTAACAGCCATTCTGCACCCAGACGACTACTGTATTTTTCACTTTCAGTACCGTATTCAGTACATTACACGAGACAGTCAACACTTTAGTATCAAATAGGGTTTGTGTTAGATGATTTTGCCCAACTATAGGCTAATGTAAGGGTTCTGACCGCGTTCAAGGGGGGCTGGGCTAAGCTACAGTGTTTGGTAGGTTTGATGTATTAAATGCAGTTTTGACTTAACAATGTTCTCAATTTACAGTGGGTTTACTGGGATGTGACTCTATCGTAAGTCGAGGAAGATCCGTAATTTATCTCATTGCAATATTACAAAATTTAATTTTAATAATAAGTAAAGTATGAAATTTAATTTTAAGAACTGGTTCACAGAACTCCTAAAAATGTTTATAATTGGCTCTTGCGAGCTGGTACGAGCTGGTTGCAGGACACCACCGATGCCACTGAGATCTCAGCAGGAAAGGACTGCTTCTTCCTGGGTTTAAGAGCTATGAGTTTAAATGGAAAAAAGGAACCTGGATGAAATCCTAAAAGCTTGATTTGAGGGGAGGTCTGTGTCAAGTTGAAGTGTGCAGTGAAACTGAATGGGTCATTAGCGATCCGAATGGGATTTATGACCTGGAGATGTACGCCAGCCGCAGCGAGGTCGTGGTGCTTTGCATGGTCAGCTGGCCCCGCTCCATAGGCGGGCCGTGGAGCAGGGAAATAGATGTGCAGGGTAGGGAGTGTATCAGCCAGGGCTCCGGCAGGAAGCAGGCGACACACTCAGATCAGCATAATGTGTGGGGTGTTTGAGGGAGAGACTCTTTTGGGAGGTGTGGGCAGGTTTAGGGAGGCCACAGGGGTAGGGCAGAGCTCCAGGTGCAAGCGGGGTGAGGGGACCGGTCACTGGAGGTGGACACAGAGAGGGCTGGGGAGTGCGATGCCTGAAGGAAATGGGACCTTTGTCTGCAGGGAGGGATGCAGGGAATAAAGGGCCTCTCTCTCCTCTTCCCCTCTGCTTTTCTGTCTCAGCTCCCTGTTGGCTGGATCCACCCAAAGGCCAGAGGGCAAGGAAACCCATTGTTTCAACCCCTTTTGGGACAGGAGAAAGGTGGGAGGGGTGTGAAGGATCAGATGGCAAAGGTCTTGACTTGGGTATCTCACTGTGGAGTCAACGCCCTGATTCTTTGTCTTGGGCCTAGGAAAAGGGCCAAGAGACTCACTTTTGGAAGCTCCACGGGCCACCTTCATCCCAGAGAAACCCGGGGTCTGATCGCCCACCCCTGCTAGGGGCAGAGGGCTGTTTGTGGAGGACCACTGCCTTCCACTCTGGGGCCAGCACTTCTCTTCCAGCCTGGTGGTTCCTGGGGTGAGGAGAGTGGGGTCTGGGAGAAGACCCTTGGCCATGGTCCCACCCTCTGCTGCCAGGGCCATCACTGGGGCCCACTCGCTGCCTGTCCGGTCCTAGGCCTCCATCTCAGATTCTGCAGGGTCCTATTCTACGGACACTCAGTTGAGGGGGCCCTGGTCTGGGAGCCCCGAGACCTGGGCGTCTGGCTCCGACACTTCATCCTGTGGGGTTACCAGATCCTATCACGAATCTGAATTTTCTCATCTGCAAAACCAGGGGCCTGGATGTGATGATCCTGATTCCCAAGGACACCTCTGACTCTGAACGTCTAATGTCAAGACTTCAGGGGTGCAATCTCTAGGTCATTTGCAAAATGAAAAGCATGTCTTTCCATAGCCAGGAGGTGGCAGCAAAGTTCTGTTTTGAAGAGGCCTGTGGGTCCGGGTAGGTTCTGTTCTCCCAGGCCCCAGAAGTCGAAGCCCAGGTTTGGTGGCTAGGTTTCACTGCTGAATGATAATAATAATAATGACAACAACAACGATATCATTATTATTATCATTCTTGTTAGTAAAACATCTCCAGTTTGCGCAGTACTGCGTTTCTGGGGGAAATCTCTTGCACAGCATCACGCAGGAATCTTTCAACAACTTCATCCTGAGGTAGGAAGTTCCAGGACTTCCTACCCCATGTTGAGGCTCAGAGACATTCCCTTACTTGCCCAAGGTCTTCTGGAAAGTATGAGGTGCTGGAGATCTGGGGGCCCAGGGTGGGGAGGTGGGGGACCAGGTAAGTGCGGAGATGCTAGGCAGTTCCAGGTGACCTGGGGAGTGTTTGAGCAGATGAAATTCAGATCTGCTTTTGTTGGGGTGTCAGAAAGGAGTGATTCCACAGGAATTTTTTTTTATATGTATATATTCTTTTTTTAAAAAATTTATTTATTTTTATTTATTTATTTATTTATTTTTGGCTGTGTTGGGTCTTCGTTTCTGCGCGAGGGCTTTCTCTAGTTGTGGCAAGCGGGGGCCACTCTTCATTGCGGTGCGCGGGCCTCTCACTATCGCGGCCTCTCTTGTTGCGGAGAACAGGCTCCAGACGCGCAGGCTCAGTAGTTGTGGCTCACGGGCCCAGCCGCTCCGCGGCATGTGGGATCTTCCCAGACCAGGGCTCGAACCCGTGTCCCCTGCATTGGCAGGCAGATTCTCAACCACTGCGCCACCAGGGAAGCCCAGGAAATTTTTTTGATGACCCTCAAATGCATGGTGTGTTAGCTCCTCAAACCAGAGGAAGCTCCTTAGAGACACAGTCAAAGCCCCAGCCCATCTGGACTCTTGTCTTACACTCCCCCTGTGCCCTTAGACCATGTGTTACCTCTGCCCACCATGGTGACAGGCTACCAGGGTACAAACTGTGTGTCTGGCTCCAGACCAAGGGCGTTCCTTGCATATTCTCACTTACTTCTCAGTATAACCCTCTAAAGTACATTGTTACATCCCGTTTTATACGTGAGGAAGCTGAGGCTTAAAGTCATGAAGTAAGTTGTTCCAAATCACACAGCTATGAATGGCAGGGCAAGACTGGGACGCCGGCAGGTTGGCCCCCAGGGCTCTCACCACGGAAGCCCACGCCCGCACAGAGGGAAGGCCACTGTGTGTGTGAGACTCTGTGCTGTACGGTGTGTCCGAAGAGCTGCCATGTCAGCTCCCGCTCAGCATTGGAAAAGCCACGGTCCATCTGCAACTCCGTTAGAAAATGAAGGTATTAATATCTGCCTGACCTCCTGATGGGCTTGTTGGGAGGCCAGGATGGAAAAGAGGAAAACGGTCCCATAAATACTCAGCATCATACAAAATTGTTCCTGTATTTGAAATTGTATTACTTTTATTGGGAGGGTGATGCAGTAGGGTGGCAGAAATGTAGGATTAGGATCTGGTATCTGGGGGCTTTGAGAACAGCCTTGGTTTCCTTGTCTGTAAAATTGAGGCGATTGAAGAGATCATTTTTAATGACTCTTTGAGTCCTTAAGTTTAGCCATGATGATGGTGAGTATGGTGATGATAGTGGTGATGGTGATGATGGTGATGGTGATGTCAGACATCTGAGATCACCCGACCTCAGAATCATTTCCTGCCACCACTACCGGTGCCACCCATCCTTAACTTCCAGCCCCACTGTGTCAAAGGCACAAGGGCTGGGCTGGGGATGAGATGGAAAGGAGGATCTAGAAGGCCAGAGAGAAGGGACGATCTAAGATGTTAGAGAGTGCATCTCAGTGCCTGGTACATAGTAAGCCAGAAACCCGGCACCCCTTGCCAACACCCCAACCCCCCATCTGTCCCAGGGAAGCTGTGATTTTTATTGGTATCTCTGCCTTACAGAATAAGGAAATTGAGGCTCAGACCGTTAGTCTTAAGTTGCCCAAGGCCACACAGTTGGTATGTGATAATACTGGGATTCCATCCAGGTTTGCTGGAACCCGAAGTCCATGCCCCTGACCACACGGGTCAGTCTGACCATTGAGGCAACTCAGGTTCAGGGAGTGTATGCGGCCAACCCAGGCCACACAGCTGTTGCTACTAAGTGGTCAGGCCGAGGCTCAGATTTAGTCTTGGCTTCTGATCCTGTGCTTGTTTGTCCTGCTGCTTTACTACCCTTCAGGGTAAGCAAGCCAACATAATCACACTCAGCAAGATCTGGCTGGGATCTGGGAGTGACCCTGAGACTAGCTGCGCCCCTCACCCTTGGCTCAAGCACCGGGGGAAGGATCCATGTGCGTGGAGAGGAGGAGCAGGGCTTGCAGGATAGGCCAGCCCCTAGGCAATCCTCCCCGAAGCATCTGTCCTCCCAGGAATGAATCCCAGGTTCAGGAGCACCTACTACCTCCAAAGATGTTCTGGGAGCTGTGGGTGGTCTGAGAGGAGTGGAGACACGGCCGCTGGGGGGGGGGGGGACGGGATGGAAAAGCAGAGCTGCTTGGTGGAAAGAGCCCTGCTTGGGGGGCCTGGGATCTTGGGGTCTAGTCTCCCACCGCCCTAGACAACTACAGTCAGAGTGCTTAGTCTAGCTGGGTCCAGTTTCCCTGTCTGTAAATTTAGGGGAACTGAATTGGAAAGAATTATGAGTTCCTAGGCAGAAAAAGGGGTATGATTGTCTGAAAGGGTTTTTATTTTTAACTGCTGGGGAGCTGGTGATATATCTCGCGATGGGCTGGATTTCCACCTTTCCTTCTCGGGGCCAGGAGGGTCTGCTTTCACATCCCTTACTTTCTTTATAGTTTATAAATAAACTTGGCAAGAATCTGAAAACCACGCACGGAGGAGGAATGGACGGTGATGATAAACACAGCAGAGCCAGGGATCCGAGTAGTCAGGAGAATTTATTTCTCACGACACCTTCTCTCCGTTTTCCCGAGGTGTCCCATGGCAACGGGCATTGGGAAGGGCTCATTCTTCCATCTTCTGGGGGAGAAAAAGAATCCTACGCAGGAAATGAGTTAAAGCAAAGGTGAGGCGGGGCACTGTCTTCAAGTGGGGGCAGCTGGAGATGCTGGAGCCTAAGAAAAATATTCAGGCGTGGCTTTATCCCCCTTCGCGCGTTGTAAAAACAAACCAGTCGAGCTCCCGGAGTTGGGGTGAATCCCCCCAAAAGCAGGGGCTTCTTGGGCAGCGCCTCTTGCAACAGGGAGGGGCGGGGATGATAGGGTGGTCTGGCCCCTGGTCCCGCACTGCTCCCGTGAGCCTGGAACCACGGGGGTCCAGGCTAAAGCAGAGACATTCGTGGATGCACGGCCAGCAGCGGGGAAGATGCGCTGACAGGCACCCTCCAAACTCTGCTGGGTGCTGCCTGGTCCTGGGTCCTAGGACGTCTGGGGAGGAAGTCTGCTCTCACCTGGGCCCCCATGTCCCGGCTCTCGGCCCTCAGCTTGCTGAGCCGGGACTCGGCGATGTCCGCCGGTCCTTGGCCTCCTCCAGCTCGTGCTGGGCCCTCCGGCACCTGGACGGCTGCGTGCTGCCCCCCTCCTCCTGGACGGAAGGGGGAGGGGGCAGGAGGCTGAGGGAGTCCCTCACTCTGGCGCTGAGGCCCCCGGTCCCTGATGGCCTCTGGGGAGCTGGGGAACCAGGAGAGCTTGGGCCCCCAGTTCCCTGAGGGCAGAGGAGGGAAAGCTGAGCTCTGCAGCGGTGAAGACGGTGCCCCTGGCTCCTGTGTACACTGCCTCGTTACCTTGCGGGTCTGCTGTCCCCCAGGGTGCCTGCATGTCCCCCTGCACCCCGCCTCTCTGCCATCCCCCCAGCCCTGGAGCTCTTTGGAGGAAATCCAAGTGTCCCAAGGCATGTGGAGCTGTCAGAGACCAAAGGTCCAGCGCCCCCCACCCCCGCCCCACCCCCGCCCCGGGCCTGCTCCCAGTACTGTCTGCCTGCAGCCAGGGCATTGTATGAGTCTGAGGGCCATCCAGGGGTTTCTGATGAAGGCGGCCTCCCGGGGCCCCTCCAGCCTGGCCAGTCCTGCTGCAACTGTACTGACCCTCCCCCAACTTAACCAGTTCACATCTGCTTCCCAGAGGTCAGGACAGAAGCACCAGGCTCGTGGGCGGGGAGTAAAGAGGCCGGGGGGGAAGCCACATCCTCAGTCATTTATCTAGGGCAGACTCCCCCAGGTTCTGTTCCTCAGGCCAAGTCCTGTGGGAGGCTCTGCCTCCAGTACAGAGATGCCAAGGTCCATTAAAGGGTGGGAAATGCTACAATCTAGAGCGCCTTTTCCACTATGGGGTCCATCCCGTATTACCTGCAAAATCTGAGAAATCCTTGAAGTAAAGCCACCCATCCAACTCTGTGTAACCCAGAGTTTCCCAAACGATTTCTTTTCTGTAAAATACCTCCCCCTCCCCCCCCACCTGCTGCCCCAACTTCCTGCTATTAACATCCTCCAGACCTAGTGTCCCCAGAAGATATTTGGGAAATGTTGGTTTCAGCCCAAACTATTTCCTCACTGTTGGTTTCACCTGTTTGCTCAAGGGCAGATAAAAAAGGATGACTTGGAGGGTGGGAGCTAGGGAGGCCAGGGAAGGATGGAGGTGGTAGAAGCCAGGGCCAGGGCTGAGATGGGATGATGTGAATTAGGGTCAGGTGTTCAAGGTTAGCTCACAGGGCAGGGAATTCTGAGTAAGTTGGGGGTGGGTGGAGTCAGCCAGTGTGGGTGGGATTAAAGCCAGGTGGGCTGAGGCAGAGGGAAGGGATGGAGGGGCGGGGCCAGGACTGATGAGGCAGGAGGCCCAGAGGAGGGGGAGGTGGGGCAGGTTTGCATAATGCAGACCGGGGGAGGGAAAGGGCAGGCGTCCTGAGCTTGTGTTTATAGCCTGCAAATGAAAACTCAGGCCTCAGCTGCCGCGGGCGCTGTGAAACTCAGGCCTCAGCTGCCGCGGGCGCTGTGAAACACGGACGGACTCCTGCCCGGGGCCAGGGCGCCCCCGGGACCCCCTACTCACGGCCTCCTCCGCCTGCTTCCTGGAAGCCTTCACTTTGGCCTGCAGCTTGCCCACCAGGTCCTGGAGCCTGAGTATGTTCCTGCGGTCCTCCTCGGCCTGCCAACACAGCGTCGGTGCCAGGGCCCCGGGCCCCCTCCCCCGCTGCTTCTGTCCGGTCTGATCCGGGGGATGCAGGAGAGCCGTTGCCTACCTGGTAAGTCATTTCCTCCACCTTCCGTTCGTATCTGTGCGCGCCCTTCGGGGCCTCGGCTCCCCCCTTCTGCTCAGCCTCTAGCCCGCTATCTAACTCCTGCACCTGCACCCAGAAGAGAACACAGAGGTCAGGTCACGCCTCCCAGGCTTTTTCACCCACTCATGTGCCGGTTGTTTTAGGGTAAACTCAAGATGCTCTAGTTATATTTTGCGCAGATGTCTCCTCCTAGGGCTCGGGGACATATGTGGTCCCCAAGGCCTCCACGAGTCCGTGCCGTGGCTTTGTGCGAGTGACAACGAGACGCCGTCTTTGGGCAGGAGCATCCGCGAGCGCACGCGCCTTGCCTCGCGGACCAGGCTTTGCAAAAAAGTGACGCCTCCTCTGGGGCCATGCAGCTCGGTGAGGGCTTCCTGATCAAGGAAGGTGGCAGGGGTCATGGAGAGAACCTGGGCCAGGTAGAGTCAAAAGGTGTGTTTCAGGCCCCGGTCCAGCTGATCGATCCAAAGTAAGTCAGTTGTCATCACTGAGTATGAGTTTCTGTGTATTTAGACTGGTGATGATAATTCCTGCCCAAACTGCCTTGAATGTGGGGATCAAATGAGACAAAGTCTGTGAAAGTATTTTTCGATGATAAAGCCCTACACAGGTATTGTTGATTTCATAGCTGTGTCTGCCGTTCCTGAAGTCGTGAGGGGGCAGGGCAGCGGCAGCCGCTGAGAGCGCAGGTCACCACCTGGGGCCCGGTCCCTCAAGCCAGAGAGAGCCCGGTGGTGGAGGCTGCAGCCAGTCCCTGGGCATCCCAGTAGCCACACAGAGGGCGGCTCTGGGCCTGCAGACTCACTGGAGCAACCTTGAAACCTACCAGTAGAACAGGCAGCTCTGGGCACTGTTCCAGAAGAGGCCCCGCCCACCGGCCCTGGGAAGCTGTCTTCCACCAGCTTCCCTGGGAATTCTCTCTAGGCCTCTGTAAGGTTCATGGAACTAAGATAACTGGGCAGCTGGGGGTTGGAGGACAGTCAAGGTGCCTCACCACGCCAGAGGGGAGGTTGGCGGAGGGTTCCCTGCCGACCCAGGAATCAAAGTATCAAAGAGGGTGGCATGGGATCTAGTTCCTCCGTCCAGGGAGGGGTCCATGTGAAGGACAAGCCCAAGTTTGTTTTAATAGAAGAGAACTGGGAATAATTAAAAATAAGCATTTAAAGAATTTGGGGGGAGCTCTGACTTCCCTGGTGTTCACTTGTGTTACTCGTGTGTCTACAGCCTTGTAGGTTTTAGCCAAAAAATTGTTTCACATTGAAAGTGTACAGGTGCTGGTGACCACGTCCCTGGGAGGCTGGCATGAAGAATGTGTTTGGGTCTTTCCTGCTGGGAGAAGGTGTTTCCTTCTCTTCTCCTCCCCTTCCTCCTCTTTCCCTCTTTCCTGCCCCTTCTCTGGGGGACAACAGGGAGTTGTTAGGATGATGACAAACGAGAAAACATTTGCAATGTGCATTACCGAAAAAATATTTCCTTCCTTAATATGTAAAAAAGACAAATCATTAAAAGGGCAAAAGTACAGATAGCTAAGACACACCAGAAGAAATACAAATAGCGAAAAATACGACAAAATGTTCCACCTCATTAGTAATCGAAGAAATAAGAATTTTTAAAATGAGGCATTTTCAACCATAAATCGGTGAAGATTAAAAAAAATAATAGCTAAGCACTCTCACTTATTTTCCCCATGGGAGTAAAAATTGGGACAACTTTGTTGAAGACCAATTTACAACATATCCTAAATGTCTTTGCTGTTTTGACCATGAATATATACTTCCAGGAATTTACTTACTTTTAGGAATATTAAGGAAATAGTAATCATGGATATATGTGAAAATTTAGTTATGAAGAAGTTAGTCATACAATCTTCTAAACATAAACATTTTTATTGGGAACAGTCTAAAACTATCCAGCCGTAGAAGCCTGATTACATAAATGTGCCCTAATACACAGCTGCAATGGACGGCTCTTCTGCCATTAAAGAACTGTATCGTAGAAAACTATTTTAAAATATAGAAGTATGTTCACAACACGTTGTTAAATGAAAAAAAGTTGCAAAAGGATTGATCACGTTTACAAAAAATATCATATTTATGTATAGAAACAAGAGCCTAGAATAGGAGATCCCAAAATGCTGACAATATGGTTGGTATTTTTCTATTTTTTTGGCTAATTCAAAAAATAGTTTTTAAAGCAAGGAATTTTGGGGGAATTCCCTGGCGGTCCAGTGATTAGGGCTTTGTGTTTCCACCACGCAGGGCGCGGGTTCGATCCCTGGTTGGGGAACTAAGATCCCGTATGCCATGTGGTGTGGTCCAAAAAAATAAAAAATGAAACAAGGAATTCTTTAACTTTCCTAAAAGTAGTTATTTCAAAAGACAATCCTAATTTTCTAAGCTTGCAGCTTAAATGTTACTGCCTCTGTGAAGCCTTTTCCAGCCCTTTTATGCAATAATTCGTCATGCCTTGCTCTGATTTCCCCATGATCTTTTATCTTCAGATAAAAGAAAGCTCAGCAATCTGTCCATCTAGAGACAAAGTTATTCCAAGAACTAGGCCTAATGAAAGTTTGTCTTGAACACTAGCCTGGAAGGAGCGGTGGGAACTCCTCTCCGTCAAGCCTGGGTCCTGCCTGCCTCCAGGGTGGACCCAGAGTGGAGTGAGGACGGACACACGTGGGGGTGAAGGAGCTGCACGCGGTCGCTGGCCTCCAGCAGCTCGTGCTCCGCCAGCTTGCGGGTGCGCTCCGTCCGCGCCAGGGCCACCTTCCTCTCCTCCGGCTCCTCCAGCGAGAGGCCATTCCTGCGCTCCACGAGGGCCAGCTGCTCCTTGAGGTCCGCGCTGCTCCTCAGGGCGTCATCCAGATGCAGCTGGGAGTCCTTCACGAGAAACCAGGGGTGAGACCGGAGCCCAGGGCAGGCTGAGGTCCCGCCAGCTCCTCCAGGGGCTGTGCACTCACCTTGAGCTGGCTCTGGACTGAGCACAGGTGTTTCTGGGTCTCTGCCACCTGGCGGTTGGAGTGGCCCAGCTGAATCTCCATCTCACTGAGGTCTCTCTCCATCTTCTTCTTCAGCCTCAGAGCAACATTCCGGCTCCGGATCTCAGCATCCAGCACGCTCTGCAGGGCCTTTGCTGCCCGCTGGCTGTTTCTTTTCAGCTGCTCGATTTCTTCTTCCTTCTCAGTGATCTTGCGGTCAAGCTCAGATTTCAGCTGGTTCAACTCTAGCTGGACATGCAAAATCTTGCCCTCTTCATGCTTCAAGGAACCCTGATAAAAGTAAAGGAGTGACTGGGATTGCCGGGGGCAGCCACCTTCTTGAATGAGGTTTTTCATCCCCATTATGATAAAAAGGGTATTATTAGGCTCATTTTACAAATAAATAGAACAGTTCTCAAAAAGGTCAAACAGTTTGCTCCCAAATTGTTACTAGTAATGAAACTAGAACTGAAGCTTTGTTGTTAACAATCTTATGTCTTGAGGAGGACAGAGCATCGTTTTCAATTAGTAAAAATTTTGATTACTGTGTCTTTTTAAATAGTGACCATAAGTCAGGAGCCAAACTCTTCTCAAAAAAGACAGAGAAAGACAGAGGAATTGCTCTCCTATTACCCTGCATAGTGCAAATTTCCCTAGACCCTCTTAAGCATTCGCGCCTCACTGGCCACAGCTGGTGATTGCATCAGGATCCTGCACTCTTTGGACCACACAGAATTCCCAGCAGCCAAAGATGACCGTGTATAACTCTCTGTTAAAACTAAGGGATTCTGAGCTGGCTCTCAAGATGTTTGGTGATTGAGTTCTTGCTTTCTGAGAGGAAGACGTTGAGGACATAATGAAGAAGTTTATTTATTCAATAGGAGAAATACGATGGACTAGAGAACACCCAGGAGGCGAGGCAGCAGAGAGCAGCTGGTCCCCCCCCAGGGCGGGGGTGGGGCTGGATTCTTCCCATTGGAGCCCCAGTGCCTCCTGCAGGAAGGGCCCCTGGGGGTAGTCCAGTCCCCTTCCTCAGCGCCCCGCCCTCCTTCACATCCCAGACACGTGCCTCCACCTCTTCTAGGGCAGCCTGGAGGTCTGACTTTTCTTGCTGCACTTGCTTCCTGGTCTTCTCCACTTCCTGAAGATTCTTGCTCATTTCCGCAATCTGCATGATTAAGTCGGAAATCTCTTCTGCAAAGG
Organism: Balaenoptera acutorostrata; assembly: GCF_949987535.1. Taxonomy (NCBI): domain Eukaryota; kingdom Metazoa; phylum Chordata; class Mammalia; order Artiodactyla; family Balaenopteridae; genus Balaenoptera; species Balaenoptera acutorostrata. Next base: position 7,009,537 of record NC_080083.1, on the reverse strand, counting down.
ACAGGCTTGATTCAGGCTGTTTTCACAGGCTCTGTCTGATAGCACAGGCATTTGCCAGGGAATTTGGGGATTGGTGATTTCATTTATGACCTTCATATAGGAGAGGACAAATACAGTGAAACCTTTCGGGGGAGGCGTCGACAAGACACAGGTGTGTGGCCTCACCTGAAGATGCAGAGGGAGGAGCAACAGAACACCTGTATGACCCTGAACCTTCACACGGTACACAAAAGGGTCATAGAGAGGACCGGGGGAGACTACTGTGGAGAAAACACATAGAATCATGGTCTCAGAAATAGAAGGGGCTTTAGAGGGCATTGGGTCTGGTCTAGTATTGTAGGTCAGCGGTCTGAGATCCTAAGGGATATAGTGACAGGATCAAGGACACAAAGCCATGTAGACACAGAATCCATGGAAGATACGTTCTGTAGAAGAGCACGGAGCTTAGCAGCCCAGTGAGCCCTCTGTTCTCGAGAACAAGGCTTGGCTGTGACTATGCCTTACATTGGGGAAGTTTGGGTCTCAGGGTAAACTGAGTAGATGTGAGGAATTTGTGGGGCATCGGGAAGGAGGAGGCTGTAGCCAAATAGGGGAGGGGTGGCCAGAAGAGAAGGGGGGATGTCACATACCTGTGATAGGGAGAGAGCTAGGGGCTGTCACATACCGGTGATGGGGAGAGAGCTGGGGGCTGTCACGACCCTACGATGGGAAGAGAGCTGGGGGCTGCCACATATCTGTGATGGGGAGTGAGCTGGGGGCTGTCACATACCTGTGATGGGGACAGAGATGCAGGCTGTCACCCACCTGTGAAGGGGAGAGAGCTGGGGGCTGTCACGCATCTGTGATATGGAGATAGCTGGGGACGGTCACACACCTGTGATGGGGAGAGAGCTTGGGGTTGTCACTCACCTGTGATGGGGAGAGAGATAGGGGCTGTCACATACCTGTGATGGGGAGAGAGCTTGGGGCGGTGACACACCTCTGCTGTGGAGACAGATGGGGGCTGTCACATAACTGTGATGGGGAGAGAGATGCGGGCTGTCACATACCTGTGATGGGGCGAGAGCTGGGGGCTGTCACACTGCTGTGATGGGGAGAGAGCTGGGGATTGTCACATACCTGTGATGCGGAGACAGCTGGTGTCTCTTACATATCTGTGTGTGGAGACAGCTGGGGGCTGTCACGTACGTGAGATGTGGAGACAGCTGGGGTCTGTCACATACCTGTGATGGGGAGAGAATTGGGAGCTATCACGCACCTGTGATGCGGAGTCAGCTGGGGCCTGTAACATACCTGTGATGGGAAGAGAGCTGGGAGTTGTCACACACCTGTGATGGGGAGAGAGTTGGGGGCTGTCACACACCTGTGATGAGGAGAGAGTTGGGGCCTGTCAGGCACCTGTGATGCGGAGACAGCTGGGGGATGTCTCATACCTGTGATGGTGAGACAGCTGGGAGCTGTCACTCACCTGTGATGGGGAGAGAGCTGTGGGCTGTCACACACTTGTGATGGGGAGAGAGATTGGGACTGTCACATACCTGTGATGCTGAGACAGCTGGGGGCTGTCACATACCTGTGATGGCGAGAGAGCTGGGGGCTGTCACTCACCTGTGATGGTGAGAGATCTGGCGGCTGTCACTCACTTCTGATGGGGAGAGAGATAGGGGCTGTCACATACCTGTGATGGGGAGAGAGCTTGGGGCGGTGACACACCTCTGCTGTGGAGACAGATGGGGGCTGTCACATAACTGTGATGGGGAGAGAGAAGCGGGCTGTCACATACCTGTGATGGGGCGAGAGCTGGGGGCTGTCACACTGCTGTGATGGGGAGAGAGCTGGGGATTGTCACATACCTGTGATGCGGAGACAGCTGGTGTCTCTTACATACCGGTGTGTGGAGACAGCTGGGGGCTGTCACGTACGTGAGATGTGGAGACAGCTGGGGTCTGTCACATGCCTGTGATGGGGAGAGAATTGGGAGCTATCACGAACCTGTGATGCGGAGTCAGCTGGGGCCTGTAACATACCTGTGATGGGAAGAGAGCTGGGAGTTGTCACACACCTGTGATGGGGAGAGAGTTGGGGGCTGTCACACACCTGTGATGAGGAGAGAGTTGGGGCCTGTCAGGCACCTGTGATGCGGAGACAGCTGGGGGATGTCTCATACCTGTGATGGTGAGACAGCTGGGAGCTGTCACTCACCTGTGATGGGGAGAGAGCTGTGGGCTGTCACACACTTGTGATGGGGAGAGAGATTGGGACTGTCACATACCTGTGATGCTGAGACAGCTGGGGGCTGTCACATACCTGTGATGGCGAGAGAGCTGGGGGCTGTCACTCACCTGTGATGGTGAGAGATCTGGCGGCTGTCACTCACCTGTGATGGGGAGAGAGATGGGGGCTGTCACTCACCTGTGATGGGGAGAGAGCTGGGGGCTGTCACGCACCTGTGATATGGAGACAGCTGGGGACGGTCACACACCTGTGATGGGGAGAGAGCTTGGGGATGTCACATACCTGTGATGTGGAGACAGCTGGGGACTGTCACATACCTGTGATGTGGAGACAGCTGGGGGCTGTCACTCACCTGTGATGGGGAAAGAGCTGGGGGCTTTCAAACACCTGTGATGGGGAGAGAGATGGGGACTGTCAAACACTTGTTATGGGGAGAGAGATGGGGGCTGTCACATACCTGTGGTGGGGAAATTGATGGTGACTCTCAAACACCTGTGATGGGGAGAGAAGTGGGGGCTGTCACATACCTGTGATGCGGAGACAGCTGGGGGCTGACACATACCTGTGATGAGGAGAAAGTTGGGGGCTGTCAGGCACCTGTGATGCGGAGACAGCTGGGGGCTGTCACACACCTGTGATGGGGAGAGAGCTGGGGGCTGTCACTCACCTGTGATGGGGAGAGAGATAGGGGCTGTCACATACCTGTGATGCGGAGACAGCTAGGGGCTGTCACTCACCTATGATTGGGGAGAGCTGGGGGCTGTCACATACCTGTGATGGGGAGAGAGCTGGGGCCTGTCACTCACCTGTGATGGGGAGAGAGCTGGGGGCTGTCACGCACCTGTGATGGGGAGAGCGATGGGGGCTGTCACATACCTGTGATGGGGAGAGAAATGGAGGCTGTTACTCACCTGTGATGGGAAGAGAGATGGGGGCTGTCACATACCTGTGATGGGGAGAGCGCTGGGGCTGTCACGCATCTGTGATATGGAGAAAGCTGGGGACGGTTACACACCTGTGATGGGGAGAGAGTTGGGGGCTGTCAGGCAACTGTGATATGGTGAGAGCTGGGGGATTCACATACCTCTGATATGGGAGAGAGCTGGGGGCTGTCACTCACCTGTGATGGGGAGAGAGCTGGGGGTTGTCACACACCTGTGATGGGGAGAGAAATGGGGGCTGTCACTCACCTGTGATGGGGAGAGACAGAGGGGCTGTCTCATACCTGTGATCGGGAGAGAGCTTGGGGCGGTGACACATCTCTGATGTGGAGACAGATGGGGGTTGTCACATACCTGTGATGGGGAGAGACCTGGGGTCTGTCACCCACCTGTGAAGGGGAGAGAGCTGGGGGCTGTCACATACCTGTGATGCGGAGACAGCTGGGGACTGTCACATACCTTTGATGGGGAGCGAGTTGGGGGCTGTCAGGCACTTGTGATGCGGAGAGAGCTAGGGGCTGTCACATACCTGTGATGGGGAGAGAGGTGGAGGCTGTTACTCACCTGTGATGGGAAGAGAGATGGGGGCTTTCAATCACCTGTGATGGGGAGAGAGCTGGGGGCTGTCACTCACCTGTGATGGGGAGAGCGATGGGGGCTGTCAAATACCTGTGATGGGGAGAGCGCTGGGGCTGTCACGCATCTGTGATATGGAGACAGCTGGGGACGGTTACACACCTGTGATGGGGAGAGAGTTGGGGGCAGTCAGGCAAGTGTGATATGGTGACAGCTGGGGGAGTCACATACCTGTGATATGGGAGAGAGGTGGGGGCTGTCACTCAGCTGTGATGGGGAGAGAGCTGGGGGTTGTCACACACCTGTGATGGGGAGAGAGATGGGGGCTGTCACTCACCTGTGATGGGGAGAGACATAGGGGCTGTCACATACCTGTGATCGGGAGAGAGCTTGGGGCGGTGACACACCTCTGATGTGGAGACAGATGGGAGCTGTCACATACCTGTGATGGGGAGAGAGATGCGGGCTGTCACATACCTGTGATGGGGAGAGAGCTGGGGGCTGTCACCCATCTGTGAAGGGAAGAGAGCTGGGAGTTGTCACGCAGCTGTGATATGGAGACAGCAGGGGACGGTCACACACCTGTGATGGGGAGAGAGTTGGGGGCTGTCACACACCTGTGATGGGGAGAGAGCTGGGGGCTGTCACATACCTGTGATGCGGAGATAGCTGGGAGATGTCTCATTCCTGTGATGGTGAGACAGCTGGGGGCTGTCACTCACCTGTGATGGGGAGAGAGCTGGGGGCTGTCACACACCTGTGATGGGGAGAGAGATGGGGACTGTCAAACACCTGTGGTTGGGAGAGAGCTGGGGGCTGTCATATACCTGTGATGCGGAGACAGCTTGGGGATGTCTCATACCTGTGATGGTGAGACAGCTGGGGGCTGTCACTCACCTGTGATGGGGAGAGCGCTGGGGGCTGTCACTCACCTGTGATGGTGAGAGATCTGGCAGCTGTCTCTCACATGTCATGGGGAGAGAGCTGGGGGCTGTCACGCACCTGTGATATGGAGACAGCTGGGGACAGTCACACACCTGTGATGCGGAGAGAGCTTGGGGATGTCACATACCTGTGATGTGGAGACAGCTGGGGGCTGTCACATACCTGTGATGTGGAGACAGCTGGGGACTGTCACTCACCTGTGATGGGGAGAGAGCTGGGGGCTGTCACACACCTGTGATGGGGAGAGAAATGGGGGCTGTCACTCACCTGTGATGGGGAGAGAGATAGGGGCTGTCACATACCTGTAATGGGGAGAGAGCTTGGGGCGGTGACACACCTCTGATGTGGAGACAGATGGGGGCTGTCACATAACTGTGATGGGGAGAGAGATGCGGGCTGTCACACACCTGTGATGGGGAGAGAGCTGGGGGCTGTCACCCACCTGTGAAGGGGAGAGAGCTGGGCGTTGTCACGCAGCTGTGATATGGAGACAGCAGGGGACGGTCAGTCACCTGTGATGGGGAGAGAGCTTGGGGTTGTTCACATACCTGTGAAGTGGAGAAGGCTGGGGGCTATCACATACCTGTAATGGGGAGACACCTGGGGGCTGTCACATACCTGTGATGGGGAGACAGCTCGGGGCTCTCACAAACATGTGATGGGGAGAGAGCCGGGGGCTGTCACACTGCTGTGATGGGGAGAGAGATGGGGACTTTCAAACACCTGTGATGGGGAGAGAGCTGGGGGCTGTCACTCACCTGTGATGGGGAGAGAGCTGGGGGCTGTCACATACCTGTGATGCGGAGACAGCTGGGGACTGTCACATACCTTTGATGGGGAGCGAGTTGGGGGCTGTCAGGCACTTGTGATGCGGAGAGAGCTTGGGGCTGTCACATACCTGTGATGGGGAGAGAGGTGGAAGCTGTTACTCACCTGTGATGGGAAGAGAGATGGGGGCTGTCACATACCTGTGATGCGGAGATAGCTGGGGGATGTCTCATACCTGAGATGGTGAGACAGCTGGGGGTTGTCACTCACCTGTGATCGGGAGAGAGCTGTGGGCTGTCACACACCTGTGATGGGGAGAACGCTGGGGCTGTCACGCATGTGTGATATGGAGACAGCTGTGGACGGTCACACACCTGTGATGGGGAGAGAGTTGGGGGCTGTCACACACCTGTGATGGGGAGAGAGCTGGGGGCTGTCACACACCTGTGATGGGGAGAGAGATGGGGGCTGTCACTCACCTGTGATGGGGAGAGACAGAGGGGCTGTCTCATACCTGTGATCGGGAGAGAGCTTGGGGCGGTGATACACCTCTGATGTGGAGACAGATGGGGGCTGTCACATACCTGTGATGGGGAGAGAGATGCGGGCTGTCACATACCTGTGATGGGGAGAGAGTTGGGGGCTGTCACACACCTGTGATGGGGAGAGAGCTGGGGGCTGTCACACACCTGTGATGGGGAGAGAGATGGGGGCTGTCACTCACCTGTGATGGGGAGAGACAGAGGGGCTGTCTCATACCTGTGATCGGGAGAGAGCTTGGGGCGGTGATACACCTCTGATGTGGAGACAGATGGGGGCTGTCACATACCTGTGATGGGGAGAGAGATGCGGGCTGTCACACACCTGTGATGGGGAGAGAGCTGGGGGCTGTCACCCACCTGTGAAGGGGAGAGAGCGGGGCGTTGTCACGCAGCTGTGATATGGAGACAGCAGGGGACGGTCACACACCTGTGATGGGGAGAGAGCTTGGGGTTGTTCACCTACCTGTGAAGTGGAGAAGGCTGGGGGCTATCACATACCTGTAATGGGGAGACACCTGGGGGCTGTCACATACCTGTGATGGGGAGATAGCTCGGGGCTGTCACATACATGGAATGGGGAGAGAGCCGGGGGTTGTCACACTGCTGTGATGGGGAGAGAGATGGGGACTGTCAAATACCTGTGATGGGGAGAGAGCTGGGGGCTGTCACATACTTGTGATGCGGAGACAGCTGGTGACAGTCACATACCTTTGATGGGGAGCGAGTTGGGGGCTGTCAGGCACTTGTGATGCGGAGAGAGCTTGGGGCTGTCACATACCTGTGATGGGGAGAGAGGTGGAGGCTGTTACTCACCTGTGATGGGAAGAGAGATGGGGGCTTTCAATCACCTGTGATGGGGAGAGAGCTGGGGGCTGTCACTCACCTGTGATGGGGAGAGCGATGGGGGCTGTCAAATACCTGTGATGGGGAGAGCGCTGGGGCTGTCACGCATCTGTGATATGGAGACAGCTGGGGACGGTTACACACCTGAGATGGGGAGAGAGTTGGGGGCAGTCAGGCAACTGTGATATGGTGACAGCTGGGGGATTCACATACCTGTGATATGGGAGAGAGGTGGGGGCTGTCACTCAGCTGTGATGGGGAGAGAGCTGGGGGTTGTCACACACCTGTGATGGGGAGAGAGATGGGGGCTGTCACTCACCTGTGATGGGGAGAGAAATAGTGGCTGTCACATACCTGTGATCGGGAGAGAGCTTGGGGCGGTGACACACCTCTGATGTGGAGACAGATGGGAGATGTCACATACCTGTGATGGGGAGAGAGATGCGGGCTGTCACATACCTGTGATGGGGAGAGAGCTGGGGGCTGTCACCCACCTGTGAAGGGGAGAGAGCTGGGAGTTGTCACGCAGCTGTGATATGGAGACAGCAGGGGACGGTCACACACCTGTAATGGGGAGAGAGCTTGGGGCTGTCACACACCTGTGATGGGGAGAGAGCTGGGGGCTGTCACATACCTGTGATGCGGAGATAGCTGGGGGATGTCTCATACCTGTGATGGTGAGACAGCTGGGGGCTGTCACTCACCTGTGATGGGGAGAGAGCTGTGGGCTGTCACACACCTGTGATGGGGAGAGAGATGGGCCTGTCACTCACCTGTTATGGGGAGAGAGCTGGTGGCTTTCACACACCTGTGATGGGGAGAGAGTTGGGGGCTGTCACAAACCTGTGATGGGGAGAGAGATGGGGACTGTCAAACACCTGTGGTTGGGAGAGAGCTGGGGGCTGTTACATACCTGTGATGCGGAGACAGCTTGGGGATGTCTCATACCTGTGATGGTGAGACAGCTGGGTGCTGTCACTCACCTGTGATGGGGAGAGAGCTGTGGGCTGTCACACACCTGTGATGGGGTGAGAGATTGGGACTGTCACATACTTGTGATGCTGAGACAGCTGGGGGCTGTCACATACCTGTGATGGCGAGAGAGCTGGGGCTGTCACTCACATGTGATGGGGAGAGAGATGGGGGATGTCACTCACCTGTGATGGGGAGAGAGCTTGAGGCTGTCACATACCTGTGATGGGGAGCGACGTGGAGGCTGTTACTCACCTGTGATGGGAAGAGTGATTGGGGCTGTCACTCACCTGTGATGGGGAGAGAGATGGGGGCTGTCACACACCTGTGATGGGGTGAGAGATTGGGACTCTCATATACCTGTGATGCTGAGACAGCTGGGCGCTGTCACATACCTGTGATGGCGAGAGAGCTGGGGGCTGTCACTCACCTGTGATGGTGAGAGATCTGGCGGCTGTCACTCACATGTGATGCGGAGAGAGCTGGGGGCTGTCACGCACCTGTGATATGGAGACAGCTGGGGACGGTCACACACCTGTGATGGGGAGAGAGCTTGGGGATGTCACATACCTGTGATGTGGAGACAGCTGGGGGCTGTCACATACCTGTGATGTGGAGACAGCTGTGGGCTGTCACTCACCTGTGATGGGGAGAGAGCTGCGGGCTTTCACACACCTGTGATGGGGAGAGAGATGGGGACTGTCAAACACTTGTTATGGGGAGAGAGATGGGGGCTGTCACACACCTGTGATGGGGAAATTGATGGTGACTCTCAAACACCTGTGATGGAGAGAGAAGTGGGGGCTGTCACATACCTGTGATGCGGAGACAGCTGGGGGCTGTCACCTACCTTTGGTGGGGAGCGAGTTGGGGGCTGTCAGGCACCTGTGATGTGGAGAGAGCTTGGGGCTGTCACATACCTGTGATGGGGAGAGAGGTGGAGGCTGTTACTCACCTGTGATGGGAAGAGAGATGGGGGCTGTCACACACCTGCGATGGGGAGAGCGATGAGGGCTGTCACATACCTGTGATGGGGAGAGAGCTGGGGGTTGTCACACACCTGTGATGGAGAGGGCGATGGGGGCTGTCACATACCTGTGATGCGGAGATAGCTGGGGGATGTCTCATACCTGTGATGGTGAGACAGCTGGGGGCTGTCACTCACCTGTGATGGGGAGAGAGTTGTGGGCTGTCACACACCTGTGATGGGGAGAGAGATGGGGGCTGTCACTCACCTGTGATGGGGAGAGAGCTGGGGGCTTTCACACACCTGTGATGGGGAGAGAGTTGGGGGCTGTCACACACCTGTGATGGGGAGAGAGATGGGGACTGTCAAACACCTGTGGTTGGGAGAGAGCTGGGGGCTGTTACATACCTGTGATGCGGAGAGACATTGAGGCTGTTAATCACCTGTGATGGGAAGAGTGATTGGGGCTCTCAGTCACCTGTGATGGGGAGAGCGATGGGGGCTGTCACATACCTGTGATGGGTAGAGAGATTGGGGCTGTCACTCACCTGTGATGGGGAGAGAGATAGGGGCTGTCACATACCTGTGACGGGGAGAGTGCTTGGGGTGGTGACACACGTCTGATGTGGAGACAGATGGGGGCTGTCACATAACTGTGATGGGGAGAGAGATGCGGGCTGTCACATACCTGTGATGGGGAGAGAGCTTAGTGTTGTTCACATACCTGTCAAGTGGAGAAGGCTGGGGGCTATCACATACCTGTAATGGGGAGACACCTGGGGCCTGTCACATACCTGTGATGGGGAGACAGCTCGGGGCTGTCACATACATGTGATGGGGAGAGAGCCGGGGGCAGTCACACTGCTGTGATGGGGAGAGAGCTGGGGATTGTCACATACCTGTCATTCGGAGACAGCTGGTGTCTCTTACATACCTCTGTGTGGAGACAGCTGGGGGCTGTCACGTACGTGAGATGTGGAGACAGCTGGGGTCTGTCGCATACCTGTGATGGGGAGAGAATTGGGAGCTATCACGCACCTGTGATGGGGAGAGAGATGGGGACTGTCAAACACCTGTGGTTGGGAGAGAGCTGGGGGCTGTCACATACCTGTGATGGGGAGAGAGCTGGGGGCTATCACTCACCTGTGATGGGGAGAGAGCTGGGGGCTGTCACACACCTGTGATGGGGAGAGAGCTGGGGGCTGTCACATACCTGTGATGCGGAGACAGCTGGGGACTGTCACATACCTTTGATGGGGAGCGAGTTGGGGTCTGTCAGGCACTTGTGATGCGGAGAGAGCTTGGGGCTGTCACATACCTGTGATGGGGAGAGAGGTGGAGGCTGTTACTCACCTGTGATGGGAAGAGAGATGGGGGCTTTCAATCACCTGTGATGGGGAGAGAGCTAGGGGCTGTCACTCACCTGTGATGGGGAGAGCGATGGGGGCTGTCAAATACCTGTGATGGGGAGAACGCTGGGGCTGTCACGCATCTGTGATATGGAGAAAGCTGGGGACGGTTACACACCTGTGATGGGGAGAGAGTTGGGGGCTGTCAGGCAACTGTGATATGGTGAGAGCTGGGGGATTCACATACCTCTGATATGGGAGAGAGCTGGGGCCTGTCACTCAACCTGTGATGGGGAGAGAGCTGGGGGTTGTCACACACCTGTGATGGGGAGAGAGATGGGGGCTGTCACACACCTGTGATGGGGTGAGAGATTGGGACTCTCACATACCTGTGATGCTGAGACAGCTGGGCGCTGTCACATACCTGTGATGGCGAGAGAGCTGGGGGCTGTCACTCACCTGTGATGGTGAGAGATCTGGTGGCTGTCACTCACATGTGATGCGGAGAGAGCTGGGGGCTGTCACGCACCTGTGATATGGAGACAGCTGGGGACGGTCACACACCTGTGATGGGGAGAGAGCTTGGGGATGTCACATACCTGTGATGTGGAGACAGCTGGGGGCTGTCACATACCTGTGATGTGGAGACAGCTGTGGGCTGTCACTCACCTGTGATGGGGAGAGAGCTGCGGGCTTTCACACACCTGTGATGGGGAGAGAGATGGGGACTGTCAAACACTTGTTATGGGGAGAGAGATGGGGGCTGTCACACACCTGTGATGGGGAAATTGATTGTGACTCTCAAACACCTGTGATGGAGACAGAAGTGGGGGCTGTCACATACCTGTGATGCGGAGACAGCTGGGGGCTGTCACCTACCTTTGGTGGGGAGCGAGTTGGGGGCTGTCAGGCACCTGTGATGTGGAGAGAGCTTGGGGCTGTCACATACCTGTGATGGGGAGAGAGGTGGAGGCTGTTACTCACCTGTGATGGGAAGAGAGATGGGGGCTGTCACACACCTGTGATGCGGAGATAGCTGGGGGATGTCTCATACCTGTGATGGTGAGACAGCTGGGGGCTGTCACTCACCTGTGATGGGGAGAGAGTTGTGGGCTGTCACACACCTGTGATGGGGAGAGAGATGGGGGCTGTCACTCACCTGTGATGGGGAGAGAGCTGGGGGCTTTCACACACCTGTGATGGGGAGAGAGTTGGGGGCTGTCACACACCTGTGATGGGGAGAGAGATGGGGACTGTCAAACACCTGTGGTTGGGAGAGAGCTGGGGGCTGTTACATACCTGTGATGCGGAGAGACATTGAGGCTGTTAATCACCTGTGATGGGAAGAGTGATTGGGGCTGTCAGTCACCTGTGATGGGGAGAGCGATGGGGGCTGTCACATACCTGTGATGGGTAGAGAGATTGGGGCTGTCACTCACCTGTGATGGGGAGAGAGATGCGGGCTGTCACATACCTGTGATGGGGAGAGAGCTTAGTGTTGTTCACATACCTGTCAAGTGGAGAAGGCTGGGGGCTATCACATACCTGTAATGGGGAGACACCTGGGGCCTGTCACATACCTGTGATGGGGAGACAGCTCGGGGCTGTCACATACATGTGATGGGGAGAGAGCCGGGGGCAGTCACACTGCTGTGATGGGGAGAGAGCTGGGGATTGTCACATACCTGTCATTCGGAGACAGCTGGTGTCTCTTACATACCTCTGTGTGGAGACAGCTGGGGGCTGTCACGTACGTGAGATGTGGAGACAGCTGGGGTCTGTCGCATACCTGTGATGGGGAGAGAATTGGGAGCTATCACGCACCTGTGATGGGGAGAGAGATGGGGACTGTCAAACACCTGTGGTTGGGAGAGAGCTGGGGGCTGTCACATACCTGTGATGGGGAGAGAGCTGGGGGCTATCACTCACCTGTGATGGGGAGAGAGCTGGGGGCTGTCACACACCTGTGATGGGGAGAGAGCTGGGGGCTGTCACATACCTGTGATGCGGAGACAGCTGGGGACTGTCACATACCTTTGATGGGGAGCGAGTTGGGGTCTGTCAGGCACTTGTGATGCGGAGAGAGCTTGGGGCTGTCACATACCTGTGATGGGGAGAGAGGTGGAGGCTGTTACTCACCTGTGATGGGAAGAGAGATGGGGGCTTTCAATCACCTGTGATGGGGAGAGAGCTAGGGGCTGTCACTCACCTGTGATGGGGAGAGCGATGGGGGCTGTCAAATACCTGTGATGGGGAGAACGCTGGGGCTGTCACGCATCTGTGATATGGAGAAAGCTGGGGACGGTTACACACCTGTGATGGGGAGAGAGTTGGGGGCTGTCAGGCAACTGTGATATGGTGAGAGCTGGGGGATTCACATACCTCTGATATGGGAGAGAGCTGGGGCCTGTCACTCAACCTGTGATGGGGAGAGAGCTGGGGGTTGTCACACACCTGTGATGGGGAGAGAGATGGGGGCTGTCACTCACCTGTAATGGGAAGAGAGATGGGAGCTGTCAATCACCTGTGATGGGGAGAGAGCTCGGGGCTATCACTCACCTGTGATGGGGAGAGCGATGGGGGCTGTCACATACCTGTGATGCGGAGATAGCTGGGGGCGGTCACATACCTGTGATGGGGAGAGAGCTCGGGGCTGTCACCCACCTGTGAAGGGGAGAGAGCTGGGCGTTGTCACGCACCTGTGATATGGAGACAGCAGGGGACGGTCACACACCTGTGATGGGGAGAGAGCTTGGGGTTGTTTACATACCTGTGAAGTGGAGAAGGCTGGGGGCTATCACATACCTGTAATGGGGAGACACCTGGGGGCTGACACATACCTGTGATGGGGAGACAGCTCGGGGCTCTCACATACATGTGATGGGGAGAGAGCCGGGGGTTGTCACATACCTGTGATGCGGAGACACCTGGTGTCTATTACATACCTGTGTGTGGAGATAGCTGCGGGCTGTCACGTACGTGAGATGTGGAGACAGCTGGGGTCTGTCACATACCTGTGATGGCAAGAGAGCTGGGAGTTGTCACACACCTGTGATGGGCAGAGAGATGGGGACTGTCAAACACCTGTGGTTGGGAGAGAGCTGGGGGCTGTTACATACCTGTGATGCGGAGACAGCTTGGGGATGTCTCATACCTGTGATGCTGAGACAGCTGGGGGCTGTCACTCACCTGTGATGGGGAGAGAGCTGTGGGCTGTCACACACCTGTGATGGGGAGAGAGATGGGGGCTGTCACTCACCTGTGATGGGGAGAGAGCTGGGGGCTTTCAATCACCTCTTATGGGGAGAGAGCTGGGGGCTGTCACTCACCTGTGATGGGGAGAGTGATGGGGGCTGTCAAATACCTGTGATGGGGAGAGCGCTGGGGCTATCACGCATCTGTGATATGGAGACAGCTGGGGACCGTTACACACCTGAGATGGGGAGAGAGTTGGGGGCAGTCAGGCAACTGTGATATGGTGACAGCTGGGGGATTCACATACCTGTGATATGGGAGAGAGCTGGGGGCTGTCACTCACCTGCGATGGGGAGAGAGCTGGGGGTTGTCACACACCTGTGATGGGGAGAGAGATGGGGGCTGTCACTCACCTGTGATGGGGAGAGACATAGTGGCTGTCACATACCTGTGATCGGGAGAGAGCTTGGGGCGGTGACACACCTCTGATGTGGAGACAGATGGGAGCTGTCACATACCTGTGATGGGGAGAGAGATGCGGGCTGTCACATACCTGTGATGGGGAGAGAGCTGGGGGCTGTCACCCACCTGTGAAGGGGAGAGAGCTGGGAGTTGTCACGCAGCTGTGATATGGAGACAGCAGGGGACGGTCAGACACCTGTAATGGGGAGAGAGCTTGGGGCTGTCACACACCTGTGATGGGGAGAGAGCTGGGGGCTGTCACATACCTGTGATGCGGAGATAGCTGGGGGATGTCTCATACCTGTGATGGTGAGACAGCTGGGGGCTGTCACTCACCTGTGATGGGGAGAGAGCTGTGGGCTGTCACACACCTGTGATGGGGAGAGAGATGGGGGCTGTCACTCACCTGTGATGGGGAGAGAGCTGGGGGCTTTCACACACCTGTGATGGGGAGAGAGTTGGGGGCTGTCACAAACCTGTGATAGGGAGAGACATGGGGACTGTCAAACAACTGTGGCTGGGAGAGAGCTGGGGGCTGTTACATACCTGTGATGCGGAGACAGCTTGGGGATGTCTCATACCTGTGATGGTGAGACAACTGGGGGCTGTCACTCACCTGTGATGGGGAGAGAGCTGTGGGCTGTCACACACCTGTGATGGGGTGAGAGATTGGGACTGTCACATACCTGTGATGCTGAGACAGCTGGGGGCTGTTACATACCTGTGATGGCGAGAGAGCTGGGGCTGTCACTCACATGTGATGGGGAGAGAGATGGGGGATGTCACTCACATGTGATGGGGAGAGAGCTGTGGGCTGTAACACACCTGTGATGGGGAGAGATATGGGGGCTGTCACTCACCTGTGATGGGGAGAGAGCTGGGGGCTTTCACACACCTGTGATGGGGAGAGAGTTGGGGGCTGTCACACACCTGTGATGGGGTGAGAGATTGGGACTCTCACATACCTGTGATGCTGAGACAGCTGGGGGCTGTCACTTACCTGTGATGGCGAGAGAGCTGGGGGCTGTCACTCACCTGTGATGGTGAGAGATCTGGCGGCTGTCACTCACATGTGATGGGGAGAGAGCTGGGGGCTGTCACGCACCTGTGATATGGAGACAGCTGTGGACGTTCACACACCTGTGATGGGGAGAGAGCTTGGGGATGTCACATACCTGTGATGTGGAGACAGCTGGGGGCTGTCACATACCTGTGATGTGGAGACAGCTGGGGGCTGTCACTCGCCTGTGATGGGGACAGAGTTGGGGGCTTTCACACACCTGTGATGTGGAGAGAGATGGGGACTGTCAAACACTTGTTATGGGAAGGAGATGGGGGCTGTCACACACCTGTGATGGGGAAATTGATTGTGACTCTCAAACACCTGTGATGGGTAGAGAAGTGGGGGCTGTCACATACCTGTGATGCGGAGACAGCTGGGGGCTGTCACCTACCTTTGTTGGGGAGCGAGTTGGGGGCTGTCAGGCACCTGTGATGCGGAGAGAGCTTGGGGCTGTCACATACCTGTGATGGGGAGAGAAGTGGGGTCTGTCACATACCTGTGATGGGGAGAGAGGTGGAGGCTGTTACTCACCTGTGATGGGAAGAGAGATGGGGGCTGTCAAACACCTGTGATGGGGAGAGCGATGGGGGCTGTCACATACCTGTGATGGGGAGAACGCTGGGGCTGTCACGCATGTGTGATATGGAGACAGCTGTGGACGGTCACACACCTGTGATGGGGAGAGAGTTGGGGGCTGTCACACACCTGTGATGGGGAGAGAGCTGGGGGCTGTCACACACCTGTGATGGGGAGAGAGATGGGGGCTGTCACTCACCTGTGATGGGGAGAGACAGAGGGGCTGTCTCATACCTGTGATCGGGAGAGAGCTTGGGGCGGTGACACACCTCTGATGTGGAGACAGATGGGGGCTGTCACATAACTGTGATGGGGAGAGAGATGCGGTCTGTCACACACCTGTAATGGACAGAGAGCTGGGGGCTGTCACCCACCTGTGAAGGGGAGAGAGCGGGGCGTTGTCACGCAGCTGTGATATGGAGACAGCAGGGGACGGTCACACACCTGTGATGGGGAGAGAGCTTGGGGTTGTTCACCTACCTGTGAAGTGGAGAAGGCTGGGGGCTATCACATACCTGTAATGGGGAGACACCTGGGGGCTATCACATACCTGTGATGGGGAGACAGCTCGGGGCTGTCACATACATGTGATGGGGAGAGAGCCGGGGGCTGTCATACTGCTGTGATGGGGAGAGAGATGGGGACTGTCAAACACCTGTGATGGGGAGAGAGCTGGGGGCTGTCACATACCTGTGATGCGGAGAGAGGTGGAGGCTGTTATTCACCTGCGATGGGAAGAGAGATGGGGGCTGTCACACACCTGTGATGGGGAGAGCGATGGGGGCTGTCACATACCTGTGATGGGGAGAACGCTGGGGCTGTCACGCATCTGTGATATGGAGACAGCTGGGGACGGTCACACACCTGTAATGGGGAGAAGGTTGGGGGCTGTCAGGCAACTGTGATATGGTGACAGCTGGGTCTTCACATACCTCTGATATGAGAGAGAGGTGGGGGCTGTCACTTACCTGTGATGGGGAGAGAGATGGGGGTTGTCACTCACCTGTGATGGGGAGAGAGATAGGGGCTGTTCACATACCTGTGATGGGGAGAGAGCTTGGGGCGGTGACACACCTCTGATGTGGAGACAGATGGGGGCTGTCACATAACTGTGATGGGGAGAGAGATGCGGGCTGTCACACACCTGTGATGGGGAGAGAGCTGGGGGCTGTCACCCACCTGTGAAGGGGAGAGAGCTGGGCGTTGTCACGCAGCTGTGATATGGAGACAGCAGGGGACGGTCACACACCTGTGACGGGGAGAGAGCTTGGGGTTGTTCACATACCTGTGAAGTGGAGAAGGCTGGGGGCTATCACATACCTGTAATGGGGAGACACCTGGGGGCTGTCACATACCTGTGATGGGGAGACAGCTGGGGCCTGTCATATACCTGTGATGGGGAGAGAGTTGGGGGCTCTCACGCACCTGTGAGGCGGAGACAGCTGTGGGTTTTCACATACCTATCATGGGGAGAGAGCTGGGGGCTATCACTCACCTGTGATGGGGAGAGAGCTGGGGGCTGTCACACACCTGTGATGGGGAGAGAGGTGGGGGCTATCACTCACCTGTGATGTGGAGACAGATGGGGGCTGTCACATACCTGTAATGGGGAGACACCTGGGGGCTGTCACATGCCTGTGATGGGGAGACAGCTCGCGGCTCTCACAAACATGTGATGGGGAGAGAGCCGGGGGCTGTCACACTGCTGTGATGGGGAGAGAGATGGGGACTGTCAAACACCTGTGATGGGGAGAGAGCTGGGGGCTGTCACATACCTGTGATGCGGAGACAGCTTGGCACTGTCACATACCTTTGATGGGGAGCGAGTTGGGGGCTGTCAGGCACTTGTGATGCGGAGAGAGCTTGGGGCTGTCACATACCTGTGATGGGGAGAGAGGTGGAGGCTGTTACTCACCTGTGATGGGAAGAGAAATGGGGGCTTTCAATCACCTGTGATGGGGAGAGAGCTGGGGGCTGTCACTCACCTGTGATGGGGAGAGCGATGGGGGCTGTCAAATACCTGTGATGGGGAGAGCGCTGGGGCTGTCACGCATCTGTGATATGGAGACAGCTGGGGACGGTTACACACCTGTGATGGGGAGAGAGTTGGGGGCAGTCAGGCAACTGTGATATGGTGACAGCTGGGGGATTCACATACCTGTGATATGGTGACAGCTGGGGGATTCACATACCTGTGATATGGGAGAGAGCTGGGGGCTGTCACTCACCTGTGATGGGGAGAGAGCTGGGGGTTGTCACACACCTGTGATGGGGAGAGAGATGGGGGCTGTCACTCACCTGTGATGGGGAGAGACATAGTGGCTGTCACATACCTGTGATCGGGAGAGAGCTTGGGGCGGTGACACACCTCTGATGTGGGGACAGATGGGAGCTGTCACATACCTAAGATGGGGAGAGAGATGCGGGCTGTCACATACCTGTGATGGGGAGAGAGCTGGGGGCTGTCACCCACCTGAGAAGGGGAGAGAGCTGGGAGTTTTCACGCAGCTGTGATATGGAGACAGCAGGGGACGGTCACACACCTGTGATGGGGAGAGAGCTGGGGGCTGTCACACACCTGTGATGGGGAGAGAGCTGGGGGCTGTCATATACCTGTGATGCGGAGATAGCTGGGGGATGTCTCATACCTGTGATGGTGAGACAGCTGGGGGCTGTCACTCACCTGTGATGGGGAGAGAGCTGTGGGCTGTCACACACCTGTGATGGGGAGAGAGATGGGGGCTGTCACTCACCTGTGATGGGGAGAGAGCTGGGGCTTTCACACACCTGTGATGGGGAGAGAGTTGGGGGCTTTCACACACCTGTGATTGGGAGAGAGATGGGGACTGTCAAACACCTGTGGTTGGGAGAGAGCTGGGGGCTGTAACATACCTGTGATGCGGAGACAGGTTGGGGATGTCTCATACCTGTGATGGTGAGACAGTTGGGAGCTGTCACTCACCTGTGATGAGGAGAGAGATTGGGACTGTCACATACCTGTGATGCTGAGACAGCTGGGGGCTGTCACATACCTGTGATGGCGAGAGAGCTGGGGGCTGTCACTCACATGTGATGGGGAGAGAGATGGGGGCTGTCACTCACCTGTGATGGGGAGAGAGCTTGAGGCTGTCACATACCTGTGATGCGGAGACAGCTGGGGACTGTCACATACCTTTGATGGGGAGCGAGTTCGGGTCTGTCAGGCACTTGTGATGCGGAGAGAGCTTGGGGCTGTCACATACCTGTGATGGGGAGAGAGCTGGGGGCTGTCACTCACCTGTGATGGGGAGAGCGATGGGGGCTGTCAAATACCTGTGATGGGGAGAGCGCCGTGGCTGTCACGCATCTGTGATATGGAGAAAGCTGGGGATGGTTACACACCTGTGATGGGGAGAGAGTTGGGGGCTGTCAGGCAACTGTGATATGGTGAGAGCTGGGGGATTCACATACCTCTGATATGGGAGAGAGCTGGGGGCTGTCACTCACCTGTGATGGGGAGAGAGATGGGGGCTGTCACTCACCTGTGATGGGGAGAGACATAGGGGCTGTCTCATACCTGTGATCGGGAGAGAGTTTGGGGCGGTGACAAACCTCTGATGTGGAGACAGATGGGGGCTGTCACATACCTGTGATGGGGAGATACCTGGGGTCTGTCACCCACCTGTGAAGGGGAGAGAGCTGAGGGCTGTCACATATCTGTGATGCGGAGATAGCTGGGGGATGTCTCATACCTGTGATGGTGAGACAGCTGGGGGCTGTCACTCACCTGTGATGGGGTGAGAGCTGTGGGCTGTCACACACCTGTGATGGGGAGAGAGATGGGGGCTGTCACTCACCTGTGATGGGGAGAGAGCTGGGGTCTGTCACACACCTGTGATGGGGAGAGAGATGGGGACTGTCAAACACCTGTGGTTGGGAGGGAGCTGGGGGCTGTCACATACCTGTGATGCGGAGACAGCTTGGGGATGTCTCATACCTGTGATGGTGAGACAGCTGGGGGCTGTCACTCACCTGCGGTGGGGAGAGAGCTGTGGCCTGTCACACACCTGTGATGGGGTGATAGATTGGGAGTGTCACATACCTGTGATGCTGAGACAGCTGGGGGCTGTCACATACCTGTGATGGCGAGAGAGCTGGGGCTGTCACTCACATGTGATGGGGAGAGAGATGGAGGATGTCACTCACCTGTGATGGGGAGAGAGAGTGAGGCTGTCACATACCTGTGATGGGGAGAGACGTGGAGGCTGTTACTCACCTGTGATGGGGAGAGAGATGGGGGCTGTCACATACCTGTGATGCGGAGATAGCTGGGGGATGTCTCATACCTGAGATGGTGAGACAGCTGGGGGCTGTCACTCACCTGTGATGGGGAGAGAGCTGTGGGCTGTCACACACCTGTGATGGGGAGAACGCTGGGGCTGTCACGCATGTGTGATATGGAGACAGCTGTGGACGGTCACACACCTGTGATGGGGAGAGAGTTGGGGGCTGTCACACACCTGTGACGGGGAGAGAGCTGGGGGCTGTCACACACCTGTGATGGGGAGAGAGATGGGCCTGTCACTCACCTGTGATGGGGAGAGAGCTGGTGGCTTTCACACACCTGTGATGGGGAGAGAGTTGGGGGCTGTCACAAACCTGTGATGGGGAGAGAGATGGGGACTGTCAAACACCTGTGGTTGGGAGAGAGCTGGGGGCGGTTACATACCTGTGATGCGGAGACAGTTTGGGGATGTCTCATACCTGTGATGGTGAGACAGCTGGGGGCTGTCACTCACCTGTGATGGGGAGAGAGCTGTGGGCTGTCACACACCTGTGATGGGGTGAGAGATTGGGACTGTCACATACCTGTGATGCTGAGACAGCTGGGGGCTGTCACATACCTGTGATGGGGAGAGAGATGGGGACTGTCAAACACTTGTTATGGGGGGAGAGATGGGGGCTGTCACACACCTGTGATGGGGAGAGAGCTGGGGTCTGTCACGAACCTGTGATATGGAGACAGCTGGGGACGGTCACACACCTGTGATGGGGAGAGAGCTGTGGGATGTCACATACCTGTGATGTGGAGACAGCTGGGGGCTGTCACATACCTGTAATGTGGAGACAGCTGGGGGCTGTCACTCACCTGTGATGGGGATAGAGCTGGGGGCTTTCACACACCTGTGATGGGGAGAGAGATGGGGACTGTCAAACACTTGTTATGCGGAGAGAGATGGGGGCTGTCCCACACCTGTGATGGGGAAATGGATGGTGACTCTCAAACACCTGTGATGGGGAGAGAAGTGGGTGCTGTCACATACCTGTGATGGGGAGAGAGTTGGGGGCTGTCAGGCACCTGTGATGCGGAGGCAGCTGGGGGCTGTCATATACCTGTGATGGGGAGAAAGCTTGGGGCTGTCACTCACCTGTGATGGGGAGAGAGCTGGGGGCTGTCGGACAGCTGTGATGGGGAGAGAGCTGGGTGCTGTCACTCACTTGTGATGGGGAGAGAGCTGAGGGCTGTCACACACCTCTGATGGGGAGAGAGATGGGGACTGTCAAACACCTGTGATGGGGAGAGAGCTGGGGGCTGTCACATACCTGTGATGCGTAGACAGCTGGTGGTTGTCACATACCTGTGTTGTGGAGACAATGGGGGCTGTCACATACCTGTGATGGCGAGAGAGTTGGGGGCTGTCAGGCTTCTGTGATGCGGCGAAAGCAGGGGGCTGTCACATACCTGTGATGGGGAGAGAGCTGGGGGTTGTCACTCACCTGTGATGTGGAGAGAGCTGGGGGCTCTCACACACCTGTGATGGGGAGAGAGATGGGGACTGTCACATACCTGTGACGCTGAGAGAGCTGCGGGCTGTCACATACTTGTTACGTGGAGAGAGCTGTGGTCTGCCACTCACCTGTGATGGGGAGAGAGCTGGTGGCTGTCACACACCTGTGATGGGGAGAGAGATGGGGACTGTTACATACCTGTGATGGGGAGAGCGCTGGGGCTGTTATGCAGCTGTGATATGGAGAAAGCCGGGGACGGTCACACACCTGTGATGGGGAGAGAGTTGGGGGCTGTCAGGCAACTGTGATATGGTGACAGCTGGGTCTTCACATACCTCTGATATGAGAGAGAGGTGGGGGCTGTCACTCACCTGTGATGGGGAGAGAGCTGGGGGCTGTCACACACCTGTGATGGGGAGAGAGCTGTGGCTGTCACACACCTGTGATGGGGAGAGAGCTGGGGGCTGTCACTCACCTGTGATGGTGAGAGATCTGGCGGCTGTCACTCACCTGTGATGGGGAGAGAGATGGGGGCTGTCACTCACCTGTGATGGGATGAGAGCTGGGGGCTGTCACGCACCTGTGATATGGAGACAGCTGTGGACGGTCACACACCTGTGAGGGGGGGAGAGCTTGGGGATGTCACATACCTGTGATGGGGAGAGAGGTGGAGGCTGTTACTCACCTGTGATGGGAAGAGAGATGGGGGCTGTCACTCACCTGTGATGGGGAGAGCGATGGGGGCTGTCACATACCTGTGATGGGGAGACAGCTCGGGGCTCTCACATACATGTGATGGGGAGAGAGCCGGGGGCTGTCACACTGCTGTGATGGGGAGAGAGATGGGGACTGCGAAACACCGGTGATGGGGAGAGAGCTGGGGGCTGTCACACACCTGTGATGGGGAGAGAGATGGGGACTGTTACATACCTGTGATGAGGAGAGCGCTGGGGCTGTTATGCAGCTGTGATATGGAGAAAGCCGGGGACGGTCACACACCTGTGATGGGCAGAGAGTTGGGGGCTGTCAGGCAACTGTGATATGGTGACAGCTGGGTCTTCACATACCTCTGATATGAGAGAGAGGTGGGGGCTGTCACTCACCTGTGATGGGGAGAGAGCTGGGGGCTGTCACCCAGCTGTGAAGGGGAGAGAGCTGGGCCTTGTCACGCACCTGTGATATGGAGACAGCTGGGGACGGTCACACACCTCTGATGGGGAGAGAGCTTGGGGTTGTCACGTATCTGTGATGTTGAGACAGCTGGGGCCTGTCATATACCTGTGATGGGGAGAGAGTTGGGGGCTCTCACGCACCTGTGAGGCGGAGACAGCTGTGGGTTGTCACATACCTATCATGGGGAGAGAGCTGGGGGCTGTCACTCACCTGTGATGGGGAGAGAGCTGGGGGCTGTCACACACCTGTGATGGGGAGAGAGATGGGGACTGTCAAATACCTGTGATGGGGAGAGAGCTGGGGGCTGTCACATACCTGTGATGCGGAGACAGTTGGGGACTGTCACATACCTTTGATGGGGAGCGAGTTGGGGGCTGTCAGGCACCTGTGATGCGGAGAGAGCTTAGGGCTGTCACATACCTGTGATGGGGAGAGAGGTGGAGGCTGTTACTCACCTCTGATGGGAAGAGAGATGGGGGCTGTCAATCACCTGTTATGGGGAGAGAGCTGGGGGTTGTCACTCACCTGTGATGGGTAGAGCGATGGGGGCTTTCACATACCTGTGATGGGGAGAGAGGTGGAGGCTGTTCCTCACCTGTGATGGGAAGAGAAATGGGGGCTGTCAATCACCTGTGATGGGGAGAGAGCTGGGGGCTGTCACTCACCTGTGATGGGTAGAGCGATGGGGGCTGTCACATACCTGTGATGGGGATAGCGCTGGGGCTGTTACGCAGCTGTGATATGGAGACAGCTGGGGACGGTCACACACCTGTGATGGGGAGAGAGTTGGGGGCTGTCAGGCAACTGTGATATGGTGACAGCTGGGGCTTCACATACCTCTGATATGGGAGAGAGCTGGGGGCTGTCACTCACCTGTGATGGGGAGAGAGCTGGGGGCTGTCACACACCTGTGAAGGGGAGAGAGCTGGGCGTTGTCACGCACCTGTGATATGGAGACAGCAGGGGACGGTCACACACCTGTGATGGGGAGAGAGCTTGGGGTTGTTCACATACCTGTGAAGGGGAGAAGGCTGGGGGCTATCACATACCTATAATGGGGAGACACCTGGGGGCTGTCACATACCTGTGATGGGGAGACAGCTCGGGGCTGTCACATACATGTGATGGGGAGAGAGCCGGGGGCTGTCACACTGCTGTGATGGGGAGAGAGCTGGGGATTGTCACATACCTGTGATGCGGAGACAGCTGGTGTCTCTTACATACCTGTGTGTGGAGACAGCTGGGGGCTGTCACGTACGTGAGATGTGGAGACAGCTGGGGTCTGTCACATACCTGTGATGGGGAGAGAAGCGGGAGCTATCACGCACCTGTGATGCGGAGTCAGCTGGGGCCTGTAACATACCTGTGATGGGAAGAGAGCTGGGAGTTGTCACACACCTGTGATGGGGGAGAGAGTTGGGGGCTGTCAGGCAACTGAGATATGGTGACAGCTGGGGGCTTCACATACCACTAATATGGGAGAGAGCTGGGGGCTGTCACTCACCTGTGTTGGGAAGAGAGCTGGGGGCTGTCAGACACCTGTGATGGGGAGAGAGATGGGGGCTGTCACTCACCTGTGAAGGGGAGAGAGTTAGGGGCTGTCACATACCTGTAATGGGGAGAGAGCTGGAAGTTGTCACACACCTGTGATGGGGAGAGAGATGGGGGATGTCTCATACCTGTGATGGTGAGACAGCTGGGGGCTGTCACTCACCTGTGATGGGGAGAGAGCTGTGGGCTGTCAGACACCTGTGATGGAAAGAGAGATGGGGGCTGTCACTCACCTGTGAAGGGGAGAGAGATAGGGGCTGTCACATACCTGTAATGGGGAGAGAGCTGGAAGTTGTCACACACCTGTGATGGGGAGAGAGCCGGGGGCTGTCACACTGCTGTGATGGGGATAGAGCTGGGGTTTGTCACATACCTGTGATGCGGAGACAGCTGGTGTCTCTTACATACCTGTGTGTGGAGACAGCTGGGAGCTGTCACGTACGTGAGATGTGGAGACAGCTGGGGTCTGTCACATACCTGTGATGGGGAGAGAGTTGGGGGCTGTCACACACCTGTGATGGGGAGAGAGATGGGGACTGTCAAACACCTGTGGTTGGTAGAGAGCTGGGGGCTGTCACATACCTGTGATGCCGAGATAGCTGGGGGCTGTCACTCACCTATGATATGGGAGAGCTGGGGGCTGTCACATACCTGTGATGGGGAGAGAGTTGGGGCCTGTCAGGCACCTGTGATGCGGAGACAGATGGGGGATGTCTCATACCTGTGATGGTGAGACAGCTGGGGCCTGTCACTCACCTGTGATGGGGAGAGAGCTGTGGGCTGTCACACACCTGTGATGGGGAGAGTGATTGGGACTGTCACATACCTGTGATGCTGAGACAGCTGGCGGCTGTCACATACCTGTGATGGGGAGAGAGCTGGGGGCTGTCACTCACCTGTGATGGTGAGAGATCTGGCGGCTGTCACACACCTGTGATGGGGAGAGAGATGGGGACTGTCAAACACTTGTTATGGGGGGAGAGATGGGGGCTGTCACTCACCTGTGAAGGGGAGAGAGATAGGGGCTGTCACATACCTGTGATGGGGAGAGAGTTGGGGGCTGTCAGGCACCTGTGATGCGGAGGCAGCTGGGGGCTGTCACATACCTGTGATGGGGAGAAAGCTTGGGGCTGTCACTCACCTGTGATGGGGAGAGAGCTGGGGGCTGTCGGACAGCTGTGATGGGGAGAGAGCTGGGTGCTGTCACTCACTTGTGATGGGGAGAGAGCTGAGGGCTGTCACACACCTCTGATGGGGAGAGAGATGGGGACTGTCAAACACCTGTGATGGGGAGAGAGCTGGGGCTCACACATACCTGTGATGCGTAGACAGCTAGTGGTTGTCACATACCTGTGTTGTGGAGAAAATGGGGGCTGTCACATACCTGTGATGGCGAGAGAGTTGGGGGCTGTCAGGCTTCTGTGATGCGGAGACAGCTGGGGGCTGTCACATACCTGTGATGGGGAGAGAGCTGGGGGTTGTCACTCACCTGTGATGTGGAGAGAGCTGGGGGCTCTCACACACCTGTGATGGGGAGAGATACGGGGACTGTCACATACCTGTGACGCTGAGAGAGCTGCGGGCTGTCACATACCTGTTACGTGGAGAGAGCTGTGGTCTGCCACTTACCTGTGATGGGGAGAGAGCTGTGGGCTGTCACACACCTGTGATGGGGAGAGAGATGGGGACTGTTACATACCTGTGATGGGGAGAGCGCTGGGGCTGTTATGCAGCTGTGATATGGAGAAAGCCGGGGACGGTCACACACCTGTGATGGGGAGAGAGTTGGGGGCTGTCAGGCAACTGTGATATGGTGACAGCTGGGTCTTCACATACCTCTGATATGAGAGAGAGGTGGGGGCTGTCACTCACCTGTGATGGGGAGAGAGCTGGGGGCTGTCACCCACCTGTGAAGGGGAGAGAGCTGGGCCTTGTCACGCACCTGTGATATGGAGACAGCTGGGGACGGTCACACACCTCTGATGGGGAGAGAGCTTGGGGTTGTCACGTATCTGTGATGTTGAGACAGCTGGTGCCTGTCATATACCTGTGATGGGGAGAGAGTTGGGGGCTCTCACGCACCTGTGAGGCCGAGACAGCTGTGGGTTGTCACATACCTATCATGGGGAGAGAGCTGGGCGCTGTCACTCACCTGTGATGGGGAGAGAGCTGGGGGCTGTCACATACCTGTGATGCGGAGACAGTTGGGGACTGTCACATACCTTTGATGGGGAGCGAGTTGGGGGCTGTCAGGCACCTGTGATGCGGAGAGAGCTTAGGGCTGTCACATACCTGTGATGGGGAGAGAGGTGGAGGCTGTTACTCACCTCTGATGGGAAGAGAGATGGGGGCTGTCAATCACCTGTTATGGGGAGAGAGCTGGGGGTTGTCACTCACCTGTGATGGGTAGAGCGATGGGGGCTGTCACATACCTGTGATGGGGAGAGAGGTGGAGGCTGTTCCTCACCTGTGATGGGAAGAGAAATGGGTGCTGTCAATCACCTGTGATGGGGAGAGAGCTGGGGGCTGTCACTCACCTGTGATGGGTAGAGCGATGGGGGCTGTCACATACCTGTGATGGGGATAGCGCTGGGGCTGTTACGCAGCTGTGATATGGAGACAGCTGGGGAGGGTCACACACCTGTGATGGGGAGAGAGTTGGGGGCTGTCAGGCAACTGTGATATGGTGACAGCTGGGGCTTCACATACCTCTGATATGGGAGAGAGCTGGGGGCTGTCACTCACCTGTGATGGGGAGAGAGCTGGGGGCTGTCACACACCTGTGAAGGGGAGAGAGCTGGGCGTTGTCACGCACCTGTGATATGGAGACAGCAGGGGACGGTCACACACCTGTGATGGGGAGAGAGCTTGGGGTTGTTCACCTACCTGTGAAGTGGAGAAGGCTGGGGGCTATCACATACCTGTAATGGGGAGACACCTGGGGGCTGTCACATACCTGTGATGGGGAGACAGCTCGGGGCTGTCACATACATGTGATGGGGAGAGAGCCGGGGGCTGTCACACTGCTGTGATGGGGAGAGAGCTGGGGATTGTCACATACCTGTGATGCGGAGACAGCTGGTGTCTCTTACATACCTGTGTGTGGAGACAGCTGGGGGCTGTCACGTACGTGAGATGTGGAGACAGCTGGGGTCTGTCACATACCTGTGATGGGGAGAGAAGCGGGAGCTATCACGCACCTGTGATGCGGAGTCAGCTGGGGCCTGTAACATACCTGTGATGGGAAGAGAGCTGGGAGTTGTCACACACCTGTGATGGGGAGAGAGTTGGGGGCTGTCAGGCAACTGAGATATGGTGACAGCTGGGGGCTTCACATACCACTGATATGGGAGAGAGCTGGGGGCTGTCACTCACCTGTGATGGGAAGAGAGCTGGGGGCTGTCAGACACCTGTGATGGGGAGAGAGATGGGGGCTGTCACTCACCTGTGAAGGGGAGAGAGATAGGGGCTGTCACATACCTGTAATGGGGAGAGAGCTGGAAGTTGTCACACACCTGTGATGGGGAGAGAGATGGGGGATGTCTCATACCTGTTATGGTGAGACAGCTGGGGGCTGTCACTCACCTGTGATGGGGAGAGAGCTGTGGGCTGTCAGACACCTGTGATGGGGAGAGAGATGGGGGCTGTCACTCACCTGTGAAGGGGAGAGAGATAGGGGCTGTCACATACCTGTAATGGGGAGAGAGCTGGAAGTTGTCACACACCTGTGATGGGGAGAGAGCCGGGGGCTGTCACACTGCTGTGATGGGGAGAGAGCTGGGGTTTGTCACATACCTGTGATGCGGAGACAGCTGGTGTCTCTTACATACCTGTGTGTGGAGACAGCTGGGAGCTGTCACGTACATGAGATGTGGAGACAGCTGGGGTCTGTCACATACCTGTGATGGGGAGAGAGTTGGGGGCTGTCACACACCTGTGATGGGGAGAGAGATGGGGACTATCAAACACCTGTGGTTGGTAGAGAGCTGGGGGCTGTCACATACCTGTGATGCCGAGATAGCTGGGGGCTGTCACTCACCTATGATATGGGAGAGCTGGGGGCTGTCACATACCTGTGATGGGGAGAGAGTTGGGGCCTGTCAGGCACCTGTGATGCGGAGACAGATGGGGGATGTCTCATACCTGTGATGGTGAGACAGCTGGGGCCTGTCACTCACCTGTGATGGGGAGAGAGATAGGGGCTGTCACATACCTGTGATGGGGAGAGAGCCTGGGGCGGTGACACACCTCTGATGTGGAGACAGATGGGGGCTGTCACATAACTGTGATGGGGAGAGAGATGCGGGCTCTCACACACCTGTGATGGGGAGAGAGCTTGGGGTTGTTCACATACCTGTGAAGTGGAGAAGGCTGGGGGCTATCACATACCTGTAATGGGGAGACACCTGGGGGCTGTCACATACCTGTGATGGGGAGACAGCTGGGGCCTGTCATATACCTGTGATGGGGAGAGAGTTGGGGGCTCTTACGCACCTGTGAGGCGGAGACAGCTGTGGGTTGTCACATACCTATCATGGGGAGAGGGCTGGGGGCTATCACTCACCTGTGATGGGGAGAGAGCTGGGGGCTGTCACACACCTGTGATGGGGAGAGAGCTGGGGGCTGTCACATACCTGTGATGCGGAGACAGCTGGGGACTGTCACATACCTTTGATGGGGAGCGAGTTGGGGTCTGTCAGGCACTTGTGATGCGGAGAGAGCTTGGGGCTGTCACATACCTGTGATGGGGAGAGAGGTGGAGGCTGTTACTCAGCTGTGATGGGAAGAGAGATGGGGGCTTTCAATCACCTGTGATGGGGAGAGAGCTGGGGGCTGTCACTCACCTGTGATGGGGAGAGCGATGGGGGCTGTCAAATACCTGTGATGGGGAGAGCGCTGGGGCTGTCACGCATCTGTGATATGGAGAAAGCTGGGGACGGTTACACACCTGTGATGGGGAGAGAGTTGGGGGCTGTCAGGCAACTGTGATATGGTGAGAGCTGGGGGATTCACATACCTCTGATATGGGAGAGAGCTGGGGGCTGTCACTCACCTGTGATGGGGAGAGAGCTGGGGGTTGTCACACACCTGTGATGGGGAGAGATATAGGGGCTGTCTCATACCTGTGATCGGGAGAGAGCTTGGGGCGGTGACACACCTCGGATGTGGAGACAGATGGGGGCTGTCACATACCTGTGATGGGGAGAGACCTGGGGTCTGTCACCCACCTGTGAAGGGGAGAGAGCTGGGCGTTGTCACGCACCTGTGATATGGAGACAGCAGGGGACGGTCACACACCTGTGATGGGGAGAGAGCTTGGGGTTGTTCACCTACCTGTGAAGTGGAGAAGGCTGGGGGCTATCACATACCTGTAATGGGGAGACACCTGGGGGCTGTCACATACCTGTGATGGGGAGACAGCTCGGGGCTGTCACATACATGTGATGGGGAGAGAGCCGGGGGCTGTCACACTGCTGTGATGGGGAGCGAGCTGGGGATTGTCACATACCTGTGATGCGGAGACAGCTGGTGTCTCTTACATACCTGTGTGTGGAGACAGCTGGGGGCTATCACATACCTGTGATGCGGAGACAGCCGGGGCATGTCTCATACCTGTGATGGTGAGACAGCTGGGGCTGTCACTCACCTGTGATGGGGAGAGAGCTGTGGGCTGTCACACACCTGTGATGGGGTGAGAGATTGGGACTCTCACATACCTGTGATGCTGAGACAGCTGGGGGCTGTCACATACCTGTGATGGCGAGAGAGCTGGGGGCTGTCACTCACCTGTGATGGTGAGAGATCAGGGGGCTGTCACTCACCTGTGATATGGAGACAGCTGGGGACGGTCACACACCTGTGATGGGGAGAGAGCTTGGGGATGTCACATACCTGTGATGTGGAGACAGCTGGGGGCTGTCACATACCTGTGATGTGCAGACAGCTGGGGGCTGTCACTCACGTGTGATGGGGAGACAGCTGGGGGCTTTCACACACCTGTGATGGGGAGAGAGATGGGGACTGTCAAACACTTGTTATGTGGAGAGAGATGGGGGCTGTCACACACCTGTGATGGGGAAATTGATGGTGACTCTCAAACACCTGTGATGGGGAGAGAAGTGGGGGCTGTCACATACCTGTGATGCGGAGACAGCTGGGGGCTGTCACCTACCTTTGGTGGGGAGCGAGTTGGGGGCTGTCTGGCACCTGTGATGCGGAGAGAGCTTGGGGCTGTCACATACTTGTGATGGGGAGAGAGGTGGAGGCTGTTACTCACCTGTGATGGGGAGAGAGATGGGGGCTGTCACCCACCTGTGAAGGGGAGAGAGCTGGGCGTTGTCACGCACCTGTGATATGGAGACAGCAGGGGACGGTCACACACCTGTGATGGGGAGAGAGCTTGGGGTTGTTCACATACCTGTGAAGTGGAGAAGGCTGGGGGCTATCACATACCTGTAATGGGGAGACACCTGGGGGCTGTCACATACCTGTGATGGGGAGACAGCTCGGGGCTGTCACATACATGTGATGGGGAGAGAGCCGGGGGCTGTCACACTGCTGTGATGGGGAGAGAGCTGGGGATTGTCACATACCTGTGATGCGGAGACAGCTGGTGTCTCTTACATACCTGTGTGTGGAGACAGCTGGGGGCTGTCACGTACGTGAGATGTGGAGACAGCTGGGGTCTGTCACATACCTGTGATGGGGAGAGAAGTGGGAGCTATCACGCACCTGTGATGCGGAGTCAGCTGGGGCCTGTAACGTACGTGTGATGGGAAGAGAGCTGGGAGTTGTCACACACCTGTGATGGGGAGAGAGATGGGGACTGTTACATACCTGTGATGGGGAGAGCGCTGGGGCTGTTATGCAGCTGTGATATGGAGAAAGCCGGGGACGGTCACACACCTGTGATGGGGAGAGAGATTGGGACTGTCACATACCTGTGATGCTGAGACAGCTGGCGGCTGTCACATACCTGTGATGGCAAGAGAGCTGGGGGCTGTCGGACAGCTGTGATGGGGAGAGAGCTTGGGGTTGTTCACATACCTGTGAAGTGGAGAAGGCTGGGGGCTATCACATACCTGTAATGGGGAGACACCTGGGGGCTGTCACATACCTGTGATGGGGAGACAGCTCGGGGCTCTCACATACATGTGATGGGGAGAGAGCCGGGGGCTGTCACACTGCTGTGATGGGGAGAGAGATGGGGACTGTCAAACACCTGTGATGGGGAGAGAGCTGGGGGCTGTCACATACCTGTGATGCGGAGACAGCTGGGGACTGTCACATACCTTTGATGGGGAGCGAGTTGGGGTCTGTCAGGCACTTGTGATGCGGAGAGAGCTTGGGGCTGTCACATACCTGTGATGGGGAGAGAGGTGGAGGCTGTTACTCACCTGTGATGGGAAGAGAGATGGGGGCTTTCAATCACCTGTGATGGGGAGAGAGCTGGGGGCTGTCACTCACCTGTGATGGGTAGAGCGATGGGGGCTGTCAAATACCTGTGATGGGGAGAGCGCTGGGGCTGTCATGCATCTGTGATATGGAGAAAGCTGGGGACGGTTACACACCTGTGATGGGGAGAGAGTTGGGGGCTGTCAGGCAACTGTGATTTGGTGAGAGCTGGGGGATTCACATACCTCTGATATGGGAGAGAGCTGGGGGCTGTCACTCACCTGTGATGGGGAGAGAGCTGGGGGTTGTCACACACCTGTGATGGGGAGAGATATAGGGGCTGTCTCATACCTGTGATCGGGAGAGAGCTTGGGGCGGTGACACACCTCTGATGTGGAGACAGATGGGGGCTGTCACATACCTGTGATGGGGAGAGAAGTGGGAGCTATCACGCACCTGTGATGCGGAGTCAGCTGGGGCCTGTAACATACCTGTGATGGGAAGAGAGCTGGGAGTTGTCACACACCTGTGATGGGGAGAGAGATGGGGACTGTTACATACCTGTGATGGGGAGAGCGCTGGGGCTGTTATGCAGCTGTGATATGGAGAAAGCCGGGGACGGTCACACACCTGTGATGGGGAGAGAGTTGGGGGCTGTCAGGCAACTGTGATATGGTGACAGGTGGGTCTTCACATACCTCTGATATGAGAGACAGGTGGGGGCTGTCACTCACCTGTGATGGGGAGAGAGCTGGGGGCTGTCACCCACCTGTGAAGGGGAGAGAGCTGGGCCTTGTCACGCACCTGTGATATGGAGACAGCTGGGGACGGTCACACACCTCTGATGGGGAGAGAGCTTGGGGTTGTCACGTATCTGTGATGTTGAGACAGCTGGGGCCTGTCATATACCTGTGATGGGGAGAGAGTTGGGGGCTCTCACGCACCTGTGAGGCCGAGACACCTGTGGGTTGTCACATACCTATCATGGGGAGAGAGCTGGGGGCTGTCACTCACCTGTGATGGGGAGAGAGCTGGGGGCTGTCACATACCTGTGATGCGGAGACAGTTGGGGACTGTCACATACCTTTGATGGGGAGCGAGTTGGGGGCTGTCAGGCACCTGTGATGCAGAGAGAGCTTGGGGCTGTCACATACCTGTGATGGGGAGAGAGGTGGAGGCTGTTACTCACCTCTGATGGGAAGAGAGATGGGGGCTGTCAATCACCTGTGATGGGGAGAGAGCTGGGGGTTGTCACTCACCTGTGATGGGTAGAGCGATGGGGGCTGTCACATACCTGTGATGGGGAGAGCGCTGGGGCTGTTACGCAGCTGTGATATGGAGACAGCTGGGGACGGTCACACACCTGTGATGGGGAGAGAGTTGGGGGCTGTCAGGCAACTGTGATATGGTGACAGCTGGGGCTTCACATACCTCTGATATGGGAGAGAGCTGGGGGCTGTCACTCACCTGTGATGGGGGAGAGCTGGGGGCTGTCACACACCTGTGAAGGGGAGAGAGCTGGGCGTTGTCATGCACCTGTGATATGGAGACAGCAGGGGACGGTCACACACCTGTGATGGGGAGAGAGCTTGGGGTTGTTCACATACCTGTGAAGTGGAGAAGGCTGGGGGCTATCACATACCTGTAATGGGGAGACACCTGGGGGCTGTCACATACCTGTGATGGGGAGACAGCTCGGGGCTGTCACATACATGTGATGGGGAGAGAGCCGGGGGCTGTCACACTGCTGTGATGGGGAGAGAGCTGGGGATTGTCACATACCTGTGATGCGGAGACAGCTGGTGTCTCTTACATACCTGTGTGTGGAGACAGCTGGGGGCTGTCACGTACGTGAGATGTGGAGACAGCTGGGGCCTGTCACATACCTGTGATGGGGAGAGAAGTGGGAGCTATCACGCACCTGTGATGCGGAGTCAGCTGGGGCCTGTAACATACCTGTGATGGGAAGAGAGCTGGGAGTTGTCACACACCTGTGATGGGGAGAGAGTTGGGGGCTGTCAGGCAACTGAGATATGGTGACAGCTGGGGGCTTCACATACCACTGATATGGGAGAGAGCTGGGGGCTGTCACTCACCTGTGATGGGAAGAGAGCTGGGGGCTGTCAGACACCTGTGATGGGGAGAGAGATGGGGGCTGTCACTCACCTGTGAAGGGGAGAGAGATAGGGGCTGTCACATACCTGTAATGGGGAGAGAGCTGGAAGTTGTCACACACCTGTGATGGGGAGAGAGCCGGGGGCTGTCACACTGCTGTGATGGGAGAGAGCTGGGGTTTGTCACATACCTGTGATGCGGAGACAGCTGGTGTCTCTTACATACCTGTGTGTGGAGACAGCTGGGAGCTGTCACGTACGTGAGATGTGGAGACAGCTGGGGTCTGTCACATACCTGTGATGGGGAGAGAGTTGGGGGCTGTCACACACCTGTGATGGGGAGAGAGATGGGGACTGTCAAACACCTGTGTTTGGTAGAGAGCTGGGGCTGTCACATACCTGTGATGCGGAGATAGCTGGGGGCTGTCACTCACCTATGATATGGGAGAGCTGGGGGCTGTCACATACCTGTGATGGGGAGAGAGTTGGCGCCTGTCAGGCACCTGTGATGCGGAGACAGATGGGGGATGTCTCATACCTGTGATGGTGAGACAGCTGGGGCCTGTCACTCACCTGGGATGGGGAGAGAGCTGTGGGCTGTCACACACCTGTGATGGGGAGAGAGATTGGGACTGTCACATACCTGTGATGCTGAGACAGCTGGCGGCTGTCACATACCTGTGATGACGAGAGAGCTGGGGGCTGTCACTCACCTGTGATGGTGAGAGATCTGGCGGCTGTCACACACCTGTGATGGGGAGAGAGATGGGGACTGTCAAACACTTGTTATGGGGGGAGAGATGGGGGCTGTCACACACCTGTGATGGGGAGAGAGCTGGGGTCTGTCACGAACCTGTGATATGGAGACAGCTGGGGACGGTCACACACCTGTGATGGGGAGAGAGCTTTGGGATGTCACATACCTGTGATGTGGAGACAGCTGGGGGCTGTCACATACCTGTAATGTGGAGACAGCTGGGGGCTGTCACTCACCTGTGATGGGGATAGAGCTGGGGGCTTTCACACACCTGTGATGGGGAGAGCGATGGGGGCTGTCACATACCTGTGATGGGGAGAACGCTGGGGCTGTCACGCATCTGTGATATGGAGACAGCTGGGGACGGTCACACACCTGTGATGGGGAGAGAGTTGGGGGCTGTCAGGCAACTGTGATATGGTGACAGCTGGGTCTTCACATACCTCTGATATGAGAGAGAGCTGGGTGCTGTCACTCACCTGTGATGGGGAGAGAGATGGGGGCTGTCACTCACCTGTGATGGGGAGAGAGATAGGGGCTGTCACATACCTGTGATGGGGAGAGAGCTTGGGGCGGTGACACACCTCTGATGTGGAGACAGATGGGGGCTGTCACATAACTGTGATGGGGAGAGAGATGCGGGCTGTCACACACCTGTGATGGGGAGAGAGCTTGGGGTAGTTCACATACCTGTGAAGTGGAGAAGGCTGGGGGCTATCACATACCTTTAATGGGGAGACACCTGGGGGCTGTCACATACCTGTGATGGGGAGACAGCTGGGGCCTGTCATATACCTGTGATGGGGAGAGAGTTGGGGGCTCTCACGCACCTGTGAGGCGGAGACAGCTGTGGGTTGTCACATACCTATCATGGGGAGAGGGCTGGGGGCTATCACTCACCTGTGATGGGGAGAGAGCTGGGGGCTGTCACACACCTGTGATGGGGAGAGAGCTGGGGGCTGTCACATACCTGTGATGCGGAGACAGCTGGGGACTGTCACATACCTTTGATGGGGAGCGAGTTGGGGTCTGTCAGGCACTTGTGATGCGGAGAGAGCTTGGGGCTGTCACATACCTGTGATGGGGAGAGAGGTGGAGGCTGTTACTCACCTGTGATGGGAAGAGAGATGGGGGCTTTCAATCACCTGTGATGGGGAGAGAGCTGGGGGCTGTCACTCACCTGTGATGGGGAGAGCGATGGGGGCTGTCAAATACCTGTGATGGGGAGAGCGCTGGGGCTGTCACGCATCTGTGATATGGAGAAAGCTGGGGACGGTTACACACCTGTGATGGGGAGAGAGTTGGGGGCTGTCAGGCAACTGTGATATGGTGAGAGCTGGGGGATTCACATACCTCTGATATGGGAGAGAGCTGGGGGCTGTCACTCACCTGTGATGGGGAGAGAGCTGGGGGTTGTCACACACCTGTGATGGGGAGAGATATAGGGGCTGTCTCATACCTGTGATCGGGAGAGAGCTTGGGGCGGTGACACACCTCGGATGTGGAGACAGATGGGGGCTGTCACATACCTGTGATGGGGAGAGACCTGGGGTCTGTCACCCACCTGTGAAGGGGAGAGAGCTGGGCGTTGTCACGCACCTGTGATATGGAGACAGCAGGGGACGGTCACACACCTGTGATGGGGAGAGAGCTTGGGGTTGTTCACCTACCTGTGAAGTGGAGAAGGCTGGGGGCTATCACATACCTGTAATGGGGAGACACCTGGGGGCTGTCACATACCTGTGATGGGGAGACAGCTCGGGGCTGTCACTTACATGTGATGGGGAGAGAGCCGGGGGCTGTCACACTGCTGTGATGGGGAGAGAGCTGGGGATTGTCACATACCTGTGATGCGGAGACAGCTGGTGTCTCTTACATACCTGTGTGTGGAGACAGCTGGGGGCTATCACATACCTGTGATGCGGAGACAGCCGGGGCATGTCTCATACCTGTGATGGTGAGACAGCTGGGGCTGTCACTCACCTGTGATGGGGAGAGAGCTGTGGGCTGTCACACACCTGTGATGGGGTGAGAGATTGGGACTCTCACATACCTGTGATGCTGAGACAGCTGGGGGCTGTCACATACCTGTGATGGCGAGAGAGCTGGGGGCTGTCACTCACCTGTGATGGTGAGAGATCAGGGGGCTGTCACTCACCTGTGATATGGAGACAGCTGGGGACGGTCACACACCTGTGATGGGGAGAGAGCTTGGGGATGTCACATACCTGTGATGTGGAGACAGCTGGGGGCTGTCACATACCTGTGATGTGGAGACAGCTGGGGGCTGTCACTCACGTGTGATGGGGAGACAGCTGGGGGCTTTCAGACACCTGTGATGGGGAGAGAGATGGGGACTGTCAAACACTTGTTATGTGGAGAGAGATGGGGGCTGTCACACACCTGTGATGGGGAAATTGATGGTGACTCTCAAACACCTGTGATGGGGAGAGAAGGGGCTGTCACATACCTGTGATGCGGAGACAGCTGGGGGCTGTCACCTACCTTTGGTGGGGAGCGAGTTGGGGGCTGTCTGGCACCTGTGATGCGGAGAGAGCTTGGGGCTGTCACATACCTGTGATGGGGAGAGAGGTGGAGGCTGTTACTCACCTGTGATGGGGAGAGAGATGGGGGCTGTCACCCACCTGTGAAGGGGAGAGAGCTGGGCGTTGTCACGCACCTGTGATATGGAGACAGCAGGGGACGGTCACACACCTGTGATGGGGAGAGAGCTTGGGGTTGTTCACATACCTGTGAAGTGGAGAAGGCTGGGGGCTATCACATACCTGTAATGGGGAGACACCTGGGGGCTGTCACATACCTGTGATGGGGAGACAGCTCGGGGCTGTCACATACATGTGATGGGGAGAGAGCCGGGGGCTGTCACACTGCTGTGATGGGGAGAGAGCTGGGGATTGTCACATACCTGTGATGCGGAGACAGCTGGTGTCTCTTACATACCTGTGTGTGGACACAGCTGGGGGCTGTCACGTACGTGAGATGTGGAGACAGCTGGGGTCTGTCACATACCTGTGATGGGGAGAGAAGTGGGAGCTATCACGCACCTGTGATGCGGAGTCAGCTGGGGCCTGTAACATACCTGTGATGGGAAGAGAGCTGGGAGTTGTCACACACCTGTGATGGGGAGAGAGATGGGGACTGTTACATACCTGTGATGGGGAGAGCGCTGGGGCTGTTATGCAGCTGTGATATGGAGAAAGCCGGGGACGGTCACACACCTGTGATGGGGAGAGAGATTGGGACTGTCACATACCTGTGATGCTGAGACAGCTGGCGGCTGTCACATACCTGTGATGGCAAGAGAGCTGGGGGCTGTCGGACAGCTGTGATGGGGAGAGAGCTTGGGGTTGTTCACATACCTGTGAAGTGGAGAAGGCTGGGGGCTATCACATACCTGTAATGGGGAGACACCTGGGGGCTGTCACATACCTGTGATGGGGAGACAGCTCGGGGCTCTCACATACATGTGATGGGGAGAGAGCCGGGGGCTGTCACACTGCTGTGATGGGGAGAGAGATGGGGATTGTCAAACACCTGTGATGGGGAGAGAGCTGGGGGCTGTCACATACCTGTGATGCGGAGACAGCTGGGGACTGTCACATACCTTTGATGGGGAGCGAGTTGGGGTCTGTCAGGCACTTGTGATGCGGAGAGAGCTTGGGGCTGTCACATACCTGTGATGGGGAGAGAGGTGGAGGCTGTTACTCACCTGTGATGGGAAGAGAGATGGGGGCTTTCAATCACCTGTGATGGGGAGAGAGCTGGGGGCTGTCACTCACCTGTGATGGTTAGAGCGATGGGGGCTGTCAAATACCTGTGATGGGGAGAGCGCTGGGGCTGTCACGCATCTGTGATATGGAGAAAGCTGGGGACGGTTACACACCTGTGATGGGGAGAGAGTTGGGGGCTGTCAGGCAACTGTGATTTGGTGAGAGCTGGGGGATTCACATACCTCTGATATGGGAGAGAGCTGGGGGCTGTCACTCACCTGTGATGGGGAGAGAGCTGGGGTTTGTCACACACCTGTGATGGGGAGAGATATAGGGGCTGTCTCATACCTGTGATCGGGAGAGAGCTTGGGGCGGTGACACACCTCTGATGTGGAGACAGATGGGGGCTGTCACATACCTGTGATGGGGAGAGAAGTGGGAGCTATCACGCACCTGTGATGCGGAGTCAGCTGGGGCCTGTAACATACCTGTGATGGGAAGAGAGCTGGGAGTTGTCACACACCTGTGATGGGGAGAGAGATGGGGACTGTTACATACCTGTGATGGGGAGAGCGCTGGGGCTGTTATGCAGCTGTGATATGGAGAAAGCCGGGGACGGTCACACACCTGTGATGGGGAGAGAGTTGGGGGCTGTCAGGCAACTGTGATATGGTGACAGGTGGGTCTTCACATACCTCTTTTATGAGAGACAGGTGGGGGCTGTCACTCACCTGTGATGGGGAGAGAGCTGGGGGCTGTCACCCACCTGAGAAGGGGAGAGAGCTGGGCCTTGTCACGCACCTGTGATATGGAGACAGCTGGGGACGGTCACACACCTCTGATGGGGAGAGAGCTTGGGGTTGTCACGTATCTGTGATGTTGAGACAGCTGGGGCCTGTCATATACCTGTGATGGGGAGAGAGTTGGGGGCTCTCACGCACCTGTGAGGCCGAGACAGCTGTGGGTTGTCACATACCTATCATGGGGAGAGAGCTGGGCGCTGTCACTCACCTGTGATGGGGAGAGAGCTGGGGGCTGTCACATACCTGTGATGCGGAGACAGTTGGGGACTGTCACATACCTTTGATGGGGAGCGAGTTGGGGGCTGTCAGGCACCTGTGATGCAGAGAGAGCTTGGGGCTGTCACATACCTGTGATGGGGAGAGAGGTGGAGGCTGTTACTCACCTCTGATGGGAAGAGAGATGGGGGCTGTCAATCACCTGTGATGGGGAGAGAGCTGGGGGTTGTCACTCACCTGTGATGGGTAGAGCGATGGGGGCTGTCACATACCTGTGATGGGGAGAGCGCTGGGGCTGTTACGCAGCTGTGATATGGAGACAGCTGGGGACGGTCACACACCTGTGATGGGGAGAGAGTTGGGGGCTGTCAGGCAACTGTGATATGGTGACAGCTGGGGCTTCACATACCTCTGATATGGGAGAGAGCTGGGGGCTGTCACTCACCTGTGATGGGGGAGAGCTGGGGGCTGTCACACACCTGTGAAGGGGAGAGAGCTGGGCGTTGTCACGCACCTGTGATATGGAGACAGCAGGGGACGGTCACACACCTGTGATGGGGAGAGAGCTTGGGGTTGTTCACATACCTGTGAAGTGGAGAAGGCTGGGGGCTATCACATACCTGTAATGGGGAGACACCTGGGGGCTGTCACATACCTGTGATGGGGAGACAGCTCGGGGCTGTCACATACATGTGATGGGGAGAGAGCCGGGGGCTGTCACACTGCTGTGATGGGGAGAGAGCTGGGGATTGTCACATACCTGTGATGCGGAGACAGCTGGTGTCTCTTACATACCTGTGTGTGGAGACAGCTGGGGGCTGTCACGTACGTGAGATGTGGAGACAGCTGGGGTCTGTCACATACCTGTGATGGGGAGAGAAGTGGGAGCTATCACGCACCTGTGATGCGGAGTCAGCTGGGGCCTGTAACATACCTGTGATGGGAAGAGAGCTGGGAGTTGTCACACACCTGTGATGGGGAGAGAGTTGGGGGCTGTCAGGCAACTGAGATATGGTGACAGCTGGGGGCTTCACATACCACTGATATGGGAGAGAGCTGGGGGCTGTCACTCACCTGTGATGGGAAGAGAGCTGGGGGCTGTCAGACACCTGTGATGGGGAGAGAGATGGGGGCTGTCACTCACCTGTGAAGGGGAGAGAGATAGGGGCTGTCACATACCTGTAATGGGGAGAGAGCTGGAAGTTGTCACACACCTGTGATGGGGAGAGAGCCGGGGGCTGTCACACTGCTGTGATGGGAGAGAGCTGGGGTTTGTCACATACCTGTGATGCGGAGACAGCTGGTGTCTCTTACATACCTGTGTGTGGAGACAGCTGGGAGCTGTCACGTACGTGAGATGTGGAGACAGCTGGGGTCTGTCACATACCTGTGATGGGGAGAGAGTTGGGGGCTGTCACACACCTGTGATGGGGAGAGAGATGGGGACTGTCAAACACCTGTGTTTGGTAGAGAGCTGGGGCTGTCACATACCTGTGATGCGGAGATAGCTGGGGGCTGTCACTCACCTATGATATGGGAGAGCTGGGGGCTGTCACATACCTGTGATGGGGAGAGAGTTGGCGCCTGTCAGGCACCTGTGATGCGGAGACAGATGGGGGATGTCTCATACCTGTGATGGTGAGACAGCTGGGGCCTGTCACTCACCTGGGATGGGGAGAGAGCTGTGGGCTGTCACACACCTGTGATGGGGAGAGAGATTGGGACTGTCACATACCTGTGATGCTGAGACAGCTGGCGGCTGTCACATACCTGTGATGACGAGAGAGCTGGGGGCTGTCACTCACCTGTGATGGTGAGAGATCTGGCGGCTGTCACACACCTGTGATGGGGAGAGAGATGGGGACTGTCAAACACTTGTTATGGGGGGAGAGATGGGGGCTGTCACACACCTGTGATGGGGAGAGAGCTGGGGTCTGTCACGAACCTGTGATATGGAGACAGCTGGGGACGGTCACACACCTGTGATGGGGAGAGAGCTTTGGGATGTCACATACCTGTGATGTGGAGACAGCTGGGGGCTGTCACATACCTGTAATGTGGAGACAGCTGGGGGCTGTCACTCACCTGTGATGGGGATAGAGCTGGGGGCTTTCACACACCTGTGATGGGGAGAGCGATGGGGGCTGTCACATACCTGTGATGGGGAGAACGCTGGGGCTGTCACGCATCTGTGATATGGAGACAGCTGGGGACGGTCACACACCTGTGATGGGGAGAGAGTTGGGGGCTGTCAGGCAACTGTGATATGGTGACAGCTGGGTCTTCACATACCTCTGATATGAGAGAGAGCTGGGTGCTGTCACTCACCTGTGATGGGGAGAGAGATGGGGGCTGTCACTCACCTGTGATGGGGAGAGAGATAGGGGCTGTCACATACCTGTGATGGGGAGAGAGCTTGGGGCGGTGACACACCTCTGATGTGGAGACAGATGGGGGCTGTCACATAACTGTGATGGGGAGAGAGATGCGGGCTGTCACACACCTGTGATGGGGAGAGAGCTTGGGGTTGTTCACATACCTGTGAAGTGGAGAAGGCTGGGGGCTATCACATACCTTTAATGGGGAGACACCTGGGGGCTGTCACATACCTGTGATGGGGAGACAGCTGGGGCCTGTCATATACCTGTGATGGGGAGAGAGTTGGGGGCTCTCACGCACCTGTGAGGCGGAGACAGCTGTGGGTTGTCA
This sequence comes from Balaenoptera acutorostrata, assembly GCF_949987535.1. NCBI lineage: Eukaryota > Metazoa > Chordata > Mammalia > Artiodactyla > Balaenopteridae > Balaenoptera > Balaenoptera acutorostrata. The sequence continues at coordinate 6,967,885 of NC_080083.1, read as the reverse complement.
CATACCTATCATGGGGAGAGGGCTGGGGGCTATCACTCACCTGTGATGGGGAGAGAGCTGGGGGCTGTCACACACCTGTGATGGGGAGAGAGCTGGGGGCTGTCACATACCTGTGATGCGGAGACAGCTGGGGACTGTCACATACCTTTGATGGGGAGCGAGTTGGGGTCTGTCAGGCACTTGTGATGCGGAGAGAGCTTGGGGCTGTCACATACCTGTGATGGGGAGAGAGGTGGAGGCTGTTACTCACCTGTGATGGGAAGAGAGATGGGGGCTTTCAATCACCTGTGATGGGGAGAGAGCTGGGGGCTGTCACTCACCTGTGATGGGGAGAGCGATGGGGGCTGTCAAATACCTGTGATGGGGAGAGCGCTGGGGCTGTCACGCATCTGTGATATGGAGAAAGCTGGGGACGGTTACACACCTGTGATGGGGAGAGAGTTGGGGGCTGTCAGGCAACTGTGATATGGTGAGAGCTGGGGGATTCACATACCTCTGATATGGGAGAGAGCTGGGGGCTGTCACTCACCTGTGATGGGGAGAGAGCTGGGGGTTGTCACACACCTGTGATGGGGAGAGATATAGGGGCTGTCTCATACCTGTGATCGGGAGAGAGCTTGGGGCGGTGACACACCTCTGATGTGGAGACAGATGGGGGCTGTCACATACCTGTGATGGGGAGAGACCTGGGGTCTGTCACCCACCTGTGAAGGGGAGAGAGCTGGGCGTTGTCACGCACCTGTGATATGGAGACAGCAGGGGACGGTCACACACCTGTGATGGGGAGAGAGCTTGGGGTTGTTCACCTACCTGTGAAGTGGAGAAGGCTGGGGGCTATCACATACCTGTAATGGGGAGACACCTGGGGGCTGTCACATACCTGTGATGGGGAGACAGCTCGGGGCTGTCACATACATGTGATGAGGAGAGAGCCGGCGGCTGTCACACTGCTGTGATGGGGAGAGAGCTGGGGATTGTCACATACCTGTGATGCGGAGACAGCTGGTGTCTCTTACATACCTGTGTGTGGAGACAGCTGGGGGCTATCACATACCTGTGATGCGGAGACAGCCGGGGCATGTCTCATACCTGTGATGGTGAGACAGCTGGGGCTGTCACTCACCTGTGATGGGGAGAGAGCTGTGGGCTGTCACACACCTGTGATGGGGTGAGAGATTGGGACTCTCACATACCTGTGATGCTGAGACAGCTGGGGGCTGTCACTCACCTGTGATGGCGAGAGATCAGGGGGCTGTCACTCACCTGTGATATGGAGACAGCTGGGGACGGTCACACACCTGTGATGGGGAGAGAGCTTGGGGATGTCACATACCTGTGATGTGGAGACAGCTGGGGGCTGTCACATACCTGTGATGTGGAGACAGCTGGGGGCTGTCACTCACGTGTGATGGGGAGACAGCTGGGGGCTTTCAGACACCTGTGATGGGGAGAGAGATGGGGACTGTCAAACACTTGTTATGTGGAGAGAGATGGGGGCTGTCACACACCTGTGATGGGGAAATTGATGGTGACTCTCAAACACCTGTGATGGGGAGAGAAGTGGGGGCTGTCACATACCTGTGATGGGGAGAGAGGTGGAGGCTGTTACTCACCTGTGATGGGGAGAGAGATGGGGGCTGTCACCCACCTGTGAAGGGGAGAGAGCTGGGCGTTGTCACGCACCTGTGATATGGAGACAGCAGGGGACGGTCACACACCTGTGATGGGGAGAGAGCTTGGGGTTGTTCACATACCTGTGAAGTGGAGAAGGCTGGGGGCTATCACATACCTGTAATGGGGAGACACCTGGGGGCTGTCACATACCTGTGATGGGGAGACAGCTCGGGGCTGTCACATACATGTGATGGGGAGAGAGCCGGGGGCTGTCACACTGCTGTGATGGGGAGAGAGCTGGGGATTGTCACATACCTGTGATGCGGAGACAGCTGGTGTCTCTTACATACCTGTGTGTGGAGACAGCTGGGGGCTGTCACGTACGTGAGATGTGGAGACAGCTGGGGTCTGTCACATACCTGTGATGGGGAGAGAAGTGGGAGCTATCACGCACCTGTGATGCGGAGTCAGCTGGGGCCTGTAACATACCTGTGATGGGAAGAGAGCTGGGAGTTGTCACACACCTGTGATGGGGAGAGAGATGGGGACTGTTACATACCTGTGATGGGGAGAGCGCTGGGGCTGTTATGCAGCTGTGATATGGAGAAAGCCGGGGACGGTCACACACCTGTGATGGGGAGAGAGATTGGGACTGTCACATACCTGTGATGCTGAGACAGCTGGCGGCTGTCACATACCTGTGATGGCAAGAGAGCTGGGGGCTGTCGGACAGCTGTGATGGGGAGAGAGCTTGGGGTTGTTCACATACCTGTGAAGTGGAGAAGGCTGGGGGCTATCACATACCTGTAATGGGGAGACACCTGGGGGCTGTCACATACCTGTGATGGGGAGACAGCTCGGGGCTCTCACATACATGTGATGGGGAGAGAGCCGGGGGCTGTCACACTGCTGTGATGGGGAGAGAGATGGGGACTGTCAAACACCTGTGATGGGGAGAGAGCTGGGGGCTGTCACATACCTGTGATGCGGAGACAGCTGGGGACTGTCACATACCTTTGATGGGGAGCGAGTTGGGGTCTGTCAGGCACTTGTGATGCGGAGAGAGCTTGGGGCTGTCACATACCTGTGATGGGGAGAGAGGTGGAGGCTGTTACTCACCTGTGATGGGAAGAGAGATGGGGGCTTTCAATCACCTGTGATGGGGAGAGAGCTGGGGGCTGTCACTCACCTGTGATGGGTAGAGCGATGGGGGCTGTCAAATACCTGTGATGGGGAGAGCGCTGGGGCTGTCATGCATCTGTGATATGGAGAAAGCTGGGGACGGTTACACACCTGTGATGGGGAGAGAGTTGGGGGCTGTCAGGCAACTGTGATTTGGTGAGAGCTGGGGGATTCACATACCTCTGATATGGGAGAGAGCTGGGGGCTGTCACTCACCTGTGATGGGGAGAGAGCTGGGGGTTGTCACACACCTGTGATGGGGAGAGATATAGGGGCTGTCTCATACCTGTGATCGGGAGAGAGCTTGGGGCGGTGACACACCTCTGATGTGGAGACAGATGGGGGCTGTCACATACCTGTGATGGGGAGAGAAGTGGGAGCTATCACGCACCTGTGATGCGGAGTCAGCTGGGGCCTGTAACATACCTGTGATGGGAAGAGAGCTGGGAGTTGTCACACACCTGTGATGGGGAGAGAGATGGGGACTGTTACATACCTGTGATGGGGAGAGCGCTGGGGCTGTTATGCAGCTGTGATATGGAGAAAGCCGGGGACGGTCACACACCTGTGATGGGGAGAGAGTTGGGGGCTGTCAGGCAACTGTGATATGGTGACAGGTGGGTCTTCACATACCTCTTTTATGAGAGACAGGTGGGGGCTGTCACTCACCTGTGATGGGGAGAGAGCTGGGGGCTGTCACCCACCTGAGAAGGGGAGAGAGCTGGGCCTTGTCACGCACCTGTGATATGGAGACAGCTGGGGACGGTCACACACCTCTGATGGGGAGAGAGCTTGGGGTTGTCACGTATCTGTGATGTTGAGACAGCTGGGGCCTGTCATATACCTGTGATGGGGAGAGAGTTGGGGGCTCTCACGCACCTGTGAGGCCGAGACAGCTGTGGGTTGTCACATACCTATCATGGGGAGAGAGCTGGGCGCTGTCACTCACCTGTGATGGGGAGAGAGCTGGGGGCTGTCACATACCTGTGATGCGGAGACAGTTGGGGACTGTCACATACCTTTGATGGGGAGCGAGTTGGGGGCTGTCAGGCACCTGTGATGCAGAGAGAGCTTGGGGCTGTCACATACCTGTGATGGGGAGAGAGGTGGAGGCTGTTACTCACCTCTGATGGGAAGAGAGATGGGGGCTGTCAATCACCTGTGATGGGGAGAGAGCTGGGGGTTGTCACTCACCTGTGATGGGTAGAGCGATGGGGGCTGTCACATACCTGTGATGGGGAGAGCGCTGGGGCTGTTACGCAGCTGTGATATGGAGACAGCTGGGGACGGTCACACACCTGTGATGGGGAGAGAGTTGGGGGCTGTCAGGCAACTGTGATATGGTGACAGCTGGGGCTTCACATACCTCTGATATGGGAGAGAGCTGGGGGCTGTCACTCACCTGTGATGGGGGAGAGCTGGGGGCTGTCACACACCTGTGAAGGGGAGAGAGCTGGGCGTTGTCACGCACCTGTGATATGGAGACAGCAGGGGACGGTCACACACCTGTGATGGGGAGAGAGCTTGGGGTTGTTCACATACCTGTGAAGTGGAGAAGGCTGGGGGCTATCACATACCTGTAATGGGGAGACACCTGGGGGCTGTCACATACCTGTGATGGGGAGACAGCTCGGGGCTGTCACATACATGTGATGGGGAGAGAGCCGGGGGCTGTCACACTGCTGTGATGGGGAGAGAGCTGGGGATTGTCACATACCTGTGATGCGGAGACAGCTGGTGTCTCTTACATACCTGTGTGTGGAGACAGCTGGGGGCTGTCACGTACGTGAGATGTGGAGACAGCTGGGGTCTGTCACATACCTGTGATGGGGAGAGAAGTGGGAGCTATCACGCACCTGTGATGCGGAGTCAGCTGGGGCCTGTAACATACCTGTGATGGGAAGAGAGCTGGGAGTTGTCACACACCTGTGATGGGGAGAGAGTTGGGGGCTGTCAGGCAACTGAGATATGGTGACAGCTGGGGGCTTCACATACCACTGATATGGGAGAGAGCTGGGGGCTGTCACTCACCTGTGATGGGAAGAGAGCTGGGGGCTGTCAGACACCTGTGATGGGGAGAGAGATGGGGGCTGTCACTCACCTGTGAAGGGGAGAGAGATAGGGGCTGTCACATACCTGTAATGGGGAGAGAGCTGGAAGTTGTCACACACCTGTGATGGGGAGAGAGCCGGGGGCTGTCACACTGCTGTGATGGGAGAGAGCTGGGGTTTGTCACATACCTGTGATGCGGAGACAGCTGGTGTCTCTTACATACCTGTGTGTGGAGACAGCTGGGAGCTGTCACGTACGTGAGATGTGGAGACAGCTGGGGTCTGTCACATACCTGTGATGGGGAGAGAGTTGGGGGCTGTCACACACCTGTGATGGGGAGAGAGATGGGGACTGTCAAACACCTGTGTTTGGTAGAGAGCTGGGGCTGTCACATACCTGTGATGCGGAGATAGCTGGGGGCTGTCACTCACCTATGATATGGGAGAGCTGGGGGCTGTCACATACCTGTGATGGGGAGAGAGTTGGCGCCTGTCAGGCACCTGTGATGCGGAGACAGATGGGGGATGTCTCATACCTGTGATGGTGAGACAGCTGGGGCCTGTCACTCACCTGGGATGGGGAGAGAGCTGTGGGCTGTCACACACCTGTGATGGGGAGAGAGATTGGGACTGTCACATACCTGTGATGCTGAGACAGCTGGCGGCTGTCACATACCTGTGATGACGAGAGAGCTGGGGGCTGTCACTCACCTGTGATGGTGAGAGATCTGGCGGCTGTCACACACCTGTGATGGGGAGAGAGATGGGGACTGTCAAACACTTGTTATGGGGGGAGAGATGGGGGCTGTCACACACCTGTGATGGGGAGAGAGCTGGGGTCTGTCACGAACCTGTGATATGGAGACAGCTGGGGACGGTCACACACCTGTGATGGGGAGAGAGCTTTGGGATGTCACATACCTGTGATGTGGAGACAGCTGGGGGCTGTCACATACCTGTAATGTGGAGACAGCTGGGGGCTGTCACTCACCTGTGATGGGGATAGAGCTGGGGGCTTTCACACACCTGTGATGGGGAGAGCGATGGGGGCTGTCACATACCTGTGATGGGGAGAACGCTGGGGCTGTCACGCATCTGTGATATGGAGACAGCTGGGGACGGTCACACACCTGTGATGGAGAGAGAGTTGGGGGCTGTCAGGCAACTGTGATATGGTGACAGCTGGGTCTTCACATACCTCTGATATGAGAGAGAGCTGGGTGCTGTCACTCACCTGTGATGGGGAGAGAGATGGGGGCTGTCACTCACCTGTGATGGGGAGAGAGATAGGGGCTGTCACATACCTGTGATGGGGAGAGAGCTTGGGGCGGTGACACACCTCTGATGTGGAGACAGATGGGGGCTGTCACATAACTGTGATGGGGAGAGAGATGCGGGCTGTCACACACCTGTGATGGGGAGAGAGCTTGGGGTTGTTCACATACCTGTGAAGTGGAGAAGGCTGGGGGCTATCACATACCTTTAATGGGGAGACACCTGGGGGCTGTCACATACCTGTGATGGGGAGACAGCTGGGGCCTGTCATATACCTGTGATGGGGAGAGAGTTGGGGGCTCTCACGCACCTGTGAGGCGGAGACAGCTGTGGGTTGTCACATACCTATCATGGGGAGAGGGCTGGGGGCTATCACTCACCTGTGATGGGGAGAGAGCTGGGGGCTGTCACACACCTGTGATGGGGAGAGAGCTGGGGGCTGTCACATACCTGTGATGCGGAGACAGCTGGGGACTGTCACATACCTTTGATGGGGAGCGAGTTGGGGTCTGTCAGGCACTTGTGATGCGGAGAGAGCTTGGGGCTGTCACATACCTGTGATGGGGAGAGAGGTGGAGGCTGTTACTCACCTGTGATGGGAAGAGAGATGGGGGCTTTCAATCACCTGTGATGGGGAGAGAGCTGGGGGCTGTCACTCACCTGTGATGGGGAGAGCGATGGGGGCTGTCAAATACCTGTGATGGGGAGAGCGCTGGGGCTGTCACGCATCTGTGATATGGAGAAAGCTGGGGACGGTTACACACCTGTGATGGGGAGAGAGTTGGGGGCTGTCAGGCAACTGTGATATGGTGAGAGCTGGGGGATTCACATACCTCTGATATGGGAGAGAGCTGGGGGCTGTCACTCACCTGTGATGGGGAGAGAGCTGGGGGTTGTCACACACCTGTGATGGGGAGAGATATAGGGGCTGTCTCATACCTGTGATCGGGAGAGAGCTTGGGGCGGTGACACACCTCTGATGTGGAGACAGATGGGGGCTGTCACATACCTGTGATGGGGAGAGACCTGGGGTCTGTCACCCACCTGTGAAGGGGAGAGAGCTGGGCGTTGTCACGCACCTGTGATATGGAGACAGCAGGGGACGGTCACACACCTGTGATGGGGAGAGAGCTTGGGGTTGTTCACCTACCTGTGAAGTGGAGAAGGCTGGGGGCTATCACATACCTGTAATGGGGAGACACCTGGGGGCTGTCACATACCTGTGATGGGGAGACAGCTCGGGGCTGTCACATACATGTGATGAGGAGAGAGCCGGCGGCTGTCACACTGCTGTGATGGGGAGAGAGCTGGGGATTGTCACATACCTGTGATGCGGAGACAGCTGGTGTCTCTTACATACCTGTGTGTGGAGACAGCTGGGGGCTATCACATACCTGTGATGCGGAGACAGCCGGGGCATGTCTCATACCTGTGATGGTGAGACAGCTGGGGCTGTCACTCACCTGTGATGGGGAGAGAGCTGTGGGCTGTCACACACCTGTGATGGGGTGAGAGATTGGGACTCTCACATACCTGTGATGCTGAGACAGCTGGGGGCTGTCACTCACCTGTGATGGCGAGAGATCAGGGGGCTGTCACTCACCTGTGATATGGAGACAGCTGGGGACGGTCACACACCTGTGATGGGGAGAGAGCTTGGGGATGTCACATACCTGTGATGTGGAGACAGCTGGGGGCTGTCACATACCTGTGATGTGGAGACAGCTGGGGGCTGTCACTCACGTGTGATGGGGAGACAGCTGGGGGCTTTCAGACACCTGTGATGGGGAGAGAGATGGGGACTGTCAAACACTTGTTATGTGGAGAGAGATGGGGGCTGTCACACACCTGTGATGGGGAAATTGATGGTGACTCTCAAACACCTGTGATGGGGAGAGAAGTGGGGGCTGTCACATACCTGTGATGGGGAGAGAGGTGGAGGCTGTTACTCACCTGTGATGGGGAGAGAGATGGGGGCTGTCACCCACCTGTGAAGGGGAGAGAGCTGGGCGTTGTCACGCACCTGTGATATGGAGACAGCAGGGGACGGTCACACACCTGTGATGGGGAGAGAGCTTGGGGTTGTTCACATACCTGTGAAGTGGAGAAGGCTGGGGGCTATCACATACCTGTAATGGGGAGACACCTGGGGGCTGTCACATACCTGTGATGGGGAGACAGCTCGGGGCTGTCACATACATGTGATGGGGAGAGAGCCGGGGGCTGTCACACTGCTGTGATGGGGAGAGAGCTGGGGATTGTCACATACCTGTGATGCGGAGACAGCTGGTGTCTCTTACATACCTGTGTGTGGAGACAGCTGGGGGCTGTCACGTACGTGAGATGTGGAGACAGCTGGGGTCTGTCACATACCTGTGATGGGGAGAGAAGTGGGAGCTATCACGCACCTGTGATGCGGAGTCAGCTGGGGCCTGTAACATACCTGTGATGGGAAGAGAGCTGGGAGTTGTCACACACCTGTGATGGGGAGAGAGATGGGGACTGTTACATACCTGTGATGGGGAGAGCGCTGGGGCTGTTATGCAGCTGTGATATGGAGAAAGCCGGGGACGGTCACACACCTGTGATGGGGAGAGAGATTGGGACTGTCACATACCTGTGATGCTGAGACAGCTGGCGGCTGTCACATACCTGTGATGGCAAGAGAGCTGGGGGCTGTCGGACAGCTGTGATGGGGAGAGAGCTTGGGGTTGTTCACATACCTGTGAAGTGGAGAAGGCTGGGGGCTATCACATACCTGTAATGGGGAGACACCTGGGGGCTGTCACATACCTGTGATGGGGAGACAGCTCGGGGCTCTCACATACATGTGATGGGGAGAGAGCCGGGGGCTGTCACACTGCTGTGATGGGGAGAGAGATGGGGACTGTCAAACACCTGTGATGGGGAGAGAGCTGGGGGCTGTCACATACCTGTGATGCGGAGACAGCTGGGGACTGTCACATACCTTTGATGGGGAGCGAGTTGGGGTCTGTCAGGCACTTGTGATGCGGAGAGAGCTTGGGGCTGTCACATACCTGTGATGGGGAGAGAGGTGGAGGCTGTTACTCACCTGTGATGGGAAGAGAGATGGGGGCTTTCAATCACCTGTGATGGGGAGAGAGCTGGGGGCTGTCACTCACCTGTGATGGGGAGAGCGATGGGGGCTGTCAAATACCTGTGATGGGGAGAGCGCTGGGGCTGTCACGCATCTGTGATATGGAGAAAGCTGGGGACGGTTACACACCTGTGATGGGGAGAGAGTTGGGGGCTGTCAGGCAACTGTGATTTGGTGAGAGCTGGGGGATTCACATACCTCTGATATGGGAGAGAGCTGGGGGCTGTCACTCACCTGTGATGGGGAGAGAGCTGGGGGTTGTCACACACCTGTGATGGGGAGAGATATAGGGGCTGTCTCATACCTGTGATCGGGAGAGAGCTTGGGGCGGTGACACACCTCTGATGTGGAGACAGATGGGGGCTGTCACATACCTGTGATGGGGAGAGAAGTGGGAGCTATCACGCACCTGTGATGCGGAGTCAGCTGGGGCCTGTAACATACCTGTGATGGGAAGAGAGCTGGGAGTTGTCACACACCTGTGATGGGGAGAGAGATGGGGACTGTTACATACCTGTGATGGGGAGAGCGCTGGGGCTGTTATGCAGCTGTGATATGGAGAAAGCCGGGGACGGTCACACACCTGTGATGGGGAGAGAGTTGGGGGCTGTCAGGCAACTGTGATATGGTGACAGGTGGGTCTTCACATACCTCTGATATGAGTGACAGGTGGGGGCTGTCACTCACCTGTGATGGGGAGAGAGCTGGGGGCTGTCACCCACCTGTGAAGGGGAGAGAGCTGGGCCTTGTCACGCACCTGTGATATGGAGACAGCTGGGGACGGTCACACACCTCTGATGGGGAGAGAGCTTGGGGTTGTCACGTATCTGTGATGTTGAGACAGCTGGGGCCTGTCATATACCTGTGATGGGGAGAGAGTTGGGGGCTCTCACGCACCTGTGAGGCCGACACACCTGTGGGTTGTCACATACCTATCATGGGGAGAGAGCTGGGGGCTGTCACTCACCTGTGATGGGGAGAGAGCTGGGGGCTGTCACATACCTGTGATGCGGAGACAGTTGGGGACTGTCACATACCTTTGATGGGGAGCGAGTTGGGGGCTGTCAGGCACCTGTGATGCAGAGAGAGCTTGGGGCTGTCACATACCTGTGATGGGGAGAGAGGTGGAGGCTGTTACTCACCTCTGATGGGAAGAGAGATGGGGGCTGTCAATCACCTGTGATGGGGAGAGAGCTGGGGGTTGTCACTCACCTGTGATGGGTAGAGCGATGGGGGCTGTCACATACCTGTGATGGGGAGAGCGCTGGGGCTGTTACGCAGCTGTGATATGGAGACAGCTGGGGACGGTCACACACCTGTGATGGGGAGAGAGTTGGGGGCTGTCAGGCAACTGTGATATGGTGACAGCTGGGGCTTCACATACCTCTGATATGGGAGAGAGCTGGGGGCTGTCACTCACCTGTGATGGGGGAGAGCTGGGGGCTGTCACACACCTGTGAAGGGGAGAGAGCTGGGCGTTGTCACGCACCTGTGATATGGAGACAGCAGGGGACGGTCACACACCTGTGATGGGGAGAGAGCTTGGGGTTGTTCACATACCTGTGAAGTGGAGAAGGCTGGGGGCTATCACATACCTGTAATGGGGAGACACCTGGGGGCTGTCACATACCTGTGATGGGGAGACAGCTCGGGGCTGTCACATACATGTGATGGGGAGAGAGCCGGGGGCTGTCACACTGCTGTGATGGGGAGAGAGCTGGGGATTGTCACATACCTGTGATGCGGAGACAGCTGGTGTCTCTTACATACCTGTGTGTGGAGACAGCTGGGGGCTGTCACGTACGTGAGATGTGGAGACAGCTGGGGTCTGTCACATACCTGTGATGGGGAGAGAAGTGGGAGCTATCACGCACCTGTGATGCGGAGTCAGCTGGGGCCTGTAACATACCTGTGATGGGAAGAGAGCTGGGAGTTGTCACACACCTGTGATGGGGAGAGAGTTGGGGGCTGTCAGGCAACTGAGATATGGTGACAGCTGGGGGCTTCACATACCACTGATATGGGAGAGAGCTGGGGGCTGTCACTCACCTGTGATGGGAAGAGAGCTGGGGGCTGTCAGACACCTGTGATGGGGAGAGAGATGGGGGCTGTCACTCACCTGTGAAGGGGAGAGAGATAGGGGCTGTCACATACCTGTAATGGGGAGAGATCTGGAAGTTGTCACACACCTGTGATGGGGAGAGATATAGGGGCTTTCTCATACCTGTGATCAGGAGAGAGCTTGGGGCGGTGACACACCTCTGATGTGGAGACAGATGGGGGCTGTCACATACCTGTGATGGGGAGAGACCTGGGGTCTGTCACCCACCTGTGAAGGGGAGAGAGCTGGGCGTTGTCACGCACCTGTGATATGGAGACAGCAGGGGACGGTCACACACCTGTGATGGGGAGAGAGCTTGGGGTTGTTCACCTACCTGTGAAGTGGAGAAGGCTGGGGGCTATCACATACCTGTAATGGGGAGACACCTGGGGGCTGTCACATACCTGTGATGGGGAGACAGCTCGGGGCTGTCACATACATGTGATGAGGAGAGAGCCGGGGGCTGTCACACTGCTGTGATGGGGAGAGAGCTGGGGATTGTCACATACCTGTGATGCGGAGACAGCTGGTGTCTCTTACATACCTGTGTGTGGAGACAGCTGGGGGCTATCACATACCTGTGATGCGGAGACAGCCGCGGCATGTCTCATACCTGTGATGGTGAGACAGCTGGGGCTGTCACTCACCTGTGATGGGGAGAGAGCTGTGGGCTGTCACACACTTGTGATGGGGTGAGAGATTGGGACTCTCACATACCTGTGATGCTGAGACAGCTGGGGGCTGTCACATACCTGTGATGGCGAGAGAGCTGGGGGCTGTCACTCACCTGTGATGGTGAGAGATCAGGGGGCTGTCACTCACCTGTGATATGGAGACAGCTGGGGACGGTCACACACCTGTGATGGGGAGAGAGCTTGGGGATGTCACATACCTGTGATGTGGAGACAGCTGGGGGCTGTCACATACCTGTGATGTGCAGACAGCTGGGGGCTGTCACTCACGTGTGATGGGGAGACAGCTGGGGGCTTTCACACACCTGTGATGGGGAGAGAGATGGGGACTGTCAAACACTTGTTATGTGGAGAGAGATGGGGGCTGTCACACACCTGTGATGGGGAAATTGATGGTGACTCTCAAACACCTGTGATGGGGAGAGAAGTGGGGGCTGTCACATACCTGTGATGCGGAGACAGCTGGGGGCTGTCACCTACCTTTGGTGGGGAGCGAGTTGGGGGCTGTCTGGCACCTGTGATGCGGAGAGAGCTTGGGGCTGTCACATACCTGTGATGGGGAGAGAGGTGGAGGCTGTTACTCACCTGTGATGGGAAGAGAGATGGGGGCTGTCACACACCTGTGATGGGGAGAGCGATGAGGGCTGTCACATACCTGTGATGGGGAGAGAGCTGGGGGCTATCACTCACCTGTGATGGAGAGGGCGATGGGGGCTGTCACATACCTGTGATGCGGAGATAGCTGGGGGATGTCTCATACCTGTGATGGTGAGACAGCTGGGGGCTGTCACTCACCTGTGATGGGGAGAGAGTTGTGGGCTGTCACACACCTGTGATGGGGAGAGAGATGGGGGCTGTCACTCACCTGTGATGGGGAGAGAGCTGGGGGCTTTCACACACCTGTGATGGGGAGAGAGTTGGGGGCTGTCACATACCTGTGATGCGGAGATAGCTGGGGGCTGTCACTCACCTATGATATGGGAGAGCTGGGGGCTGTCACATACCTGTGATGGGGAGAGAGTTGGCGCCTGTCAGGCACCTGTGATGCGGAGACAGATGGGGGATGTCTCATACCTGTGATGGTGAGACAGCTGGGGCCTGTCACTCACCTGGGATGGGGAGAGAGCTGTGGGCTGTCACACACCTGTGATGGGGAGAGAGATTGGGACTGTCACATACCTGTGATGCTGAGACAGCTGGCGGCTGTCACATACCTGTGATGACGAGAGAGCTGGGGGCTGTCACTCACCTGTGATGGTGAGAGATCTGGCGGCTGTCACACACCTGTGATGGGGAGAGAGATGGGGACTGTCAAACACTTGTTATGGGGGGAGAGATGGGGGCTGTCACACACCTGTGATGGGGAGAGAGCTGGGGTCTGTCACGAACCTGTGATATGGAGACAGCTGGGGACGGTCACACACCTGTGATGGGGAGAGAGCTTTGGGATGTCACATACCTGTGATGTGGAGACAGCTGGGGGCTGTCACATACCTGTAATGTGGAGACAGCTGGGGGCTGTCACTCACCTGTGATGGGGATAGAGCTGGGGGCTTTCACACACCTGTGATGGGGAGAGCGATGGGGGCTGTCACATACCTGTGATGGGGAGAACGCTGGGGCTGTCACGCATCTGTGATATGGAGACAGCTGGGGACGGTCACACACCTGTGATGGGGAGAGAGTTGGGGGCTGTCAGGCAACTGTGATATGGTGACAGCTGGGGCTTCACATACCTCTGATATGGGAGAGAGCTGGGTGCTGTCACTCACCTGTGATGGGGGAGAGCTGGGGGCTGTCACACACCTGTGAAGGGCAGAGAGCTGGGCGTTGTCACGCACCTGTGATATGGAGACAGCAGGGGACGGTCACACACCTGTGATGGGGAGAGAGCTTGGGGTTGTTCACATACCTGTGAAGTGGAGAAGGCTGGGGGCTATCACATACCTGTAATGGGGAGACACCTGGGGGCTGTCACATACCTGTGATGGGGAGACAGCTCGGGGCTGTCACATACATGTGATGGGGAGAGAGCCGGGGGCTGTCACACTGCTGTGATGGGGAGAGAGCTGGGGATTGTCACATACCTGTGATGCGGAGACAGCTGGTGTCTCTTACATACCTGTGTGTGGAGACAGCTGGGGGCTGTCACGTATGTGAGATGTGGAGACAGCTGGGGTCTGTCACATACCTGTGATGGGGAGAGAAGTGGGAGCTATCACGCACCTGTGATGCGGAGTCAGCTGGGGCCTGTAACATACCTGTGATGGGAAGAGAGCTGGGAGTTGTCACACACCTGTGATGGGGAGAGAGTTGGGGGCTGTCAGGCAACTGAGATATGGTGACAGCTGGGGGCTTCACATACCACTGATATGGGAGAGAGCTGGGGGCTGTCACTCACCTGTGATGGGAAGAGAGCTGGGGGCTGTCAGACACCTGTGATGGGGAGAGAGATGGGGGCTGTCACTCACCTGTGAAGGGGAGAGAGATAGGGGCTGTCACATACCTGTAATGGGGAGAGAGCTGGAAGTTGTCACACACCTGTGATGGGGAGAGAGCCGGGGGCTGTCACACTGCTGTGATGGGAGAGAGCTGGGGTTTGTCACATACCTGTGATGCGGAGACAGCTGGTGTCTCTTACATACCTGTGTGTGGAGACAGCTGGGAGCTGTCACGTACGTGAGATGTGGAGACAGCTGGGGTCTGTCACATACCTGTGATGGGGAGAGAGTTGGGGGCTGTCACACACCTGTGATGGGGAGAGAGATGGGGACTGTCAAACACCTGTGTTTGGTAGAGAGCTGGGGCTGTCACATACCTGTGATGCAGAGATAGCTGGGGGCTGTCACTCACCTATGATATGGGAGAGCTGGGGGCTGTCACATACCTGTGATGGGGAGAGAGTTGGCGCCTGTCAGGCACCTGTGATGCGGAGACAGATGGGGGATGTCTCATACCTGTGATGGTGAGACAGCTGGGGCCTGTCACTCACCTGGGATGGGGAGAGAGCTGTGGGCTGTCACACACCTGTGATGGGGAGAGAGATTGGGACTGTCACATACCTGTGATGCTGAGACAGCTGGCGGCTGTCACATACCTGTGATGACGAGAGAGCTGGGGGCTGTCACTCACCTGTGATGGTGAGAGATCTGGCGGCTGTCACACACCTGTGATGGGGAGAGAGATGGGGACTGTCAAACACTTGTTATGGGGGGAGAGATGGGGGCTGTCACACACCTGTGATGGGGAGAGAGCTGGGGTCTGTAACGAACCTGTGATATGGAGACAGCTGGGGACGGTCACACACCTGTGATGGGGAGAGAGCTTTGGGATGTCACATACCTGTGATGTGGAGACAGCTGGGGGCTGTCACATACCTGTAATGTGGAGACAGCTGGGGGCTGTCACTCACCTGTGATGGGGATAGAGCTGGGGGCTTTCACACACCTGTGATGGGGAGAGCGATGGGGGCTGTCACATACCTGTGATGGGGAGAACGCTGGGGCTGTCACGCATCTGTGATATGGAGACAGCTGGGGACGGTCACACACCTGTGATGGGGAGAGAGTTGGGGGCTGTCAGGCAACTGTGATATGGTGACAGCTGGGTCTTCACATACCTCTGATATGAGAGAGAGCTGGGTGCTGTCACTCACCTGTGATGGGGAGAGAGATGGGGGCTGTCACTCACCTGTGATGGGGAGAGAGATAGGGGCTGTCACATACCTGTGATGGGGAGAGAGCTTGGGGCGGTGACACACCTCTGATGTGGAGACAGATGGGGGCTGTCACATAACTGTGATGGGGAGAGAGATGCGGGCTGTCACACACCTGTGATGGGGAGAGAGCTTGGGGTTGTTCACATACCTGTGAAGTGGAGAAGGCTGGGGGCTATCACATACCTTTAATGGGGAGACACCTGGGGGCTGTCACATACCTGTGATGGGGAGACAGCTGGGGCCTGTCATATACCTGTGATGGGGAGAGAGTTGGGGGCTCTCACGCACCTGTGAGGCGGAGACAGCTGTGGGTTGTCACATACCTATCATGGGGAGAGGGCTGGGGGCTATCACTCACCTGTGATGGGGAGAGAGCTGGGGGCTGTCACACACCTGTGATGGGGAGAGAGCTGGGGGCTGTCCCATACCTGTGATGCGGAGACAGCTGGGGACTGTCACATACCTTTGATGGGGAGCGAGTTGGGGTCTGTCAGGCACTTGTGATGCGGAGAGAGCTTGGGGCTGTCACATACCTGTGATGGGGAGAGAGGTGGAGGCTGTTACTCACCTGTGATGGGAAGAGAGATGGGGGCTTTCAATCACCTGTGATGGGGAGAGAGCTGGGGGCTGTCACTCACCTGTGATGGGGAGAGCGATGGGGGCTGTCAAATACCTGTGATGGGGAGAGCGCTGGGGCTGTCACGCATCTGTGATATGGAGAAAGCTGGGGACGGTTACACACCTGTGATGGGGAGAGAGTTGGGGGCTGTCAGGCAACTGTGATATGGTGAGAGCTGGGGGATTCACATACCTCTGATATGGGAGAGAGCTGGGGGCTGTCACTCACCTGTGATGGGGAGAGAGCTGGGGGTTGTCACACACCTGTGATGGGGAGAGATATAGGGGCTGTCTCATACCTGTGATCGGGAGAGAGCTTGGGGCGGTGACACACCTCGGATGTGGAGACAGATGGGGGCTGTCACATACCTGTGATGGGGAGAGACCTGGGGTCTGTCACCCACCTGTGAAGGGGAGAGAGCTGGGCGTTGTCACGCACCTGTGATATGGAGACAGCAGGGGACGGTCACACACCTGTGATGGGGAGAGAGCTTGGGGTTGTTCACCTACCTGTGAAGTGGAGAAGGCTGGGGGCTATCACATACCTGTAATGGGGAGACACCTGGGGGCTGTCACATACCTGTGATGGGGAGACAGCTCGGGGCTGTCACATACATGTGATGGGGAGAGAGCCGGGGGCTGTCACACTGCTGTGATGGGGAGAGAGCTGGGGATTGTCACATACCTGTGATGCGGAGACAGCTGGTGTCTCTTACATACCTGTGTGTGGAGACAGCTGGGGGCTATCACATACCTGTGATGCGGAGACAGCCGGGGCATGTCTCATACCTGTGATGGTGAGACAGCTGGGGCTGTCACTCACCTGTGATGGGGAGAGAGCTGTGGGCTGTCACACACTTGTGATGGGGTGAGAGATTGGGACTCTCACATACCTGTGATGCTGAGACAGCTGGGGGCTGTCACATACCTGTGATGGCGAGAGAGCTGGGGGCTGTCACTCACCTGTGATGGTGAGAGATCAGGGGGCTGTCACTCACCTGTGATATGGAGACAGCTGGGGGCTGTCACTCACGTGTGATGGGGAGACAGCTGGGGGCTTTCACACACCTGTGATGGGGAGAGAGATGGGGACTGTCAAACACTTGTTATGTGGAGAGAGATGGGGGCTGTCACACACCTGTGATGGGGAAATTGATGGTGACTCTCAAACACCTGTGATGGGGAGAGAAGTGGGGGCTGTCACATACCTGTGATGCGGAGACAGCTGGGGGCTGTCACCTACCTTTGGTGGGGAGCGAGTTGGGGGCTGTCTGGCACCTGTGATGCGGAGAGAGCTTGGGGCTGTCACATACTTGTGATGGGGAGAGAGGTGGAGGCTGTTACTCACCTGTGATGGGGAGAGAGATGGGGGCTGTCACCCACCTGTGAAGGGGAGAGAGCTGGGCGTTGTCACGCACCTGTGATATGGAGACAGCAGGGGACGGTCACACACCTGTGATGGGGAGAGAGCTTGGGGTTGTTCACATACCTGTGAAGTGGAGAAGGCTGGGGGCTATCACATACCTGTAATGGGGAGACACCTGGGGGCTGTCACATACCTGTGATGGGGAGACAGCTCGGGGCTGTCACATACATGTGATGGGGAGAGAGCCGGGGGCTGTCACACTGCTGTGATGGGGAGAGAGCTGGGGATTGTCACATACCTGTGATGCGGAGACAGCTGGTGTCTCTTACATACCTGTGTGTGGAGACAGCTGGGGGCTGTCACGTACGTGAGATGTGGAGACAGCTGGGGTCTGTCACATACCTGTGATGGGGAGAGAAGTGGGAGCTATCACGCACCTGTGATGCGGAGTCAGCTGGGGCCTGTAACATACGTGTGATGGGAAGAGAGCTGGGAGTTGTCACACACCTGTGATGGGGAGAGAGATGGGGACTGTTACATACCTGTGATGGGGAGAGCGCTGGGGCTGTTATGCAGCTGTGATATGGAGAAAGCCGGGGACGGTCACACACCTGTGATGGGGAGAGAGATTGGGACTGTCACATACCTGTGATGCTGAGACAGCTGGCGGCTGTCACATACCTGTGATGGCAAGAGAGCTGGGGGCTGTCGGACAGCTGTGATGGGGAGAGAGCTTGGGGTTGTTCACATACCTGTGAAGTGGAGAAGGCTGGGGGCTATCACATACCTGTAATGGGGAGACACCTGGGGGCTGTCACATACCTGTGATGGGGAGACAGCTCGGGGCTCTCACATACATGTGATGGGGAGAGAGCCGGGGGCTGTCACACTGCTGTGATGGGGAGAGAGATGGGGACTGTCAAACACCTGTGATGGGGAGAGAGCTGGGGGCTGTCACATACCTGTGATGCGGAGACAGCTGGGGACTGTCACATACCTTTGATGGGGAGCGAGTTGGGGTCTGTCAGGCACTTGTGATGCGGAGAGAGCTTGGGGCTGTCACATACCTGTGATGGGGAGAGAGGTGGAGGCTGTTACTCACCTGTGATGGGAAGAGAGATGGGGGCTTTCAATCACCTGTGATGGGGAGAGAGCTGGGGGCTGTCACTCACCTGTGATGGGTAGAGCGATGGGGGCTGTCAAATACCTGTGATGGGGAGAGCGCTGGGGCTGTCATGCATCTGTGATATGGAGAAAGCTGGGGACGGTTACACACCTGTGATGGGGAGAGAGTTGGGGGCTGTCAGGCAACTGTGATTTGGTGAGAGCTGGGGGATTCACATACCTCTGATATGGGAGAGAGCTGGGGGCTGTCACTCACCTGTGATGGGGAGAGAGCTGGGGGTTGTCACACACCTGTGATGGGGAGAGATATAGGGGCTGTCTCATACCTGTGATCGGGAGAGAGCTTGGGGCGGTGACACACCTCTGATGTGGAGACAGATGGGGGCTGTCACATACCTGTGATGGGGAGAGAAGTGGGAGCTATCACGCACCTGTGATGCGGAGTCAGCTGGGGCCTGTAACATACCTGTGATGGGAAGAGAGCTGGGAGTTGTCACACACCTGTGATGGGGAGAGAGATGGGGACTGTTACATACCTGTGATGGGGAGAGCGCTGGGGCTGTTATGCAGCTGTGATATGGAGAAAGCCGGGGACGGTCACACACCTGTGATGGGGAGAGAGTTGGGGGCTGTCAGGCAACTGTGATATGGTGACAGGTGGGTCTTCACATACCTCTGATATGAGAGACAGGTGGGGGCTGTCACTCACCTGTGATGGGGAGAGAGCTGGGGGCTGTCACCCACCTGTGAAGGGGAGAGAGCTGGGCCTTGTCACGCACCTGTGATATGGAGACAGCTGGGGACGGTCACACACCTCTGATGGGGAGAGAGCTTGGGGTTGTCACGTATCTGTGATGTTGAGACAGCTGGGGCCTGTCATATACCTGTGATGGGGAGAGAGTTGGGGGCTCTCACGCACCTGTGAGGCCGAGACACCTGTGGGTTGTCACATACCTATCATGGGGAGAGAGCTGGGGGCTGTCACTCACCTGTGATGGGGAGAGAGCTGGGGGCTGTCACATACCTGTGATGCGGAGACAGTTGGGGACTGTCACATACCTTTGATGGGGAGCGAGTTGGGGGCTGTCAGGCACCTGTGATGCAGAGAGAGCTTGGGGCTGTCACATACCTGTGATGGGGAGAGAGGTGGAGGCTGTTACTCACCTCTGATGGGAAGAGAGATGGGGGCTGTCAATCACCTGTGATGGGGAGAGAGCTGGGGGTTGTCACTCACCTGTGATGGGTAGAGCGATGGGGGCTGTCACATACCTGTGATGGGGAGAGCGCTGGGGCTGTTACGCAGCTGTGATATGGAGACAGCTGGGGACGGTCACACACCTGTGATGGGGAGAGAGTTGGGGGCTGTCAGGCAACTGTGATATGGTGACAGCTGGGGCTTCACATACCTCTGATATGGGAGAGAGCTGGGGGCTGTCACTCACCTGTGATGGGGGAGAGCTGGGGGCTGTCACACACCTGTGAAGGGGAGAGAGCTGGGCGTTGTCATGCACCTGTGATATGGAGACAGCAGGGGACGGTCACACACCTGTGATGGGGAGAGAGCTTGGGGTTGTTCACATACCTGTGAAGTGGAGAAGGCTGGGGGCTATCACATACCTGTAATGGGGAGACACCTGGGGGCTGTCACATACCTGTGATGGGGAGACAGCTCGGGGCTGTCACATACATGTGATGGGGAGAGAGCCGGGGGCTGTCACACTGCTGTGATGGGGAGAGAGCTGGGGATTGTCACATACCTGTGATGCGGAGACAGCTGGTGTCTCTTACATACCTGTGTGTGGAGACAGCTGGGGGCTGTCACGTACGTGAGATGTGGAGACAGCTGGGGTCTGTCACATACCTGTGATGGGGAGAGAAGTGGGAGCTATCACGCACCTGTGATGCGGAGTCAGCTGGGGCCTGTAACATACCTGTGATGGGAAGAGAGCTGGGAGTTGTCACACACCTGTGATGGGGAGAGAGTTGGGGGCTGTCAGGCAACTGAGATATGGTGACAGCTGGGGGCTTCACATACCACTGATATGGGAGAGAGCTGGGGGCTGTCACTCACCTGTGATGGGAAGAGAGCTGGGGGCTGTCAGACACCTGTGATGGGGAGAGAGATGGGGGCTGTCACTCACCTGTGAAGGGGAGAGAGATAGGGGCTGTCACATACCTGTAATGGGGAGAGAGCTGGAAGTTGTCACACACCTGTGATGGGGAGAGAGCCGGGGGCTGTCACACTGCTGTGATGGGAGAGAGCTGGGGTTTGTCACATACCTGTGATGCGGAGACAGCTGGTGTCTCTTACATACCTGTGTGTGGAGACAGCTGGGAGCTGTCACGTACGTGAGATGTGGAGACAGCTGGGGTCTGTCACATACCTGTGATGGGGAGAGAGTTGGGGGCTGTCACACACCTGTGATGGGGAGAGAGATGGGGACTGTCAAACACCTGTGTTTGGTAGAGAGCTGGGGCTGTCACATACCTGTGATGCGGAGATAGCTGGGGGCTGTCACTCACCTATGATATGGGAGAGCTGGGGGCTGTCACATACCTGTGATGGGGAGAGAGTTGGCGCCTGTCAGGCACCTGTGATGCGGAGACAGATGGGGGATGTCTCATACCTGTGATGGTGAGACAGCTGGGGCCTGTCACTCACCTGGGATGGGGAGAGAGCTGTGGGCTGTCACACACCTGTGATGGGGAGAGAGATTGGGACTGTCACATACCTGTGATGCTGAGACAGCTGGCGGCTGTCACATACCTGTGATGACGAGAGAGCTGGGGGCTGTCACTCACCTGTGATGGTGAGAGATCTGGCGGCTGTCACACACCTGTGATGGGGAGAGAGATGGGGACTGTCAAACACTTGTTATGGGGGGAGAGATGGGGGCTGTCACACACCTGTGATGGGGAGAGAGCTGGGGTCTGTCACGAACCTGTGATATGGAGACAGCTGGGGACGGTCACACACCTGTGATGGGGAGAGAGCTTTGGGATGTCACATACCTGTGATGTGGAGACAGCTGGGGGCTGTCACATACCTGTAATATGGAGACAGCTGGGGGCTGTCACTCACCTGTGATGGGGATAGAGCTGGGGGCTTTCACACACCTGTGATGGGGAGAGCGATGGGGGCTGTCACATACCTGTGATGGGGAGAACGCTGGGGCTGTCACGCATCTGTGATATGGAGACAGCTGGGGACGGTCACACACCTGTGATGGGGAGAGAGTTGGGGGCTGTCAGGCAACTGTGATATGGTGACAGCTGGGTCTTCACATACCTCTGATATGAGAGAGAGCTGGGTGCTGTCACTCACCTGTGATGGGGAGAGAGATGGGGGCTGTCACTCACCTGTGATGGGGAGAGAGATAGGGGCTGTCACATACCTGTGATGGGGAGAGAGCTTGGGGCGGTGACACACCTCTGATGTGGAGACAGATGGGGGCTGTCACATAACTGTGATGGGGAGAGAGATGCGGGCTGTCACACACCTGTGATGGGGAGAGAGCTTGGGGTTGTTCACATACCTGTGAAGTGGAGAAGGCTGGGGGCTATCACATACCTTTAATGGGGAGACACCTGGGGGCTGTCACATACCTGTGATGGGGAGACAGCTGGGGCCTGTCATATACCTGTGATGGGGAGAGAGTTGGGGGCTCTCACGCACCTGTGAGGCGGAGACAGCTGTGGGTTGTCACATACCTATCATGGGGAGAGGGCTGGGGGCTATCACTCACCTGTGATGGGGAGAGAGCTGGGGGCTGTCACACACCTGTGATGGGGAGAGAGCTGGGGGCTGTCCCATACCTGTGATGCGGAGACAGCTGGGGACTGTCACATACCTTTGATGGGGAGCGAGTTGGGGTCTGTCAGGCACTTGTGATGCGGAGAGAGCTTGGGGCTGTCACATACCTGTGATGGGGAGAGAGGTGGAGGCTGTTACTCACCTGTGATGGGAAGAGAGATGGGGGCTTTCAATCACCTGTGATGGGGAGAGAGCTGGGGGCTGTCACTCACCTGTGATGGGGAGAGCGATGGGGGCTGTCAAATACCTGTGATGGGGAGAGCGCTGGGGCTGTCACGCATCTGTGATATGGAGAAAGCTGGGGACGGTTACACACCTGTGATGGGGAGAGAGTTGGGGGCTGTCAGGCAACTGTGATATGGTGAGAGCTGGGGGATTCACATACCTCTGATATGGGAGAGAGCTGGGGGCTGTCACTCACCTGTGATGGGGAGAGAGCTGGGGGTTGTCACACACCTGTGATGGGGAGAGATATAGGGGCTGTCTCATACCTGTGATCGGGAGAGAGCTTGGGGCGGTGACACACCTCGGATGTGGAGACAGATGGGGGCTGTCACATACCTGTGATGGGGAGAGACCTGGGGTCTGTCACCCACCTGTGAAGGGGAGAGAGCTGGGCGTTGTCACGCACCTGTGATATGGAGACAGCAGGGGACGGTCACACACCTGTGATGGGGAGAGAGCTTGGGGTTGTTCACCTACCTGTGAAGTGGAGAAGGCTGGGGGCTATCACATACCTGTAATGGGGAGACACCTGGGGGCTGTCACATACCTGTGATGGGGAGACAGCTCGGGGCTGTCACTTACATGTGATGGGGAGAGAGCCGGGGGCTGTCACACTGCTGTGATGGGGAGAGAGCTGGGGATTGTCACATACCTGTGATGCGGAGACAGCTGGTGTCTCTTACATACCTGTGTGTGGAGACAGCTGGGGGCTATCACATACCTGTGATGCGGAGACAGCCGGGGCATGTCTCATACCTGTGATGGTGAGACAGCTGGGGCTGTCACTCACCTGTGATGGGGAGAGAGCTGTGGGCTGTCACACACCTGTGATGGGGTGAGAGATTGGGACTCTCACATACCTGTGATGCTGAGACAGCTGGGGGCTGTCACATACCTGTGATGGCGAGAGAGCTGGGGGCTGTCACTCACCTGTGATGGTGAGAGATCAGGGGGCTGTCACTCACCTGTGATATGGAGACAGCTGGGGACGGTCACACACCTGTGATGGGGAGAGAGCTTGGGGATGTCACATACCTGTGATGTGGAGACAGCTGGGGGCTGTCACATACCTGTGATGTGGAGACAGCTGGGGGCTGTCACTCACGTGTGATGGGGAGACAGCTGGGGGCTTTCAGACACCTGTGATGGGGAGAGAGATGGGGACTGTCAAACACTTGTTATGTGGAGAGAGATGGGGGCTGTCACACACCTGTGATGGGGAAATTGATGGTGACTCTCAAACACCTGTGATGGGGAGAGAAGGGGCTGTCACATACCTGTGATGCGGAGACAGCTGGGGGCTGTCACCTACCTTTGGTGGGGAGCGAGTTGGGGGCTGTCTGGCACCTGTGATGCGGAGAGAGCTTGGGGCTGTCACATACCTGTGATGGGGAGAGAGGTGGAGGCTGTTACTCACCTGTGATGGGGAGAGAGATGGGGGCTGTCACCCACCTGTGAAGGGGAGAGAGCTGGGCGTTGTCACGCACCTGTGATATGGAGACAGCAGGGGACGGTCACACACCTGTGATGGGGAGAGAGCTTGGGGTTGTTCACATACCTGTGAAGTGGAGAAGGCTGGGGGCTATCACATACCTGTAATGGGGAGACACCTGGGGGCTGTCACATACCTGTGATGGGGAGACAGCTCGGGGCTGTCACATACATGTGATGGGGAGAGAGCCGGGGGCTGTCACACTGCTGTGATGGGGAGAGAGCTGGGGATTGTCACATACCTGTGATGCGGAGACAGCTGGTGTCTCTTACATACCTGTGTGTGGACACAGCTGGGGGCTGTCACGTACGTGAGATGTGGAGACAGCTGGGGTCTGTCACATACCTGTGATGGGGAGAGAAGTGGGAGCTATCACGCACCTGTGATGCGGAGTCAGCTGGGGCCTGTAACATACCTGTGATGGGAAGAGAGCTGGGAGTTGTCACACACCTGTGATGGGGAGAGAGATGGGGACTGTTACATACCTGTGATGGGGAGAGCGCTGGGGCTGTTATGCAGCTGTGATATGGAGAAAGCCGGGGACGGTCACACACCTGTGATGGGGAGAGAGATTGGGACTGTCACATACCTGTGATGCTGAGACAGCTGGCGGCTGTCACATACCTGTGATGGCAAGAGAGCTGGGGGCTGTCGGACAGCTGTGATGGGGAGAGAGCTTGGGGTTGTTCACATACCTGTGAAGTGGAGAAGGCTGGGGGCTATCACATACCTGTAATGGGGAGACACCTGGGGGCTGTCACATACCTGTGATGGGGAGACAGCTCGGGGCTCTCACATACATGTGATGGGGAGAGAGCCGGGGGCTGTCACACTGCTGTGATGGGGAGAGAGATGGGGATTGTCAAACACCTGTGATGGGGAGAGAGCTGGGGGCTGTCACATACCTGTGATGCGGAGACAGCTGGGGACTGTCACATACCTTTGATGGGGAGCGAGTTGGGGTCTGTCAGGCACTTGTGATGCGGAGAGAGCTTGGGGCTGTCACATACCTGTGATGGGGAGAGAGGTGGAGGCTGTTACTCACCTGTGATGGGAAGAGAGATGGGGGCTTTCAATCACCTGTGATGGGGAGAGAGCTGGGGGCTGTCACTCACCTGTGATGGTTAGAGCGATGGGGGCTGTCAAATACCTGTGATGGGGAGAGCGCTGGGGCTGTCACGCATCTGTGATATGGAGAAAGCTGGGGACGGTTACACACCTGTGATGGGGAGAGAGTTGGGGGCTGTCAGGCAACTGTGATTTGGTGAGAGCTGGGGGATTCACATACCTCTGATATGGGAGAGAGCTGGGGGCTGTCACTCACCTGTGATGGGGAGAGAGCTGGGGTTTGTCACACACCTGTGATGGGGAGAGATATAGGGGCTGTCTCATACCTGTGATCGGGAGAGAGCTTGGGGCGGTGACACACCTCTGATGTGGAGACAGATGGGGGCTGTCACATACCTGTGATGGGGAGAGAAGTGGGAGCTATCACGCACCTGTGATGCGGAGTCAGCTGGGGCCTGTAACATACCTGTGATGGGAAGAGAGCTGGGAGTTGTCACACACCTGTGATGGGGAGAGAGATGGGGACTGTTACATACCTGTGATGGGGAGAGCGCTGGGGCTGTTATGCAGCTGTGATATGGAGAAAGCCGGGGACGGTCACACACCTGTGATGGGGAGAGAGTTGGGGGCTGTCAGGCAACTGTGATATGGTGACAGGTGGGTCTTCACATACCTCTTTTATGAGAGACAGGTGGGGGCTGTCACTCACCTGTGATGGGGAGAGAGCTGGGGGCTGTCACCCACCTGAGAAGGGGAGAGAGCTGGGCCTTGTCACGCACCTGTGATATGGAGACAGCTGGGGACGGTCACACACCTCTGATGGGGAGAGAGCTTGGGGTTGTCACGTATCTGTGATGTTGAGACAGCTGGGGCCTGTCATATACCTGTGATGGGGAGAGAGTTGGGGGCTCTCACGCACCTGTGAGGCCGAGACAGCTGTGGGTTGTCACATACCTATCATGGGGAGAGAGCTGGGCGCTGTCACTCACCTGTGATGGGGAGAGAGCTGGGGGCTGTCACATACCTGTGATGCGGAGACAGTTGGGGACTGTCACATACCTTTGATGGGGAGCGAGTTGGGGGCTGTCAGGCACCTGTGATGCAGAGAGAGCTTGGGGCTGTCACATACCTGTGATGGGGAGAGAGGTGGAGGCTGTTACTCACCTCTGATGGGAAGAGAGATGGGGGCTGTCAATCACCTGTGATGGGGAGAGAGCTGGGGGTTGTCACTCACCTGTGATGGGTAGAGCGATGGGGGCTGTCACATACCTGTGATGGGGAGAGCGCTGGGGCTGTTACGCAGCTGTGATATGGAGACAGCTGGGGACGGTCACACACCTGTGATGGGGAGAGAGTTGGGGGCTGTCAGGCAACTGTGATATGGTGACAGCTGGGGCTTCACATACCTCTGATATGGGAGAGAGCTGGGGGCTGTCACTCACCTGTGATGGGGGAGAGCTGGGGGCTGTCACACACCTGTGAAGGGGAGAGAGCTGGGCGTTGTCACGCACCTGTGATATGGAGACAGCAGGGGACGGTCACACACCTGTGATGGGGAGAGAGCTTGGGGTTGTTCACATACCTGTGAAGTGGAGAAGGCTGGGGGCTATCACATACCTGTAATGGGGAGACACCTGGGGGCTGTCACATACCTGTGATGGGGAGACAGCTCGGGGCTGTCACATACATGTGATGGGGAGAGAGCCGGGGGCTGTCACACTGCTGTGATGGGGAGAGAGCTGGGGATTGTCACATACCTGTGATGCGGAGACAGCTGGTGTCTCTTACATACCTGTGTGTGGAGA
Organism: Balaenoptera acutorostrata; assembly: GCF_949987535.1. Taxonomy (NCBI): domain Eukaryota; kingdom Metazoa; phylum Chordata; class Mammalia; order Artiodactyla; family Balaenopteridae; genus Balaenoptera; species Balaenoptera acutorostrata. The sequence goes on along the minus strand of NC_080083.1, from coordinate 6,940,621 downwards.
CAGCTGGGGGCTGTCACGTACGTGAGATGTGGAGACAGCTGGGGTCTGTCACATACCTGTGATGGGGAGAGAAGTGGGAGCTATCACGCACCTGTGATGCGGAGTCAGCTGGGGCCTGTAACATACCTGTGATGGGAAGAGAGCTGGGAGTTGTCACACACCTGTGATGGGGAGAGAGTTGGGGGCTGTCAGGCAACTGAGATATGGTGACAGCTGGGGGCATCACATACCACTGATATGGGAGAGAGCTGGGGGCTGTCACTCACCTGTGATGGGAAGAGAGCTGGGGGCTGTCAGACACCTGTGATGGGGAGAGAGATGGGGGCTGTCACTCACCTGTGAAGGGGAGAGAGATAGGGGCTGTCACATACCTGTAATGGGGAGAGAGCTGGAAGTTGTCACACACCTGTGATGGGGAGAGAGCCGGGGGCTGTCACACTGCTGTGATGGGAGAGAGCTGGGGTTTGTCACATACCTGTGATGTGGAGACAGCTGGTGTCTCTTACATACCTGTGTGTGGAGACAGCTGGGAGCTGTCACGTACGTGAGATGTGGAGACAGCTGGGGTCTGTCACATACCTGTGATGGGGAGAGAGTTGGGGGCTGTCACACACCTGTGATGGGGAGAGAGATGGGGACTGTCAAACACCTGTGTTTGGTAGAGAGCTGGGGCTGTCACATACCTGTGATGCGGAGATAGCTGGGGGCTGTCACTCACCTATGATATGGGAGAGCTGGGGGCTGTCACATACCTGTGATGGGGAGAGAGTTGGCGCCTGTCAGGCACCTGTGATGCGGAGACAGATGGGGGATGTCTCATACCTGTGATGGTGAGACAGCTGGGGCCTGTCACTCACCTGGGATGGGGAGAGAGCTGTGGGCTGTCACACACCTGTGATGGGGAGAGAGATTGGGACTGTCACATACCTGTGATGCTGAGACAGCTGGCGGCTGTCACATACCTGTGATGACGAGAGAGCTGGGGGCTGTCACTCACCTGTGATGGTGAGAGATCTGGCGGCTGTCACACACCTGTGATGGGGAGAGAGATGGGGACTGTCAAACCCTTGTTATGGGGGGAGAGATGGGGGCTGTCACACACCTGTGATGGGGAGAGAGCTGGGGTCTGTCACGAACCTGTGATATGGAGACAGCTGGGGACGGTCACACACCTGTGATGGGGAGAGAGCTTTGGGATGTCACATACCTGTGATGTGGAGACAGCTGGGGGCTGTCACATACCTGTAATGTGGAGACAGCTGGGGGCTGTCACTCACCTGTGATGGGGATAGAGCTGGGGGCTTTCACACACCTGTGATGGGGAGAGCGATGGGGGCTGTCACATACCTGTGATGGGGAGAACGCTGGGGCTGTCACGCATCTGTGATATGGAGACAGCTGGGGACGGTCACACACCTGTGATGGGGAGAGAGTTGGGGGCTGTCAGGCAACTGTGATATGGTGACAGCTGGGTCTTCACATACCTCTGATATGAGAGAGAGCTGGGTGCTGTCACTCACCTGTGATGGGGAGAGAGATGGGGGCTGTCACTCACCTGTGATGGGGAGAGAGATAGGGGCTGTCACATACCTGTGATGGGGAGAGAGCTTGGGGCGGTGACACACCTCTGATGTGGAGACAGATGGGGGCTGTCACATAACTGTGATGGGGAGAGAGATGCGGGCTGTCACACACCTGTGATGGGGAGAGAGCTTGGGGTTGTTCACATACCTGTGAAGTGGAGAAGGCTGGGGGCTATCACATACCTTTAATGGGGAGACACCTGGGGGCTGTCACATACCTGTGATGGGGAGACAGCTGGGGCCTGTCATATACCTGTGATGGGGAGAGAGTTGGGGGCTCTCACGCACCTGTGAGGCGGAGACAGCTGTGGGTTGTCACATACCTATCATGGGGAGAGGGCTGGGGGCTATCACTCACCTGTGATGGGGAGAGAGCTGGGGGCTGTCACACACCTGTGATGGGGAGAGAGCTGGGGGCTGTCACATACCTGTGATGCGGAGACAGCTGGGGACTGTCACATACCTTTGATGGGGAGCGAGTTGGGGTCTGTCAGGCACTTGTGATGCGGAGAGAGCTTGGGGCTGTCACATACCTGTGATGGGGAGAGAGGTGGAGGCTGTTACTCACCTGTGATGGGAAGAGAGATGGGGGCTTTCAATCACCTGTGATGGGGAGAGAGCTGGGGGCTGTCACTCACCTGTGATGGGGAGAGCGATGGGGGCTGTCAAATACCTGTGATGGGGAGAGCGCTGGGGCTGTCACGCATCTGTGATATGGAGAAAGCTGGGGACGGTTACACACCTGTGATGGGGAGAGAGTTGGGGGCTGTCAGGCAACTGTGATATGGTGAGAGCTGGGGGATTCACATACCTCTGATATGGGAGAGAGCTGGGGGCTGTCACTCACCTGTGATGGGGAGAGAGCTGGGGGTTGTCACACACCTGTGATGGGGAGAGATATAGGGGCTGTCTCATACCTGTGATCGGGAGAGAGCTTGGGGCGGTGACACACCTCGGATGTGGAGACAGATGGGGGCTGTCACATACCTGTGATGGGGAGAGACCTGGGGTCTGTCACCCACCTGTGAAGGGGAGAGAGCTGGGCGTTGTCACGCACCTGTGATATGGAGACAGCAGGGGACGGTCACACACCTGTGATGGGGAGAGAGCTTGGGGTTGTTCACCTACCTGTGAAGTGGAGAAGGCTGGGGGCTATCACATACCTGTAATGGGGAGACACCTGGGGGCTGTCACATACCTGTGATGGGGAGACAGCTCGGGGCTGTCACATACATGTGATGGGGAGAGAGCCGGGGGCTGTCACACTGCTGTGATGGGGAGAGAGCTGGGGATTGTCACATACCTGTGATGCGGAGACAGCTGGTGTCTCTTACATACCTGTGTGTGGAAACAGCTGGGGGCTATCACATAGCTGTGATGCGGAGACAGCCGGGGCATGTCTCATACCTGTGATGGTGAGACAGCTGGGGCTGTCACTCACCTGTGATGGGGAGAGAGCTGTGGGCTGTCACACACCTGTGATGGGGTGAGAGATTGGGACTCTCACATACCTGTGATGCTGAGACAGCTGGGGGCTGTCACATACCTGTGATGGCGAGAGAGCTGGGGGCTGTCACTCACCTGTGATGGTGAGAGATCAGGGGGCTGTCACTCACCTGTGATATGGAGACAGCTGGGGACGGTCACACACCTGTGATGGGGAGAGAGCTTGGGGATGTCACATACCTGTGATGTGGAGACAGCTGGGGGCTGTCACATACCTGTGATGTGGAGACAGCTGGGGGCTGTCACTCACGTGTGATGGGGAGACAGCTGGGGGCTTTCAGACACCTGTGATGGGGAGAGAGATGGGGACTGTCAAACACTTGTTATGTGGAGAGAGATGGGGGCTGTCACACACCTGTGATGGGGAAATTGATGGTGACTCTCAAACACCTGTGATGGGGAGAGAAGTGGGGGCTGTCACATACCTGTGATGCGGAGACAGCTGGGGGCTGTCACCTACCTTTGGTGGGGAGCGAGTTGGGGGCTGTCTGGCACCTGTGATGCGGAGAGAGCTTGGGGCTGTCACATACCTGTGATGGGGAGAGAGGTGGAGGCTGTTACTCACCTGTGATGGGGAGAGAGATGGGGGCTGTCACCCACCTGTGAAGGGGAGAGAGCTGGGCGTTGTCACGCACCTGTGATATGGAGACAGCAGGGGACGGTCACACACCTGTGATGGGGAGAGAGCTGGGGATTGTCACATACCTGTGATGCGGAGACAGCTGGTGTCTCTTACATACCTGTGTGTGGAGACAGCTGGGGGCTGTCACGTACGTGAGATGTGGAGACAGCTGGGGTCTGTCACATACCTGTGATGGGGAGAGAAGTGGGAGCTATCACGCACCTGTGATGCGGAGTCAGCTGGGGCCTGTAACATACCTGTGATGGGAAGAGAGCTGGGAGTTGTCACACACCTGTGATGGGGAGAGAGATGGGGACTGTTACATACCTGTGATGGGGAGAGCGCTGGGGCTGTTATGCAGCTGTGATATGGAGAAAGCCGGGGACGGTCACACACCTGTGATGGGGAGAGAGATTGGGACTGTCACATACCTGTGATGCTGAGACAGCTGGCGGCTGTCACATACCTGTGATGGCAAGAGAGCTGGGGGCTGTCGGACAGCTGTGATGGGGAGAGAGCTTGGGGTTGTTCACATACCTGTGAAGTGGAGAAGGCTGGGGGCTATCACATACCTGTAATGGGGAGACACCTGGGGGCTGTCACATACCTGTGATGGGGAGACAGCTCGGGGCTCTCACATACATGTGATGGGGAGAGAGCCGGGGGCTGTCACACTGCTGTGATGGGGAGAGAGATGGGGACTGTCAAACACCTGTGATGGGGAGAGAGCTGGGGGCTGTCACATACCTGTGATGCGGAGACAGCTGGGGACTGTCACATACCTTTGATGGGGAGCGAGTTGGGGTCTGTCAGGCACTTGTGATGCGGAGAGAGCTTGGGGCTGTCACATACCTGTGATTGGGAGAGAGGTGGAGGCTGTTACTCACCTGTGATGGGAAGAGAGATGGGGGCTTTCAATCACCTGTGATGGGGAGAGAGCTGGGGGCTGTCACTCACCTGTGATGGGTAGAGCGATGGGGGCTGTCAAATACCTGTGATGGGGAGAGCGCTGGGTCTGTCACGCATCTGTGATATGGAGAAAGCTGGGGACGGTTACACACCTGTGATGGGGAGAGAGTTGGGGGCTGTCAGGCAACTGTGATTTGGTGAGAGCTGGGGGATTCACATACCTCTGATATGGGAGAGAGCTGGGGGCTGTCACTCACCTGTGATGGGGAGAGAGCTGGGGGTTGTCACACACCTGTGATGGGGAGAGATATAGGGGCTGTCTCATACCTGTGATCGGGAGAGAGCTTGGGGCGGTGACACACCTCTGATGTGGAGACAGATGGGGGCTGTCACATACCTGTGATGGGGAGAGAGCTGGGAGTTGTCACCCACCTGTGAAGGGGAGAGAGCTGGGCGTTGTCATGCACCTGTGATATGGAGACAGCAGGGGACGGTCACACACCTGTGATGGGGAGAGAGCTTGGGGTTGTTCACCTACCTGTGAAGTGGAGAAGGCTGGGGGCTATCACATACCTGTAATGGGGAGACACCTGGGGGCTGTCACATACCTGTGATGGGGAGACAGCTCGGGGCTGTCACATACATATAATGGGAAGAGAGCCGGGGGCTGTCACACTGCTGTGATGGGGAGCGAGCTGGGGATTGTCACATACCTGTGATGCGGAGACAGCTGGTGTCTCTTACATACCTGTGTGTGGAGACAGCTGGGGGCTGTCACGTACGTGAGATGTGGAGACAGCTGGGGTCTGTCACATACCTGTGATGGGGAGAGAAGTGGGAGCTATCACGCACCTGTGATGCGGAGTCAGCTGGGGCCTGTAACATACCTGTGATGGGAAGAGAGCTGGGAGTTGTCACACACCTGTGATGGGGAGAGAGTTGGGGGCTGTCAGGCAACTGAGATATGGTGACAGCTGGGGGCTTCACATACCTCTGATATGGGAGAGAGCTGGGGGCTGTCACTCACCTGTGATGCAAGAGAGCTGGGGGCTGTCAGACACCTGTGATGGGGAGAGAGATGGGGGCTGTCACTCACCTGTGAAGGGGAGAGAGATAGGGGCTGTCACATACCTGTGATGGGGAGAGAGCTGGAAGTTGTCACACACCTGTGATGGGGAGAGAGCCGGGGGCTGTCACACTGCTGTGATGGGGAGAGAGCTGGGGTTTGTCACATACCTGTGATGCGTAGACAGCTGGTGTCTCTTACATACCTGTGTGTGGAGACAGCTGGGAGCTGTCACGTACGTGAGATGTGGAGACAGCTGGGGTCTGTCACATACCTGTGATGGGGAGAGAGTTGGGGGCTGTCACACAACTGTGATGGGGAGAGAGATGGGGACTGTCAAACACCTGTGGTTGGTAGAGAGCTGGGGGCTGTCACATACATGTGATGCGGGGATAACTGGGGGCTGTCACTCACCTATGATATGGGAGAGCTGGGGGCTGTCACATACCTGTGATGGGGAGAGAGTTGGGGGCTGTCAGGCACCTGTGATGCGGAGGCAGCTGGGGGCTGTCACATACCTGTGATGGGGAGAAAGCTTGGGGCTGTCACTCACCTGTGATGGGGAGAGAGCTGGGGGCTGTCGGACAGCTGTGATGGGGAGAGAGCTGGGTGCTGTCACTCACTTGTGATGGGGAGAGAGCTGAGGGCTGTCACACACCTCTGATGGGGAGAGAGATGGGGACTGTCAAACACCTGTGATGGGGAGAGAGCTGGGGCTCACACATACCTGTGATGCGTAGAAAGCTAGTGGTTGTCACATACCTGTGTTGTGGAGACAATGGGGGTTGTCACATACCTGTGATGGCGAGAGAGTTGGGGGCTGTCAGGCTTCTGTGATGCGGAGACAGCTGGGGGCTGTCACATACCTGTGATGGGGAGAGAGCTGGGGGTTGTCACTCACCTGTGATGTGGAGAGAGCTGGGGGCTCTCACACACCTGTGATGGGGAGAGAGACGGGGACTGTCACATACCTGTGACGCTGAGAGAGCTGCGGGCTGTCACATACCTGTTACGTGGAGAGAGCTGTGGTCTGCCACTCACCTGTGATGGGGAGAGAGCTGTGGGCTGTCACACACCTGTGATGGGGAGAGAGATGGGGACTGTTACATACCTGTGATGGGGAGAGCGCTGGGGCTGTTATGCAGCTGTGATATGGAGAAAGCCGGGGACGGTCACACACCTGTGATGGGGAGAGAGTTGGGGGCTGTCAGGCAACTGTGATATGGTGACAGCTGGGTCTTCACATACCTCTGATATGAGAGACAGGTGGGGGCTGTCACTCACCTGTGATGGGGAGAGAGCTGGGGGCTGTCACCCACCTGTGAAGGGGAGAGAGCTGGGCCTTGTCACGCACCTGTGATATGGAGACAGCTGGGGACGGTCACACACCTCTGATGGGGAGAGAGCTTGGGGTTGTCACGTATCTGTGATGTTGAGACAGCTGGGGCCTGTCATATACCTGTGATGGGGAGAGAGTTGGGGGCTCTCACGCACCTGTGAGGCCGAGACAGCTGTGGGTTGTCACATACCTATCATGGGGAGAGAGCTGGGGGCTGTCACTCACCTGTGATGGGGAGAGAGCTGGGGGCTGTCACATACCTGTGATGCGGAGACAGTTGGGGACTGTCACATACCTTTGATGGGGAGCGAGTTGGGGGCTGTCAGGCACCTGTGATGCAGAGAGAGCTTGGGGCTGTCACATACCTGTGATGGGGAGAGAGGTGGAGGCTGTTACTCACCTCTGATGGGAAGAGAGATGGGGGCTGTCAATCACCTGTGATGGGGAGAGAGCTGGGGGTTGTCACTCACCTGTGATGGGTAGAGCGATGGGGGCTGTCACATACCTGTGATGGGGAGAGCGCTGGGGCTGTTACGCAGCTGTGATATGGAGACAGCTGGGGACGGTCACACACCTGTGATGGGGAGAGAGTTGGGGGCTGTCAGGCAACTGTGATATGGTGACAGCTGGGGCTTCACATACCTCTGATATGGGAGAGAGCTGGGGGCTGTCACTCACCTGTGATGGGGGAGAGCTGGGGGCTGTCACACACCTGTGAAGGGGAGAGAGCTGGGCGTTGTCACGCACCTGTGATATGGAGACAGCAGGGGACGGTCACACACCTGTGATGGGGAGAGAGCTTGGGGTTGTTCACATACCTGTGAAGTGGAGAAGGCTGGGGGCTATCACATACCTGTAATGGGGAGACACCTGGGGGCTGTCACATACCTGTGATGGGGAGACAGCTCGGGGCTCTCACATACATGTGATGGGGAGAGAGCCGGGGGCTGTCACACTGCTGTGATGGGGAGAGAGCTGGGGATTGTCACATACCTGTGATGCGGAGACAGCTGGTGTCTCTTACATACCTGTGTGTGGAGACAGCTGGGGGCTGTCACGTACGTGAGATGTGGCGACAGCTGGGGCCTGTAACATACCTGTGATGGGAAGAGAGCTGGGAGTTGTCACACACCTGTGATGGGGAGAGAGATGGGGACTGTTACATACCTGTGATGGGGAGAGCGCTGGGGCTGTTATGCAGCTGTGATATGGAGAAAGCCGGGGACGGTCACACACCTGTGATGGGGAGAGAGATTGGGACTGTCACATACCTGTGATGCTGAGACAGCTGGCGGCTGTCACATACCTGTGATGGCAAGAGAGCTGGGGGCTGTCGGACAGCTGTGATGGGGAGAGAGCTTGGGGTTGTTCACATACCTGTGAAGTGGAGAAGGCTGGGGGCTATCACATACCTGTAATGGGGAGACACCTGGGGGCTGTCACATACCTGTGATGGGGAGACAGCTCGGGGCTCTCACATACATGTGATGGGGAGAGAGCCGGGGGCTGTCACACTGCTGTGATGGGGAGAGAGATGGGGACTGTCAAACACCTGTGATGGGGAGAGAGCTGGGGGCTGTCACATACCTGTGATGCGGAGACAGCTGGGGACTGTCACATACCTTTGATGGGGAGCGAGTTGGGGTCTGTCAGGCACTTGTGATGCGGAGAGAGCTTGGGGCTGTCACATACCTGTGATGGGGAGAGAGGTGGAGGCTGTTACTCACCTGTGATGGGAAGAGAGATGGGGGCTTTCAATCACCTGTGATGGGGAGAGAGCTGGGGGCTGTCACTCACCTGTGATGGGTAGAGCGATGGGGGCTGTCAAATACCTGTGATGGGGAGAGCGCTGGGTCTGTCACGCATCTGTGATATGGAGAAAGCTGGGGACGGTTACACACCTGTGATGGGGAGAGAGTTGGGGGCTGTCAGGCAACTGTGATTTGGTGAGAGCTGGGGGATTCACATACCTCTGATATGGGAGAGAGCTGGGGGCTGTCACTCACCTGTGATGGGGAGAGAGCTGGGGGTTGTCACACACCTGTGATGGGGAGAGATATAGGGGCTGTCTCATACCTGTGATCGGGAGAGAGCTTGGGGCGGTGACACACCTCTGATGTGGAGACAGATGGGGGCTGTCACATACCTGTGATGGGGAGAGAAGTGGGAGCTATCACGCACCTGTGATGCGGAGTCAGCTGGGGCCTGTAACATACCTGTGATGGGAAGAGAGCTGGGAGTTGTCACACACCTGTGATGGGGAGAGAGATGGGGGCTGTCACATACCTGTGATGGGGAGAGACCTGGGGTCTGTCACCCACCTGTGAAGGGGAGAGAGCTGGGCGTTGTCATGCACCTGTGATATGGAGACAGCAGGGGACGGTCACACACCTGTGATGGGGAGAGAGCTTGGGGTTGTTCACCTACCTGTGAAGTGGAGAAGGCTGGGGGCTATCACATACCTGTAATGGGGAGACACCTGGGGGCTGTCACATACCTGTGATGGGGAGACAGCTCGGGGCTGTCACATACATATGATGGGAAGAGAGCCGGGGGCTGTCACACTGCTGTGATGGGGAGCGAGCTGGGGATTGTCACATACCTGTGATGCGGAGACAGCTGGTGTCTCTTACATACCTGTGTGTGGAGACAGCTGGGGGCTGTCACGTACGTGAGATGTGGAGACAGCTGGGGTCTGTCACATACCTGTGATGGGGAGAGAAGTGGGAGCTATCACGCACCTGTGATGCGGAGTCAGCTGGGGCCTGTAACATACCTGTGATGGGAAGAGAGCTGGGAGTTGTCACACACCTGTGATGGGGAGAGAGTTGGGGGCTGTCAGGCAACTGAGATATGGTGACAGCTGGGGGCTTCACATACCTCTGATATGGGAGAGAGCTGGGGGCTGTCACTCACCTGTGATGCAAGAGAGCTGGGGGCTGTCAGACACCTGTGATGGGGAGAGAGATGGGGGCTGTCACTCACCTGTGAAGGGGAGAGAGATAGGGGCTGTCACATACCTGTGATGGGGAGAGAGCTGGAAGTTGTCACACACCTGTGATGGGGAGAGAGCCGGGGGCTGTCACACTGCTGTGATGGGGAGAGAGCTGGGGTTTGTCACATACCTGTGATGCGTAGACAGCTGGTGTCTCTTACATACCTGTGTGTGGAGACAGCTGGGAGCTGTCACGTACGTGAGATGTGGAGACACCTGGGGTCTGTCACATACCTGTGATGGGGAGAGAGTTGGGGGCTGTCACACAACTGTGATGGGGAGAGAGATGGGGACTGTCAAACACCTGTGGTTGGTAGAGAGCTGGGGGCTGTCACATACATGTGATGCGGGGATAACTGGGGGCTGTCACTCACCTATGATATGGGAGAGCTGGGGGCTGTCACATACCTGTGATGGGGAGAGAGTTGGGGGCTGTCAGGCACCTGTGATGCGGAGGCAGCTGGGGGCTGTCACATACCTGTGATGGGGAGAAAGCTTGGGGCTGTCACTCACCTGTGATGGGGAGAGAGCTGGGGGCTGTCGGACAGCTGTGATGGGGAGAGAGCTGGGTGCTGTCACTCACTTGTGATGGGGAGAGAGCTGAGGGCTGTCACACACCTCTGATGGGGAGAGAGATGGGGACTGTCAAACACCTGTGATGGGGAGAGAGCTGGGGCTCACACATACCTGTGATGCGTAGAAAGCTAGTGGTTGTCACATACCTGTGTTGTGGAGACAATGGGGGCTGTCACATACCTGTGATGGCGAGAGAGTTGGGGGCTGTCAGGCTTCTGTGATGCGGAGACAGCTGGGGGCTGTCACATACCTGTGATGGGGAGAGAGCTGGGGGTTGTCACTCACCTGTGATGTGGAGAGAGCTGGGGGCTCTCACACACCTGTGATGGGGAGAGAGAAGGGGACTGTCACATACCTGTGACGCTGAGAGAGCTGCGGGCTGTCACATACCTGTTACGTGGAGAGAGCTGTGGTCTGCCACTCACCTGTGATGGGGAGAGAGCTGTGGGCTGTCACACACCTGTGATGGGGAGAGAGATGGGGACTGTTACATACCTGTGATGGGGAGAGCGCTGGGGCTGTTATGCAGCTGTGATATGGAGAAAGCCGGGGACGGTCACACACCTGTGATGGGGAGAGAGTTGGGGGCTGTCAGGCAACTGTGATATGGTGACAGCTGGGTCTTCACATACCTCTGATATGAGAGACAGGTGGGGGCTGTCACTCACCTGTGATGGGGAGAGAGCTGGGGGCTGTCACCCACCTGTGAAGGGGAGAGAGCTGGGCCTTGTCACGCACCTGTGATATGGAGACAGCTGGGGACGGTCACACACCTCTGATGGGGAGAGAGCTTGGGGTTGTCACGTATCTGTGATGTTGAGACAGCTGGGGCCTGTCATATACCTGTGATGGGGAGAGAGTTGGGGGCTCTCACGCACCTGTGAGGCCGAGACACCTGTGGGTTGTCACATACCTATCATGGGGAGAGAGCTGGGGGCTGTCACTCACCTGTGATGGGGAGAGAGCTGGGGGCTGTCACATACCTGTGATGCGGAGACAGTTGGGGACTGTCACATACCTTTGATGGGGAGCGAGTTGGGGGCTGTCAGGCACCTGTGATGCAGAGAGAGCTTGGGGCTGTCACATACCTGTGATGGGGAGAGAGGTGGAGGCTGTTACTCACCTCTGATGGGAAGAGAGATGGGGGCTGTCAATCACCTGTGATGGGGAGAGAGCTGGGGGTTGTCACTCACCTGTGATGGGTAGAGCGATGGGGGCTGTCACATACCTGTGATGGGGAGAGCGCTGGGGCTGTTACGCAGCTGTGATATGGAGACAGCTGGGGACGGTCACACACCTGTGATGGGGAGAGAGTTGGGGGCTGTCAGGCAACTGTGATATGGTGACAGCTGGGGCTTCACATACCTCTGATATGGGAGAGAGCTGGGGGCTGTCACTCACCTGTGATGGGGGAGAGCTGGGGGCTGTCACACACCTGTGAAGGGGAGAGAGCTGGGCGTTGTCACGCACCTGTGATATGGAGACAGCAGGGGACGGTCACACACCTGTGATGGGGAGAGAGCTTGGGGTTGTTCACATACCTGTGAAGTGGAGAAGGCTGGGGGCTATCACATACCTGTAATGGGGAGACACCTGGGGGCTGTCACATACCTGTGATGGGGAGACAGCTCGGGGCTGTCACATACATGTGATGGGGAGAGAGCCGGGGGCTGTCACACTGCTGTGATGGGGAGAGAGCTGGGGATTGTCACATACCTGTGATGCGGAGACAGCTGGTGTCTCTTACATACCTGTGTGTGGAGACAGCTGGGGGCTGTCACGTACGTGAGATGTGGAGACAGCTGGGGTCTGTCACATACCTGTGATGGGGAGAGAAGTGGGAGCTATCACGCACCTGTGATGCGGAGTCAGCTGGGGCCTGTAACATACCTGTGATGGGAAGAGAGCTGGGAGTTGTCACACACCTGTGATGGGGAGAGAGTTGGGGGCTGTCAGGCAACTGAGATATGGTGACAGCTGGGGGCTTCACATACCACTGATATGGGAGAGAGCTGGGGGCTGTCACTCACCTGTGATGGGAAGAGAGCTGGGGGCTGTCAGACACCTGTGATGGGGAGAGAGATGGGGGCTGTCACTCACCTGTGAAGGGGAGAGAGATAGGGGCTGTCACATACCTGTAATGGGGAGAGAGCTGGAAGTTGTCACACACCTGTGATGGGGAGAGAGCCGGGGGCTGTCACACTGCTGTGATGGGAGAGAGCTGGGGTTTGTCACATACCTGTGATGCGGAGACAGCTGGTGTCTCTTACATACCTGTGTGTGGAGACAGCTGGGAGCTGTCACGTACGTGAGATGTGGAGACAGCTGGGGTCTGTCACATACCTGTGATGGGGAGAGAGTTGGGGGCTGTCACACACCTGTGATGGGGAGAGAGATGGGGACTGTCAAACACCTGTGGTTGGTAGAGAGCTGGGGGCTGTCACATACCTGTGATGCGGAGATAGCTGGGGGCTGTCACTCACCTATGATATGGGAGAGCTGGGGGCTGTCACATACCTGTGATGGGGAGAGAGTTGGCGCCTGTCAGGCACCTGTGATGCGGAGACAGATGGGGGATGTCTCATACCTGTGATGGTGAGACAGCTGGGGCCTGTCACTCACCTGGGATGGGGAGAGAGCTGTGGGCTGTCACACACCTGTGATGGGGAGAGAGATTGGGACTGTCACATACCTGTGATGCTGAGACAGCTGGCGGCTGTCACATACCTGTGATGACGAGAGAGCTGGGGGCTGTCACTCACCTGTCATGGTGAGAGATCTGGCGGCTGTCACACACCTGTGATGGGGAGAGAGATGGGGACTGTCAAGCCCTTGTTATGGGGGGAGAGATGGGGGCTGTCACACACCTGTGATGGGGAGAGAGCTGGGGTCTGTCACGAACCTGTGATATGGAGACAGCTGGGGACGGTCACACACCTGTGATGGGGAGAGAGCTTTGGGATGTCACATACCTGTGATGTGGAGACAGCTGGGGGCTGTCACATACCTGTAATGTGGAGACAGCTGGGGGCTGTCACTCACCTGTGATGGGGATAGAGCTGGGGGCTTTCACACACCTGTGATGGGGAGAGCGATGGGGGCTGTCACATACCTGTGATGGGGAGAACGCTGGGGCTGTCACGCATCTGTGATATGGAGACAGCTGGGGACGGTCACACACCTGTGATGGGGAGAGAGTTGGGGGCTGTCAGGCAACTGTGATATGGTGACAGCTGGGTCTTCACATACCTCTGATATGAGAGAGAGCTGGGTGCTGTCACTCACCTGTGATGGGGAGAGAGATGGGGGCTGTCACTCACCTGTGATGGGGAGAGAGATAGGGGCTGTCACATACCTGTGATGGGGAGAGAGCTTGGGGCGGTGACACACCTCTGATGTGGAGACAGATGGGGGCTGTCACATAACTGTGATGGGGAGAGAGATGCGGGCTGTCACACACCTGTGATGGGGAGAGAGCTTGGGGTTGTTCACATACCTGTGAAGTGGAGAAGGCTGGGGGCTATCACATACCTTTAATGGGGAGACACCTGGGGGCTGTCACATACCTGTGATGGGGAGACAGCTGGGGCCTGTCATATACCTGTGATGGGGAGAGAGTTGGGGGCTCTCACGCACCTGTGAGGCGGAGACAGCTGTGGGTTGTCACATACCTATCATGGGGAGAGGGCTGGGGGCTATCACTCACCTGTGATGGGGAGAGAGCTGGGGGCTGTCACACACCTGTGATGGGGAGAGAGCTGGGGGCTGTCACATACCTGTGATGCGGAGACAGCTGGGGACTGTCACATACCTTTGATGGGGAGCGAGTTGGGGTCTGTCAGGCACTTGTGATGCGGAGAGAGCTTGGGGCTGTCACATACCTGTGATGGGGAGAGAGGTGGAGGCTGTTACTCACCTGTGATGGGAAGAGAGATGGGGGCTTTCAATCACCTGTGATGGGGAGAGAGCTGGGGGCTGTCACTCACCTGTGATGGGGAGAGCGATGGGGGCTGTCAAATACCTGTGATGGGGAGAGCGCTGGGGCTGTCACGCATCTGTGATATGGAGAAAGCTGGGGACGGTTACACACCTGTGATGGGGAGAGAGTTGGGGGCTGTCAGGCAACTGTGATATAGTGAGAGCTGGGGGATTCACATACCTCTGATATGGGAGAGAGCTGGGGGCTGTCACTCACCTGTGATGGGGAGAGAGCTGGGGGTTGTCACACACCTGTGATGGGGAGAGATATAGGGGCTGTCTCATACCTGTGATCGGGAGAGAGCTTGGGGCGGTGACACACCTCGGATGTGGAGACAGATGGGGGCTGTCACATACCTGTGATGGGGAGAGACCTGGGGTCTGTCACCCACCTGTGAAGGGGAGAGAGCTGGGCGTTGTCACGCACCTGTGATATGGAGACAGCAGGGGACGGTCACACACCTGTGATGGGGAGAGAGCTTGGGGTTGTTCACCTACCTGTGAAGTGGAGAAGGCTGGGGGCTATCACATACCTGTAATGGGGAGACACCTGGGGGCTGTCACATACCTGTGATGGGGAGACAGCTCGGGGCTGTCACATACATGTGATGGGGAGAGAGCCGGGGGCTGTCACACTGCTGTGATGGGGAGAGAGCTGGGGATTGTCACATACCTGTGATGCGGAGACAGCTGGTGTCTCTTACATACCTGTGTGTGGAGACAGCTGGGGGCTATCACATACCTGTGATGCGGAGACAGCCGGGGTATGTCTCATACCTGTGATGGTGAGACAGCTGGGGCTGTCACTCACCTGTGATGGGGAGAGAGCTGTGGGCTGTCACACACCTGTGATGGGGTGAGAGATTGGGAATCTCACATACCTGTGATGCTGAGACAGCTGGGGGCTGTCACATACCTGTGATGGCGAGAGAGCTGGGGGCTATCACTCACCTGTGATGGTGGGAGATCAGGGGGCTGTCACTCACCTGTGATATGGAGACAGCTGGGGACGGTCACACACCTGTGATGGGGAGAGAGCTTGGGGATGTCACATACCTGTGATGTGGAGACAGCTGGGGGCTGTCACATACCTGTGATGTGGAGACAGCTGGGGGCTGTCACTCACGTGTGATGGGGAGACAGCTGGGGGCTTTCAGACACCTGTGATGGGGAGAGAGATGGGGACTGTCAAACACTTGTTATGTGGAGAGAGATGGGGGCTGTCACACACCTGTGATGGGGAAATTGATGGTGACTCTCAAACACCTGTGATGGGGAGAGAAGTGGGGGCTGTCACATACCTGTGATGCGGAGACAGCTGGGGGCTGTCACCTACCTTTGGTGGGGAGCGAGTTGGGGGCTGTCTGGCACCTGTGATGCGGAGAGAGCTTGGGGCTGTCACATACCTGTGATGGGGAGAGAGGTGGAGGCTGTTACTCACCTGTGATGGGGAGAGAGATGGGGGCTGTCACCCACCTGTGAAGGGGAGAGAGCTGGGCGTTGTCACGCACCTGTGATATGGAGACAGCAGGGGACGGTCACACACCTGTGATGGGGAGAGAGCTTGGGGTTGTTCACATACCTGTGAAGTGGAGAAGGCTGGGGGCTATCACATACCTGTAATGGGGAGACACCTGGGGGCTGTCACATACCTGTGATGGGGAGACAGCTCGGGGCTGTCACATACATGTGATGGGGAGAGAGCCGGGGGCTGTCACACTGCTGTGATGGGGAGAGAGCTGGGGATTGTCACATACCTGTGATGCGGAGACAGCTGGTGTCTCTTACATACCTGTGTGTGGAGACAGCTGGGGGCTGTCACGTACGTGAGATGTGGAGACAGCTGGGGTCTGTCACATACCTGTGATGGGGAGAGAAGTGGGAGCTATCACGCACCTGTGATGCGGAGTCAGCTGGGGCCTGTAACATACCTGTGATGGGAAGAGAGCTGGGAGTTGTCACACACCTGTGATGGGGAGAGAGATGGGGACTGTTACATACCTGTGATGGGGAGAGCGCTGGGGCTGTTATGCAGCTGTGATATGGAGAAAGCCGGGGACGGTCACACACCTGTGATGGGGAGAGAGATTGGGACTGTCACATACCTGTGATGCTGAGACAGCTGGCGGCTGTCACATACCTGTGATGGCAAGAGAGCTGGGGGCTGTCGAACAGCTGTGATGGGGAGAGAGCTTGGGGTTGTTCACATACCTGTGAAGTGGAGAAGGCTGGGGGCTATCACATACCTGTAATGGGGAGACACCTGGGGGCTGTCACATACCTGTGATGGGGAGACAGCTCGGGGCTGTCACATACCTGTGATGGGGAGACAGCTGGGGCCTGTCATATACCTGTGATGGGGAGAGAGTTGGGGGCTCTCACGCACCTGTGAGGCGGAGACAGCTGTGGGTTGTCACATACCTATCATGGGGAGAGGGCTGGGGGCTATCACTCACCTGTGATGGGGAGAGAGCTGGGGGCTGTCACACACCTGTGATGGGGAGAGAGCTGGGGGCTGTCACATACCTGTGATGCGGAGACAGCTGGGGACTGTCACATACCTTTGATGGGGAGCGAGTTGGGGTCTGTCAGGCACTTGTGATGCGGAGACAGCTTGGGGCTGTCACATACCTGTGATGGGGAGAGAGGTGGAGGCTGTTACTCACCTGTGATGGGAAGAGAGATGGGGGCTTTCAATCACCTGTGATGGGGAGAGAGCTGGGGGCTGTCACTCACCTGTGATGGGGAGAGCGATGGGGGCTGTCAAATACCTGTGATGGGGAGAGCGCTGGGGCTGTCACGCATCTGTGATATGGAGACAGCTGGGGACGGTCACACACCTCTGATGGGGAGAGAGCTTGGGGTTGTCACGTATCTGTAATGTTGAGACAGCTGGGGCCTGTCATATACCTGTGATGGGGAGAGAGTTGGGGGCTCTCACGCACCTGTGAGGCCGAGACACCTGTGGGTTGTCACATACCTATCATGGGGAGAGAGCTGGGGGCTGCCACTCACCTGTGATGGGGAGAGAGCTGGGGGCTGTCACATACCTGTGATGCGGAGACAGTTGGGGACTGTCACATACCTTTGATGGGGAGCGAGTTGGGGGCTGTCAGGCACCTGTGATGCAGAGAGAGCTTGGGGCTGTCACATACCTGTGATGGGGAGAGAGGTGGAGGCTGTTACTCACCTCTGATGGGAAGAGAGATGGGGGCTGTCAATCACCTGTGATGGGGAGAGAGCTGGGGGTTGTCACTCACCTGTGATGGGTAGAGCGATGGGGGCTGTCACATACCTGTGATGGGGAGAGCGCTGGGGCTGTTACGCAGCTGTGATATGGAGACAGCTGGGGACGGTCACACACCTGTGATGGGGAGAGAGCTGGGCGTTGTCACGCACCTGTGATATGGAGACAGCAGGGGACGGTCACACACCTGTGATGGGGAGAGAGCTTGGGGTTGTTCACATACCTGTGAAGTGGAGAAGGCTGGGGGCTATCACATACCTGTAATGGGGAGACACCTGGGGGCTGTCACATACCTGTGATGGGGAGACAGCTCGGGCTGTCACATACATGTGATGGGGAGAGAGCCGGGGGCTGTCACACTGCTGTGATGGGGAGAGAGCTGGGGATTGTCACATACCTGTGATGCGGAGACAGCTGGTGTCTCTTACATACCTGTGTGTGGAGACAGCTGGGGGCTGTCACGTACGTGAGATGTGGAGACAGCTGGGGTCTGTCACATACCTGTGATGGGAGAGAAGTGGGAGCTATCACGCACCTGTGATGCGGAGTCAGCTGGGGCCTGTAACATACCTGTGATGGGAAGAGAGCTGGGAGTTGTCACACACCTGTGATGGGGAGAGAGTTGGGGGCTGTCAGGCAACTGAGATATGGTGACAGCTGGGGGCTTCACATACCACTGATATGGGAGAGAGCTGGGGGCTGTCACTCACCTGTGATGGGAAGAGAGCTGGGGGCTGTCAGACACCTGTGATGGGGAGAGAGATGGGGGCTGTCACTCACCTGTGAAGGGGAGAGAGATAGGGGCTGTCACACTGCTGTGATGGGAGAGAGCTGGGGTTTGTCACATACCTGTGATGCGGAGACAGCTGGTGTCTCTTACATACCTGTGTGTGGAGACAGCTGGGAGCTGTCACGTACGTGACATGTGGAGACAGCTGGGGTCTGTCACATACCTGTGATGGGGAGAGAGTTGGGGGCTGTCACACACCTGTGATGGGGAGAGAGATGGGGACTGTCAAACACCTGTGTTTGGTAGAGAGCTGGGGCTGTCACATACCTGTGATGCGGAGATAGCTGGGGGCTGTCACTCACCTATGATATGGGAGAGCTGGGGGCTGTCACATACCTGTGTTGGGGAGAGAGTTGGGGGCTGTCAGGCACCTGTGATGCGGAGGCAGCTGGGGGCTGTCACATACCTTTGATGGGGAGAAAGCTTGGGGCTGTCACTCACCTGTGATGGGGAGAGAGCTGGGGGCTGTCACATACCTGTGATGCGGAGACAGCTGGTGTCTCTTACATACCTGTGTGTGGAGACAGCTGGGGGCTGTCACGTACGTGAGATGTGGAGACAGCTGGGGTCTGTCACATACCTGTGATGGGGAGAGAAGTGGGAGCTATCACGCACCTGTGATGCGGAGTCAGCTGGGGCCTGTAACATACCTGTGATGGGAAGAGAGCTGGGAGTTGTCACACACCTGTGATGGGGAGAGAGTTGGGGGCTGTCAGGCAACTGAGATATGGTGACAGCTGGGGGCTTCACATACCTCTGATATGGGAGAGAGCTGGGGGCTGTCACTCACCTGTGATGCAAGCGAGCTGGGGGCTGTCAGACACCTGTGATGGGGAGAGAGATGGGGGCTGTCACTCACCTGTGAAGGGGAGAGAGATAGGGGCTGTCACATACCTGTGATGGGGAGAGAGCTGGAAGTTGTCACACACCTGTGATGGGGAGAGAGCCGGGGGCTGTCACACTGCTGTGATGGGGAGAGAGCTGGGGTTTGTCACATACCTGTGATGCGTAGACAGCTGGTGTCTCTTACATACCTGTGTGTGGAGACAGCTGGGAGCTGTCACGTACGTGAGATGTGGAGACAGCTGGGTTCTGTCACATACCTGTGATGGGGAGAGAGTTGGGGGCTGTCACACACGTGTGATGGGGAGAGAGATGGGGACTGTCAAACACCTGTGGTTGGTAGAGAGCTGGGGGCTGTCACATACATGTGATGCGGGGATAACTGGGGGCTGTCACTCACCTATGATATGGGAGAGCTGGGGGCTGTCACATACCTGTGATGGGGAGAGAGTTGGGGGCTGTCAGGCACCTGTGATGCGGAGGCAGCTGGGGGCTGTCACATACCTGTGATGGGGAGAAAGCTTGGGGCTGTCACTCACCTGTGATGGGGAGAGAGCTGGGGGCTGTCGGACAGCTGTGATGGGGAGAGAGCTGGGTGCTGTCACTCACTTGTGATGGGGAGAGAGCTGAGGGCTGTCACACACCTCTGATGGGGAGAGAGATGGGGACTGTCAAACACCTGTGATGGGGAGAGAGCTGGGGCTCACACATACCTGTGATGCGTAGACAGCTAGTGGTTGTCACATACCTGTGTTGTGGAGACAATGGGGGCTGTCACATACCTGTGATGGCGAGAGAGTTGGGGGCTGTCAGGCTTCTGTGATGCGGAGACAGCTGGGGGCTGTCACATACCTGTGATGGGGAGAGAGCTGGGGGTTGTCACTCACCTATGATATGGGAGAGCTGGGGGCTGTCACATACCTGTGATGGGGAGAGAGTTGGCGCCTGTCAGGCACCTGTGATGCGGAGACAGATGGGGGATGTCTCATACCTGTGATGGTGAGACAGCTGGGGCCTGTCACTCACCTGGGATGGGGAGAGAGCTGTGGGCTGTCACACACCTGTGATGGGGAGAGAGATTGGGACTGTCACATACCTGTGATGCTGAGACAGCTGGCGGCTGTCACATACCTGTGATGACGAGAGAGCTGGGGGCTGTCACTCACCTGTCATGGTGAGAGATCTGGCGGCTGTCACACACCTGTGATGGGGAGAGAGATGGGGACTGTCAAGCCCTTGTTATGGGGGGAGAGATGGGGGCTGTCACACACCTGTGATGGGGAGAGAGCTGGGGTCTGTCACGAACCTGTGATATGGAGACAGCTGGGGACGGTCACACACCTGTGATGGGGAGAGAGCTTTGGGATGTCACATACCTGTGATGTGGAGACAGCTGGGGGCTGTCACATACCTGTAATGTGGAGACAGCTGGGGGCTGTCACTCACCTGTGATGGGGATAGAGCTGGGGGCTTTCACACACCTGTGATGGGGAGAGCGATGGGGGCTGTCACATACCTGTGATGGGGAGAACGCTGGGGCTGTCACGCATCTGTGATATGGAGACAGCTGGGGACGGTCACACACCTGTGATGGGGAGAGAGTTGGGGGCTGTCAGGCAACTGTGATATGGTGACAGCTGGGTCTTCACATACCTCTGATATGAGAGAGAGCTGGGTGCTGTCACTCACCTGTGATGGGGAGAGAGATGGGGGCTGTCACTCACCTGTGATGGGGAGAGAGATAGGGGCTGTCACATACCTGTGATGGGGAGAGAGCTTGGGGCGGTGACACACCTCTGATGTGGAGACAGATGGGGGCTGTCACATAACTGTGATGGGGAGAGAGATGCGGGCTGTCACACACCTGTGATGGGGAGAGAGCTTGGGGTTGTTCACATACCTGTGAAGTGGAGAAGGCTGGGGGCTATCACATACCTTTAATGGGGAGACACCTGGGGGCTGTCACATACCTGTGATGGGGAGACAGCTGGGGCCTGTCATATACCTGTGATGGGGAGAGAGTTGGGGGCTCTCACGCACCTGTGAGGCGGAGACAGCTGTGGGTTGTCACATACCTATCATGGGGAGAGGGCTGGGGGCTATCACTCACCTGTGATGGGGAGAGAGCTGGGGGCTGTCACACACCTGTGATGGGGAGAGAGCTGGGGGCTGTCACATACCTGTGATGCGGAGACAGCTGGGGACTGTCACATACCTTTGATGGGGAGCGAGTTGGGGTCTGTCAGGCACTTGTGATGCGGAGAGAGCTTGGGGCTGTCACATACCTGTGATGGGGAGAGAGGTGGAGGCTGTTACTCACCTGTGATGGGAAGAGAGATGGGGGCTTTCAATCACCTGTGATGGGGAGAGAGCTGGGGGCTGTCACTCACCTGTGATGGGGAGAGCGATGGGGGCTGTCAAATACCTGTGATGGGGAGAGCGCTGGGGCTGTCACGCATCTGTGATATGGAGAAAGCTGGGGACGGTTACACACCTGTGATGGGGAGAGAGTTGGGGGCTGTCAGGCAACTGTGATATGGTGAGAGCTGGGGGATTCACATACCTCTGATATGGGAGAGAGCTGGGGGCTGTCACTCACCTGTGATGGGGAGAGAGCTGGGGGTTGTCACACACCTGTGATGGGGAGAGATATAGGGGCTGTCTCATACCTGTGATCGGGAGAGAGCTTGGGGCGGTGACACACCTCGGATGTGGAGACAGATGGGGGCTGTCACATACCTGTGATGGGGAGAGACCTGGGGTCTGTCACCCACCTGTGAAGGGGAGAGAGCTGGGCGTTGTCACGCACCTGTGATATGGAGACAGCAGGGGACGGTCACACACCTGTGATGGGGAGAGAGCTTGGGGTTGTTCACCTACCTGTGAAGTGGAGAAGGCTGGGGGCTATCACATACCTGTAATGGGGAGACACCTGGGGGCTGTCACATACCTGTGATGGGGAGACAGCTCGGGGCTGTCACATACATGTGATGGGGAGAGAGCCGGGGGCTGTCACACTGCTGTGATGGGGAGAGAGCTGGGGATTGTCACATACCTGTGATGCGGAGACAGCTGGTGTCTCTTACATACCTGTGTGTGGAGACAGCTGGGGGCTATCACATACCTGTGATGCGGAGACAGCCGGGGCATGTCTCATACCTGTGATGGTGAGACAGCTGGGGCTGTCACTCACCTGTGATGGGGAGAGAGCTGTGGGCTGTCACACACCTGTGATGGGGTGAGAGATTGGGACTCTCACATACCTGTGATGCTGAGACAGCTGGGGGCTGTCACATACCTGTGATGGCGAGAGAGCTGGGGGCTGTCACTCACCTGTGATGGTGAGAGATCAGGGGGCTGTCACTCACCTGTGATATGGAGACAGCTGGGGACGGTCACACACCTGTGATGGGGAGAGAGCTTGGGGATGTCACATACCTGTGATGTGGAGACAGCTGGGGGCTGTCACATACCTGTGATGTGGAGACAGCTGGGGGCTGTCACTCACGTGTGATGGGGAGACAGCTGGGGGCTTTCAGACACCTGTGATGGGGAGAGAGATGGGGACTGTCAAACACTTGTTATGTGGAGAGAGATGGGGGCTGTCACACACCTGTGATGGGGAAATTGATGGTGACTCTCAAACACCTGTGATGGGGAGAGAAGTGGGGGCTGTCACATACCTGTGATGCGGAGACAGCTGGGGGCTGTCACCTACCTTTGGTGGGGAGCGAGTTGGGGGCTGTCTGGCACCTGTGATGCGGAGAGAGCTTGGGGCTGTCACATACCTGTGATGGGGAGAGAGGTGGAGGCTGTTACTCACCTGTGATGGGGAGAGAGATGGGGGCTGTCACCCACCTGTGAAGGGGAGAGAGCTGGGCGTTGTCACGCACCTGTGATATGGAGACAGCAGGGGACGGTCACACACCTGTGATGGGGAGAGAGCTTGGGGTTGTTCACATACCTGTGAAGTGGAGAAGGCTGGGGGCTATCACATACCTGTAATGGGGAGACACCTGGGGGCTGTCACATACCTGTGATGGGGAGACAGCTCGGGGCTGTCACATACATGTGATGGGGAGAGAGCCGGGGGCTGTCACACTGCTGTGATGGGGAGAGAGCTGGGGATTGTCACATACCTGTGATGCGGAGACAGCTGGTGTCTCTTACATACCTGTGTGTGGAGACAGCTGGGGGCTGTCACGTACGTGAGATGTGGAGACAGCTGGGGTCTGTCACATACCTGTGATGGGGAGAGAAGTGGGAGCTATCACGCACCTGTGATGCGGAGTCAGCTGGGGCCTGTAACATACCTGTGATGGGAAGAGAGCTGGGAGTTGTCACACACCTGTGATGGGGAGAGAGATGGGGACTGTTACATACCTGTGATGGGGAGAGCGCTGGGGCTGTTATGCAGCTGTGATATGGAGAAAGCCGGGGACGGTCACACACCTGTGATGGGGAGAGAGATTGGGACTGTCACATACCTGTGATGCTGAGACAGCTGGCGGCTGTCACATACCTGTGATGGCAAGAGAGCTGGGGGCTGTCGGACAGCTGTGATGGGGAGAGAGCTTGGGGTTGTTCACATACCTGTGAAGTGGAGAAGGCTGGGGGCTATCACATACCTGTAATGGGGAGACACCTGCGGGCTGTCACATACCTGTGATGGGGAGACAGCTCGGGGCTCTCACATACATGTGATGGGGAGAGAGCCGGGGGCTGTCACACTGCTGTGATGGGGAGAGAGATGGGGACTGTCAAACACCTGTGATGGGGAGAGAGCTGGGGGCTGTCACATACCTGTGATGCGGAGACAGCTGGGGACTGTCACATACCTTTGATGGGGAGCGAGTTGGGGTCTGTCAGGCACTTGTGATGCGGAGAGAGCTTGGGGCTGTCACATACCTGTGATGGGGAGAGAGGTGGAGGCTGTTACTCACCTGTGATGGGAAGAGAGATGGGGGCTTTCAATCACCTGTGATGGGGAGAGAGCTGGGGGCTGTCACTCACCTGTGATGGGGAGAGCGATGGGGGCTGTCAAATACCTGTGATGGGGAGAGCGCTGGGGCTGTCACGCATCTGTGATATGGAGAAAGCTGGGGACGGTTACACACCTGTGATGGGGAGAGAGTTGGGGGCTGTCAGGCAACTGTGATTTGGTGAGAGCTGGGGGATTCACATACCTCTGATATGGGAGAGAGCTGGGGGCTGTCACTCACCTGTGATGGGGAGAGAGCTGGGGGTTGTCACACACCTGTGATGGGGAGAGATATAGGGGCTGTCTCATACCTGTGATCGGGAGAGAGCTTGGGGCGGTGACACACCTCTGATGTGGAGACAGATGGGGGCTGTCACATACCTGTGATGGGGAGAGAAGTGGGAGCTATCACGCACCTGTGATGCGGAGTCAGCTGGGGCCTGTAACATACCTGTGATGGGAAGAGAGCTGGGAGTTGTCACACACCTGTGATGGGGAGAGAGATGGGGACTGTTACATACCTGTGATGGGGAGAGCGCTGGGGCTGTTATGCAGCTGTGATATGGAGAAAGCCGGGGACGGTCACACACCTGTGATGGGGAGAGAGTTGGGGGCTGTCAGGCAACTGTGATATGGTGACAGCTGGGTCTTCACATACCTCTGATATGAGAGACAGGTGGGGGCTGTCACTCACCTGTGATGGGGAGAGAGCTGGGGGCTGTCACCCACCTGTGAAGGGGAGAGAGCTGGGCCTTGTCACGCACCTGTGATATGGAGACAGCTGGGGACGGTCACACACCTCTGATGGGGAGAGAGCTTGGGGTTGTCACGTATCTGTGATGTTGAGACAGCTGGGGCCTGTCATATACCTGTGATGGGGAGAGAGTTGGGGGCTCTCACGCACCTGTGAGGCCGAGACAGCTGTGGGTTGTCACATACCTATCATGGGGAGAGAGCTGGGGGCTGTCACTCACCTGTGATGGGGAGAGAGCTGGGGGCTGTCACATACCTGTGATGCGGAGACAGTTGGGGACTGTCACATACCTTTGATGGGGAGCGAGTTGGGGGCTGTCAGGCACCTGTGATGCAGAGAGAGCTTGGGGCTGTCACATACCTGTGATGGGGAGAGAGGTGGAGGCTGTTACTCACCTCTGATGGGAAGAGAGATGGGGGCTGTCAATCACCTGTGATGGGGAGAGAGCTGGGGGTTGTCACTCACCTGTGATGGGTAGAGCGATGGGGGCTGTCACATACCTGTGATGGGGAGAGCGCTGGGGCTGTTACGCAGCTGTGATATGGAGACAGCTGGGGACGGTCACACACCTGTGATGGGGAGAGAGTTGGGGGCTGTCAGGCAACTGTGATATGGTGACAGCTGGGGCTTCACATACCTCTGATATGGGAGAGAGCTGGGGGCTGTCACTCACCTGTGATGGGGAGAGAGCTGGGGGCTGTCACCCACCTGTGAAGGGGAGAGAGCTGGGCCTTGTCACGCACCTGTGATATGGAGACAGCTGGGGACGGTCACACACCTCTGATGGGGAGAGAGCTTGGGGTTGTCACGTATCTGTGATGTTGAGACAGCTGGGGCCTGTCATATACCTGTGATGGGGAGAGAGTTGGGGGCTCTCACGCACCTGTGATGGGGAGAGAGATGGGGACTGTCAAATACCTGTGATGGGGAGAGAGCTGGGGGCTGTCACATACCTGTGATGCGGAGACAGTTGGGGACTGTCACATACCTTTGATGGGGAGCGAGTTGGGGGCTGTCAGGCACCTGTGATGCAGAGAGAGCTTGGGGCTCTCACATACCTGTGATGGGGAGAGAGGTGGAGGCTGTTACTCACCTCTGATGGGAAGAGAGATGGGGGCTGTCAATCACCTGTTATGGGGAGAGAGCTGGGGGTTGTCACTCACCTGTGATGGGTAGAGCGATGGGGGCTGTCACATACCTGTGATGGGGAGAGAGGTGGAGGCTGTTCCTCACCTGTGATGGGAAGAGAAATGGGGGCTGTCA
Organism: Balaenoptera acutorostrata; assembly: GCF_949987535.1. Lineage (NCBI taxonomy): Eukaryota > Metazoa > Chordata > Mammalia > Artiodactyla > Balaenopteridae > Balaenoptera > Balaenoptera acutorostrata. Next base: position 6,914,169 of record NC_080083.1, on the reverse strand, counting down.
ATCACCTGTGATGGGGAGAGAGCTGGGGGCTGTCACTCACCTGTGATGGGTAGAGCGATGGGGGCTGTCACATACCTGTGATGGGGAGAGAGCTGGGGGCTGTCACACACCTGTGATGGGGAGAGATATAGGGGCTGTCTCATACCTGTGATCGGGAGAGAGCTTGGGGAGGTGACACACCTCTGATGTGGAGACAGATGGGGGCTGTCACATACCTGTGATGGGGAGAGACCTGGGGTCTGTCACCCACCTGTGAAGGGGAGAGAGCTGGGCGTTGTCATGCACCTGTGATATGGAGACAGCAGGGGACGGTCACACACCTGTGATGGGGCGAGAGCTTGGGGTTGTTCACCTGCCTGTGAAGTGGAGAAGGCTGGGGGCTATCACATACCTGTAATGGGGAGACACCTGGGGGCTGTCACATACCTGTGATGGGGAGACAGCTCGGGGCTGTCACATACATATGATGGGAAGAGAGCCGGGGGCTGTCACACTGCTGTGATGGGGAGCGAGCTGGGGATTGTCACATACCTGTGATGCGGAGACAGCTGGTGTCTCTTACATACCTGTGTGTGGAGACAGCTGGGGGCTGTCACGTACGTGAGATGTGGAGACAGCTGGGGTCTGTCACATACCTGTGATGGGGAGAGAAGTGGGAGCTATCACGCACCTGTGATGCGGAGTCAGCTGGGGCCTGTAACATACCTGTGATGGGAAGAGAGCTGGGAGTTGTCACACACCTGTGATGGGGAGAGAGTTGGGGGCTGTCAGGCAACTGAGATATGGTGACAGCTGGGGGCTTCACATACCTCTGATATGGGAGAGAGCTGGGGGCTGTCACTCACCTGTGATGCAAGAGAGCTGGGGGCTGTCAGACACCTGTGATGGGGAGAGAGATGGGGGCTGTCACTCACCTGTGAAGGGGAGAGAGATAGGGGCTGTCACATACCTGTGATGGGGAGAGAGCTGGAAGTTGTCACACACCTGTGATGGGGAGAGAGCCGGGGGCTGTCACACTGCTGTGATGGGGAGAGAGCTGGGGTTTGTCACATACCTGTGATGCGTAGACAGCTGGTGTCTCTTACATACCTGTGTGTGGAGACAGCTGGGAGCTGTCATGTACGTGAGATGTGGAGACAGCTGGGGTCTGTCACATACCTGTGATGGGGAGAGAGTTGGGGGCTGTCACACACGTGTGATGGGGAGAGAGATGGGGACTGTCAAACACCTGTGGTTGGTAGAGAGCTGGGGGCTGTCACATACATGTGATGCGGGGATAACTGGGGGCTGTCACTCACCTATGATATGGGAGAGCTGGGGGCTGTCACATACCTGTGATGGGGAGAGAGTTGGGGGCTGTCAGGCACCTGTGATGCGGAGGCAGCTGGGGGCTGTCACATACCTGTGATGGGGAGAAAGCTTGGGGCTGTCACTCACCTGTGATGGGGAGAGAGCTGGGGGCTGTCGGACAGCTGTGATGGGGAGAGAGCTGGGTGCTGTCACTCACTTGTGATGGGGAGAGAGCTGAGGGCTGTCACACACCTCTGATGGGGAGAGAGATGGGGACTGTCAAACACCTGTGATGGGGAGAGAGCTGGGGCTCACACATACCTGTGATGCGTAGACAGCTAGTGGTTGTCACATACCTGTGTTGTGGAGACAATGGGGGCTGTCACATACCTGTGATGGCGAGAGAGTTGGGGGCTGTCAGGCTTCTGTGATGCGGAGACAGCTGGGGGCTGTCACATACCTGTGATGGGGAGAGAGCTGGGGGTTGTCACTCACCTGTGATGTGGAGAGAGCTGGGGGCTCTCACACACCTGTGATGGGGAGAGAGACGGGGACTGTCACATACCTGTGACGCTGAGAGAGCTGCGGGCTGTCACATACCTGTTACGTGGAGAGAGCTGTGGTCTGCCACTCACCTGTGATGGGGAGAGAGCTGTGGGCTGTCACACACCTGTGATGGGGAGAGAGATGGGGACTGTTACATACCTGTGATGGGGAGAGCGCTGGGGCTGTTATGCAGCTGTGATATGGAGAAAGCCGGGGACGGTCACACACCTGTGATGGGGAGAGAGTTGGGGGCTGTCAGGCAACTGTGATATGGTGACAGCTGGGTCTTCACATACCTCTGATATGAGAGAGAGGTGGGGGCTGTCACTCACCTGTGATGGGGAGAGAGCTGGGGGCTGTCACCCACCTGTGAAGGGGAGAGAGCTGGGCCTTGTCACGCACCTGTGATATGGAGACAGCTGGGGACGGTCACACACCTCTGATGGGGAGAGAGCTTGGGGTTGTCACGTATCTGTGATGTTGAGACAGCTGGGGCCTGTCATATACCTGTGATGGGGAGAGAGTTGGGGGCTCTCACGCACCTGTGAGGCCGAGACAGCTGTGGGTTGTCACATACCTATCATGGGGAGAGAGCTGGGGGCTGTCACTCACCTGTGATGGGGAGAGAGCTGGGGGCTGTCACATACCTGTGATGCGGAGACAGTTGGGGACTGTCACATACCTTTGATGGGGAGCGAGTTGGGGGCTGTCAGGCACCTGTGATGCAGAGAGAGCTTGGTGCTGTCACATACCTGTGATGGGGAGAGAGGTGGAGGCTGTTACTCACCTCTGATGGGAAGAGAGATGGGGGCTGTCAATCACCTGTGATGGGGAGAGAGCTGGGGGTTGTCACTCACCTGTGATGGGTAGAGCGATGGGGGCTGTCACATACCTGTGATGGGGAGAGCGCTGGGGCTGTTACGCAGCTGTGATATGGAGACAGCTGGGGACGGTCACACACCTGTGATGGGGAGAGAGTTGGGGGCTGTCAGGCAACTGTGATATGGTGACAGCTGGGGCTTCACATACCTCTGATATGGGAGAGAGCTGGGGGCTATCACTCACCTGTGATGGGGAGAGAGCTGGGGGCTGTCACACACCTGTGATGGGGAGAGAGCTGGGGGCTGTCACATACCTGTGATGCGGAGACAGCTGGGGACTGTCACATACCTTTGATGGGGAGAGCGCTGGGGCTGTTACGCAGCTGTGATATGGAGACAGCTGGGGACGGTCACACACCTGTGATGGGGAGAGAGTTGGGGGCTGTCAGGCAACTGTGATATGGTGAGAGCTGGGGGATTCACATACCTCTGATATGGGAGAGAGCTGGGGGCTGTCACTCACCTGTGATGGGGAGAGAGCTGGGGGTTGTCACACACCTGTGATGGGGAGAGATATAGGGGCTGTCTCATACCTGTGATCGGGAGAGAGCTTGGGGCGGTGACACACCTCTGATGTGGAGACAGATGGGGGCTGTCACATACCTGTGATGGGGAGAGACCTGGGGTCTGTCATCCACCTGTGAAGGGGAGAGAGCTGGGCGTTGTCACGCACCTGTGATATGGAGACAGCAGGGGACGGTCACACACCTGTGATGGGGAGAGAGCTTGGGGTTGTTCACCTACCTGTGAAGTGGAGAAGGCTGGGGGCTATCACATACCTGTAATGGGGAGACACCTGGGGGCTGTCACATACCTGTGATGGGGAGACAGCTCGGGGCTGTCACATACATGTGATGGGGAGAGAGCCGGGGGCTGTCACACTGCTGTGATGGGGAGAGAGCTGGGGATTGTCACATACCTGTGATGCGGAGACAGCTGGTGTCTCTTACATACCTGTGTGTGGAGACAGCTGGGGGCTGTCACGTACGTGAGATGTGGAGACAGCTGGGGTCTGTCACATACCTGTGATGGGGAGAGAAGTGGGAGCTATCACGCACCTGTGATGCGGAGTCAGCTGGGGCCTGTAACATACCTGTGATGGGAAGAGAGCTGGGAGTTGTCACACACCTGTGATGGGGAGAGAGATGGGGACTGTTACATACCTGTGATGGGGAGAGCGCTGGGGCTGTTATGCAGCTGTGATATGGAGAAAGCCGGGGACGGTCACACACCTGTGATGGGGAGAGAGATTGGGACTGTCACATACCTGTGATGCTGAGACAGCTGGCGGCTGTCACATACCTGTGATGGCAAGAGAGCTGGGGGCTGTCGAACAGCTGTGATGGGGAGAGAGCTTGGGGTTGTTCACATACCTGTGAAGTGGAGAAGGCTGGGGGCTATCACATACCTGTAATGGGGAGACACCTGGGGGCTGTCACATACCTGTGATGGGGAGACAGCTCGGGGCTGTCACATACCTGTGATGGGGAGACAGCTGGGGCCTGTCATATACCTGTGATGGGGAGAGAGTTGGGGGCTCTCACGCACCTGTGAGGCGGAGACAGCTGTGGGTTGTCACATACCTATCATGGGGAGAGGGCTGGGGGCTATCACTCACCTGTGATGGGGAGAGAGCTGGGGGCTGTCACACACCTGTGATGGGGAGAGAGCTGGGGGCTGTCACATACCTGTGATGCGGAGACAGCTGGGGACTGTCACATACCTTTGATGGGGAGCGAGTTGGGGTCTGTCAGGCACTTGTGATGCGGAGACAGCTTGGGGCTGTCACATACCTGTGATGGGGAGAGAGGTGGAGGCTGTTACTCACCTGTGATGGGAAGAGAGATGGGGGCTTTCAATCACCTGTGATGGGGAGAGAGCTGGGGGCTGTCACTCACCTGTGATGGGGAGAGCGATGGGGGCTGTCAAATACCTGTGATGGGGAGAGCGCTGGGGCTGTCACGCATCTGTGATATGGAGACAGCTGGGGACGGTCACACACCTCTGATGGGGAGAGAGCTTGGGGTTGTCACGTATCTGTAATGTTGAGACAGCTGGGGCCTGTCATATACCTGTGATGGGGAGAGAGTTGGGGGCTCTCACGCACCTGTGAGGCCGAGACACCTGTGGGTTGTCACATACCTATCATGGGGAGAGAGCTGGGGGCTGCCACTCACCTGTGATGGGGAGAGAGCTGGGGGCTGTCACATACCTGTGATGCGGAGACAGTTGGGGACTGTCACATACCTTTGATGGGGAGCGAGTTGGGGGCTGTCAGGCACCTGTGATGCAGAGAGAGCTTGGGGCTGTCACATACCTGTGATGGGGAGAGAGGTGGAGGCTGTTACTCACCTCTGATGGGAAGAGAGATGGGGGCTGTCAATCACCTGTGATGGGGAGAGAGCTGGGGGTTGTCACTCACCTGTGATGGGTAGAGCGATGGGGGCTGTCACATACCTGTGATGGGGAGAGCGCTGGGGCTGTTACGCAGCTGTGATATGGAGACAGCTGGGGACGGTCACACACCTGTGATGGGGAGAGAGCTGGGCGTTGTCACGCACCTGTGATATGGAGACAGCAGGGGACGGTCACACACCTGTGATGGGGAGAGAGCTTGGGGTTGTTCACATACCTGTGAAGTGGAGAAGGCTGGGGGCTATCACATACCTGTAATGGGGAGACACCTGGGGGCTGTCACATACCTGTGATGGGGAGACAGCTCGGGGCTGTCACATACATGTGATGGGGAGAGAGCCGGGGGCTGTCACACTGCTGTGATGGGGAGAGAGCTGGGGATTGTCACATACCTGTGATGCGGAGACAGCTGGTGTCTCTTACATACCTGTGTGTGGAGACAGCTGGGGGCTGTCACGTACGTGAGATGTGGAGACAGCTGGGGTCTGTCACATACCTGTGATGGGGAGAGAAGTGGGAGCTATCACGCACCTGTGATGCGGAGTCAGCTGGGGCCTGTAACATACCTGTGATGGGAAGAGAGCTGGGAGTTGTCACACACCTGTGATGGGGAGAGAGTTGGGGGCTGTCAGGCAACTGAGATATGGTGACAGCTGGGGGCTTCACATACCACTGATATGGGAGAGAGCTGGGGGCTGTCACTCACCTGTGATGGGAAGAGAGCTGGGGGCTGTCAGACACCTGTGATGGGGAGAGAGATGGGGGCTGTCACTCACCTGTGAAGGGGAGAGAGATAGGGGCTGTCACACTGCTGTGATGGGAGAGAGCTGGGGTTTGTCACATACCTGTGATGCGGAGACAGCTGGTGTCTCTTACATACCTGTGTGTGGAGACAGCTGGGAGCTGTCACGTACGTGACATGTGGAGACAGCTGGGGTCTGTCACATACCTGTGATGGGGAGAGAGTTGGGGGCTGTCACACACCTGTGATGGGGAGAGAGATGGGGACTGTCAAACACCTGTGTTTGGTAGAGAGCTGGGGCTGTCACATACCTGTGATGCGGAGATAGCTGGGGGCTGTCACTCACCTATGATATGGGAGAGCTGGGGGCTGTCACATACCTGTGTTGGGGAGAGAGTTGGGGGCTGTCAGGCACCTGTGATGCGGAGGCAGCTGGGGGCTGTCACATACCTTTGATGGGGAGAAAGCTTGGGGCTGTCACTCACCTGTGATGGGGAGAGAGCTGGGGGCTGTCACATACCTGTGATGCGGAGACAGCTGGTGTCTCTTACATACCTGTGTGTGGAGACAGCTGGGGGCTGTCACGTACGTGAGATGTGGAGACAGCTGGGGTCTGTCACATACCTGTGATGGGGAGAGAAGTGGGAGCTATCACGCACCTGTGATGCGGAGTCAGCTGGGGCCTGTAACATACCTGTGATGGGAAGAGAGCTGGGAGTTGTCACACACCTGTGATGGGGAGAGAGTTGGGGGCTGTCAGGCAACTGAGATATGGTGACAGCTGGGGGCTTCACATACCTCTGATATGGGAGAGAGCTGGGGGCTGTCACTCACCTGTGATGCAAGCGAGCTGGGGGCTGTCAGACACCTGTGATGGGGAGAGAGATGGGGGCTGTCACTCACCTGTGAAGGGGAGAGAGATAGGGGCTGTCACATACCTGTGATGGGGAGAGAGCTGGAAGTTGTCACACACCTGTGATGGGGAGAGAGCCGGGGGCTGTCACACTGCTGTGATGGGGAGAGAGCTGGGGTTTGTCACATACCTGTGATGCGTAGACAGCTGGTGTCTCTTACATACCTGTGTGTGGAGACAGCTGGGAGCTGTCACGTACGTGAGATGTGGAGACAGCTGGGTTCTGTCACATACCTGTGATGGGGAGAGAGTTGGGGGCTGTCACACACGTGTGATGGGGAGAGAGATGGGGACTGTCAAACACCTGTGGTTGGTAGAGAGCTGGGGGCTGTCACATACATGTGATGCGGGGATAACTGGGGGCTGTCACTCACCTATGATATGGGAGAGCTGGGGGCTGTCACATACCTGTGATGGGGAGAGAGTTGGGGGCTGTCAGGCACCTGTGATGCGGAGGCAGCTGGGGGCTGTCACATACCTGTGATGGGGAGAAAGCTTGGGGCTGTCACTCACCTGTGATGGGGAGAGAGCTGGGGGCTGTCGGACAGCTGTGATGGGGAGAGAGCTGGGTGCTGTCACTCACTTGTGATGGGGAGAGAGCTGAGGGCTGTCACACACCTCTGATGGGGAGAGAGATGGGGACTGTCAAACACCTGTGATGGGGAGAGAGCTGGGGCTCACACATACCTGTGATGCGTAGACAGCTAGTGGTTGTCACATACCTGTGTTGTGGAGACAATGGGGGCTGTCACATACCTGTGATGGCGAGAGAGTTGGGGGCTGTCAGGCTTCTGTGATGCGGAGACAGCTGGGGGCTGTCACATACCTGTGATGGGGAGAGAGCTGGGGGTTGTCACTCACCTATGATATGGGAGAGCTGGGGGCTGTCACATACCTGTGATGGGGAGAGAGTTGGCGCCTGTCAGGCACCTGTGATGCGGAGACAGATGGGGGATGTCTCATACCTGTGATGGTGAGACAGCTGGGGCCTGTCACTCACCTGGGATGGGGAGAGAGCTGTGGGCTGTCACACACCTGTGATGGGGAGAGAGATTGGGACTGTCACATACCTGTGATGCTGAGACAGCTGGCGGCTGTCACATACCTGTGATGACGAGAGAGCTGGGGGCTGTCACTCACCTGTCATGGTGAGAGATCTGGCGGCTGTCACACACCTGTGATGGGGAGAGAGATGGGGACTGTCAAGCCCTTGTTATGGGGGGAGAGATGGGGGCTGTCACACACCTGTGATGGGGAGAGAGCTGGGGTCTGTCACGAACCTGTGATATGGAGACAGCTGGGGACGGTCACACACCTGTGATGGGGAGAGAGCTTTGGGATGTCACATACCTGTGATGTGGAGACAGCTGGGGGCTGTCACATACCTGTAATGTGGAGACAGCTGGGGGCTGTCACTCACCTGTGATGGGGATAGAGCTGGGGGCTTTCACACACCTGTGATGGGGAGAGCGATGGGGGCTGTCACATACCTGTGATGGGGAGAACGCTGGGGCTGTCACGCATCTGTGATATGGAGACAGCTGGGGACGGTCACACACCTGTGATGGGGAGAGAGTTGGGGGCTGTCAGGCAACTGTGATATGGTGACAGCTGGGTCTTCACATACCTCTGATATGAGAGAGAGCTGGGTGCTGTCACTCACCTGTGATGGGGAGAGAGATGGGGGCTGTCACTCACCTGTGATGGGGAGAGAGATAGGGGCTGTCACATACCTGTGATGGGGAGAGAGCTTGGGGCGGTGACACACCTCTGATGTGGAGACAGATGGGGGCTGTCACATAACTGTGATGGGGAGAGAGATGCGGGCTGTCACACACCTGTGATGGGGAGAGAGCTTGGGGTTGTTCACATACCTGTGAAGTGGAGAAGGCTGGGGGCTATCACATACCTTTAATGGGGAGACACCTGGGGGCTGTCACATACCTGTGATGGGGAGACAGCTGGGGCCTGTCATATACCTGTGATGGGGAGAGAGTTGGGGGCTCTCACGCACCTGTGAGGCGGAGACAGCTGTGGGTTGTCACATACCTATCATGGGGAGAGGGCTGGGGGCTATCACTCACCTGTGATGGGGAGAGAGCTGGGGGCTGTCACACACCTGTGATGGGGAGAGAGCTGGGGGCTGTCACATACCTGTGATGCGGAGACAGCTGGGGACTGTCACATACCTTTGATGGGGAGCGAGTTGGGGTCTGTCAGGCACTTGTGATGCGGAGAGAGCTTGGGGCTGTCACATACCTGTGATGGGGAGAGAGGTGGAGGCTGTTACTCACCTGTGATGGGAAGAGAGATGGGGGCTTTCAATCACCTGTGATGGGGAGAGAGCTGGGGGCTGTCACTCACCTGTGATGGGGAGAGCGATGGGGGCTGTCAAATACCTGTGATGGGGAGAGCGCTGGGGCTGTCACGCATCTGTGATATGGAGAAAGCTGGGGACGGTTACACACCTGTGATGGGGAGAGAGTTGGGGGCTGTCAGGCAACTGTGATATGGTGAGAGCTGGGGGATTCACATACCTCTGATATGGGAGAGAGCTGGGGGCTGTCACTCACCTGTGATGGGGAGAGAGCTGGGGGTTGTCACACACCTGTGATGGGGAGAGATATAGGGGCTGTCTCATACCTGTGATCGGGAGAGAGCTTGGGGCGGTGACACACCTCGGATGTGGAGACAGATGGGGGCTGTCACATACCTGTGATGGGGAGAGACCTGGGGTCTGTCACCCACCTGTGAAGGGGAGAGAGCTGGGCGTTGTCACGCACCTGTGATATGGAGACAGCAGGGGACGGTCACACACCTGTGATGGGGAGAGAGCTTGGGGTTGTTCACCTACCTGTGAAGTGGAGAAGGCTGGGGGCTATCACATACCTGTAATGGGGAGACACCTGGGGGCTGTCACATACCTGTGATGGGGAGACAGCTCGGGGCTGTCACATACATGTGATGGGGAGAGAGCCGGGGGCTGTCACACTGCTGTGATGGGGAGAGAGCTGGGGATTGTCACATACCTGTGATGCGGAGACAGCTGGTGTCTCTTACATACCTGTGTGTGGAGACAGCTGGGGGCTATCACATACCTGTGATGCGGAGACAGCCGGGGCATGTCTCATACCTGTGATGGTGAGACAGCTGGGGCTGTCACTCACCTGTGATGGGGAGAGAGCTGTGGGCTGTCACACACCTGTGATGGGGTGAGAGATTGGGACTCTCACATACCTGTGATGCTGAGACAGCTGGGGGCTGTCACATACCTGTGATGGCGAGAGAGCTGGGGGCTGTCACTCACCTGTGATGGTGAGAGATCAGGGGGCTGTCACTCACCTGTGATATGGAGACAGCTGGGGACGGTCACACACCTGTGATGGGGAGAGAGCTTGGGGATGTCACATACCTGTGATGTGGAGACAGCTGGGGGCTGTCACATACCTGTGATGTGGAGACAGCTGGGGGCTGTCACTCACGTGTGATGGGGAGACAGCTGGGGGCTTTCAGACACCTGTGATGGGGAGAGAGATGGGGACTGTCAAACACTTGTTATGTGGAGAGAGATGGGGGCTGTCACACACCTGTGATGGGGAAATTGATGGTGACTCTCAAACACCTGTGATGGGGAGAGAAGTGGGGGCTGTCACATACCTGTGATGCGGAGACAGCTGGGGGCTGTCACCTACCTTTGGTGGGGAGCGAGTTGGGGGCTGTCTGGCACCTGTGATGCGGAGAGAGCTTGGGGCTGTCACATACCTGTGATGGGGAGAGAGGTGGAGGCTGTTACTCACCTGTGATGGGGAGAGAGATGGGGGCTGTCACCCACCTGTGAAGGGGAGAGAGCTGGGCGTTGTCACGCACCTGTGATATGGAGACAGCAGGGGACGGTCACACACCTGTGATGGGGAGAGAGCTTGGGGTTGTTCACATACCTGTGAAGTGGAGAAGGCTGGGGGCTATCACATACCTGTAATGGGGAGACACCTGGGGGCTGTCACATACCTGTGATGGGGAGACAGCTCGGGGCTGTCACATACATGTGATGGGGAGAGAGCCGGGGGCTGTCACACTGCTGTGATGGGGAGAGAGCTGGGGATTGTCACATACCTGTGATGCGGAGACAGCTGGTGTCTCTTACATACCTGTGTGTGGAGACAGCTGGGGGCTGTCACGTACGTGAGATGTGGAGACAGCTGGGGTCTGTCACATACCTGTGATGGGGAGAGAAGTGGGAGCTATCACGCACCTGTGATGCGGAGTCAGCTGGGGCCTGTAACATACCTGTGATGGGAAGAGAGCTGGGAGTTGTCACACACCTGTGATGGGGAGAGAGATGGGGACTGTTACATACCTGTGATGGGGAGAGCGCTGGGGCTGTTATGCAGCTGTGATATGGAGAAAGCCGGGGACGGTCACACACCTGTGATGGGGAGAGAGATTGGGACTGTCACATACCTGTGATGCTGAGACAGCTGGCGGCTGTCACATACCTGTGATGGCAAGAGAGCTGGGGGCTGTCGGACAGCTGTGATGGGGAGAGAGCTTGGGGTTGTTCACATACCTGTGAAGTGGAGAAGGCTGGGGGCTATCACATACCTGTAATGGGGAGACACCTGCGGGCTGTCACATACCTGTGATGGGGAGACAGCTCGGGGCTCTCACATACATGTGATGGGGAGAGAGCCGGGGGCTGTCACACTGCTGTGATGGGGAGAGAGATGGGGACTGTCAAACACCTGTGATGGGGAGAGAGCTGGGGGCTGTCACATACCTGTGATGCGGAGACAGCTGGGGACTGTCACATACCTTTGATGGGGAGCGAGTTGGGGTCTGTCAGGCACTTGTGATGCGGAGAGAGCTTGGGGCTGTCACATACCTGTGATGGGGAGAGAGGTGGAGGCTGTTACTCACCTGTGATGGGAAGAGAGATGGGGGCTTTCAATCACCTGTGATGGGGAGAGAGCTGGGGGCTGTCACTCACCTGTGATGGGGAGAGCGATGGGGGCTGTCAAATACCTGTGATGGGGAGAGCGCTGGGGCTGTCACGCATCTGTGATATGGAGAAAGCTGGGGACGGTTACACACCTGTGATGGGGAGAGAGTTGGGGGCTGTCAGGCAGCTGTGATTTGGTGAGAGCTGGGGGATTCACATACCTCTGATATGGGAGAGAGCTGGGGGCTGTCACTCACCTGTGATGGGGAGAGAGCTGGGGGTTGTCACACACCTGTGATGGGGAGAGATATAGGGGCTGTCTCATACCTGTGATCGGGAGAGAGCTTGGGGCGGTGACACACCTCTGATGTGGAGACAGATGGGGGCTGTCACATACCTGTGATGGGGAGAGAAGTGGGAGCTATCACGCACCTGTGATGCGGAGTCAGCTGGGGCCTGTAACATACCTGTGATGGGAAGAGAGCTGGGAGTTGTCACACACCTGTGATGGGGAGAGAGATGGGGACTGTTACATACCTGTGATGGGGAGAGCGCTGGGGCTGTTATGCAGCTGTGATATGGAGAAAGCCGGGGACGGTCACACACCTGTGATGGGGAGAGAGTTGGGGGCTGTCAGGCAACTGTGATATGGTGACAGCTGGGTCTTCACATACCTCTGATATGAGAGACAGGTGGGGGCTGTCACTCACCTGTGATGGGGAGAGAGCTGGGGGCTGTCACCCACCTGTGAAGGGGAGAGAGCTGGGCCTTGTCACGCACCTGTGATATGGAGACAGCTGGGGACGGTCACACACCTCTGATGGGGAGAGAGCTTGGGGTTGTCACGTATCTGTGATGTTGAGACAGCTGGGGCCTGTCATATACCTGTGATGGGGAGAGAGTTGGGGGCTCTCACGCACCTGTGAGGCCGAGACAGCTGTGGGTTGTCACATACCTATCATGGGGAGAGAGCTGGGGGCTGTCACTCACCTGTGATGGGGAGAGAGCTGGGGGCTGTCACATACCTGTGATGCGGAGACAGTTGGGGACTGTCACATACCTTTGATGGGGAGCGAGTTGGGGGCTGTCAGGCACCTGTGATGCAGAGAGAGCTTGGGGCTGTCACATACCTGTGATGGGGAGAGAGGTGGAGGCTGTTACTCACCTCTGATGGGAAGAGAGATGGGGGCTGTCAATCACCTGTGATGGGGAGAGAGCTGGGGGTTGTCACTCACCTGTGATGGGTAGAGCGATGGGGGCTGTCACATACCTGTGATGGGGAGAGCGCTGGGGCTGTTACGCAGCTGTGATATGGAGACAGCTGGGGACGGTCACACACCTGTGATGGGGAGAGAGTTGGGGGCTGTCAGGCAACTGTGATATGGTGACAGCTGGGGCTTCACATACCTCTGATATGGGAGAGAGCTGGGGGCTGTCACTCACCTGTGATGGGGAGAGAGCTGGGGGCTGTCACCCACCTGTGAAGGGGAGAGAGCTGGGCCTTGTCACGCACCTGTGATATGGAGACAGCTGGGGACGGTCACACACCTCTGATGGGGAGAGAGCTTGGGGTTGTCACGTATCTGTGATGTTGAGACAGCTGGGGCCTGTCATATACCTGTGATGGGGAGAGAGTTGGGGGCTCTCACGCACCTGTGATGGGGAGAGAGATGGGGACTGTCAAATACCTGTGATGGGGAGAGAGCTGGGGGCTGTCACATACCTGTGATGCGGAGACAGTTGGGGACTGTCACATACCTTTGATGGGGAGCGAGTTGGGGGCTGTCAGGCACCTGTGATGCAGAGAGAGCTTGGGGCTCTCACATACCTGTGATGGGGAGAGAGGTGGAGGCTGTTACTCACCTCTGATGGGAAGAGAGATGGGGGCTGTCAATCACCTGTTATGGGGAGAGAGCTGGGGGTTGTCACTCACCTGTGATGGGTAGAGCGATGGGGGCTGTCACATACCTGTGATGGGGAGAGAGGTGGAGGCTGTTCCTCACCTGTGATGGGAAGAGAAATGGGGGCTGTCAATCACCTGTGATGGGGAGAGAGCTGGGGGCTGTCACTCACCTGTGATGGGTAGAGCGATGGGGGCTGTCACATACCTGTGATGGGGAGAGAGCTGGGGGCTGTCACACACCTGTGATGGGGAGAGATATAGGGGCTGTCTCATACCTGTGATCGGGAGAGAGCTTGGGGAGGTGACACACCTCTGATGTGGAGACAGATGGGGGCTGTCACATACCTGTGATGGGGAGAGACCTGGGGTCTGTCACCCACCTGTGAAGGGGAGAGAGCTGGGCGTTGTCATGCACCTGTGATATGGAGACAGCAGGGGACGGTCACACACCTGTGATGGGGCGAGAGCTTGGGGTTGTTCACCTGCCTGTGAAGTGGAGAAGGCTGGGGGCTATCACATACCTGTAATGGGGAGACACCTGGGGGCTGTCACATACCTGTGATGGGGAGACAGCTCGGGGCTGTCACATACATATGATGGGAAGAGAGCCGGGGGCTGTCACACTGCTGTGATGGGGAGCGAGCTGGGGATTGTCACATACCTGTGATGCGGAGACAGCTGGTGTCTCTTACATACCTGTGTGTGGAGACAGCTGGGGGCTGTCACGTACGTGAGATGTGGAGACAGCTGGGGTCTGTCACATACCTGTGATGGGGAGAGAAGTGGGAGCTATCACGCACCTGTGATGCGGAGTCAGCTGGGGCCTGTAACATACCTGTGATGGGAAGAGAGCTGGGAGTTGTCACACACCTGTGATGGGGAGAGAGTTGGGGGCTGTCAGGCAACTGAGATATGGTGACAGCTGGGGGCTTCACATACCACTGATATGGGAGAGAGCTGGGGGCTGTCACTCACCTGTGATGCAAGAGAGCTGGGGGCTGTCAGACACCTGTGATGGGGAGAGAGATGGGGGCTGTCACTCACCTGTGAAGGGGAGAGAGATAGGGGCTGTCACATACCTGTGATGGGGAGAGAGCTGGAAGTTGTCACACACCTGTGATGGGGAGAGAGCCGGGGGCTGTCACACTGCTGTGATGGGGAGAGAGCTGGGGTTTGTCACATACCTGTGATGCGTAGACAGCTGGTGTCTCTTACATACCTGTGTGTGGAGACAGCTGGGAGCTGTCATGTACGTGAGATGTGGAGACAGCTGGGGTCTGTCACATACCTGTGATGGGGAGAGAGTTGGGGGCTGTCACACACGTGTGATGGGGAGAGAGATGGGGACTGTCAAACACCTGTGGTTGGTAGAGAGCTGGGGGCTGTCACATACATGTGATGCGGGGATAACTGGGGGCTGTCACTCACCTATGATATGGGAGAGCTGGGGGCTGTCACATACCTGTGATGGGGAGAGAGTTGGGGGCTGTCAGGCACCTGTGATGCGGAGGCAGCTGGGGGCTGTCACATACCTGTGATGGGGAGAAAGCTTGGGGCTGTCACTCACCTGTGATGGGGAGAGAGCTGGGGGCTGTCGGACAGCTGTGATGGGGAGAGAGCTGGGTGCTGTCACTCACTTGTGATGGGGAGAGAGCTGAGGGCTGTCACACACCTCTGATGGGGAGAGAGATGGGGACTGTCAAACACCTGTGATGGGGAGAGAGCTGGGGCTCACACATACCTGTGATGCGTAGACAGCTAGTGGTTGTCACATACCTGTGTTGTGGAGACAATGGGGGCTGTCACATACCTGTGATGGCGAGAGAGTTGGGGGCTGTCAGGCTTCTGTGATGCGGAGACAGCTGGGGGCTGTCACATACCTGTGATGGGGAGAGAGCTGGGGGTTGTCACTCACCTGTGATGTGGAGAGAGCTGGGGGCTCTCACACACCTGTGATGGGGAGAGAGACGGGGACTGTCACATACCTGTGACGCTGAGAGAGCTGCGGGCTGTCACATACCTGTTACGTGGAGAGAGCTGTGGTCTGCCACTCACCTGTGATGGGGAGAGAGCTGTGGGCTGTCACACACCTGTGATGGGGAGAGAGATGGGGACTGTTACATACCTGTGATGGGGAGAGCGCTGGGGCTGTTATGCAGCTGTGATATGGAGAAAGCCGGGGACGGTCACACACCTGTGATGGGGAGAGAGTTGGGGGCTGTCAGGCAACTGTGATATGGTGACAGCTGGGTCTTCACATACCTCTGATATGAGAGAGAGGTGGGGGCTGTCACTCACCTGTGATGGGGAGAGAGCTGGGGGCTGTCACCCACCTGTGAAGGGGAGAGAGCTGGGCCTTGTCACGCACCTGTGATATGGAGACAGCTGGGGACGGTCACACACCTCTGATGGGGAGAGAGCTTGGGGTTGTCACGTATCTGTGATGTTGAGACAGCTGGGGCCTGTCATATACCTGTGATGGGGAGAGAGTTGGGGGCTCTCACGCACCTGTGAGGCCGAGACAGCTGTGGGTTGTCACATACCTATCATGGGGAGAGAGCTGGGGGCTGTCACTCACCTGTGATGGGGAGAGAGCTGGGGGCTGTCACATACCTGTGATGCGGAGACAGTTGGGGACTGTCACATACCTTTGATGGGGAGCGAGTTGGGGGCTGTCAGGCACCTGTGATGCAGAGAGAGCTTGGTGCTGTCACATACCTGTGATGGGGAGAGAGGTGGAGGCTGTTACTCACCTCTGATGGGAAGAGAGATGGGGGCTGTCAATCACCTGTGATGGGGAGAGAGCTGGGGGTTGTCACTCACCTGTGATGGGTAGAGCGATGGGGGCTGTCACATACCTGTGATGGGGAGAGCGCTGGGGCTGTTACGCAGCTGTGATATGGAGACAGCTGGGGACGGTCACACACCTGTGATGGGGAGAGAGTTGGGGGCTGTCAGGCAACTGTGATATGGTGACAGCTGGGGCTTCACATACCTCTGATATGGGAGAGAGCTGGGGGCTATCACTCACCTGTGATGGGGAGAGAGCTGGGGGCTGTCACACACCTGTGATGGGGAGAGAGCTGGGGGCTGTCACATACCTGTGATGCGGAGACAGCTGGGGACTGTCACATACCTTTGATGGGGAGAGCGCTGGGGCTGTTACGCAGCTGTGATATGGAGACAGCTGGGGACGGTCACACACCTGTGATGGGGAGAGAGTTGGGGGCTGTCAGGCAACTGTGATATGGTGAGAGCTGGGGGATTCACATACCTCTGATATGGGAGAGAGCTGGGGGCTGTCACTCACCTGTGATGGGGAGAGAGCTGGGGGTTGTCACACACCTGTGATGGGGAGAGATATAGGGGCTGTCTCATACCTGTGATCGGGAGAGAGCTTGGGGCGGTGACACACCTCTGATGTGGAGACAGATGGGGGCTGTCACATACCTGTGATGGGGAGAGACCTGGGGTCTGTCATCCACCTGTGAAGGGGAGAGAGCTGGGCGTTGTCACGCACCTGTGATATGGAGACAGCAGGGGACGGTCACACACCTGTGATGGGGAGAGAGCTTGGGGTTGTTCACCTACCTGTGAAGTGGAGAAGGCTGGGGGCTATCACATACCTGTAATGGGGAGACACCTGGGGGCTGTCACATACCTGTGATGGGGAGACAGCTCGGGGCTGTCACATACATGTGATGGGGAGAGAGCCGGGGGCTGTCACACTGCTGTGATGGGGAGAGAGCTGGGGATTGTCACATACCTGTGATGCGGAGACAGCTGGTGTCTCTTACATACCTGTGTGTGGAGACAGCTGGGGGCTATCACATACCTGTGATGTGGAGACAGCCGGGGCATGTCTCATACCTGTGATGGTGAGACAGCTGGGGCTGTCACTCACCTGTGATGGGGAGAGAGCTGTGGGCTGTCACACACCTGTGATGGGGTGAGAGATTGGGACTCTCACATACCTGTGATGCTGAGACAGCTGGGGGCTGTCACATACCTGTGATGGCGAGAGAGCTGGGGGCTGTCACTCACCTGTGATGGTGAGAGATCAGGGGGCTGTCACTCACCTGTGATATGGAGACAGCTGGGGACGGTCACACACCTGTGATGGGGAGAGAGCTTGGGGATGTCACATACCTGTGATGTGGAGACAGCTGGGGGCTGTCACATACCTGTGATGTGGGGACAGCTGGGGGCTGTCACTCACGTGTGATGGGGAGACAGCTGGGGGCTTTCACACACCTGTGATGGGGAGAGAGATGGGGACTGTCAAACACTTGTTATGTGGAGAGAGATGGGGGCTGTCACACACCTGTGATGGGGAAATTGATGGTGACTCTCAAACACCTGTGATGGGGAGAGAAGTGGGGGCTGTCACATACCTGTGATGCGGAGACAGCTGGGGGCTGTCACCTACCTTTGGTGGGGAGCGAGTTGGGGGCTGTCTGGCACCTGTGATGCGGAGAGAGCTTGGGGCTGTCACATACCTGTGATGGGGAGAGAGGTGGAGGCTGTTACTCACCTGTGATGGGGAGAGAGATGGGGGCTGTCACCCACCTGTGAAGGGGAGAGAGCTGGGCGTTGTCACGCACCTGTGATATGGAGACAGCAGGGGACGGTCACACACCTGTGATGGGGAGAGAGCTTGGGGTTGTTCACATACCTGTGAAGTGGAGAAGGCTGGGGGCTATCACATACCTGTAATGGGGAGACACCTGGGGGCTGTCACATACCTGTGATGGGGAGACAGCTCGGGGCTGTCACATACATGTGATGGGGAGAGAGCCGGGGGCTGTCACACTGCTGTGATGGGGAGAGAGCTGGGGATTGTCACATACCTGTGATGCGGAGACAGCTGGTGTCTCTTACATACCTGTGTGTGGAGACAGCTGGGGGCTGTCACGTACGTGAGATGTGGAGACAGCTGGGGTCTGTCACATACCTGTGATGGGGAGAGAAGTGGGAGCTATCACGCACCTGTGATGCGGAGTCAGCTGGGGCCTGTAACATACCTGTGATGGGAAGAGAGCTGGGAGTTGTCACACACCTGTGATGGGGAGAGAGTTGGGGGCTGTCAGGCAACTGAGATATGGTGACAGCTGGGGGCTTCACATACCTCTGATATGGGAGAGAGCTGGGGGCTGTCACTCACCTGTGAAGGGGAGAGAGATAGGGGCTGTCACATACCTGTAATGGGGAGAGAGCTGGAAGTTGTCACACACCTGTGATGGGGAGAGAGATGGGGATTGTCTCATACCTGTGATGGTGAGACAGCTGGGGGCTGTCACTCACCTGTGATGGGGAGAGAGCTGTGGGCTGTCACACACCTGTGATGGGGAGAGAGATTGGGACTGTCACATACCTGTGATGCTGAGACAGATGGCGGCTGTCACATACCTGTGATGGCAAGAGAGCTGGGGGCTGTCGGACAGATGTGATGGGGAGAGAGCTTGGGGTTGTTCACATACCTGTGAAGTGGAGAAGGCTGGGGGCTATCACATACCTGTAATGGGGAGACACCTGGGGGCTGTCACATACCTGTGATGGGGAGACAGCTCGGGGCTCTCACATACATGTGATGGGGAGAGAGCCGGGGGCTGTCACACTGCTGTGATGGGGAGAGAGATGGGGACTGTCAAACACCGGTGATGGGGAGAGAGCTGGGGGCTGTCACACACCTGTGATGGGGAGAGAGATGGGGACTGTTACATACCTGTGATGGGGAGAGCGCTGGGGCTGTTATGCAGCTGTGATATGGAGAAAGCCGGGGACGGTCACACACCTGTGATGGGGAGAGAGTTGGGGGCTGTCAGGCAACTGTGATATGGTGACAGCTGGGTCTTCACATACCTCTGATATGAGAGAGAGGTGGGGGCTGTCACTCACCTGTGATGGGGAGAGAGCTGGGTGCTGTCACCCACCTGTGAAGGGGAGAGAGCTGGGCCTTGTCACGCACCTGTGATATGGAGACAGCTGGGGACGGTCACACACCTCTGATGGGGAGAGAGCTTGGGGTTGTCACGTATCTGTGATGTTGAGACAGCTGGGGCCTGTCATATACCTGTGATGGGGAGAGAGTTGGGGGCTCTCACGCACCTGTGATGGGGAGAGAGATGGGGACTGTCAAATACCTGTGATGGGGAGAGAGCTGGGGGCTGTCACATACCTGTGATGCGGAGACAGTTGGGGACTGTCACATACCTTTGATGGGGAGCGAGTTGGGGGCTGTCAGGCACCTGTGATGCAGAGAGAGCTTGGGGCTGTCACATACCTGTGATGGGGAGAGAGGTGGAGGCTCTTACTCACCTCTGATGGGAAGAGAGATGGGGGCTGTCAATCACCTGTGATGGGGAGAGAGCTGGGGGTTGTCACTCACCTGTGATGGGTAGAGCGATGGGGGCTGTCACATACCTGTGATGGGGAGAGAGGTGGAGGCTGTTCCTCACCTGTGATGGGAAGAGAAATGGGGGCTGTCAATCACCTGTGATGGGGAGAGAGCTGGGGGCTGTCACTCACCTGTGATGGGTAGAGCGATGGGGGCTGTCACATACCTGTGATGGGGAGAGAGCTGGGGGCTGTCACACACCTGTGATGGGGAGAGATATAGGGGCTGTCTCATACCTGTGATCGGGAGAGAGCTTGGGGCGGTGACACACCTCTGATGTGGAGACAGATGGGGGCTGTCACATACCTGTGATGGGGAGAGACCTGGGGTCTGTCACCCACCTGTGAAGGGGAGAGAGCTGGGCGTTGTCATGCACCTGTGATATGGAGACAGCAGGGGACGGTCACACACCTGTGATGGGGAGAGAGCTTGGGGTTGTTCACCTGCCTGTGAAGTGGAGAAGGCTGGGGGCTATCACATACCTGTAATGGGGAGACACCTGGGGGCTGTCACATACCTGTGATGGGGAGACAGCTCGGGGCTGTCACATACATATGATGGGAAGAGAGCCGGGGGCTGTCACACTGCTGTGATGGGGAGCGAGCTGGGGATTGTCACATACCTGTGATGCGGAGACAGCTGGTGTCTCTTACATACCTGTGTGTGGAGACAGCTGGGGGCTGTCACGTACGTGAGATGTGGAGACAGCTGGGGTCTGTCACATACCTGTGATGGGGAGAGAAGTGGGAGCTATCACGCACCTGTGATGCGGAGTCAGCTGGGGCCTGTAACATACCTGTGATGGGAAGAGAGCTGGGAGTTGTCACACACCTGTGATGGGGAGAGAGTTGGGGGCTGTCAGGCAACTGAGGTATGGTGACAGCTGGGGGCTTCACATACCGCTGATATGGGAGAGAGCTGGGGGCTGTCACTCACCTGTGATGCAAGAGAGCTGGGGGCTGTCAGACACCTGTGATGGGGAGAGAGATGGGGGCTGTCACTCACCTGTGAAGGGGAGAGAGATAGGGGCTGTCACATACCTGTGATGGGGAGAGAGCTGGAAGTTGTCACACACCTGTGATGGGGAGAGAGCCGGGGGCTGTCACACTGCTGTGATGGGGAGAGAGCTGGGGTTTGTCACATACCTGTGATGCGTACACAGCTGGTGTCTCTTACATACCTGTGTGTGGAGACAGCTGGGAGCTGTCATGTACGTGAGATGTGGAGACAGCTGGGGTCTGTCACATACCTGTGATGGGGAGAGAGTTGGGGGCTGTCACACACGTGTGATGGGGAGAGAGATGGGGACTGTCAAACACCTGTGGTTGGTAGAGAGCTGGGGGCTGTCACATACATGTGATGCGGGGATAACTGGGGGCTGTCACTCACCTATGATATGGGAGAGCTGGGGGCTGTCACACACCTGTGATGGGGAGAGCGCTGGGGCTGTTATGCAGCTGTGATATGGAGAAAGCCGGGGACGGTCACACCTGTGATGGGGAGAGAGTTGGGGGCTGTCAGGCAACTGTGATATGGTGACAGCTGGGTCTTCACATACCTCTGATATGAGAGAGAGGTGGGGGCTGTCACTCACCTGTGATGGGGAGAGAGCTGGGGGCTGTCACCCACCTGTGAAGGGGAGAGAGCTGGGCCTTGTCACGCACCTGTGATATGGAGACAGCTGGGGACGGTCACACACCTCTGATGGGGAGAGAGCTTGGGGTTGTCACGTATCTGTGATGTTGAGACAGCTGGGGCCTGTCATATACCTGTGATGGGGAGAGAGTTGGGGGCTCTCACGCACCTGTGAGGCCGAGACAGCTGTGGGTTGTCACATACCTATCATGGGGAGAGAGCTGGGCGCTGTCACTCACCTGTGATGGGGAGAGAGCTGGGGGCTGTCACATACCTGTGATGCGGAGACAGTTGGGGACTGTCACATACCTTTGATGGGGAGCGAGTTGGGGGCTGTCAGGCACCTGTGATGCAGAGAGAGCTTGGGGCTGTCACATACCTGTGATGGGGAGAGAGGTGGAGGCTGTTACTCACCTCTGATGGGAAGAGAGATGGGGGCTGTCAATCACCTGTGATGGGGAGAGAGCTGGGGGTTGTCACTCACCTGTGATGGGTAGAGCGATGGGGGCTGTCACATACCTGTGATGGGGAGAGCGCTGGGGCTGTTACGCAGCTGTGATATGGAGACAGCTGGGGACGGTCACACACCTGTGATGGGGAGAGAGTTGGGGGCTGTCAGGCAACTGTGATATGGTGACAGCTGGGGCTTCACATACCTCTGATATGGGAGAGAGCTGGGGGCTGTCACTCACCTGTGATGGGGGAGAGCTGGGGGCTGTCACACACCTGTGAAGGGGAGAGAGCTGGGCGTTGTCACGCACCTGTGATATGGAGACAGCAGGGGACGGTCACACACCTGTGATGGGGAGAGAGCTTGGGGTTGTTCACATACCTGTGAAGTGGAGAAGGCTGGGGGCTATCACATACCTGTAATGGGGAGACACCTGGGGGCTGTCACATACCTGTGATGGGGAGACAGCTCGGGGCTGTCACATACATGTGATGGGGAGAGAGCCGGGGGCTGTCACACTGCTGTGATGGGGAGAGAGCTGGGGATTGTCACATACCTGTGATGCGGAGACAGCTGGTGTCTCTTACATACCTGTGTGTGGAGACAGCTGGGGGCTGTCACGTACGTGAGATGTGGAGACAGCTGGGGTCTGTCACATACCTGTGATGGGGAGAGAAGTGGGAGCTATCACGCACCTGTGATGCGGAGTCAGCTGGGGCCTGTAACATACCTGTGATGGGAAGAGAGCTGGGAGTTGTCACACACCTGTGATGGGGAGAGAGTTGGGGGCTGTCAGGCAACTGAGATATGGTGACAGCTGGGGGCTTCACATACCTCTGATATGGGAGAGAGCTGGGGGCTGTCACTCACCTGTGATGCAAGAGAGCTGGGGGCTGTCAGACACCTGTGATGGGGAGAGAGATGGGGGCTGTCACTCACCTGTGAAGGGGAGAGAGATAGGGGCTGTCACATACCTGTAATGGGGAGAGAGCTGGAAGTTGTCACACACCTGTGATGGGGAGAGAGATGGGGGATGTCTCATACCTGTGATGGTGAGACAGCTGGGGGCTGTCACTCACCTGTGATGGGGAGAGAGATGTGGGCTGTCACACACCTGTGATGGGGAGAGAGATTGGGACTGTCACATACCTGTGATGCTGAGACAGATGGCGGCTGTCACATACCTGTGATGGCAAGAGAGCTGGGGGCTGTCGGACAGATGTGATGGGGAGAGAGCTTGGGGTTGTTCACATACCTGTGAAGTGGAGAAGGCTGGGGGCTATCACATACCTGTAATGGGGAGACACCTGGGGGCTGTCACATACCTGTGATGGGGAGACAGCTCGGGGCTCTCACATACATGTGATGGGGAGAGAGCCGGGGGCTGTCACACTGCTGTGATGGGGAGAGAGATGGGGACTGTCAAACACCGGTGATGGGGAGAGAGCTGGGGGCTGTCACACACCTGTGATGGGGAGAGAGATGGGGACTGTTACATACCTGTGATGGGGAGAGCGCTGGGGCTGTTATGCAGCTGTGATATGGAGAAAGCCGGGGACGGTCACACACCTGTGATGGGGAGAGAGTTGGGGGCTGTCAGGCAACTGTGAAATGGTGACAGCTGGGTCTTCACATACCTCTGATATGAGAGAGAGGTGGGGGCTGTCACTCACCTATGATGGGGAGAGAGCTGGGGGCTGTCACCCACCTGTGAAGGGGAGAGAGCTGGGCCTTGTCACGCACCTGTGATATGGAGACAGCTGGGGACGGTCACACACCTCTGATGGGGAGAGAGCTTGGGGTTGTCACGTATCTGTGATGTTGAGACAGCTGGGGCCTGTCATATACCTGTGATGGGGAGAGAGTTGGGGGCTCTCACGCACCTGTGATGGGGAGAGAGATGGGGACTGTCAAATACCTGTGATGGGGAGAGAGCTGGGGGCTGTCACATACCTGTGATGCGGAGACAGTTGGGGACTGTCACATACCTTTGATGGGGAGCGAGTTGGGGGCTGTCAGGCACCTGTGATGCAGAGAGAGCTTGGGGCTGTCACATACCTGTGATGGGGAGAGAGGTGGAGGCTGTTACTCACCTCTGATGGGAAGAGAGATGGGGGCTGTCAATCACCTGTTATGGGGAGAGAGCTGGGGGTTGTCACTCACCTGTGATGGGTAGAGCGATGGGGGCTGTCACATACCTGTGATGGGGAGAGAGGTGGAGGCTGTTCCTCACCTGTGATGGGAAGAGAAATGGGGGCTGTCAATCACCTGTGATGGGGAGAGAGCTGGGGGCTGTCACTCACCTGTGATGGGTAGAGCGATGGGGGCTGTCACATACCTGTGATGGGGAGAGAGCTGGGGGCTGTCACACACCTGTGATGGGGAGAGATATAGGGGCTGTCTCATACCTGTGATCGGGAGAGAGCTTGGGGCGGTGACACACCTCTGATGTGGAGACAGATGGGGGCTGTCACATCCCTGTGATGGGGAGACAGCCGGGGCATGTCTCATACCTGTGATGGTGAGACAGCTGGGGCTGTCACTCACCTGTGATGGGGAGAGAGCTGTGGGCTGTCACACACCTGTGATGGGGTGAGAGATTGGGACTCTCACATACCTGTGATGCTGAGACAGCTGGGGGCTGTCACATACCTGTGATGGCGAGAGAGCTGGGGGCTGTCACTCACCTGTGATGGTGAGAGATCAGGGGGCTGTCACTCACCTGTGATATGGAGACAGCTGGGGACGGTCACACACCTGTGATGGGGAGAGAGCTTGGGGATGTCACATACCTGTGATGTGGAGACAGCTAGGGGCTGTCACATACCTGTGATGTGGAGACAGCTGGGGGCTGTCACTCACGTGTGATGGGGAGACAGCTGGGGGCTTTCAGACACCTGTGATGGGGAGAGAGATGGGGACTGTCAAACACTTGTTATGTGGAGAGAGATGGGGGCTGTCACACACCTGTGATGGGGAAATTGATGGTGACTCTCAAACACCTGTGATGGGGAGAGAAGTGGGGGCTGTCACATACCTGTGATGCGGAGACAGCTGGGGGCTGTCACCTACCTTTGGTGGGGAGCGAGTTGGGGGCTGTCTGGCACCTGTGATGCGGAGAGAGCTTGGGGCTGTCACATACCTGTGATGGGGAGAGAGGTGGAGGCTGTTACTCACCTGTGATGGGGAGAGAGATGGGGTCTGTCACCCACCTGTGAAGGGGAGAGAGCTGGGCGTTGTCACGCACCTGTGATATGGAGACAGCAGGGGACGGTCACACACCTGTGATGGGGAGAGAGCTTGGGGTTGTTCACCTACCTGTGAAGTGGAGAAGGCTGGGGGCTATCACATACCTGTAATGGGGAGACACCTGGGGGCTGTCACATACCTGTGATGGGGAGACAGCTCGGGGCTGTCACATACATGTGATGGGGAGAGAGCCGGGGGCTGTCACACTGCTGTGATGGGGAGAGAGCTGGGGATTGTCACATACCTGTGATGCGGAGACAGCTGGTGTCTCTTACATACCTGTGTGTGGAGACAGCTGGGGGCTGTCACGTACGTGAGATGTGGAGACAGCTGGGGTCTGTCACATACCTGTGATGGGGAGAGAAGTGGGAGCTATCACGCACCTGTGATGCGGAGTCAGCTGGGGCCTGTAACATACCTGTGATGGGAAGAGAGCTGGGAGTTGTCACACACCTGTGATGGGGAGAGAGATGGGGACTGTTACATACCTGTGATGGGGAGAGCGCTGGGGCTGTTATGCAGCTGTGATATGGAGAAAGCCGGGGACGGTCACACACCTGTGATGGGGAGAGAGTTGGGGGCTGTCAGGCAACTGTGATATGGTGACAGCTGGGTCTTCACATACCTCTGATATGAGAGACAGGTGGGGGCTGTCACTCACCTGTGATGGGGAGAGAGCTGGGGGCTGTCACCCACCTGTGAAGGGGATTGAGCTGGGCCTTGTCACGCACCTGTGATATGGAGACAGCTGGGGACGGTCACACACCTCTGATGGGGAGAGAGCTTGGGGTTGTCACGTATCTGTGATGTTGAGACAGCTGGGGCCTGTCATATACCTGTGATGGGGAGAGAGTTGGGGGCTCTCACGCACCTGTGAGGCCGAGACAGCTGTGGGTTGTCACATACCTATCATGGGGAGAGAGCTGGGGGCTGTCACTCACCTGTGATGGGGAGAGAGCTGGGGGCTGTCACATACCTGTGATGCGGAGACAGTTGGGGACTGTCACATACCTTTGATGGGGAGCGAGTTGGGGGCTGTCAGGCACCTGTGATGCAGAGAGAGCTTGGGGCTGTCACATACCTGTGATGGGGAGAGAGGTGGAGGCTGTTACTCACCTCTGATGGGAAGAGAGATGGGGGCTGTCAATCACCTGTGATGGGGAGAGAGCTGGGGGTTGTCACTCACCTGTGATGGGTAGAGCGATGGGGGCTGTCACATACCTGTGATGGGGAGAGCGCTGGGGCTGTTACGCAGCTGTGATATGGAGACAGCTGGGGACGGTCACACACCTGTGATGGGGAGAGAGTTGGGGGCTGTCAGGCAACTGTGATATGGTGACAGCTGGGGCTTCACATACCTCTGATATGGGAGAGAGCTGGGGGCTGTCACTCACCTGTGATGGGGAGAGAGCTGGGGGCTGTCACCCACCTGTGAAGGGGAGAGAGCTGGGCCTTGTCACGCACCTGTGATATGGAGACAGCTGGGGACGGTCACACACCTCTGATGGGGAGAGAGCTTGGGGTTGTCACGTATCTGTGATGTTGAGACAGCTGGGGCCTGTCATATACCTGTGATGGGGAGAGAGTTGGGGGCTCTCACGCACCTGTGATGGGGAGAGAGATGGGGACTGTCAAATACCTGTGATGGGGAGAGAGCTGGGGGCTGTCACATACCTGTGATGCGGAGACAGTTGGGGACTGTCACATACCTTTGATGGGGAGCGAGTTGGGGGCTGTCAGGCACCTGTGATGCAGAGAGAGCTTGGGGCTGTCACATACCTGTGATGGGGAGAGAGGTGGAGGCTGTTACTCACCTCTGATGGGAAGAGAGATGGGGGCTGTCAATCACCTGTTATGGGGAGAGAGCTGGGGGTTGTCACTCACCTGTGATGGGTAGAGCGATGGGGGCTGTCACATACCTGTGATGGGGAGAGAGGTGGAGGCTGTTCCTCACCTGTGATGGGAAGAGAAATGGGGGCTGTCAATCACCTGTGATGGGGAGAGAGCTGGGGGCTGTCACTCACCTGTGATGGGTAGAGCGATGGGGGCTGTCACATACCTGTGATGGGGAGAGAGCTGGGGGCTGTCACACACCTGTGATGGGGAGAGATATAGGGGCTGTCTCATACCTGTGATCGGGAGAGAGCTTGGGGAGGTGACACACCTCTGATGTGGAGACAGATGGGGGCTGTCACATACCTGTGATGGGGAGAGACCTGGGGTCTGTCACCCACCTGTGAAGGGGAGAGAGCTGGGCGTTGTCATGCACCTGTGATATGGAGACAGCAGGGGACGGTCACACACCTGTGATGGGGAGAGAGCTTGGGGTTGTTCACCTGCCTGTGAAGTGGAGAAGGCTGGGGGCTATCACATACCTGTAATGGGGAGACACCTGGGGGCTGTCACATACCTGTGATGGGGAGACAGCTCGGGGCTGTCACATACATATGATGGGAAGAGAGCCGGGGGCTGTCACACTGCTGTGATGGGGAGCGAGCTGGGGATTGTCACATACCTGTGATGCGGAGACAGCTGGTGTCTCTTACATACCTGTGTGTGGAGACAGCTGGGGGCTGTCACGTACGTGAGATGTGGAGACAGCTGGGGTCTGTCACATACCTGTGATGGGGAGAGAAGTGGGAGCTATCACGCACCTGTGATGCGGAGTCAGCTGGGGCCTGTAACATACCTGTGATGGGAAGAGAGCTGGGAGTTGTCACACACCTGTGATGGGGAGAGAGTTGGGGGCTGTCAGGCAACTGAGATATGGTGACAGCTGGGGGCTTCACATACCTCTGATATGGGAGAGAGCTGGGGGCTGTCACTCACCTGTGATGCAAGAGAGCTGGGGGCTGTCAGACACCTGTGATGGGGAGAGAGATGGGGGCTGTCACTCACCTGTGAAGGGGAGAGAGATAGGGGCTGTCACATACCTGTGATGGGGAGAGAGCTGGAAGTTGTCACACACCTGTGATGGGGAGAGAGCCGGGGGCTGTCACACTGCTGTGATGGGGAGAGAGCTGGGGTTTGTCACATACCTGTGATGCGTAGACAGCTGGTGTCTCTTACATACCTGTGTGTGGAGACAGCTGGGAGCTGTCATGTACGTGAGATGTGGAGACAGCTGGGGTCTGTCACATACCTGTGATGGGGAGAGAGTTGGGGGCTGTCACACACGTGTGATGGGGAGAGAGATGGGGACTGTCAAACACCTGTGGTTGGTAGAGAGCTGGGGGCTGTCACATACATGTGATGCGGGGATAACTGGGGGCTGTCACTCACCTATGATATGGGAGAGCTGGGGGCTGTCACATACCTGTGATGGGGAGAGAGTTGGGGGCTGTCAGGCACCTGTGATGCGGAGGCAGCTGGGGGCTGTCACATACCTGTGATGGGGAGAAAGCTTGGGGCTGTCACTCACCTGTGATGGGGAGAGAGCTGGGGGCTGTCGGACAGCTGTGATGGGGAGAGAGCTGGGTGCTGTCACTCACTTGTGATGGGGAGAGAGCTGAGGGCTGTCACACACCTCTGATGGGGAGAGAGATGGGGACTGTCAAACACCTGTGATGGGGAGAGAGCTGGGGCTCACACATACCTGTGATGCGTAGACAGCTAGTGGTTGTCACATACCTGTGTTGTGGAGACAATGGGGGCTGTCACATACCTGTGATGGCGAGAGAGTTGGGGGCTGTCAGGCTTCTGTGATGCGGAGACAGCTGGGGGCTGTCACATACCTGTGATGGGGAGAGAGCTGGGGGTTGTCACTCACCTGTGATGTGGAGAGAGCTGGGGGCTCTCACACACCTGTGATGGGGAGAGAGACGGGGACTGTCACATACCTGTGACGCTGAGAGAGCTGCGGGCTGTCACATACCTGTTACGTGGAGAGAGCTGTGGTCTGCCACTCACCTGTGATGGGGAGAGAGCTGTGGGCTGTCACACACCTGTGATGGGGAGAGAGATGGGGACTGTTACATACCTGTGATGGGGAGAGCGCTGGGGCTGTTATGCAGCTGTGATATGGAGAAAGCCGGGGACGGTCACACACCTGTGATGGGGAGAGAGTTGGGGGCTGTCAGGCAACTGTGATATGGTGACAGCTGGGTCTTCACATACCTCTGATATGAGAGAGAGGTGGGGGCTGTCACTCACCTGTGATGGGGAGAGAGCTGGGGGCTGTCACCCACCTGTGAAGGGGAGAGAGCTGGGCCTTGTCACGCACCTGTGATATGGAGACAGCTGGGGACGGTCACACACCTCTGATGGGGAGAGAGCTTGGGGTTGTCACGTATCTGTGATGTTGAGACAGCTGGGGCCTGTCATATACCTGTGATGGGGAGAGAGTTGGGGGCTCTCACGCACCTGTGAGGCCGAGACAGCTGTGGGTTGTCACATACCTATCATGGGGAGAGAGCTGGGGGCTGTCACTCACCTGTGATGGGGAGAGAGCTGGGGGCTGTCACATACCTGTGATGCGGAGACAGTTGGGGACTGTCACATACCTTTGATGGGGAGCGAGTTGGGGGCTGTCAGGCACCTGTGATGCAGAGAGAGCTTGGTGCTGTCACATACCTGTGATGGGGAGAGAGGTGGAGGCTGTTACTCACCTCTGATGGGAAGAGAGATGGGGGCTGTCAATCACCTGTGATGGGGAGAGAGCTGGGGGTTGTCACTCACCTGTGATGGGTAGAGCGATGGGGGCTGTCACATACCTGTGATGGGGAGAGCGCTGGGGCTGTTACGCAGCTGTGATATGGAGACAGCTGGGGACGGTCACACACCTGTGATGGGGAGAGAGTTGGGGGCTGTCAGGCAACTGTGATATGGTGACAGCTGGGGCTTCACATACCTCTGATATGGGAGAGAGCTGGGGGCTATCACTCACCTGTGATGGGGAGAGAGCTGGGGGCTGTCACACACCTGTGATGGGGAGAGAGCTGGGGGCTGTCACATACCTGTGATGCGGAGACAGCTGGGGACTGTCACATACCTTTGATGGGGAGAGCGCTGGGGCTGTTACGCAGCTGTGATATGGAGACAGCTGGGGACGGTCACACACCTGTGATGGGGAGAGAGTTGGGGGCTGTCAGGCAACTGTGATATGGTGAGAGCTGGGGGATTCACATACCTCTGATATGGGAGAGAGCTGGAGGCTGTCACTCACCTGTGATGGGGAGAGAGCTGGGGGTTGTCACACACCTGTGATGGGGAGAGATATAGGGGCTGTCTCATACCTGTGATCGGGAGAGAGCTTGGGGCGGTGACACACCTCTGATGTGGAGACAGATGGGGGCTGTCACATACCTGTGATGGGGAGAGACCTGGGGTCTGTCACCCACCTGTGAAGGGGAGAGAGCTGGGCGTTGTCACGCACCTGTGATATGGAGACAGCAGGGGACGGTCACACACCTGTGATGGGGAGAGAGCTTGGGGTTGTTCACCTACCTGTGAAGTGGAGAAGGCTGGGGGCTATCACATACCTGTAATGGGGAGACACCTGGGGGCTGTCACATACCTGTGATGGGGAGACAGCTCGGGGCTGTCACATACATGTGATGGGGAGAGAGCCGGGGGCTGTCACACTGCTGTGATGGGGAGAGAGCTGGGGATTGTCACATACCTGTGATGCGGAGACAGCTGGTGTCTCTTACATACCTGTGTGTGGAGACAGCTGGGGGCTATCACATACCTGTGATGTGGAGACAGCCGGGGCATGTCTCATACCTGTGATGGTGAGACAGCTGGGGCTGTCACTCACCTGTGATGGGGAGAGAGCTGTGGGCTGTCACACACCTGTGATGGGGTGAGAGATTGGGACTCTCACATACCTGTGATGCTGAGACAGCTGGGGGCTGTCACATACCTGTGATGGCGAGAGAGCTGGGGGCTGTCACTCACCTGTGATGGTGAGAGATCAGGGGGCTGTCACTCACCTGTGATATGGAGACAGCTGGGGACGGTCACACACCTGTGATGGGGAGAGAGCTTGGGGATGTCACATACCTGTGATGTGGAGACAGCTGGGGGCTGTCACATACCTGTGATGTGGGGACAGCTGGGGGCTGTCACTCACGTGTGATGGGGAGACAGCTGGGGGCTTTCACACACCTGTGATGGGGAGAGAGATGGGGACTGTCAAACACTTGTTATGTGGAGAGAGATGGGGGCTGTCACACACCTGTGATGGGGAAATTGATGGTGACTCTCAAACACCTGTGATGGGGAGAGAAGTGGGGGCTGTCACATACCTGTGATGCGGAGACAGCTGGGGGCTGTCACCTACCTTTGGTGGGGAGCGAGTTGGGGGCTGTCTGGCACCTGTGATGCGGAGAGAGCTTGGGGCTGTCACATACCTGTGATGGGGAGAGAGGTGGAGGCTGTTACTCACCTGTGATGGGGAGAGAGATGGGGGCTGTCACCCACCTGTGAAGGGGAGAGAGCTGGGCGTTGTCACGCACCTGTGATATGGAGACAGCAGGGGACGGTCACACACCTGTGATGGGGAGAGAGCTTGGGGTTGTTCACATACCTGTGAAGTGGAGAAGGCTGGGGGCTATCACATACCTGTAATGGGGAGACACCTGGGGGCTGTCACATACCTGTGATGGGGAGACAGCTCGGGGCTGTCACATACATGTGATGGGGAGAGAGCCGGGGGCTGTCACACTGCTGTGATGGGGAGAGAGCTGGGGATTGTCACATACCTGTGATGCGGAGACAGCTGGTGTCTCTTACATACCTGTGTGTGGAGACAGCTGGGGGCTGTCACGTACGTGAGATGTGGAGACAGCTGGGGTCTGTCACATACCTGTGATGGGGAGAGAAGTGGGAGCTATCACGCACCTGTGATGCGGAGTCAGCTGGGGCCTGTAACATACCTGTGATGGGAAGAGAGCTGGGAGTTGTCACACACCTGTGATGGGGAGAGAGTTGGGGGCTGTCAGGCAACTGAGATATGGTGACAGCTGGGGGCTTCACATACCTCTGATATGGGAGAGAGCTGGGGGCTGTCACTCACCTGTGATGCAAGAGAGCTGGGGGCTGTCAGACACCTGTGATGGGGAGAGAGATGGGGGCTGTCACTCACCTGTGAAGGGGAGAGAGATAGGGGCTGTCACATACCTGTGATGGGGAGAGAGCTGGAAGTTGTCACACACCTGTGATGGGGAGAGAGCCGGGGGCTGTCACACTGCTGTGATGGGGAGAGAGCTGGGGTTTGTCACATACCTGTGATGCGTAGACAGCTGGTGTCTCTTACATACCTGTGTGTGGAGACAGCTGGGAGCTGTCATGTACGTGAGATGTGGAGACAGCTGGGGTCTGTCACATACCTGTGATGGGGAGAGAGTTGGGGGCTGTCAAACACGTGTGATGGGGAGAGAGATGGGGACTGTCAAACACCTGTGGTTGGTAGAGAGCTGGGGGCTGTCACATACATGTGATGCGGGGATAACTGGGGGCTGTCACTCACCTATGATATGGGAGAGCTGGGGGCTGTCACATACCTGTGATGGGGAGAGAGTTGGGGGCTGTCAGGCACCTGTGATGCGGAGGCAGCTGGGGGCTGTCACATACCTGTGATGGGGAGAAAGCTTGGGGCTGTCACTCACCTGTGATGGGGAGAGAGCTGGGGGCTGTCGGACAGCTGTGATGGGGAGAGAGCTGGGTGCTGTCACTCACTTGTGATGGGGAGAGAGCTGAGGGCTGTCACACACCTCTGATGGGGAGAGAGATGGGGACTGTCAAACACCTGTGATGGGGAGAGAGCTGGGGCTCACACATACCTGTGATGCGTAGACAGCTAGTGGTTGTCACATACCTGTGTTGTGGAGACAATGGGGGCTGTCACATACCTGTGATGGCGAGAGAGTTGGGGGCTGTCAGGCTTCTGTGATGCGGAGACAGCTGGGGGCTGTCACATACCTGTGATGGGGAGAGAGCTGGGGGTTGTCACTCACCTGTGATGTGGAGAGAGCTGGGGGCTCTCACACACCTGTGATGGGGAGAGAGACGGGGACTGTCACATACCTGTGACGCTGAGAGAGCTGCGGGCTGTCACATACCTGTTACGTGGAGAGAGCTGTGGTCTGCCACTCACCTGTGATGGGGAGAGAGCTGTGGGCTGTCACACACCTGTGATGGGGAGAGAGATGGGGACTGTTACATACCTGTGATGGGGAGAGCGCTGGGGCTGTTATGCAGCTGTGATATGGAGAAAGCCGGGGACGGTCACACACCTGTGATGGGGATAGAGTTGGGGGCTGTCAGGCAACTGTGATATGGTGACAGCTGGGTCTTCACATACCTCTGATATGAGAGAGAGGTGGGGGCTGTCACTCACCTGTGATGGGGAGAGAGCTGGGGGCTGTCACCCACCTGTGAAGGGGAGAGAGCTGGGCCTTGTCACGCACCTGTGATATGGAGACAGCTGGGGACGGTCACACACCTCTGATGGGGAGAGAGCTTGGGGTTGTCACGTATCTGTGATGTTGAGACAGCTGGGGCCTGTCATATACCTGTGATGGGGAGAGAGTTGGGGGCTCTCACGCACCTGTGAGGCCGAGACAGCTGTGGGTTGTCACATACCTATCATGGGGAGAGAGCTGGGCGCTGTCACTCACCTGTGATGGGGAGAGAGCTGGGGGCTGTCACATACCTGTGATGCGGAGACAGTTGGGGACTGTCACATACCTTTGATGGGGAGCGAGTTGGGGGCTGTCAGGCACCTGTGATGCAGAGAGAGCTTGGGGCTGTCACATACCTGTGATGGGGAGAGAGGTGGAGGCTGTTACTCACCTCTGATGGGAAGAGAGATGGGGGCTGTCAATCACCTGTGATGGGGAGAGAGCTGGGGGTTGTCACTCACCTGTGATGGGTAGAGCGATGGGGGCTGTCACATACCTGTGATGGGGAGAGCGCTGGGGCTGTTACGCAGCTGTGATATGGAGACAGCTGGGGACGGTCACACACCTGTGATGGGGAGAGAGTTGGGGGCTGTCAGGCAACTGTGATATGGTGACAGCGGGGGCTTCACATACCTCTGATATGGGAGAGAGCTGGGGGCTGTCACTCACCTGTGATGGGGGAGAGCTGGGGGCTGTCACACACCTGTGAAGGGGAGAGAGCTGGGCGTTGTCACGCACCTGTGATATGGAGACAGCAGGGGACGGTCACACACCTGTGATGGGGAGAGAGCTTGGGGTTGTTCACATACCTGTGAAGTGGAGAAGGCTGGGGGCTATCACATACCTGTAATGGGGAGACACCTGGGGGCTGTCACATACCTGTGATGGGGAGACAGCTCGGGGCTGTCACATACATGTGATGGGGAGAGAGCCGGGGGCTGTCACACTGCTGTGATGGGGAGAGAGCTGGGGATTGTCACATACCTGTGATGCGGAGACAGCTGGTGTCTCTTACATACCTGTGTGTGGAGACAGCTGGGGGCTGTCACGTACGTGAGATGTGGAGACAGCTGGGGTCTGTCACATACCTGTGATGGGGAGAGAAGTGGGAGCTATCACGCACCTGTGATGCGGAGTCAGCTGGGGCCTGTAACATACCTGTGATGGGAAGAGAGCTGGGAGTTGTCACACACCTGTGATGGGGAGAGAGTTGGGGGCTGTCAGGCAACTGAGATATGGTGACAGCTGGGGGCTTCACATACCTCTGATATGGGAGAGAGCTGGGGGCTGTCACTCACCTGTGATGCAAGAGAGCTGGGGGCTGTCAGACACCTGTGATGGGGAGAGAGATGGGGGCTGTCACTCACCTGTGAAGGGGAGAGAGATAGGGGCTGTCACATACCTGTAATGGGGAGAGAGCTGGAAGTTGTCACACACCTGTGATGGGGAGAGAGATGGGGGATGTCTCATACCTGTGATGGTGAGACAGCTGGGGGCTGTCACTCACCTGTGATGGGGAGAGAGATGTGGGCTGTCACACACCTGTGATGGGGAGAGAGATTGGGACTGTCACATACCTGTGATGCTGAGACAGATGGCGGCTGTCACATACCTGTGATGGCAAGAGAGCTGGGGGCTGTCGGACAGATGTGATGGGGAGAGAGCTTGGGGTTGTTCACATACCTGTGAAGTGGAGAAGGCTGGGGGCTATCACATACCTGTAATGGGGAGACACCTGGGGGCTGTCACATACCTGTGATGGGGAGACAGCTCGGGGCTCTCACATACATGTGATGGGGAGAGAGCCGGGGGCTGTCACACTGCTGTGATGGGGAGAGAGATGGGGACTGTCAAACACCGGTGATGGGGAGAGAGCTGGGGGCTGTCACACACCTGTGATGGGGAGAGAGATGGGGACTGTTACATACCTGTGATGGGGAGAGCGCTGGGGCTGTTATGCAGCTGTGATATGGAGAAAGCCGGGGACGGTCACACACCTGTGATGGGGAGAGAGTTGGGGGCTGTCAGGCAACTGTGATATGGTGACAGCTGGGTCTTCACATACCTCTGATATGAGAGAGAGGTGGGGGCTGTCACTCACCTGTGATGGGGAGAGAGCTGGGGGCTGTCACCCACCTG
Source organism: Balaenoptera acutorostrata (assembly GCF_949987535.1). Lineage (NCBI taxonomy): Eukaryota > Metazoa > Chordata > Mammalia > Artiodactyla > Balaenopteridae > Balaenoptera > Balaenoptera acutorostrata. The sequence goes on along the minus strand of NC_080083.1, from coordinate 6,878,264 downwards.
TGAAGGGGAGAGAGCTGGGCCTTGTCACGCACCTGTGATATGGAGACAGCTGGGGACGGTCACACACCTCTGATGGGGAGAGAGCTTGGGGTTGTCACGTATCTGTGATGTTGAGACAGCTGGGGCCTGTCATATACCTGTGATGGGGAGAGAGTTGGGGGCTCTCACGCACCTGTGATGGGGAGAGAGATGGGGACTGTCAAATACCTGTGATGGGGAGAGAGCTGGGGGCTGTCACATACCTGTGATGCGGAGACAGTTGGGGACTGTCACATACCTTTGATGGGGAGCGAGTTGGGGGCTGTCAGGCACCTGTGATGCAGAGAGAGCTTGGGGCTGTCACATACCTGTGATGGGGAGAGAGGTGGAGGCTGTTACTCACCTCTGATGGGAAGAGAGATGGGGGCTGTCAATCACCTGTTATGGGGAGAGAGCTGGGGGTTGTCACTCACCTGTGATGGGTAGAGCGATGGGGGCTGTCACATACCTGTGATGGGGAGAGAGGTGGAGGCTGTTCCTCACCTGTGATGGGAAGAGAAATGGGGGCTGTCAATCACCTGTGATGGGGAGAGAGCTGGGGGCTGTCACTCACCTGTGATGGGTAGAGCGATGGGGGCTGTCACATACCTGTGATGGGGAGAGAGCTGGGGGCTGTCACACACCTGTGATGGGGAGAGATATAGGGGCTGTCTCATACCTGTGATCGGGAGAGAGCTTGGGGCGGTGACACACCTCTGATGTGGAGACAGATGGGGGCTGTCACATACCTGTGATGGGGAGACAGCCGGGGCATGTCTCATACCTGTGATGGTGAGACAGCTGGGGCTGTCACTCACCTGTGATGGGGAGAGAGCTGTGGGCTGTCACACACCTGTGATGGGGTGAGAGATTGGGACTCTCACATACCTGTGATGCTGAGACAGCTGGGGGCTGTCACATACCTGTGATGGCGAGAGAGCTGGGGGCTGTCACTCACCTGTGATGGTGAGAGATCAGGGGGCTGTCACTCACCTGTGATATGGAGACAGCTGGGGACGGTCACACACCTGTGATGGGGAGAGAGCTTGGGGATGTCACATACCTGTGATGTGGAGACAGCTGGGGGCTGTCACATACCTGTGATGTGGAGACAGCTGGGGGCTGTCACTCACGTGTGATGGGGAGACAGCTGGGGGCTTTCACACACCTGTGATGGGGAGAGAGATGGGGACTGTCAAACACTTGTTATGTGGAGAGAGATGGGGGCTGTCACACACCTGTGATGGGGAAATTGATGGTGACTCTCAAACACCTGTGATGGGGAGAGAAGTGGGGGCTGTCACATACCTGTGATGCGGAGACAGCTGGGGGCTGTCACCTACCTTTGGTGGGGAGCGAGTTGGGGGCTGTCTGGCACCTGTGATGGGGAGAGAGCTTGGGGAGGTGACACACCTCTGATGTGGAGACAGATGGGGGCTGTCACATACCTGTGATGGGGAGAGACCTGGGGTCTGTCACCCACCTGTGAAGGGGAGAGAGCTGGGCGTTGTCATGCACCTGTGATATGGAGACAGCAGGGGACGGTCACACACCTGTGATGGGGAGAGAGCTTGGGGTTGTTCACCTGCCTGTGAAGTGGAGAAGGCTGGGGGCTATCACATACCTGTAATGGGGAGACACCTGGGGGCTGTCACATACCTGTGATGGGGAGACAGCTCGGGGCTGTCACATACATATGATGGGAAGAGAGCCGGGGGCTGTCACACTGCTGTGATGGGGAGCGAGCTGGGGATTGTCACATACCTGTGATGCGGAGACAGCTGGTGTCTCTTACATACCTGTGTGTGGAGACAGCTGGGGGCTGTCACGTACGTGAGATGTGGAGACAGCTGGGGTCTGTCACATACCTGTGATGGGGAGAGAGTTGGGGGCTGTCACACACGTGTGATGGGGAGAGAGATGGGGACTGTCAAACACCTGTGGTTGGTAGAGAGCTGGGGGCTGTCACATACATGTGATGCGGGGATAACTGGGGGCTGTCACTCACCTATGATATGGGAGAGCTGGGGGCTGTCACATACCTGTGATGGGGAGAGAGTTGGGGGCTGTCAGGCACCTGTGATGCGGAGGCAGCTGGGGGCTGTCACATACCTGTGATGGGGAGAAAGCTTGGGGCTGTCACTCACCTGTGATGGGGAGAGAGCTGGGGGCTGTCGGACAGCTGTGATGGGGAGAGAGCTGGGTGCTGTCACTCACTTGTGATGGGGAGAGAGCTGAGGGCTGTCACACACCTCTGATGGGGAGAGAGATGGGGACTGTCAAACACCTGTGATGGGGAGAGAGCTGGGGCTCACACATACCTGTGATGCGTAGACAGCTAGTGGTTGTCACATACCTGTGTTGTGGAGACAATGGGGGCTGTCACATACCTGTGATGGCGAGAGAGTTGGGGGCTGTCAGGCTTCTGTGATGCGGAGACAGCTGGGGGCTGTCACATACCTGTGATGGGGAGAGAGCTGGGGGTTGTCACTCACCTGTGATGTGGAGAGAGCTGGGGGCTCTCACACACCTGTGATGGGGAGAGAGACGGGGACTGTCACATACCTGTGACGCTGAGAGAGCTGCGGGCTGTCACATACCTGTTACGTGGAGAGAGCTGTGGTCTGCCACTCACCTGTGATGGGGAGAGAGCTGTGGGCTGTCACACACCTGTGATGGGGAGAGAGATGGGGACTGTTACATACCTGTGATGGGGAGAGCGCTGGGGCTGTTATGCAGCTGTGATATGGAGAAAGCCGGGGACGGTCACACACCTGTGATGGGGAGAGAGTTGGGGGCTGTCAGGCAACTGTGATATGGTGACAGCTGGGTCTTCACATACCTCTGATATGAGAGAGAGGTGGGGGCTGTCACTCACCTGTGATGGGGAGAGAGCTGGGGGCTGTCACCCACCTGTGAAGGGGAGAGAGCTGGGCCTTGTCACGCACCTGTGATATGGAGACAGCTGGGGACGGTCACACACCTCTGATGGGGAGAGAGCTTGGGGTTGTCACGTATCTGTGATGTTGAGACAGCTGGGGCCTGTCATATACCTGTGATGGGGAGAGAGTTGGGGGCTCTCACGCACCTGTGAGGCCGAGACAGCTGTGGGTTGTCACATACCTATCATGGGGAGAGAGCTGGGGGCTGTCACTCACCTGTGATGGGGAGAGAGCTGGGGGCTGTCACATACCTGTGATGCGGAGACAGTTGGGGACTGTCACATACCTTTGATGGGGAGCGAGTTGGGGGCTGTCAGGCACCTGTGATGCAGAGAGAGCTTGGTGCTGTCACATACCTGTGATGGGGAGAGAGGTGGAGGCTGTTACTCACCTCTGATGGGAAGAGAGATGGGGGCTGTCAATCACCTGTGATGGGGAGAGAGCTGGGGGTTGTCACTCACCTGTGATGGGTAGAGCGATGGGGGCTGTCACATACCTGTGATGGGGAGAGCGCTGGGGCTGTTACGCAGCTGTGATATGGAGACAGCTGGGGACGGTCACACACCTGTGATGGGGAGAGAGTTGGGGGCTGTCAGGCAACTGTGATATGGTGACAGCTGGGGCTTCACATACCTCTGATATGGGAGAGAGCTGGGGGCTATCACTCACCTGTGATGGGGAGAGAGCTGGGGGCTGTCACACACCTGTGATGGGGAGAGAGCTGGGGGCTGTCACATACCTGTGATGCGGAGACAGCTGGGGACTGTCACATACCTTTGATGGGGAGAGCGCTGGGGCTGTTACGCAGCTGTGATATGGAGACAGCTGGGGACGGTCACACACCTGTGATGGGGAGAGAGTTGGGGGCTGTCAGGCAACTGTGATATGGTGAGAGCTGGGGGATTCACATACCTCTGATATGGGAGAGAGCTGGGGGCTGTCACTCACCTGTGATGGGGAGAGAGCTGGGGGTTGTCACACACCTGTGATGGGGAGAGATATAGGGGCTGTCTCATACCTGTGATCGGGAGAGAGCTTGGGGCGGTGACACACCTCTGATGTGGAGACAGATGGGGGCTGTCACATACCTGTGATGGGGAGAGACCTGGGGTCTGTCACCCACCTGTGAAGGGGAGAGAGCTGGGCGTTGTCACGCACCTGTGATATGGAGACAGCAGGGGACGGTCACACACCTGTGATGGGGAGAGAGCTTGGGGTTGTTCACCTACCTGTGAAGTGGAGAAGGCTGGGGGCTATCACATACCTGTAATGGGGAGACACCTGGGGGCTGTCACATACCTGTGATGGGGAGACAGCTCGGGGCTGTCACATACATGTGATGGGGAGAGAGCCGGGGGCTGTCACACTGCTGTGATGGGGAGAGAGCTGGGGATTGTCACATACCTGTGATGCGGAGACAGCTGGTGTCTCTTACATACCTGTGTGTGGAGACAGCTGGGGGCTATCACATACCTGTGATGTGGAGACAGCCGGGGCATGTCTCATACCTGTGATGGTGAGACAGCTGGGGCTGTCACTCACCTGTGATGGGGAGAGAGCTGTGGGCTGTCACACACCTGTGATGGGGTGAGAGATTGGGACTCTCACATACCTGTGATGCTGAGACAGCTGGGGGCTGTCACATACCTGTGATGGCGAGAGAGCTGGGGGCTGTCACTCACCTGTGATGGTGAGAGATCAGGGGGCTGTCACTCACCTGTGATATGGAGACAGCTGGGGACGGTCACACACCTGTGATGGGGAGAGAGCTTGGGGATGTCACATACCTGTGATGTGGAGACAGCTGGGGGCTGTCACATACCTGTGATGTGGGGACAGCTGGGGGCTGTCACTCACGTGTGATGGGGAGACAGCTGGGGGCTTTCACACACCTGTGATGGGGAGAGAGATGGGGACTGTCAAACACTTGTTATGTGGAGAGAGATGGGGGCTGTCACACACCTGTGATGGGGAAATTGATGGTGACTCTCAAACACCTGTGATGGGGAGAGAAGTGGGGGCTGTCACATACCTGTGATGCGGAGACAGCTGGGGGCTGTCACCTACCTTTGGTGGGGAGCGAGTTGGGGGCTGTCTGGCACCTGTGATGCGGAGAGAGCTTGGGGCTGTCACATACCTGTGATGGGGAGAGAGGTGGAGGCTGTTACTCACCTGTGATGGGGAGAGAGATGGGGGCTGTCACCCACCTGTGAAGGGGAGAGAGCTGGGCGTTGTCACGCACCTGTGATATGGAGACAGCAGGGGACGGTCACACACCTGTGATGGGGAGAGAGCTTGGGGTTGTTCACATACCTGTGAAGTGGAGAAGGCTGGGGGCTATCACATACCTGTAATGGGGAGACACCTGGGGGCTGTCACATACCTGTGATGGGGAGACAGCTCGGGGCTGTCACATACATGTGATGGGGAGAGAGCCGGGGGCTGTCACACTGCTGTGATGGGGAGAGAGCTGGGGATTGTCACATACCTGTGATGCGGAGACAGCTGGTGTCTCTTACATACCTGTGTGTGGAGACAGCTGGGGGCTGTCACGTACGTGAGATGTGGAGACAGCTGGGGTCTGTCACATACCTGTGATGGGGAGAGAAGTGGGAGCTATCACGCACCTGTGATGCGGAGTCAGCTGGGGCCTGTAACATACCTGTGATGGGAAGAGAGCTGGGAGTTGTCACACACCTGTGATGGGGAGAGAGTTGGGGGCTGTCAGGCAACTGAGATATGGTGACAGCTGGGGGCTTCACATACCTCTGATATGGGAGAGAGCTGGGGGCTGTCACTCACCTGTGATGCAAGAGAGCTGGGGGCTGTCAGACACCTGTGATGGGGAGAGAGATGGGGGCTGTCACTCACCTGTGAAGGGGAGAGAGATAGGGGCTGTCACATACCTGTGATGGGGAGAGAGCTGGAAGTTGTCACACACCTGTGATGGGGAGAGAGCCGGGGGCTGTCACACTGCTGTGATGGGGAGAGAGCTGGGGTTTGTCACATACCTGTGATGCGTAGACAGCTGGTGTCTCTTACATACCTGTGTGTGGAGACAGCTGGGAGCTGTCATGTACGTGAGATGTGGAGACAGCTGGGGTCTGTCACATACCTGTGATGGGGAGAGAGTTGGGGGCTGTCAAACACGTGTGATGGGGAGAGAGATGGGGACTGTCAAACACCTGTGGTTGGTAGAGAGCTGGGGGCTGTCACATACATGTGATGCGGGGATAACTGGGGGCTGTCACTCACCTATGATATGGGAGAGCTGGGGGCTGTCACATACCTGTGATGGGGAGAGAGTTGGGGGCTGTCAGGCACCTGTGATGCGGAGGCAGCTGGGGGCTGTCACATACCTGTGATGGGGAGAAAGCTTGGGGCTGTCACTCACCTGTGATGGGGAGAGAGCTGGGGGCTGTCGGACAGCTGTGATGGGGAGAGAGCTGGGTGCTGTCACTCACTTGTGATGGGGAGAGAGCTGAGGGCTGTCACACACCTCTGATGGGGAGAGAGATGGGGACTGTCAAACACCTGTGATGGGGAGAGAGCTGGGGCTCACACATACCTGTGATGCGTAGACAGCTAGTGGTTGTCACATATCTGTGTTGTGGAGACAATGGGGGCTGTCACATACCTGTGATGGCGAGAGAGTTGGGGGCTGTCAGGCTTCTGTGATGCGGAGACAGCTGGGGGCTGTCACATACCTGTGATGGGGAGAGAGCTGGGGGTTGTCACTCACCTGTGATGTGGAGAGAGCTGGGGGCTCTCACACACCTGTGATGGGGAGAGAGACGGGGACTGTCACATACCTGTGACGCTGAGAGAGCTGCGGGCTGTCACATACCTGTTACGTGGAGAGAGCTGTGGTCTGCCACTCACCTGTGATGGGGAGAGAGCTGTGGGCTGTCACACACCTGTGATGGGGAGAGAGATGGGGACTGTTACATACCTGTGATGGGGAGAGCGCTGGGGCTGTTATGCAGCTGTGATATGGAGAAAGCCGGGGACGGTCACACACCTGTGATGGGGATAGAGTTGGGGGCTGTCAGGCAACTGTGATATGGTGACAGCTGGGTCTTCACATACCTCTGATATGAGAGAGAGGTGGGGGCTGTCACTCACCTGTGATGGGGAGAGAGCTGGGGGCTGTCACCCACCTGTGAAGGGGAGAGAGCTGGGCCTTGTCACGCACCTGTGATATGGAGACAGCTGGGGACGGTCACACACCTCTGATGGGGAGAGAGCTTGGGGTTGTCACGTATCTGTGATGTTGAGACAGCTGGGGCCTGTCATATACCTGTGATGGGGAGAGAGTTGGGGGCTCTCACGCACCTGTGAGGCCGAGACAGCTGTGGGTTGTCACATACCTATCATGGGGAGAGAGCTGGGCGCTGTCACTCACCTGTGATGGGGAGAGAGCTGGGGGCTGTCACATACCTGTGATGCGGAGACAGTTGGGGACTGTCACATACCTTTGATGGGGAGCGAGTTGGGGGCTGTCAGGCACCTGTGATGCAGAGAGAGCTTGGGGCTGTCACATACCTGTGATGGGGAGAGAGGTGGAGGCTGTTACTCACCTCTGATGGGAAGAGAGATGGGGGCTGTCAATCACCTGTGATGGGGAGAGAGCTGGGGGTTGTCACTCACCTGTGATGGGTAGAGCGATGGGGGCTGTCACATACCTGTGATGGGGAGAGCGCTGGGGCTGTTACGCAGCTGTGATATGGAGACAGCTGGGGACGGTCACACACCTGTGATGGGGAGAGAGTTGGGGGCTGTCAGGCAACTGTGATATGGTGACAGCGGGGGCTTCACATACCTCTGATATGGGAGAGAGCTGGGGGCTGTCACTCACCTGTGATGGGGGAGAGCTGGGGGCTGTCACACACCTGTGAAGGGGAGAGAGCTGGGCGTTGTCACGCACCTGTGATATGGAGACAGCAGGGGACGGTCACACACCTGTGATGGGGAGAGAGCTTGGGGTTGTTCACATACCTGTGAAGTGGAGAAGGCTGGGGGCTATCACATACCTGTAATGGGGAGACACCTGGGGGCTGTCACATACCTGTGATGGGGAGACAGCTCGGGGCTGTCACATACATGTGATGGGGAGAGAGCCGGGGGCTGTCACACTGCTGTGATGGGGAGAGAGCTGGGGATTGTCACATACCTGTGATGCGGAGACAGCTGGTGTCTCTTACATACCTGTGTGTGGAGACAGCTGGGGGCTGTCACGTACGTGAGATGTGGAGACAGCTGGGGTCTGTCACATACCTGTGATGGGGAGAGAAGTGGGAGCTATCACGCACCTGTGATGCGGAGTCAGCTGGGGCCTGTAACATACCTGTGATGGGAAGAGAGCTGGGAGTTGTCACACACCTGTGATGGGGAGAGAGTTGGGGGCTGTCAGGCAACTGAGATATGGTGACAGCTGGGGGCTTCACATACCTCTGATATGGGAGAGAGCTGGGGGCTGTCACTCACCTGTGATGCAAGAGAGCTGGGGGCTGTCAGACACCTGTGATGGGGAGAGAGATGGGGGCTGTCACTCACCTGTGAAGGGGAGAGAGATAGGGGCTGTCACATACCTGTAATGGGGAGAGAGCTGGAAGTTGTCACACACCTGTGATGGGGAGAGAGATGGGGGATGTCTCATACCTGTGATGGTGAGACAGCTGGGGGCTGTCACTCACCTGTGATGGGGAGAGAGATGTGGGCTGTCACACACCTGTGATGGGGAGAGAGATTGGGACTGTCACATACCTGTGATGCTGAGACAGATGGCGGCTGTCACATACCTGTGATGGCAAGAGAGCTGGGGGCTGTCGGACAGATGTGATGGGGAGAGAGCTTGGGGTTGTTCACATACCTGTGAAGTGGAGAAGGCTGGGGGCTATCACATACCTGTAATGGGGAGACACCTGGGGGCTGTCACATACCTGTGATGGGGAGACAGCTCGGGGCTCTCACATACATGTGATGGGGAGAGAGCCGGGGGCTGTCACACTGCTGTGATGGGGAGAGAGATGGGGACTGTCAAACACCGGTGATGGGGAGAGAGCTGGGGGCTGTCACACACCTGTGATGGGGAGAGAGATGGGGACTGTTACATACCTGTGATGGGGAGAGCGCTGGGGCTGTTATGCAGCTGTGATATGGAGAAAGCCGGGGACGGTCACACACCTGTGATGGGGAGAGAGTTGGGGGCTGTCAGGCAACTGTGATATGGTGACAGCTGGGTCTTCACATACCTCTGATATGAGAGAGAGGTGGGGGCTGTCACTCACCTGTGATGGGGAGAGAGCTGGGGGCTGTCACCCACCTGTGAAGGGGAGAGAGCTGGGCCTTGTCACGCACCTGTGATATGGAGACAGCTGGGGACGGTCACACACCTCTGATGGGGAGAGAGCTTGGGGTTGTCACGTATCTGTGATGTTGAGACAGCTGGGGCCTGTCATATACCTGTGATGGGGAGAGAGTTGGGGGCTCTCACGCACCTGTGATGGGGAGAGAGATGGGGACTGTCAAATACCTGTGATGGGGAGAGAGCTGGGGGCTGTCACATACCTGTGATGCGGAGACAGTTGGGGACTGTCACATACCTTTGATGGGGAGCGAGTTGGGGGCTGTCAGGCACCTGTGATGCAGAGAGAGCTTGGGGCTGTCACATACCTGTGATGGGGAGAGAGGTGGAGGCTGTTACTCACCTCTGATGGGAAGAGAGATGGGGGCTGTCAATCACCTGTTATGGGGAGAGAGCTGGGGGTTGTCACTCACCTGTGATGGGTAGAGCGATGGGGGCTGTCACATACCTGTGATGGGGAGAGAGGTGGAGGCTGTTCCTCACCTGTGATGGGAAGAGAAATGGGGGCTGTCAATCACCTGTGATGGGGAGAGAGCTGGGGGCTGTCACTCACCTGTGATGGGTAGAGCGATGGGGGCTGTCACATACCTGTGATGGGGAGAGAGCTGGGGGCTGTCACACACCTGTGATGGGGAGAGATATAGGGGCTGTCTCATACCTGTGATCGGGAGAGAGCTTGGGGCGGTGACACACCTCTGATGTGGAGACAGATGGGGGCTGTCACATACCTGTGATGGGGAGACAGCCGGGGCATGTCTCATACCTGTGATGGTGAGACAGCTGGGGCTGTCACTCACCTGTGATGGGGAGAGAGCTGTGGGCTGTCACACACCTGTGATGGGGTGAGAGATTGGGACTCTCACATACCTGTGATGCTGAGACAGCTGGGGGCTGTCACATACCTGTGATGGCGAGAGAGCTGGGGGCTGTCACTCACCTGTGATGGTGAGAGATCAGGGGGCTGTCACTCACCTGTGATATGGAGACAGCTGGGGACGGTCACACACCTGTGATGGGGAGAGAGCTTGGGGATGTCACATACCTGTGATGTGGAGACAGCTGGGGGCTGTCACATACCTGTGATGTGGAGACAGCTGGGGGCTGTCACTCACGTGTGATGGGGAGACAGCTGGGGGCTTTCACACACCTGTGATGGGGAGAGAGATGGGGACTGTCAAACACTTGTTATGTGGAGAGAGATGGGGGCTGTCACACACCTGTGATGGGGAAATTGATGGTGACTCTCAAACACCTGTGATGGGGAGAGAAGTGGGGGCTGTCACATACCTGTGATGCGGAGACAGCTGGGGGCTGTCACCTACCTTTGGTGGGGAGCGAGTTGGGGGCTGTCTGGCACCTGTGATGGGGAGAGAGCTTGGGGAGGTGACACACCTCTGATGTGGAGACAGATGGGGGCTGTCACATACCTGTGATGGGGAGAGACCTGGGGTCTGTCACCCACCTGTGAAGGGGAGAGAGCTGGGCGTTGTCATGCACCTGTGATATGGAGACAGCAGGGGACGGTCACACACCTGTGATGGGGAGAGAGCTTGGGGTTGTTCACCTGCCTGTGAAGTGGAGAAGGCTGGGGGCTATCACATACCTGTAATGGGGAGACACCTGGGGGCTGTCACATACCTGTGATGGGGAGACAGCTCGGGGCTGTCACATACATATGATGGGAAGAGAGCCGGGGGCTGTCACACTGCTGTGATGGGGAGCGAGCTGGGGATTGTCACATACCTGTGATGCGGAGACAGCTGGTGTCTCTTACATACCTGTGTGTGGAGACAGCTGGGGGCTGTCACGTACGTGAGATGTGGAGACAGCTGGGGTCTGTCACATACCTGTGATGGGGAGAGAAGTGGGAGCTATCACGCACCTGTGATGCGGAGTCAGCTGGGGCCTGTAACATACCTGTGATGGGAAGAGAGCTGGGAGTTGTCACACACCTGTGATGGGGAGAGAGTTGGGGGCTGTCAGGCAACTGAGATATGGTGACAGCTGGGGGCTTCACATACCTCTGATATGGGAGAGAGCTGGGGGCTGTCACTCACCTGTGATGCAAGAGAGCTGGGGGCTGTCAGACACCTGTGATGGGGAGAGAGATGGGGGCTGTCACTCACCTGTGAAGGGGAGAGAGATAGGGGCTGTCACATACCTGTGATGGGGAGAGAGCTGGAAGTTGTCACACACCTGTGATGGGGAGAGAGCCGGGGGCTGTCACACTGCTGTGATGGGGAGAGAGCTGGGGTTTGTCACATACCTGTGATGCGTAGACAGCTGGTGTCTCTTACATACCTGTGTGTGGAGACAGCTGGGAGCTGTCATGTACGTGAGATGTGGAGACAGCTGGGGTCTGTCACATACCTGTGATGGGGAGAGAGTTGGGGGCTGTCAAACACGTGTGATGGGGAGAGAGATGGGGACTGTCAAACACCTGTGGTTGGTAGAGAGCTGGGGGCTGTCACATACATGTGATGCGGGGATAACTGGGGGCTGTCACTCACCTATGATATGGGAGAGCTGGGGGCTGTCACATACCTGTGATGGGGAGAGAGTTGGGGGCTGTCAGGCACCTGTGATGCGGAGGCAGCTGGGGGCTGTCACATACCTGTGATGGGGAGAAAGCTTGGGGCTGTCACTCACCTGTGATGGGGAGAGAGCTGGGGGCTGTCGGACAGCTGTGATGGGGAGAGAGCTGGGTGCTGTCACTCACTTGTGATGGGGAGAGAGCTGAGGGCTGTCACACACCTCTGATGGGGAGAGAGATGGGGACTGTCAAACACCTGTGATGGGGAGAGAGCTGGGGCTCACACATAGCTGTGATGCGTAGACAGCTAGTGGTTGTCACATACCTGTGTTGTGGAGACAATGGGGGCTGTCACATACCTGTGATGGCGAGAGAGTTGGGGGCTGTCAGGCTTCTGTGATGCGGAGACAGCTGGGGGCTGTCACATACCTGTGATGGGGAGAGAGCTGGGGGTTGTCACTCACCTGTGATGTGGAGAGAGCTGGGGGCTCTCACACACCTGTGATGGGGAGAGAGACGGGGACTGTCACATACCTGTGACGCTGAGAGAGCTGCGGGCTGTCACATACCTGTTACGTGGAGAGAGCTGTGGTCTGCCACTCACCTGTGATGGGGAGAGAGCTGTGGGCTGTCACACACCTGTGATGGGGAGAGAGATGGGGACTGTTACATACCTGTGATGGGGAGAGCGCTGGGGCTGTTATGCAGCTGTGATATGGAGAAAGCCGGGGACGGTCACACACCTGTGATGGGGAGAGAGTTGGGGGCTGTCAGGCAACTGTGATATGGTGACAGCTGGGTCTTCACATACCTCTGATATGAGAGAGAGGTGGGGGCTGTCACTCACCTGTGATGGGGAGAGAGCTGGGGGCTGTCACCCACCTGTGAAGGGGAGAGAGCTGGGCCTTGTCACGCACCTGTGATATGGAGACAGCTGGGGACGGTCACACACCTCTGATGGGGAGAGAGCATGGGGTTGTCACGTATCTGTGATGTTGAGACAGCTGGGGCCTGTCATATACCTGTGATGGGGAGAGAGTTGGGGGCTCTCACGCACCTGTGAGGCCGAGACAGCTGTGGGTTGTCACATACCTATCATGGGGAGAGAGCTGGGGGCTGTCACTCACCTGTGATGGGGAGAGAGCTGGGGGCTGTCACATACCTGTGATGCGGAGACAGTTGGGGACTGTCACATACCTTTGATGGGGAGCGAGTTGGGGGCTGTCAGGCACCTGTGATGCAGAGAGAGCTTGGTGCTGTCACATACCTGTGATGGGGAGAGAGGTGGAGGCTGTTACTCACCTCTGATGGGAAGAGAGATGGGGGCTGTCAATCACCTGTGATGGGGAGAGAGCTGGGGGTTGTCACTCACCTGTGATGGGTAGAGCGATGGGGGCTGTCACATACCTGTGATGGGGAGAGCGCTGGGGCTGTTACGCAGCTGTGATATGGAGACAGCTGGGGACGGTCACACACCTGTGATGGGGAGAGAGTTGGGGGCTGTCAGGCAACTGTGATATGGTGACAGCTGGGGCTTCACATACCTCTGATATGGGAGAGAGCTGGGGGCTATCACTCACCTGTGATGGGGAGAGAGCTGGGGGCTGTCACACACCTGTGATGGGGAGAGAGCTGGGGGCTGTCACATACCTGTGATGCGGAGACAGCTGGGGACTGTCACATACCTTTGATGGGGAGAGCGCTGGGGCTGTTACGCAGCTGTGATATGGAGACAGCTGGGGACGGTCACACACCTGTGATGGGGAGAGAGTTGGGGGCTGTCAGGCAACTGTGATATGGTGAGAGCTGGGGGATTCACATACCTCTGATATGGGAGAGAGCTGGGGGCTGTCACTCACCTGTGATGGGGAGAGAGCTGGGGGTTGTCACACACCTGTGATGGGGAGAGATATAGGGGCTGTCTCATACCTGTGATCGGGAGAGAGCTTGGGGCGGTGACACACCTCTGATGTGGAGACAGATGGGGGCTGTCACATACCTGTGATGGGGAGAGACCTGGGGTCTGTCACCCACCTGTGAAGGGGAGAGAGCTGGGCGTTGTCACGCACCTGTGATATGGAGACAGCAGGGGACGGTCACACACCTGTGATGGGGAGAGAGCTTGGGGTTGTTCACCTACCTGTGAAGTGGAGAAGGCTGGGGGCTATCACATACCTGTAATGGGGAGACACCTGGGGGCTGTCACATACCTGTGATGGGGAGACAGCTCGGGGCTGTCACATACATGTGATGGGGAGAGAGCCGGGGGCTGTCACACTGCTGTGATGGGGAGAGAGCTGGGGATTGTCACATACCTGTGATGCGGAGACAGCTGGTGTCTCTTACATACCTGTGTGTGGAGACACCTGGGGGCTATCACATACCTGTGATGTGGAGACAGCCGGGGCATGTCTCATACCTGTGATGGTGAGACAGCTGGGGCTGTCACTCACCTGTGATGGGGAGAGAGCTGTGGGCTGTCACACACCTGTGATGGGGTGAGAGATTGGGACTCTCACATACCTGTGATGCTGAGACAGCTGGGGGCTGTCACATACCTGTGATGGCGAGAGAGCTGGGGGCTGTCACTCACCTGGGATGGTGAGAGATCAGGGGGCTGTCACTCACCTGTGATATGGAGACAGCTGGGGACGGTCACACACCTGTGATGGGGAGAGAGCTTGGGGATGTCACATACCTGTGATGTGGGGACAGCTGGGGGCTGTCACTCACGTGTGATGGGGAGACAGCTGGGGGCTTTCACACACCTGTGATGGGGAGAGAGATGGGGACTGTCAAACACTTGTTATGTGGAGAGAGATGGGGGCTGTCACACACCTGTGATGGGGAAATTGATGGTGACTCTCAAACACCTGTGATGGGGAGAGAAGTGGGGGCTGTCACATACCTGTGATGCGGAGACAGCTGGGGGCTGTCACCTACCTTTGGTGGGGAGCGAGTTGGGGGCTGTCTGGCACCTGTGATGCGGAGAGAGCTTGGGGCTGTCACATACCTGTGATGGGGAGAGAGGTGGAGGCTGTTACTCACCTGTGATGGGGAGAGAGATGGGGGCTGTCACCCACCTGTGAAGGGGAGAGAGCTGGGCGTTGTCACGCACCTGTGATATGGAGACAGCAGGGGACGGTCACACACCTGTGATGGGGAGAGAGCTTGGGGTTGTTCACATACCTGTGAAGTGGAGAAGGCTGGGGGCTATCACATACCTGTAATGGGGAGACACCTGGGGGCTGTCACATACCTGTGATGGGGAGACAGCTCGGGGCTGTCACATACATGTGATGGGGAGAGAGCCGGGGGCTGTCACACTGCTGTGATGGGGAGAGAGCTGGGGATTGTCACATACCTGTGATGCGGAGACAGCTGGTGTCTCTTACATACCTGTGTGTGGAGACAGCTGGGGGCTGTCACGTACGTGAGATGTGGAGACAGCTGGGGTCTGTCACATACCTGTGATGGGGAGAGAAGTGGGAGCTATCACGCACCTGTGATGCGGAGTCAGCTGGGGCCTGTAACATACCTGTGATGGGAAGAGAGCTGGGAGTTGTCACACACCTGTGATGGGGAGAGAGTTGGGGGCTGTCAGGCAACTGAGATATGGTGACAGCTGGGGGCTTCACATACCTCTGATATGGGAGAGAGCTGGGGGCTGTCACTCACCTGTGAAGGGGAGAGAGATAGGGGCTGTCACATACCTGTAATGGGGAGAGAGCTGGAAGTTGTCACACACCTGTGATGGGGAGAGAGATGGGGGATGTCTCATACCTGTGATGGTGAGACAGCTGGGGGCTGTCACTCACCTGTGATGGGGAGAGAGCTGTGGGCTGTCACACACCTGTGATGGGGAGAGAGATTGGGACTGTCACATACCTGTGATGCTGAGACAGATGGCGGCTGTCACATACCTGTGATGGCAAGAGAGCTGGGGGCTGTCGGACAGATGTGATGGGGAGAGAGCTTGGGGTTGTTCACATACCTGTGAAGTGGAGAAGGCTGGGGGCTATCACATACCTGTAATGGGGAGACACCTGGGGGCTGTCACATACCTGTGATGGGGAGACAGCTCGGGGCTCTCACATACATGTGATGGGGAGAGAGCCGGGGGCTGTCACACTGCTGTGATGGGGAGAGAGATGGGGACTGTCAAACACCGGTGATGGGGAGAGAGCTGGGGGCTGTCACACACCTGTGATGGGGAGAGAGATGGGGACTGTTACATACCTGTGATGGGGAGAGCGCTGGGGCTGTTATGCAGCTGTGATATGGAGAAAGCCGGGGACGGTCACACACCTGTGATGGGGAGAGAGTTGGGGGCTGTCAGGCAACTGTGATATGGTGACAGCTGGGTCTTCACATACCTCTGATATGAGAGAGAGGTGGGGGCTGTCACTCACCTGTGATGGGGAGAGAGCTGGGGGCTGTCACCCACCTGTGAAGGGGAGAGAGCTGGGCCTTGTCACGCACCTGTGATATGGAGACAGCTGGGGACGGTCACACACCTCTGATGGGGAGAGAGCTTGGGGTTGTCACGTATCTGTGATGTTGAGACAGCTGGGGCCTGTCATATACCTGTGATGGGGAGAGAGTTGGGGGCTCTCACGCACCTGTGATGGGGAGAGAGATGGGGACTGTCAAATACCTGTGATGGGGAGAGAGCTGGGGGCTGTCACATACCTGTGATGCGGAGACAGTTGGGGACTGTCACATACCTTTGATGGGGAGCGAGTTGGGGGCTGTCAGGCACCTGTGATGCAGAGAGAGCTTGGGGCTGTCACATACCTGTGATGGGGAGAGAGGTGGAGGCTCTTACTCACCTCTGATGGGAAGAGAGATGGGGGCTGTCAATCACCTGTGATGGGGAGAGAGCTGGGGGTTGTCACTCACCTGTGATGGGTAGAGCGATGGGGGCTGTCACATACCTGTGATGGGGAGAGAGGTGGAGGCTGTTCCTCACCTGTGATGGGAAGAGAAATGGGGGCTGTCAATCACCTGTGATGGGGAGAGAGCTGGGGGCTGTCACTCACCTGTGATGGGTAGAGCGATGGGGGCTGTCACATACCTGTGATGGGGAGAGAGCTGGGGGCTGTCACACACCTGTGATGGGGAGAGATATAGGGGCTGTCTCATACCTGTGATCGGGAGAGAGCTTGGGGCGGTGACACACCTCTGATGTGGAGACAGATGGGGGCTGTCACATACCTGTGATGGGGAGAGACCTGGGGTCTGTCACCCACCTGTGAAGGGGAGAGAGCTGGGCGTTGTCATGCACCTGTGATATGGAGACAGCAGGGGACGGTCACACACCTGTGATGGGGAGAGAGCTTGGGGTTGTTCACCTGCCTGTGAAGTGGAGAAGGCTGGGGGCTATCACATACCTGTAATGGGGAGACACCTGGGGGCTGTCACATACCTGTGATGGGGAGACAGCTCGGGGCTGTCACATACATATGATGGGAAGAGAGCCGGGGGCTGTCACACTGCTGTGATGGGGAGCGAGCTGGGGATTGTCACATACCTGTGATGCGGAGACAGCTGGTGTCTCTTACATACCTGTGTGTGGAGACAGCTGGGGGCTGTCACGTACGTGAGATGTGGAGACAGCTGGGGTCTGTCACATACCTGTGATGGGGAGAGAAGTGGGAGCTATCACGCACCTGTGATGCGGAGTCAGCTGGGGCCTGTAACATACCTGTGATGGGAAGAGAGCTGGGAGTTGTCACACACCTGTGATGGGGAGAGAGTTGGGGGCTGTCAGGCAACTGAGATATGGTGACAGCTGGGGGCTTCACATACCTCTGATATGGGAGAGAGCTGGGGGCTGTCACTCACCTGTGATGCAAGAGAGCTGGGGGCTGTCAGACACCTGTGATGGGGAGAGAGATGGGGGCTGTCACTCACCTGTGAAGGGGAGAGAGATAGGGGCTGTCACATACCTGTGATGGGGAGAGAGCTGGAAGTTGTCACACACCTGTGATGGGGAGAGAGCCGGGGGCTGTCACACTGCTGTGATGGGGAGAGAGCTGGGGTTTGTCACATACCTGTGATGCGTAGACAGCTGGTGTCTCTTACATACCTGTGTGTGGAGACAGCTGGGAGCTGTCATGTACGTGAGATGTGGAGACAGCTGGGGTCTGTCACATACCTGTGATGGGGAGAGAGTTGGGGGCTGTCACACACGTGTGATGGGGAGAGAGATGGGGACTGTCAAACACCTGTGGTTGGTAGAGAGCTGGGGGCTGTCACATACATGTGATGCGGGGATAACTGGGGGCTGTCACTCACCTATGATATGGGAGAGCTGGGGGCTGTCACATACCTGTGATGGGGAGAGAGTTGGGGGCTGTCAGGCACCTGTGATGCGGAGGCAGCTGGGGGCTGTCACATACCTGTGATGGGGAGAAAGCTTGGGGCTGTCACTCACCTGTGATGGGGAGAGAGCTGGGGGCTGTCGGACAGCTGTGATGGGGAGAGAGCTGGGTGCTGTCACTCACTTGTGATGGGGAGAGAGCTGAGGGCTGTCACACACCTCTGATGGGGAGAGAGATGGGGACTGTCAAACACCTGTGATTGGGAGAGAGCTGGGGCTCACACATAGCTGTGATGCGTAGACAGCTAGTGGTTGTCACATACCTGTGTTGTGGAGACAATGGGGGCTGTCACATACCTGTGATGGCGAGAGAGTTGGGGGCTGTCAGGCTTCTGTGATGCGGAGACAGCTGGGGGCTGTCACATACCTGTGATGGGGAGAGAGCTGGGGGTTGTCACTCACCTGTGATGTGGAGAGAGCTGGGGGCTCTCACACACCTGTGATGGGGAGAGAGACGGGGACTGTCACATACCTGTGACGCTGAGAGAGCTGCGGGCTGTCACATACCTGTTACGTGGAGAGAGCTGTGGTCTGCCACTCACCTGTGATGGGGAGAGAGCTGTGGGCTGTCACACACCTGTGATGGGGAGAGAGATGGGGACTGTTACATACCTGTGATGGGGAGAGCGCTGGGGCTGTTATGCAGCTGTGATATGGAGAAAGCCGGGGACGGTCACACACCTGTGATGGGGAGAGAGTTGGGGGCTGTCAGGCAACTGTGATATGGTGACAGCTGGGTCTTCACATACCTCTGATATGAGAGAGAGGTGGGGGCTGTCACTCACCTGTGATGGGGAGAGAGCTGGGGGCTGTCACCCACCTGTGAAGGGGAGAGAGCTGGGCCTTGTCACGCACCTGTGATATGGAGACAGCTGGGGACGGTCACACACCTCTGATGGGGAGAGAGCTTGGGGTTGTCACGTATCTGTGATGTTGAGACAGCTGGGGCCTGTCATATACCTGTGATGGGGAGAGAGTTGGGGGCTCTCACGCACCTGTGAGGCCGAGACAGCTGTGGGTTGTCACATACCTATCATGGGGAGAGAGCTGGGCGCTGTCACTCACCTGTGATGGGGAGAGAGCTGGGGGCTGTCACATACCTGTGATGCGGAGACAGTTGGGGACTGTCACATACCTTTGATGGGGAGCGAGTTGGGGGCTGTCAGGCACCTGTGATGCAGAGAGAGCTTGGGGCTGTCACATACCTGTGATGGGGAGAGAGGTGGAGGCTGTTACTCACCTCTGATGGGAAGAGAGATGGGGGCTGTCAATCACCTGTGATGGGGAGAGAGCTGGGGGTTGTCACTCACCTGTGATGGGTAGAGCGATGGGGGCTGTCACATACCTGTGATGGGGAGAGCGCTGGGGCTGTTACGCAGCTGTGATATGGAGACAGCTGGGGACGGTCACACACCTGTGATGGGGAGAGAGTTGGGGGCTGTCAGGCAACTGTGATATGGTGACAGCTGGGGCTTCACATACCTCTGATATGGGAGAGAGCTGGGGGCTGTCACTCACCTGTGATGGGGGAGAGCTGGGGGCTGTCACACACCTGTGAAGGGGAGAGAGCTGGGCGTTGTCACGCACCTGTGATATGGAGACAGCAGGGGACGGTCACACACCTGTGATGGGGAGAGAGCTTGGGGTTGTTCACATACCTGTGAAGTGGAGAAGGCTGGGGGCTATCACATACCTGTAATGGGGAGACACCTGGGGGCTGTCACATACCTGTGATGGGGAGACAGCTCGGGGCTGTCACATACATGTGATGGGGAGAGAGCCGGGGGCTGTCACACTGCTGTGATGGGGAGAGAGCTGGGGATTGTCACATACCTGTGATGCGGAGACAGCTGGTGTCTCTTACATACCTGTGTGTGGAGACAGCTGGGGGCTGTCACGTACGTGAGATGTGGAGACAGCTGGGGTCTGTCACATACCTGTGATGGGGAGAGAAGTGGGAGCTATCACGCACCTGTGATGCGGAGTCAGCTGGGGCCTGTAACATACCTGTGATGGGAAGAGAGCTGGGAGTTGTCACACACCTGTGATGGGGAGAGAGTTGGGGGCTGTCAGGCAACTGAGATATGGTGACAGCTGGGGGCTTCACATACCACTGATATGGGAGAGAGCTGGGGGCTGTCACTCACCTGTGATGGGAAGAGAGCTGGGGGCTGTCAGACACCTGTGATGGGGAGAGAGATGGGGGCTGTCACTCACCTGTGAAGGGGAGAGAGATAGGGGCTGTCACATACCTGTAATGGGGAGAGAGCTGGAAGTTGTCACACACCTGTGATGGGGAGAGAGATGGGGGATGTCTCATACCTGTGATGGTGAGACAGCTGGGGGCTGTCACTCACCTGTGATGGGGAGAGAGATGTGGGCTGTCACACACCTGTGATGGGGAGAGAGATTGGGACTGTCACATACCTGTGATGCTGAGACAGATGGCGGCTGTCACATACCTGTGATGGCAAGAGAGCTGGGGGCTGTCGGACAGATGTGATGGGTAGAGAGCTTGGGGTTGTTCACATACCTGTGAAGTGGAGAAGGCTGGGGGCTATCACATACCTGTAATGGGGAGACACCTGGGGGCTGTCACATACCTGTGATGGGGAGACAGCTCGGGGCTCTCACATACATGTGATGGGGAGAGAGCCGGGGGCTGTCACACTGCTGTGATGGGGAGAGAGATGGGGACTGTCAAACACCGGTGATGGGGAGAGAGCTGGGGGCTGTCACACACCTGTGATGGGGAGAGAGATGGGGACTGTTACATACCTGTGATGGGGAGAGCGCTGGGGCTGTTATGCAGCTGTGATATGGAGAAAGCCGGGGACGGTCACACACCTGTGATGGGGAGAGAGTTGGGGGCTGTCAGGCAACTGTGATATGGTGACAGCTGGGTCTTCACATACCTCTGATATGAGAGAGAGGTGGGGGCTGTCACTCACCTGTGATGGGGAGAGAGCTGGGGGCTGTCACCCACCTGTGAAGGGGAGAGAGCTGGGCCTTGTCACGCACCTGTGATATGGAGACAGCTGGGGACGGTCACACACCTCTGATGGGGAGAGAGCTTGGGGTTGTCACGTATCTGTGATGTTGAGACAGCTGGGGCCTGTCATATACCTGTGATGGGGAGAGAGTTGGGGGCTCTCACGCACCTGTGATGGGGAGAGAGATGGGGACTGTCAAATACCTGTGATGGGGAGAGAGCTGGGGGCTGTCACATACCTGTGATGCGGAGACAGTTGGGGACTGTCACATACCTTTGATGGGGAGCGAGTTGGGGGCTGTCAGGCACCTGTGATGCAGAGAGAGCTTGGGGCTGTCACATACCTGTGATGGGGAGAGAGGTGGAGGCTGTTACTCACCTCTGATGGGAAGAGAGATGGGGGCTGTCAATCACCTGTGATGGGGAGAGAGCTGGGGGTTGTCACTCACCTGTGATGGGTAGAGCGATGGGGGCTGTCACATACCTGTGATGGGGAGAGAGGTGGAGGCTGTTCCTCACCTGTGATGGGAAGAGAAATGGGGGCTGTCAATCACCTGTGATGGGGAGAGAGCTGGGGGCTGTCACTCACCTGTGATGGGTAGAGCGATGGGGGCTGTCACATACCTGTGATGGGGAGAGAGCTGGGGGCTGTCACACACCTGTGATGGGGAGAGATATAGGGGCTGTCTCATACCTGTGATCGGGAGAGAGCTTGGGGCGGTGACACACCTCTGATGTGGAGACAGATGGGGGCTGTCACATACCTGTGATGGGGAGAGACCTGGGGTCTGTCACCCACCTGTGAAGGGGAGAGAGCTGGGCGTTGTCATGCACCTGTGATATGGAGACAGCAGGGGACGGTCACACACCTGTGATGGGGAGAGAGCTTGGGGTTGTTCACCTGCCTGTGAAGTGGAGAAGGCTGGGGGCTATCACATACCTGTAATGGGGAGACACCTGGGGGCTGTCACATACCTGTGATGGGGAGACAGCTCGGGGCTGTCACATACATATGATGGGAAGAGAGCCGGGGGCTGTCACACTGCTGTGATGGGGAGCGAGCTGGGGATTGTCACATACCTGTGATGCGGAGACAGCTGGTGTCTCTTACATACCTGTGTGTGGAGACAGCTGGGGGCTGTCACGTACGTGAGATGTGGAGACAGCTGGGGTCTGTCACATACCTGTGATGGGGAGAGAAGTGGGAGCTATCACGCACCTGTGATGCGGAGTCAGCTGGGGCCTGTAACATACCTGTGATGGGAAGAGAGCTGGGAGTTGTCACACACCTGTGATGGGGAGAGAGTTGGGGGCTGTCAGGCAACTGAGATATGGTGACAGCTGGGGGCTTCACATACCTCTGATATGGGAGAGAGCTGGGGGCTGTCACTCACCTGTGATGCAAGAGAGCTGGGGGCTGTCAGACACCTGTGATGGGGAGAGAGATGGGGGCTGTCACTCACCTGTGAAGGGGAGAGAGATAGGGGCTGTCACATACCTGTGATGGGGAGAGAGCTGGAAGTTGTCACACACCTGTGATGGGGAGAGAGCCGGGGGCTGTCACACTGCTGTGATGGGGAGAGAGCTGGGGTTTGTCACATACCTGTGATGCGTAGACAGCTGGTGTCTCTTACATACCTGTGTGTGGAGACAGCTGGGAGCTGTCATGTACGTGAGATGTGGAGACAGCTGGGGTCTGTCACATACCTGTGATGGGGAGAGAGTTGGGGGCTGTCACACACGTGTGATGGGGAGAGAGATGGGGACTGTCAAACACCTGTGGTTGGTAGAGAGCTGGGGGCTGTCACATACATGTGATGCGGGGATAACTGGGGGCTGTCACTCACCTATGATATGGGAGAGCTGGGGGCTGTCACATACCTGTGATGGGGAGAGAGTTGGGGGCTGTCAGGCACCTGTGATGCGGAGGCAGCTGGGGGCTGTCACATACCTGTGATGGGGAGAAAGCTTGGGGCTGTCACTCACCTGTGATGGGGAGAGAGCTGGGGGCTGTCGGACAGCTGTGATGGGGAGAGAGCTGGGTGCTGTCACTCACTTGTGATGGGGAGAGAGCTGAGGGCTGTCACACACCTCTGATGGGGAGAGAGATGGGGACTGTCAAACACCTGTGATGGGGAGAGAGCTGGGGCTCACACATACCTGTGATGCGTAGACAGCTAGTGGTTGTCACATACCTGTGTTGTGGAGACAATGGGGGCTGTCACATACCTGTGATGGCGAGAGAGTTGGGGGCTGTCAGGCTTCTGTGATGCGGAGACAGCTGGGGGCTGTCACATACCTGTGATGGGGAGAGAGCTGGGGGTTGTCACTCACCTGTGATGTGGAGAGAGCTGGGGGCTCTCACACACCTGTGATGGGGAGAGAGACGGGGACTGTCACATACCTGTGACGCTGAGAGAGCTGCGGGCTGTCACATACCTGTTACGTGGAGAGAGCTGTGGTCTGCCACTCACCTGTGATGGGGAGAGAGCTGTGGGCTGTCACACACCTGTGATGGGGAGAGAGATGGGGACTGTTACATACCTGTGATGGGGAGAGCGCTGGGGCTGTTATGCAGCTGTGATATGGAGAAAGCCGGGGACGGTCACACACCTGTGATGGGGAGAGAGTTGGGGGCTGTCAGGCAACTGTGATATGGTGACAGCTGGGTCTTCACATACCTCTGATATGAGAGAGAGGTGGGGGCTGTCACTCACCTGTGATGGGGAGAGAGCTGGGGGCTGTCACCCACCTGTGAAGGGGAGAGAGCTGGGCCTTGTCACGCACCTGTGATATGGAGACAGCTGGGGACGGTCACACACCTCTGATGGGGAGAGAGCTTGGGGTTGTCACGTATCTGTGATGTTGAGACAGCTGGGGCCTGTCATATACCTGTGATGGGGAGAGAGTTGGGGGCTCTCACGCACCTGTGAGGCCGAGACAGCTGTGGGTTGTCACATACCTATCATGGGGAGAGAGCTGGGCGCTGTCACTCACCTGTGATGGGGAGAGAGCTGGGGGCTGTCACATACCTGTGATGCGGAGACAGTTGGGGACTGTCACATACCTTTGATGGGGAGCGAGTTGGGGGCTGTCAGGCACCTGTGATGCAGAGAGAGCTTGGGGCTGTCACATACCTGTGATGGGGAGAGAGGTGGAGGCTGTTACTCACCTCTGATGGGAAGAGAGATGGGGGCTGTCAATCACCTGTGATGGGGAGAGAGCTGGGGGTTGTCACTCACCTGTGATGGGTAGAGCGATGGGGGCTGTCACATACCTGTGATGGGGAGAGCGCTGGGGCTGTTACGCAGCTGTGATATGGAGACAGCTGGGGACGGTCACACACCTGTGATGGGGAGAGAGTTGGGGGCTGTCAGGCAACTGTGATATGGTGACAGCTGGGGCTTCACATACCTCTGATATGGGAGAGAGCTGGGGGCTGTCACTCACCTGTGATGGGGGAGAGCTGGGGGCTGTCACACACCTGTGAAGGGGAGAGAGCTGGGCGTTGTCACGCACCTGTGATATGGAGACAGCAGGGGACGGTCACACACCTGTGATGGGGAGAGAGCTTGGGGTTGTTCACATACCTGTGAAGTGGAGAAGGCTGGGGGCTATCACATACCTGTAATGGGGAGACACCTGGGGGCTGTCACATACCTGTGATGGGGAGACAGCTCGGGGCTGTCACATACATGTGATGGGGAGAGAGCCGGGGGCTGTCACACTGCTGTGATGGGGAGAGAGCTGGGGATTGTCACATACCTGTGATGCGGAGACAGCTGGTGTCTCTTACATACCTGTGTGTGGAGACAGCTGGGGGCTGTCACGTACGTGAGATGTGGAGACAGCTGGGGTCTGTCACATACCTGTGATGGGGAGAGAAGTGGGAGCTATCACGCACCTGTGATGCGGAGTCAGCTGGGGCCTGTAACATACCTGTGATGGGAAGAGAGCTGGGAGTTGTCACACACCTGTGATGGGGAGAGAGTTGGGGGCTGTCAGGCAACTGAGATATGGTGACAGCTGGGGGCTTCACATACCACTGATATGGGAGAGAGCTGGGGGCTGTCACTCACCTGTGATGGGAAGAGAGCTGGGGGCTGTCAGACACCTGTGATGGGGAGAGAGATGGGGGCTGTCACTCACCTGTGAAGGGGAGAGAGATAGGGGCTGTCACATACCTGTAATGGGGAGAGAGCTGGAAGTTGTCACACACCTGTGATGGGGAGAGAGATGGGGGATGTCTCATACCTGTGATGGTGAGACAGCTGGGGGCTGTCACTCACCTGTGATGGGGAGAGAGATGTGGGCTGTCACACACCTGTGATGGGGAGAGAGATTGGGACTGTCACATACCTGTGATGCTGAGACAGATGGCGGCTGTCACATACCTGTGATGGCAAGAGAGCTGGGGGCTGTCGGACAGATGTGATGGGGAGAGAGCTTGGGGTTGTTCACATACCTGTGAAGTGGAGAAGGCTGGGGGCTATCACATACCTGTAATGGGGAGACACCTGGGGGCTGTCACATACCTGTGATGGGGAGACAGCTCGGGGCTCTCACATACATGTGATGGGGAGAGAGCCGGGGGCTGTCACACTGCTGTGATGGGGAGAGAGATGGGGACTGTCAAACACCGGTGATGGGGAGAGAGCTGGGGGCTGTCACACACCTGTGATGGGGAGAGAGATGGGGACTGTTACATACCTGTGATGGGGAGAGCGCTGGGGCTGTTATGCAGCTGTGATATGGAGAAAGCCGGGGACGGTCACACACCTGTGATGGGGAGAGAGTTGGGGGCTGTCAGGCAACTGTGATATGGTGACAGCTGGGTCTTCACATACCTCTGATATGAGAGAGAGGTGGGGGCTGTCACTCACCTGTGATGGGGAGAGAGCTGGGGGCTGTCACCCACCTGTGAAGGGGAGAGAGCTGGGCCTTGTCACGCACCTGTGATATGGAGACAGCTGGGGACGGTCACACACCTCTGATGGGGAGAGAGCTTGGGGTTGTCACGTATCTGTGATGTTGAGACAGCTGGGGCCTGTCATATACCTGTGATGGGGAGAGAGTTGGGGGCTCTCACGCACCTGTGATGGGGAGAGAGATGGGGACTGTCAAATACCTGTGATGGGGAGAGAGCTGGGGGCTGTCACATACCTGTGATGCGGAGACAGTTGGGGACTGTCACATACCTTTGATGGGGAGCGAGTTGGGGGCTGTCAGGCACCTGTGATGCAGAGAGAGCTTGGGGCTGTCACATACCTGTGATGGGGAGAGAGGTGGAGGCTGTTACTCACCTCTGATGGGAAGAGAGATGGGGGCTGTCAATCACCTGTTATGGGGAGAGAGCTGGGGGTTGTCACTCACCTGTGATGGGTAGAGCGATGGGGGCTGTCACATACCTGTGATGGGGAGAGAGGTGGAGGCTGTTCCTCACCTGTGATGGGAAGAGAAATGGGGGCTGTCAATCACCTGTGATGGGGAGAGAGCTGGGGGCTGTCACTCACCTGTGATGGGTAGAGCGATGGGGGCTGTCACATACCTGTGATGGGGAGAGAGCTGGGGGCTGTCACACACCTGTGATGGGGAGAGATATAGGGGCTGTCTCATACCTGTGATCGGGAGAGAGCTTGGGGCGGTGACACACCTCTGATGTGGAGACAGATGGGGGCTGTCACATACCTGTGATGGGGAGACAGCCGGGGCATGTCTCATACCTGTGATGGTGAGACAGCTGGGGCTGTCACTCACCTGTGATGGGGAGAGAGCTGTGGGCTGTCACACACCTGTGATGGGGTGAGAGATTGGGACTCTCACATACCTGTGATGCTGAGACAGCTGGGGGCTGTCACATACCTGTGATGGCGAGAGAGCTGGGGGCTGTCACTCACCTGTGATGGTGAGAGATCAGGGGGCTGTCACTCACCTGTGATATGGAGACAGCTGGGGACGGTCACACACCTGTGATGGGGAGAGAGCTTGGGGATGTCACATACCTGTGATGTGGAGACAGCTGGGGGCTGTCACATACCTGTGATGTGGAGACAGCTGGGGGCTGTCACTCACGTGTGATGGGGAGACAGCTGGGGGCTTTCAGACACCTGTGATGGGGAGAGAGATGGGGACTGTCAAACACTTGTTATGTGGAGAGAGATGGGGGCTGTCACACACCTGTGATGGGGAAATTGATGGTGACTCTCAAACACCTGTGATGGGGAGAGAAGTGGGGGCTGTCACATACCTGTGATGCGGAGACAGCTGGGGGCTGTCACCTACCTTTGGTGGGGAGCGAGTTGGGGGCTGTCTGGCACCTGTGATGCGGAGAGAGCTTGGGGCTGTCACATACCTGTGATGGGGAGAGAGGTGGAGGCTGTTACTCACCTGTGATGGGGAGAGAGATGGGGTCTGTCACCCACCTGTGAAGGGGAGAGAGCTGGGCGTTGTCACGCACCTGTGATATGGAGACAGCAGGGGACGGTCACACACCTGTGATGGGGAGAGAGCTTGGGGTTGTTCACCTACCTGTGAAGTGGAGAAGGCTGGGGGCTATCACATACCTGTAATGGGGAGACACCTGGGGGCTGTCACATACCTGTGATGGGGAGACAGCTCGGGGCTGTCACATACATGTGATGGGGAGAGAGCCAGGGGCTGTCACACTGCTGTGATGGGGAGAGAGCTGGGGATTGTCACATACCTGTGATGCGGAGACAGCTGGTGTCTCTTACATACCTGTGTGTGGAGACAGCTGGGGGCTGTCACGTACGTGAGATGTGGAGACAGCTGGGGTCTGTCACATACCTGTGATGGGGAGAGAAGTGGGAGCTATCACGCACCTGTGATGCGGAGTCAGCTGGGGCCTGTAACATACCTGTGATGGGAAGAGAGCTGGGAGTTGTCACACACCTGTGATGGGGAGAGAGTTGGGGGCTGTCAGGCAACTGAGATATGGTGACAGCTGGGGGCTTCACATACCTCTGATATGGGAGAGAGCTGGGGGCTGTCACTCACCTGTGAAGGGGAGAGAGATAGGGGCTGTCACATACCTGTAATGGGGAGAGAGCTGGAAGTTGTCACACACCTGTGATGGGGAGAGAGATGGGGGATGTCTCATACCTGTGATGGTGAGACAGCTGGGGGCTGTCACTCACCTGTGATGGGGAGAGAGCTGTGGGCTGTCACACACCTGTGATGGGGAGAGAGATTGGGACTGTCACATACCTGTGATGCTGAGACAGATGGCGGCTGTCACATACCTGTGATGGCAAGAGAGCTGGGGGCTGTCGGACAGATGTGATGGGGAGAGAGCTTGGGGTTGTTCACATACCTGTGAAGTGGAGAAGGCTGGGGGCTATCACATACCTGTAATGGGGAGACACCTGGGGGCTGTCACATACCTGTGATGGGGAGACAGCTCGGGGCTCTCACATACATGTGATGGGGAGAGAGCCGGGGGCTGTCACACTGCTGTGATGGGGAGAGAGATGGGGACTGTCAAACACCGGTGATGGGGAGAGAGCTGGGGGCTGTCACACACCTGTGATGGGGAGAGAGATGGGGACTGTTACATACCTGTGATGGGGAGAGCGCTGGGGCTGTTATGCAGCTGTGATATGGAGAAAGCCGGGGACGGTCACACACCTGTGATGGGGAGAGAGTTGGGGGCTGTCAGGCAACTGTGATATGGTGACAGCTGGGTCTTCACATACCTCTGATATGAGAGAGAGGTGGGGGCTGTCACTCACCTGTGATGGGGAGAGAGCTGGGGGCTGTCACCCACCTGTGAAGGGGAGAGAGCTGGGCCTTGTCACGCACCTGTGATATGGAGACAGCTGGGGACGGTCACACACCTCTGATGGGGAGAGAGCTTGGGGTTGTCACGTATCTGTGATGTTGAGACAGCTGGGGCCTGTCATATACCTGTGATGGGGAGAGAGTTGGGGGCTCTCACGCACCTGTGATGGGGAGAGAGATGGGGACTGTCAAATACCTGTGATGGGGAGAGAGCTGGGGGCTGTCACATACCTGTGATGCGGAGACAGTTGGGGACTGTCACATACCTTTGATGGGGAGCGAGTTGGGGGCTGTCAGGCACCTGTGATGCAGAGAGAGCTTGGGGCTGTCACATACCTGTGATGGGGAGAGAGGTGGAGGCTGTTACTCACCTCTGATGGGAAGAGAGATGGGGGCTGTCAATCACCTGTGATGGGGAGAGAGCTGGGGGTTGTCACTCACCTGTGATGGGTAGAGCGATGGGGGCTGTCACATACCTGTGATGGGGAGAGAGGTGGAGGCTGTTCCTCACCTGTGATGGGAAGAGAAATGGGGGCTGTCAATCACCTGTGATGGGGAGAGAGCTGGGGGCTGTCACTCACCTGTGATGGGTAGAGCGATGGGGGCTGTCACATACCTGTGATGGGGAGAGAGCTGGGGGCTGTCACACACCTGTGATGGGGAGAGATATAGGGGCTGTCTCATACCTGTGATCGGGAGAGAGCTTGGGGCGGTGACACACCTCTGATGTGGAGACAGATGGGGGCTGTCACATACCTGTGATGGGGAGAGACCTGGGGTCTGTCACCCACCTGTGAAGGGGAGAGAGCTGGGCGTTGTCATGCACCTGTGATATGGAGACAGCAGGGGACGGTCACACACCTGTGATGGGGAGAGAGCTTGGGGTTGTTCACCTGCCTGTGAAGTGGAGAAGGCTGGGGGCTATCACATACCTGTAATGGGGAGACACCTGGGGGCTGTCACATACCTGTGATGGGGAGACAGCTCGGGGCTGTCACATACATATGATGGGAAGAGAGCCGGGGGCTGTCACACTGCTGTGATGGGGAGCGAGCTGGGGATTGTCACATACCTGTGATGCGGAGACAGCTGGTGTCTCTTACATACCTGTGTGTGGAGACAGCTGGGGGCTGTCACGTACGTGAGATGTGGAGACAGCTGGGGTCTGTCACATACCTGTGATGGGGAGAGAAGTGGGAGCTATCACGCACCTGTGATGCGGAGTCAGCTGGGGCCTGTAACATACCTGTGATGGGAAGAGAGCTGGGAGTTGTCACACACCTGTGATGGGGAGAGAGTTGGGGGCTGTCAGGCAACTGAGATATGGTGACAGCTGGGGGCTTCACATACCTCTGATATGGGAGAGAGCTGGGGGCTGTCACTCACCTGTGATGCAAGAGAGCTGGGGGCTGTCAGACACCTGTGATGGGGAGAGAGATGGGGGCTGTCACTCACCTGTGAAGGGGAGAGAGATAGGGGCTGTCACATACCTGTGATGGGGAGAGAGCTGGAAGTTGTCACACACCTGTGATGGGGAGAGAGCCGGGGGCTGTCACACTGCTGTGATGGGGAGAGAGCTGGGGTTTGTCACATACCTGTGATGCGTAGACAGCTGGTGTCTCTTACATACCTGTGTGTGGAGACAGCTGGGAGCTGTCATGTACGTGAGATGTGGAGACAGCTGGGGTCTGTCACATACCTGTGATGGGGAGAGAGTTGGGGGCTGTCACACACGTGTGATGGGGAGAGAGATGGGGACTGTCAAACACCTGTGGTTGGTAGAGAGCTGGGGGCTGTCACATACATGTGATGCGGGGATAACTGGGGGCTGTCACTCACCTATGATATGGGAGAGCTGGGGGCTGTCACATACCTGTGATGGGGAGAGAGTTGGGGGCTGTCAGGCACCTGTGATGCGGAGGCAGCTGGGGGCTGTCACATACCTGTGATGGGGAGAAAGCTTGGGGCTGTCACTCACCTGTGATGGGGAGAGAGCTGGGGGCTGTCGGACAGCTGTGATGGGGAGAGAGCTGGGTGCTGTCACTCACTTGTGATGGGGAGAGAGCTGAGGGCTGTCACACACCTCTGATGGGGAGAGAGATGGGGACTGTCAAACACCTGTGATGGGGAGAGAGCTGGGGCTCACACATACCTGTGATGCGTAGACAGCTAGTGGTTGTCACATACCTGTGTTGTGGAGACAATGGGGGCTGTCACATACCTGTGATGGCGAGAGAGTTGGGGGCTGTCAGGCTTCTGTGATGCGGAGACAGCTGGGGGCTGTCACATACCTGTGATGGGGAGAGAGCTGGGGGTTGTCACTCACCTGTGATGTGGAGAGAGCTGGGGGCTCTCACACACCTGTGATGGGGAGAGAGACGGGGACTGTCACATACCTGTGACGCTGAGAGAGCTGCGGGCTGTCACATACCTGTTACGTGGAGAGAGCTGTGGTCTGCCACTCACCTGTGATGGGGAGAGAGCTGTGGGCTGTCACACACCTGTGATGGGGAGAGAGATGGGGACTGTTACATACCTGTGATGGGGAGAGCGCTGGGGCTGTTATGCAGCTGTGATATGGAGAAAGCCGGGGACGGTCACACACCTGTGATGGGGATAGAGTTGGGGGCTGTCAGGCAAATGTGATATGGTGACAGCTGGGTCTTCACATACCTCTGATATGAGAGACAGGTGGGGGCTGTCACTCACCTGTGATGGGGAGAGAGCTGGGGGCTGTCACCCACCTGTGAAGGGGAGAGAGCTGGGCCTTGTCACGCACCTGTGATATGGAGACAGCTGGGGACGGTCACACACCTCTGATGGGGAGAGAGCTTGGGGTTGTCACGTATCTGTGATGTTGAGACAGCTGGGGCCTGTCATATACCTGTGATGGGGAGAGAGTTGGGGGCTCTCACGCACCTGTGAGGCCGAGACAGCTGTGGGTTGTCACATACCTATCATGGGGAGAGAGCTGGGGGCTGTCACTCACCTGTGATGGGGAGAGAGCTGGGGGCTGTCACATACCTGTGATGCGGAGACAGTTGGGGACTGTCACATACCTTTGATGGGGAGCGAGTTGGGGGCTGTCAGGCACCTGTGATGCAGAGAGAGCTTGGGGCTGTCACATACCTGTGATGGGGAGAGAGGTGGAGGCTGTTACTCACCTCTGATGGGAAGAGAGATGGGGGCTGTCAATCACCTGTGATGGGGAGAGAGCTGGGGGTTGTCACCTGTGATGGGTAGAGCGATGGGGGCTGTCACATACCTGTGATGGGGAGAGCGCTGGGGCTGTTACGCAGCTGTGATATGGAGACAGCTGGGGACGGTCACACACCTGTGATGGGGAGAGAGTTGGGGGCTGTCAGGCAACTGTGATATGGTGACAGCTGGGGCTTCACATACCTCTGATATGGGAGAGAGCTGGGGGCTGTCACTCACCTGTGATGGGGGAGAGCTGGGGGCTGTCACACACCTGTGAAGGGGAGAGAGCTGGGCGTTGTCACGCACCTGTGATATGGAGACAGCAGGGGACGGTCACACACCTGTGATGGGGAGAGAGCTTGGGGTTGTTCACATACCTGTGAAGTGGAGAAGGCTGGGGGCTATCACATACCTGTAATGGGGAGACACCTGGGGGCTGTCACATACCTGTGATGGGGAGACAGCTCGGGGCTGTCACATACATGTGATGGGGAGAGAGCCGGGGGCTGTCACACTGCTGTGATGGGGAGAGAGCTGGGGATTGTCACATACCTGTGATGCGGAGACAGCTGGTGTCTCTTACATACCTGTGTGTGGAGACAGCTGGGGGCTGTCACGTACGTGAGATGTGGAGACAGCTGGGGTCTGTCACATACCTGTGATGGGGAGAGAAGTGGGAGCTATCACGCACCTGTGATGCGGAGTCAGCTGGGGCCTGTAACATACCTGTGATGGGAAGAGAGCTGGGAGTTGTCACACACCTGTGATGGGGAGAGAGTTGGGGGCTGTCAGGCAACTGAGATATGGTGACAGCTGGGGGCTTCACATACCTCTGATATGGGAGAGAGCTGGGGGCTGTCACTCACCTGTGATGCAAGAGAGCTGGGGGCTGTCAGACACCTGTGATGGGGAGAGGGCTGGGGACTGTCACTCACCTGTGAAGGGGAGAGAGATAGGAGCTGTCACATACCTGTAATGGGGAGAGAGCTGGAAGTTGTCACACACCTGTGATGGGGAGAGAGATGGGGGATGTCTCATACCTGTGATGGTGAGACAGCTGGGGGCTGTCACTCACCTGTGATGGGGAGAGAGATGTGGGCTGTCACACACCTGTGATGGGGAGAGAGATTGGGACTGTCACATACCTGTGATGCTGAGACAGATGGCGGCTGTCACATACCTGTGATGGCAAGAGAGCTGGGGGCTGTCGGACAGATGTGATGGGGAGAGAGCTTGGGGTTGTTCACATACCTGTGAAGTGGAGAAGGCTGGGGGCTATCACATACCTGTAATGGGGAGACACCTGGGGGCTGTCACATACCTGTGATGGGGAGACAGCTCGGGGCTCTCACATACATGTGATGGGGAGAGAGCCGGGGGCTGTCACACTGCTGTGATGGGGAGAGAGATGGGGACTGTCAAACACCGGTGATGGGGAGAGAGCTGGGGGCTGTCACACACCTGTGATGGGGAGAGAGATGGGGACTGTTACATACCTGTGATGGGGAGAGCGCTGGGGCTGTTATGCAGCTGTGATATGGAGAAAGCCGGGGACGGTCACACACCTGTGATGGGGAGAGAGTTGGGGGCTGTCAGGCAACTGTGATATGGTGACAGCTGGGTCTTCACATACCTCTGATATGAGAGAGAGGTGGGGGCTGTCACTCACCTGTGATGGGGAGAGAGCTGGGGGCTGTCACCCACCTGTGAAGGGGAGAGAGCTGGGCCTTGTCACGCACCTGTGATATGGAGACAGCTGGGGACGGTCACACACCTCTGATGGGGAGAGAGCTTGGGGTTGTCACGTATCTGTGATGTTGAGACAGCTGGGGCCTGTCATATACCTGTGATGGGGAGAGAGTTGGGGGCTCTCACGCACCTGTGATGGGGAGAGAGATGGGGACTGTCAAATACCTGTGATGGGGAGAGAGCTGGGGGCTGTCACATACCTGTGATGCGGAGACAGTTGGGGACTGTCACATACCTTTGATGGGGAGCGAGTTGGGGGCTGTCAGGCACCTGTGATGCAGAGAGAGCTTGGGGCTGTCACATACCTGTGATGGGGAGAGAGGTGGAGGCTGTTACTCACCTCTGATGGGAAGAGAGATGGGGGCTGTCAATCACCTGTGATGGGGAGAGAGCTGGGGGTTGTCACTCACCTGTGATGGGTAGAGCGATGGGGGCTGTCACATACCTGTGATGGGGAGAGAGGTGGAGGCTGTTCCTCACCTGTGATGGGAAGAGAAATGGGGGCTGTCAATCACCTGTGATGGGGAGAGAGCTGGGGGCTGTCACTCACCTGTGATGGGTAGAGCGATGGGGGCTGTCACATACCTGTGATGGGGAGAGAGCTGGGGGCTGTCACACACCTGTGATGGGGAGAGATATAGGGGCTGTCTCATACCTGTGATCGGGAGAGAGCTTGGGGCGGTGACACACCTCTGATGTGGAGACAGATGGGGGCTGTCACATACCTGTGATGGGGAGAGACCTGGGGTCTGTCACCCACCTGTGAAGGGGAGAGAGCTGGGCGTTGTCATGCACCTGTGATATGGAGACAGCAGGGGACGGTCACACACCTGTGATGGGGAGAGAGCTTGGGGTTGTTCACCTGCCTGTGAAGTGGAGAAGGCTGGGGGCTATCACATACCTGTAATGGGGAGACACCTGGGGGCTGTCACATACCTGTGATGGGGAGACAGCTCGGGGCTGTCACATACATATGATGGGAAGAGAGCCGGGGGCTGTCACACTGCTGTGATGGGGAGCGAGCTGGGGATTGTCACATACCTGTGATGCGGAGACAGCTGGTGTCTCTTACATACCTGTGTGTGGAGACAGCTGGGGGCTGTCACGTACGTGAGATGTGGAGACAGCTGGGGTCTGTCACATACCTGTGATGGGGAGAGAAGTGGGAGCTATCACGCACCTGTGATGCGGAGTCAGCTGGGGCCTGTAACATACCTGTGATGGGAAGAGAGCTGGGAGTTGTCACACACCTGTGATGGGGAGAGAGTTGGGGGCTGTCAGGCAACTGAGATATGGTGACAGCTGGGGGCTTCACATACCTCTGATATGGGAGAGAGCTGGGGGCTGTCACTCACCTGTGATGCAAGAGAGCTGGGGGCTGTCAGACACCTGTGATGGGGAGAGAGATGGGGGCTGTCACTCACCTGTGAAGGGGAGAGAGATAGGGGCTGTCACATACCTGTGATGGGGAGAGAGCTGGAAGTTGTCACACACCTGTGATGGGGAGAGAGCCGGGGGCTGTCACACTGCTGTGATGGGGAGAGAGCTGGGGTTTGTCACATACCTGTGATGCGTAGACAGCTGGTGTCTCTTACATACCTGTGTGTGGAGA
The DNA here is from genome assembly GCF_949987535.1 of Balaenoptera acutorostrata. NCBI lineage: Eukaryota > Metazoa > Chordata > Mammalia > Artiodactyla > Balaenopteridae > Balaenoptera > Balaenoptera acutorostrata. Next base: position 6,842,665 of record NC_080083.1, on the reverse strand, counting down.
CAGCTGGGAGCTGTCATGTACGTGAGATGTGGAGACAGCTGGGGTCTGTCACATACCTGTGATGGGGAGAGAGTTGGGGGCTGTCACACACGTGTGATGGGGAAAGAGATGGGGAATGTCAAACACCTGTGGTTGGTAGAGAGCTGGGGGCTGTCACATACATGTGATGCGGGGATAACTGGGGGCTGTCACTCACCTATGATATGGGAGGGCTGGGGGCTGTCACATACCTATGATGGGGAGAGAGTTGGGGGCTGTCAGGCACCTGTGATGCGGAGGCAGCTGGGGGCTGTCACATACCTGTGATGGGGAGAAAGCTTGGGGCTGTCACTCACCTGTGATGGGGAGAGAGCTGGGGGCTGTCGGACAGCTGTGATGGGGAGAGAGCTGGGTGCTGTCACTCACTTGTGATGGGGAGAGAGCTGAGGGCTGTCACACACCTCTGATGGGGAGAGAGATGGGGACTGTCAAACACCTGTGATGGGGAGAGAGCTGGGGCTCACACATACCTGTGATGCGTAGACAGCTAGTGGTTGTCACATACCTGTGTTGTGGAGACAATGGGGGCTGTCACATACCTGTGATGGCGAGAGAGTTGGGGGCTGTCAGGCTTCTGTGATGCGGAGACAGCTGGGGGCTGTCACATACCTGTGATGGGGAGAGAGCTGGGGGTTGTCACTCACCTGTGATGTGGAGAGAGCTGGGGGCTCTCACACACCTGTGATGGGGAGAGAGACGGGGACTGTCACATACCTGTGACGCTAAGAGAGCTGCGGGCTGTCACATACCTGTTACGTGGAGAGAGCTGTGGTCTGCCACTCACCTGTGATGGGGAGAGAGCTGTGGGCTGTCACACACCTGTGATGGGGAGAGAGATGGGGACTGTTACATACCTGTGATGGGGAGAGCGCTGGGGCTGTTATGCAGCTGTGATATGGAGAAAGCCGGGGACGGTCACACACCTGTGATGGGGAGAGAGTTGGGGGCTGTCAGGCAACTGTGATATGGTGACAGCTGGGTCTTCACATACCTCTGATATGAGAGAGAGGTGGGGGCTGTCACTCACCTGTGATGGGGAGAGAGCTGGGGGCTGTCACCCACCTGTGAAGGGGAGAGAGCTGGGCCTTGTCACGCACCTGTGATATGGAGACAGCTGGGGACGGTCACACACCTCTGATGGGGAGAGAGCTTGGGGTTGTCACGTATCTGTGATGTTGAGACAGCTGGGGCCTGTCATATACCTGTGATGGGGAGAGAGTTGGGGGCTCTCACGCACCTGTGAGGCCGAGACAGCTGTGGGTTGTCACATACCTATCATGGGGAGAGAGCTGGGGGCTGTCACTCACCTGTGATGGGGAGAGAGCTGGGGGCTGTCACATACCTGTGATGCGGAGACAGTTGGGGACTGTCACATACCTTTGATGGGGAGCGTGTTGGGGGCTGTCAGGCACCTGTGATGCAGAGAGAGCTTGGTGCTGTCACATACCTGTGATGGGGAGAGAGGTGGAGGCTGTTACTCACCTCTGATGGGAAGAGAGATGGGGGCTGTCAATCACCTGTGATGGGGAGAGAGCTGGGGGTTGTCACTCACCTGTGATGGGTAGAGCGATGGGGGCTGTCACATACCTGTGATGGGGAGAGCGCTGGGGCTGTTACGCAGCTGTGATATGGAGACAGCTGGGGACGGTCACACACCTGTGATGGGGAGAGAGTTGGGGGCTGTCAGGCAACTGTGATATGGTGACAGCTGGGGCTTCACATACCTCTGATATGGGAGAGAGCTGGGGGCTATCACTCACCTGTGATGGGGAGAGAGCTGGGGGCTGTCACACACCTGTGATGGGGAGAGAGCTGAGGGCTGTCACATACCTGTGATGCGGAGACAGCTGGGGAGTGTCACATACCTTTGATGGGGAGCGAGTTGGGGTCTGTCAGGCACTTGTGATGCGGAGAGAGCTTGGGGCTGTCACATACCTGTGATGGGGAGAGAGGTGGAGGCTGTTACTCAGCTGTGATGGGAAGAGAGATGGGTGCTTTCAATCACTTGTGATGGGGAGAGAGCTGGGGGCTGTCAAATACCTGTGATGGGGAGAGCGCTGGGGCTGTCACGCATCTGTGATATGGAGAAAGCTGGGGACGGTTACACACCTGTGATGGGGAGAGAGTTGGGGGCTGTCAGGCAACTGTGATATGGTGAGAGCTGGGGGATTCACATACCTCTGATATGGGAGAGAGCTGGGGGCTGTCACTCACCTGTGATGGGGAGAGAGCTGGGGGTTGTCACACACCTGTGATGGGGAGAGATATAGGGGCTGTCTCATACCTGTGATCGGGAGAGAGCTTGGGGCGGTGACACACCTCTGATGTGGAGACAGATGGGGGTTGTCACATACCTGTGATGGGGAGAGACCTGGGGTCTGTCACCCACCTGTGAAGGGGAGAGAGCTGGGCGTTGTCACGCACCTGTGATATGGAGACAGCAGGGGACGGTCACACACCTGTGATGGGGAGAGAGCTTGGGGTTGTTCACCTACCTGTGAAGTGGAGAAGGCTGGGGGCTATCACATACCTGTAATGGGGAGACACCTGGGGGCTGTCACATACCTGTGATGGGGAGACAGCTCGGGGCTGTAACATACATGTGATGGGGAGAGAGCCGGGGGCTGTCACACTGCTGTGATGGGGAGAGAGCTGGGGATTGTCACATACCTGTGATGCGGAGACAGCTGGTGTCTCTTACATACCTGTGTGTGGAGACAGCTGGGGGCTATCACATACCTGTGATGCGGAGACAGCCGGGGCATGTCTCATACCTGTGATGGTGAGACAGCTGGGGCTGTCACTCACCTGTGATGGGGAGAGAGCTGTGGGCTGTCACACACCTGTGATGGGGTGAGAGATTGGGACTCTCACATACCTGTGATGCTGAGACAGCTGGGGGCTGTCACATACCTGTGATGGCGAGAGAGCTGGGGGCTGTCACTCACCTGTGATGGTGAGAGATCAGGGGGCTGTCACTCACCTGTGATATGGAGACAGCTGGGGACGGTCACACACCTGTGATGGGGAGAGAGCTTGGGGATGTCACATACCTGTGATGTGGAGACAGCTGGGGGCTGTCACATACCTGTGATGTGGAGACAGCTGGGGGCTGTCACTCACGTGTGATGGGGAGACAGCTGGGGGCTTTCACACACCTGTGATGGGGAGAGAGATGGGGACTGTCAAACACTTGTTATGTGGAGAGAGATGGGGGCTGTCACACACCTGTGATGGGGAAATTGATGGTGACTCTCAAACACCTGTGATGGGGAGAGAAGTGGGGGCTGTCACATACCTGTGATGCGGAGACAGCTGGGGGCTGTCACCTACCTTTGGTGGGGAGCGAGTTGGGGGCTGTCTGGCACCTGTGATGCGGAGAGAGCTTGGGGCTGTCACATACCTGTGATGGGGAGAGAGGTGGAGGCTGTTACTCACCTGTGATGGGGAGAGAGATGGGGGCTGTCACCCACCTGTGAAGGGGAGAGAGCTGGGCGTTGTCACGCACCTGTGATATGGAGACAGCAGGGGACGGTCACACACCTGTGATGGGGAGAGAGCTTGGGGTTGTTCACATACCTGTGAAGTGGAGAAGGCTGGGGGCTATCACATACCTGTAATGGGGAGACACCTGGGGGCTGTCACATACCTGTGATGGGGAGACAGCTCGGGGCTGTCACATACATGTGATGGGGAGAGAGCCGGGGGCTGTCACACTGCTGTGATGGGGAGAGAGCTGGGGATTGTCACATACCTGTGATGCGGAGACAGCTGGTGTCTCTTACATACCTGTGTGTGGAGACAGCTGGGGGCTGTCACGTACGTGAGATGTGGAGACAGCTGGGGTCTGTCACATACCTGTGATGGGGAGAGAAGTGGGAGCTATCACGCACCTGTGATGCGGAGTCAGCTGGGGCCTGTAACATACCTGTGATGGGAAGAGAGCTGGGAGTTGTCACACACCTGTGATGGGGAGAGAGTTGGGGGCTGTCAGGCAACTGAGATATGGTGACAGCTGGGGGCTTCACATACCTCTGATATGGGAGAGAGCTGGGGGCTGTCACTCACCTGTGAAGGGGAGAGAGATAGGAGCTGTCACATACCTGTAATGGGGAGAGAGCTGGAAGTTGTCACACACCTGTGATGGGGAGAGAGATGGGGGATGTCTCATACCTGTGATGGTGAGACAGCTGGGGGCTGTCACTCACCTGTGATGGGGAGAGAGCTGTGGGCTGTCACACACCTGTGATGGGGAGAGAGATTGGGACTGTCACATACCTGTGATGCTGAGACAGATGGCGGCTGTCACATACCTGTGATGGCAAGAGAGCTGGGGGCTGTCGGACAGATGTGATGGGGAGAGAGCTTGGGGTTGTTCACATACCTGTGAAGTGGAGAAGGCTGGGGGCTATCACATACCTGTAATGGGGAGACACCTGGGGGCTGTCACATACCTGTGATGGGGAGACAGCTCGGGGCTCTCACATACATGTGATGGGGAGAGAGCCGGGGGCTGTCACACTGCTGTGATGGGGAGAGAGATGGGGACTGTCAAACACCGGTGATGGGGAGAGAGCTGGGGGCTGTCACACACCTGTGATGGGGAGAGAGATGGGGACTGTTACATACCTGTGATGGGGAGAGCGCTGGGGCTGTTATGCAGCTGTGATATGGAGAAAGCCGGGGACGGTCACACACCTGTGATGGGGAGAGAGTTGGGGGCTGTCAGGCAACTGTGATATGGTGACAGCTGGGTCTTCACATACCTCTGATATGAGAGACAGGTGGGGGCTGTCACTCACCTGTGATGGGGAGAGAGCTGGGGGCTGTCACCCACCTGTGAAGGGGAGAGAGCTGGGCCTTGTCACGCACCTGTGATATGGAGACAGCTGGGGACGGTCACACACCTCTGATGGGGAGAGAGCTTGGGGTTGTCACGTATCTGTGATGTTGAGACAGCTGGGGCCTGTCATATACCTGTGATGGGGAGAGAGTTGGGGGCTCTCACGCACCTGTGATGGGGAGAGAGATGGGGACTGTCAAATACCTGTGATGGGGAGAGAGCTGGGGGCTGTCACATACCTGTGATGCGGAGACAGTTGGGGACTGTCACATACCTTTGATGGGGAGCGAGTTGGGGGCTGTCAGGCACCTGTGATGCAGAGAGAGCTTGGGGCTGTCACATACCTGTGATGGGGAGAGAGGTGGAGGCTGTTACTCACCTCTGATGGGAAGAGAGATGGGGGCTGTCAATCACCTGTGATGGGGAGAGAGCTGGGGGTTGTCACTCACCTGTGATGGGTAGAGCGATGGGGGCTGTCACATACCTGTGATGGGGAGAGAGGTGGAGGCTGTTCCTCACCTGTGATGGGAAGAGAAATGGGGGCTGTCAATCACCTGTGATGGGGAGAGAGCTGGGGGCTATCACTCACCTGTGATGGGTAGAGCGATGGGGGCTGTCACATACCTGTGATGGGGAGAGAGCTGGGGGCTGTCACACACCTGTGATGGGGAGAGATATAGGGGCTGTCTCATACCTGTGATCGGGAGAGAGCTTGGGGCGGTGACACACCTCTGATGTGGAGACAGATGGGGGCTGTCACATACCTGTGATGGGGAGAGACCTGGGGTCTGTCACCCACCTGTGAAGGGGAGAGAGCTGGGCGTTGTCATGCACCTGTGATATGGAGACAGCAGGGGACGGTTACACACCTGTGATGGGGAGAGAGCTTGGGGTTGTTCACCTACCTGTGAAGTGGAGAAGGCTGGGGGCTATCACATACCTGTAATGGGGAGACACCTGGGGGCTGTCACATACCTGTGATGGGGAGACAGCTCGGGGCTGTCACATACATATGATGGGAAGAGAGCCGGGGGCTGTCACACTGCTGTGATGGGGAGCGAGCTGGGGATTGTCACATACCTGTGATGCGGAGACAGCTGGTGTCTCTTACATACCTGTGTGTGGAGACAGCTGGGGGCTGTCACGTACGTGAGATGTGGAGACAGCTGGGGTCTGTCACATACCTGTGATGGGGAGAGAAGTGGGAGCTATCACGCACCTGTGATGCGGAGTCAGCTGGGGCCTGTAACATACCTGTGATGGGAAGAGAGCTGGGAGTTGTCACACACCTGTGATGGGGAGAGAGTTGGGGGCTGTCAGGCAACTGAGATATGGTGACAGCTGGGGGCTTCACATACCTCTGATATGGGAGAGAGCTGGGGGCTGTCACTCACCTGTGATGCAAGAGAGCTGGGGGCTGTCAGACACCTGTGATGGGGAGAGAGCTGGGGGCTGTCACTCACCTGTGAAGGGGAGAGAGATAGGGGCTGTCACATACCTGTAATGGGGAGAGAGCTGGAAGTTGTCACACACCTGTGATGGGGAGAGAGATGGGGGATGTCTCATACCTGTGATGGTGAGACAGCTGGGGGCTGTCACTCACCTGTGATGGGGAGAGAGCTGTGGGCTGTCACACACCTGTGATGGGGAGAGAGATTGGGACTGTCACATACCTGTGATGCTGAGACAGATGGCGGCTGTCACATACCTGTGATGGCAAGAGAGCTGGGGGCTGTCGGACAGATGTGATGGGGAGAGAGCTTGGGGTTGTTCACATACCTGTGAAGTGGAGAAGGCTGGGGGTTATCACATACCTGTAATGGGGAGACACCTGGGGGCTGTCACATACCTGTGATGGGGAGACAGCTCGGGGCTCTCACATACATGTGATGGGGAGAGAGCCGGGGGCTGTCACACTGCTGTGATGGGGAGAGAGATGGGGACTGTCAAACACCGGTGATGGGGAGAGAGCTGGGGGCTGTCACACACCTGTGATGGGGAGAGAGATGGGGACTGTTACATACCTGTGATGGGGAGAGCGCTGGGGCTGTTATGCAGCTGTGATATGGAGAAAGCCGGGGACGGTCACACACCTGTGATGGGGAGAGAGTTGGGGGCTGTCAGGCAACTGTGATATGGTGACAGCTGGGTCTTCACATACCTCTGATATGAGAGAGAGGTGGGGGCTGTCACTCACCTGTGATGGGGAGAGAGCTGGGGGCTGTCACCCACCTGTGAAGGGGAGAGAGCTGGGCCTTGTCACGCACCTGTGATATGGAGACAGCTGGGGACGGTCACACACCTCTGATGGGGAGAGAGCTTGGGGTTGTCACGTATCTGTGATGTTGAGACAGCTGGGGCCTGTCATATACCTGTGATGGGGAGAGAGTTGGGGGCTCTCACGCACCTGTGATGGGGAGAGAGATGGGGACTGTCAAATACCTGTGATGGGGAGAGAGCTGGGGGCTGTCACATACCTGTGATGCGGAGACAGTTGGGGACTGTCACATACCTTTGATGGGGAGCGAGTTGGGGGCTGTCAGGCACCTGTGATGCAGAGAGAGCTTGGGGCTGTCACATACCTGTGATGGGGAGAGAGGTGGAGGCTGTTACTCACCTCTGATGGGAAGAGAGATGGGGGCTGTCAATCACCTGTTATGGGGAGAGAGCTGGGGGTTGTCACTCACCTGTGATGGGTAGAGCGATGGGGGCTGTCACATACCTGTGATGGGGAGAGAGGTGGAGGCTGTTCCTCACCTGTGATGGGAAGAGAAATGGGGGCTGTCAATCACCTGTGATGGGGAGAGAGCTGGGAGCTGTCACTCACCTGTGATGGGTAGAGCGATGGGGGCTGTCACATACCTGTGATGGGGAGAGAGCTGGGGGCTGTCACACACCTGTGATGGGGAGAGATATAGGGGCTGTCTCATACCTGTGATCGGGAGAGAGCTTGGGGCGGTGACACACCTCTGATGTGGAGACAGATGGGGGCTGTCACATACCTGTGATGGGGAGAGACCTGGGGTCTGTCACCCACCTGTGAAGGGGAGAGAGCTGGGCGTTGTCATGCACCTGTGATATGGAGACAGCAGGGGACGGTCACACACCTGTGATGGGGAGAGAGCTTGGGGTTGTTCACCTGCCTGTGAAGTGGAGAAGGCTGGGGGCTATCACATACCTGTAATGGGGAGACACCTGGGGGCTGTCACATACCTGTGATGGGGAGACAGCTCGGGGCTGTCACATACATATGATGGGAAGAGAGCCGGGGGCTGTCACACTGCTGTGATGGGGAGCGAGCTGGGGATTGTCACATACCTGTGATGCGGAGACAGCTGGTGTCTCTTACATACCTGTGTGTGGAGACAGCTGGGGGCTGTCACGTACGTGAGATGTGGAGACAGCTGGGGTCTGTCACATACCTGTGATGGGGAGAGAAGTGGGAGCTATCACGCACCTGTGATGCGGAGTCAGCTGGGGCCTGTAACATACCTGTGATGGGAAGAGAGCTGGGAGTTGTCACACACCTGTGATGGGGAGAGAGTTGGGGGCTGTCAGGCAACTGAGATATGGTGACAGCTGGGGGCTTCACATACCTCTGATATGGGAGAGAGCTGGGGGCTGTCACTCACCTGTGATGCAAGAGAGCTGGGGGCTGTCAGACACCTGTGATGGGGAGAGAGATGGGGGCTGTCACTCACCTGTGAAGGGGAGAGAGATAGGGGCTGTCACATACCTGTGATGGGGAGAGAGCTGGAAGTTGTCACACACCTGTGATGGGGAGAGAGCCGGGGGCTGTCACACTGCTGTGATGGGGAGAGAGCTGGGGTTTGTCACATACCTGTGATGCGTAGACAGCTGGTGTCTCTTACATACCTGTGTGTGGAGACAGCTGGGAGCTGTCATGTACGTGAGATGTGGAGACAGCTGGGATCTGTCACATACCTGTGATGGGGAGAGAGTTGGGGGCTGTCACACACGTGTGATGGGGAGAGAGATGGGGACTGTCAAACACCTGTGGTTGGTAGAGAGCTGGGGGCTGTCACATACATGTGATGCGGGGATAACTGGGGGCTGTCACTCACCTATGATATGGGAGAGCTGGGGGCTGTCACATACCTGTGATGGGGAGAGAGTTGGGGGCTGTCAGGCACCTGTGATGTGGAGGCAGCTGGGGGCTGTCACATACCTGTGATGGGGAGAAAGCTTGGGGCTGTCACTCACCTGTGATGGGGAGAGAGCTGGGGGCTGTCGGACAGCTGTGATGGGGAGAGAGCTGGGTGCTGTCACTCACTTGTGATGGGGAGAGAGCTGAGGGCTGTCACACACCTCTGATGGGGAGAGAGATGGGGACTGTCAAACACCTGTGATGGGGAGAGAGCTGGGGCTCACACATACCTGTGATGCGTAGACAGCTAGTGGTTGTCACATACCTGTGTTGTGGAGACAATGGGGGCTGTCACATACCTGTGATGGCGAGAGAGTTGGGGGCTGTCAGGCTTCTGTGATGCGGAGACAGCTGGGGGCTGTCACATACCTGTGATGGGGAGAGAGCTGGGGGTTGTCACTCACCTGTGATGTGGAGAGAGCTGGGGGCTCTCACACACCTGTGATGGGGAGAGAGACGGGGACTGTCACATACCTGTGACGCTGAGAGAGCTGCGGGCTGTCACATACCTGTTACGTGGAGAGAGCTGTGGTCTGCCACTCACCTGTGATGGGGAGAGAGCTGTGGGCTGTCACACACCTGTGATGGGGAGAGAGATGGGGACTGTTACATACCTGTGATGGGGAGAGCGCTGGGGCTGTTATGCAGCTGTGATATGGAGAAAGCCGGGGACGGTCACACACCTGTGATGGGGATAGAGTTGGGGGCTGTCAGGCAACTGTGATATGGTGACAGCTGGGTCTTCACATACCTCTGATATGAGAGACAGCTGGGGGCTGTCACTCACCTGTGATGCAAGAGAGCTGGGGGCTGTCAGACACCTGTGATGGGGAGAGAGCTGGGGGCTGTCACTCACCTGTGAAGGGGAGAGAGATAGGGGCTGTCACATACCTGTAATGGGGAGAGAGCTGGAAGTTGTCACACACCTGTGATGGGGAGAGAGATGGGGGATGTCTCATACCTGTGATGGTGAGACAGCTGGGGGCTGTCACTCACCTGTGATGGGGAGAGAGCTGTGGGCTGTCACACACCTGTGATGGGGAGAGAGATTGGGACTGTCACATACCTGTGATGCTGAGACAGATGGCGGCTGTCACATACCTGTGATGGCAAGAGAGCTGGGGGCTGTCGGACAGATGTGATGGGGAGAGAGCTTGGGGTTGTTCACATACCTGTGAAGTGGAGAAGGCTGGGGGTTATCACATACCTGTAATGGGGAGACACCTGGGGGCTGTCACATACCTGTGATGGGGAGACAGCTCGGGGCTCTCACATACATGTGATGGGGAGAGAGCCGGGGGCTGTCACACTGCTGTGATGGGGAGAGAGATGGGGACTGTCAAACACCGGTGATGGGGAGAGAGCTGGGGGCTGTCACACACCTGTGATGGGGAGAGAGATGGGGACTGTTACATACCTGTGATGGGGAGAGCGCTGGGGCTGTTATGCAGCTGTGATATGGAGAAAGCCGGGGACGGTCACACACCTGTGATGGGGAGAGAGTTGGGGGCTGTCAGGCAACTGTGATATGGTGACAGCTGGGTCTTCACATACCTCTGATATGAGAGAGAGGTGGGGGCTGTCACTCACCTGTGATGGGGAGAGAGCTGGGGGCTGTCACCCACCTGTGAAGGGGAGAGAGCTGGGCCTTGTCACGCACCTGTGATATGGAGACAGCTGGGGACGGTCACACACCTCTGATGGGGAGAGAGCTTGGGGTTGTCACGTATCTGTGATGTTGAGACAGCTGGGGCCTGTCATATACCTGTGATGGGGAGAGAGTTGGGGGCTCTCACGCACCTGTGATGGGGAGAGAGATGGGGACTGTCAAATACCTGTGATGGGGAGAGAGCTGGGGGCTGTCACATACCTGTGATGCGGAGACAGTTGGGGACTGTCACATACCTTTGATGGGGAGCGAGTTGGGGGCTGTCAGGCACCTGTGATGCAGAGAGAGCTTGGGGCTGTCACATACCTGTGATGGGGAGAGAGGTGGAGGCTGTTACTCACCTCTGATGGGAAGAGAGATGGGGGCTGTCAATCACCTGTTATGGGGAGAGAGCTGGGGGTTGTCACTCACCTGTGATGGGTAGAGCGATGGGGGCTGTCACATACCTGTGATGGGGAGAGAGGTGGAGGCTGTTCCTCACCTGTGATGGGAAGAGAAATGGGGGCTGTCAATCACCTGTGATGGGGAGAGAGCTGGGAGCTGTCACTCACCTGTGATGGGTAGAGCGATGGGGGCTGTCACATACCTGTGATGGGGAGAGAGCTGGGGGCTGTCACACACCTGTGATGGGGAGAGATATAGGGGCTGTCTCATACCTGTGATCGGGAGAGAGCTTGGGGCGGTGACACACCTCTGATGTGGAGACAGATGGGGGCTGTCACATACCTGTGATGGGGAGAGACCTGGGGTCTGTCACCCACCTGTGAAGGGGAGAGAGCTGGGCGTTGTCATGCACCTGTGATATGGAGACAGCAGGGGACGGTCACACACCTGTGATGGGGAGAGAGCTTGGGGTTGTTCACCTGCCTGTGAAGTGGAGAAGGCTGGGGGCTATCACATACCTGTAATGGGGAGACACCTGGGGGCTGTCACGTACCTGTGATGGGGAGACAGCTCGGGGCTGTCACATACATATGATGGGAAGAGAGCCGGGGGCTGTCACACTGCTGTGATGGGGAGCGAGCTGGGGATTGTCACATACCTGTGATGCGGAGACAGCTGGTGTCTCTTACATACCTGTGTGTGGGGACAGCTGGGGGCTGTCACGTACGTGAGATGTGGAGACAGCTGGGGTCTGTCACATACCTGTGATGGGGAGAGAAGTGGGAGCTATCACGCACCTGTGATGCGGAGTCAGCTGGGGCCTGTAACATACCTGTGATGGGAAGAGAGCTGGGAGTTGTCACACACCTGTGATGGGGAGAGAGTTGGGGGCTGTCAGGCAACTGAGATATGGTGACAGCTGGGGGCTTCACATACCTCTGATATGGGAGAGAGCTGGGGGCTGTCACTCACCTGTGATGCAAGAGAGCTGGGGGCTGTCAGACACCTGTGATGGGGAGAGAGATGGGGGCTGTCACTCACCTGTGAAGGGGAGAGAGATAGGGGCTGTCACATACCTGTGATGGGGAGAGAGCTGGAAGTTGTCACACACCTGTGATGGGGAGAGAGCCGGGGGCTGTCACACTGCTGTGATGGGGAGAGAGCTGGGGTTTGTCACATACCTGTGATGCGTAGACAGCTGGTGTCTCTTACATACCTGTGTGTGGAGACAGCTGGGAGCTGTCATGTACGTGAGATGTGGAGACAACTGGGATCTGTCACATACCTGTGATGGGGAGAGAGTTGGGGGCTGTCACACACGTGTGATGGGGAGAGAGATGGGGACTGTTACATACCTGTGATGGGGAGAGCGCTGGGGCTGTTATGCAGCTGTGATATGGAGAAAGCCGGGGACGGTCACACACCTGTGATGGGGATAGAGTTGGGGGCTGTCAGGCAACTGTGATATGGTGACAGCTGGGTCTTCACATACCTCTGATATGAGAGACAGCTGGGGGCTGTCACTCACCTGTGATGCAAGAGAGCTGGGGGCTGTCAGACACCTGTGATGGGGAGAGAGCTGGGGGCTGTCACTCACCTGTGAAGGGGAGAGAGATAGGGGCTGTCACATACCTGTAATGGGGAGAGAGCTGGAAGTTGTCACACACCTGTGATGGGGAGAGAGATGGGGGATGTCTCATACCTGTGATGGTGAGACAGCTGGGGGCTGTCACTCACCTGTGATGGGGAGAGAGCTGTGGGCTGTCACACACCTGTGATGGGGAGAGAGATTGGGACTGTCACATACCTGTGATGCTGAGACAGATGGCGGCTGTCACATACCTGTGATGGCAAGAGAGCTGGGGGCTGTCGGACAGATGTGATGGGGAGAGAGCTTGGGGTTGTTCACATACCTGTGAAGTGGAGAAGGCTGGGGGTTATCACATACCTGTAATGGGGAGACACCTGGGGGCTGTCACATACCTGTGATGGGGAGACAGCTCGGGGCTCTCACATACATGTGATGGGGAGAGAGCCGGGGGCTGTCACACTGCTGTGATGGGGAGAGAGATGGGGACTGTCAAACACCGGTGATGGGGAGAGAGCTGGGGGCTGTCACACACCTGTGATGGGGAGAGAGATGGGGACTGTTACATACCTGTGATGGGGAGAGCGCTGGGGCTGTTATGCAGCTGTGATATGGAGAAAGCCGGGGACGGTCACACACCTGTGATGGGGAGAGAGTTGGGGGCTGTCAGGCAACTGTGATATGGTGACAGCTGGGTCTTCACATACCTCTGATATGAGAGAGAGGTGGGGGCTGTCACTCACCTGTGATGGGGAGAGAGCTGGGGGCTGTCACCCACCTGTGAAGGGGAGAGAGCTGGGCCTTGTCACGCACCTGTGATATGGAGACAGCTGGGGACGGTCACACACCTCTGATGGGGAGAGAGCTTGGGGTTGTCACGTATCTGTGATGTTGAGACAGCTGGGGCCTGTCATATACCTGTGATGGGGAGAGAGTTGGGGGCTCTCACGCACCTGTGATGGGGAGAGAGATGGGGACTGTCAAATACCTGTGATGGGGAGAGAGCTGGGGGCTGTCACATACCTGTGATGCGGAGACAGTTGGGGACTGTCACATACCTTTGATGGGGAGCGAGTTGGGGGCTGTCAGGCACCTGTGATGCAGAGAGAGCTTGGGGCTGTCACATACCTGTGATGGGGAGAGAGGTGGAGGCTGTTACTCACCTCTGATGGGAAGAGAGATGGGGGCTGTCAATCACCTGTTATGGGGAGAGAGCTGGGGGTTGTCACTCACCTGTGATGGGTAGAGCGATGGGGGCTGTCACATACCTGTGATGGGGAGAGAGGTGGAGGCTGTTCCTCACCTGTGATGGGAAGAGAAATGGGGGCTGTCAATCACCTGTGATGGGGAGAGAGCTGGGAGCTGTCACTCACCTGTGATGGGTAGAGCGATGGGGGCTGTCACATACCTGTGATGGGGAGAGAGCTGGGGGCTGTCACACACCTGTGATGGGGAGAGATATAGGGGCTGTCTCATACCTGTGATCGGGAGAGAGCTTGGGGCGGTGACACACCTCTGATGTGGAGACAGATGGGGGCTGTCACATACCTGTGATGGGGAGAGACCTGGGGTCTGTCACCCACCTGTGAAGGGGAGAGAGCTGGGCGTTGTCATGCACCTGTGATATGGAGACAGCAGGGGACGGTCACACACCTGTGATGGGGAGAGAGCTTGGGGTTGTTCACCTGCCTGTGAAGTGGAGAAGGCTGGGGGCTATCACATACCTGTAATGGGGAGACACCTGGGGGCTGTCACGTACCTGTGATGGGGAGACAGCTCGGGGCTGTCACATACATATGATGGGAAGAGAGCCGGGGGCTGTCACACTGCTGTGATGGGGAGCGAGCTGGGGATTGTCACATACCTGTGATGCGGAGACAGCTGGTGTCTCTTACATACCTGTGTGTGGGGACAGCTGGGGGCTGTCACGTACGTGAGATGTGGAGACAGCTGGGGTCTGTCACATACCTGTGATGGGGAGAGAAGTGGGAGCTATCACGCACCTGTGATGCGGAGTCAGCTGGGGCCTGTAACATACCTGTGATGGGAAGAGAGCTGGGAGTTGTCACACACCTGTGATGGGGAGAGAGTTGGGGGCTGTCAGGCAACTGAGATATGGTGACAGCTGGGGGCTTCACATACCTCTGATATGGGAGAGAGCTGGGGGCTGTCACTCACCTGTGATGCAAGAGAGCTGGGGGCTGTCAGACACCTGTGATGGGGAGAGAGATGGGGGCTGTCACTCACCTGTGAAGGGGAGAGAGATAGGGGCTGTCACATACCTGTGATGGGGAGAGAGCTGGAAGTTGTCACACACCTGTGATGGGGAGAGAGCCGGGGGCTGTCACACTGCTGTGATGGGGAGAGAGCTGGGGTTTGTCACATACCTGTGATGCGTAGACAGCTGGTGTCTCTTACATACCTGTGTGTGGAGACAGCTGGGAGCTGTCATGTACGTGAGATGTGGAGACAACTGGGATCTGTCACATACCTGTGATGGGGAGAGAGTTGGGGGCTGTCACACACGTGTGATGGGGAGAGAGATGGGGACTGTCAAACACCTGTGGTTGGTAGAGAGCTGGGGGCTGTCACATACATGTGATGCGGGGATAACTGGGGGCTGTCACTCACCTATGATATGGGAGAGCTGGGGGCTGTCACATACCTGTGATGGGGAGAGAGTTGGGGGCTGTCAGGCACCTGTGATGCGGAGGCAGCTGGGGGCTGTCACATACCTGTGATGGGGAGAAAGCTTGGGGCTGTCACTCACCTGTGATGGGGAGAGAGCTGGGGGCTGTCGGACAGCTGTGATGGGGAGAGAGCTGGGTGCTGTCACTCACTTGTGATGGGGAGAGAGCTGAGGGCTGTCACACACCTCTGATGGGGAGAGAGATGGGGACTGTCAAACACCTGTGATGGGGAGAGAGCTGGGGCTCACACATACCTGTGATGCGTAGACAGCTAGTGGTTGTCACATACCTGTGTTGTGGAGACAATGGGGGCTGTCACATACCTGTGATGGCGAGAGAGTTGGGGGCTGTCAGGCTTCTGTGATGCGGAGACAGCTGGGGGCTGTCACATACCTGTGATGGGGAGAGAGCTGGGGGTTGTCACTCACCTGTGATGTGGAGAGAGCTGGGGGCTCTCACACACCTGTGATGGGGAGAGAGACGGGGACTGTCACATACCTGTGACGCTGAGAGAGCTGCGGGCTGTCACATACCTGTTACGTGGAGAGAGCTGTGGTCTGCCACTCACCTGTGATGGGGAGAGAGCTGTGGGCTGTCACACACCTGTGATGGGGAGAGAGATGGGGACTGTTACATACCTGTGATGGGGAGAGCGCTGGGGCTGTTATGCAGCTGTGATATGGAGAAAGCCGGGGACGGTCACACACCTGTGATGGGGATAGAGTTGGGGGCTGTCAGGCAACTGTGATATGGTGACAGCTGGGTCTTCACATACCTCTGATATGAGAGACAGCTGGGGGCTGTCACTCACCTGTGATGCAAGAGAGCTGGGGGCTGTCAGACACCTGTGATGGGGAGAGAGCTGGGGGCTGTCACTCACCTGTGAAGGGGAGAGAGATAGGGGCTGTCACATACCTGTAATGGGGAGAGAGCTGGAAGTTGTCACACACCTGTGATGGGGAGAGAGATGGGGGATGTCTCATACCTGTGATGGTGAGACAGCTGGGGGCTGTCACTCACCTGTGATGGGGAGAGAGCTGTGGGCTGTCACACACCTGTGATGGGGAGAGAGATTGGGACTGTCACATACCTGTGATGCTGAGACAGATGGCGGCTGTCACATACCTGTGATGGCAAGAGAGCTGGGGGCTGTCGGACAGATGTGATGGGGAGAGAGCTTGGGGTTGTTCACATACCTGTGAAGTGGAGAAGGCTGGGGGCTATCACATACCTGTAATGGGGAGACACCTGGGGGCTGTCACATACCTGTGATGGGGAGACAGCTCGGGGCTCTCACATACATGTGATGGGGAGAGAGCCGGGGGCTGTCACACTGCTGTGATGGGGAGAGAGATGGGGACTGTCAAACACCGGTGATGGGGAGAGAGCTGGGGGCTGTCACACACCTGTGATGGGGAGAGAGATGGGGACTGTTACATACCTGTGATGGGGAGAGCGCTGGGGCTGTTATGCAGCTGTGATATGGAGAAAGCCGGGGACGGTCACACACCTGTGATGGGGAGAGAGTTGGGGGCTGTCAGGCAACTGTGATATGGTGACAGCTGGGTCTTCACATACCTCTGATATGAGAGAGAGGTGGGGGCTGTCACTCACCTGTGATGGGGAGAGAGCTGGGGGCTGTCACCCACCTGTGAAGGGGAGAGAGCTGGGCCTTGTCACGCACCTGTGATATGGAGACAGCTGGGGACGGTCACACACCTCTGATGGGGAGAGAGCTTGGGGTTGTCACGTATCTGTGATGTTGAGACAGCTGGGGCCTGTCATATACCTGTGATGGGGAGAGAGTTGGGGGCTCTCACGCACCTGTGATGGGGAGAGAGATGGGGACTGTCAAATACCTGTGATGGGGAGAGAGCTGGGGGCTGTCACATACCTGTGATGCGGAGACAGTTGGGGACTGTCACATACCTTTGATGGGGAGCGAGTTGGGGGCTGTCAGGCACCTGTGATGCAGAGAGAGCTTGGGGCTGTCACATACCTGTGATGGGGAGAGAGGTGGAGGCTGTTACTCACCTCTGATGGGAAGAGAGATGGGGGCTGTCAATCACCTGTTATGGGGAGAGAGCTGGGGGTTGTCACTCACCTGTGATGGGTAGAGCGATGGGGGCTGTCACATACCTGTGATGGGGAGAGAGGTGGAGGCTGTTCCTCACCTGTGATGGGAAGAGAAATGGGGGCTGTCAATCACCTGTGATGGGGAGAGAGCTGGGAGCTGTCACTCACCTGTGATGGGTAGAGCGATGGGGGCTGTCACATACCTGTGATGGGGAGAGAGCTGGGGGCTGTCACACACCTGTGATGGGGAGAGATATAGGGGCTGTCTCATATCTGTGATCGGGAGAGAGCTTGGGGCGGTGACACACCTCTGATGTGGAGACAGATGGGGGCTGTCACATACCTGTGATGGGGAGAGACCTGGGGTCTGTCACCCACCTGTGAAGGGGAGAGAGCTGGGCGTTGTCATGCACCTGTGATATGGAGACAGCAGGGGACGGTCACACACCTGTGATGGGGAGAGAGCTTGGGGTTGTTCACCTGCCTGTGAAGTGGAGAAGGCTGGGGGCTATCACATACCTGTAATGGGGAGACACCTGGGGGCTGTCACATACCTGTGATGGGGAGACAGCTCGGGGCTGTCACATACATATGATGGGAAGAGAGCCGGGGGCTGTCACACTGCTGTGATGGGGAGCGAGCTGGGGATTGTCACATACCTGTGATGCGGAGACAGCTGGTGTCTCTTACATACCTGTGTGTGGAGACAGCTGGGGGCTGTCACGTACGTGAGATGTGGAGACAGCTGGGGTCTGTCACATACCTGTGATGGGGAGAGAAGTGGGAGCTATCACGCACCTGTGATGCGGAGTCAGCTGGGGCCTGTAACATACCTGTGATGGGAAGAGAGCTGGGAGTTGTCACACACCTGTGATGGGGAGAGAGTTGGGGGCTGTCAGGCAACTGAGATATGGTGACAGCTGGGGGCTTCACATACCTCTGATATGGGAGAGAGCTGGGGGCTGTCACTCACCTGTGATGCAAGAGAGCTGGGGGCTGTCAGACACCTGTGATGGGGAGAGAGATGGGGGCTGTCACTCACCTGTGAAGGGGAGAGAGATAGGGGCTGTCACATACCTGTGATGGGGAGAGAGCTGGAAGTTGTCACACACCTGTGATGGGGAGAGAGCCGGGGGCTGTCACACTGCTGTGATGGGGAGAGAGCTGGGGTTTGTCACATACCTGTGATGCGTAGACAGCTGGTGTCTCTTACATACCTGTGTGTGGAGACAGCTGGGAGCTGTCATGTACGTGAGATGTGGAGACAACTGGGATCTGTCACATACCTGTGATGGGGAGAGAGTTGGGGGCTGTCACACACGTGTGATGGGGAGAGAGATGGGGACTGTCAAACACCTGTGGTTGGTAGAGAGCTGGGGGCTGTCACATACATGTGATGCGGGGATAACTGGGGGCTGTCACTCACCTATGATATGGGAGAGCTGGGGGCTGTCACATACCTGTGATGGGGAGAGAGTTGGGGGCTGTCAGGCACCTGTGATGCGGAGGCAGCTGGGGGCTGTCACATACCTGTGATGGGGAGAAAGCTTGGGGCTGTCACTCACCTGTGATGGGGAGAGAGCTGGGGGCTGTCGGACAGCTGTGATGGGGAGAGAGCTGGGTGCTGTCACTCACTTGTGATGGGGAGAGAGCTGAGGGCTGTCACACACCTCTGATGGGGAGAGAGATGGGGACTGTCAAACACCTGTGATGGGGAGAGAGCTGGGGCTCACACATACCTGTGATGCGTAGACAGCTAGTGGTTGTCACATACCTGTGTTGTGGAGACAATGGGGGCTGTCACATACCTGTGATGGCGAGAGAGTTGGGGGCTGTCAGGCTTCTGTGATGCGGAGACAGCTGGGGGCTGTCACATACCTGTGATGGGGAGAGAGCTGGGGGTTGTCACTCACCTGTGATGTGGAGAGAGCTGGGGGCTCTCACACACCTGTGATGGGGAGAGAGACGGGGACTGTCACATACCTGTGACGCTGAGAGAGCTGCGGGCTGTCACATACCTGTTACGTGGAGAGAGCTGTGGTCTGCCACTCACCTGTGATGGGGAGAGACCTGTGGGCTGTCACACACCTGTGATGGGGAGAGAGATGGGGACTGTTACATACCTGTGATGGGGAGAGCGCTGGGGCTGTTATGCAGCTGTGATATGGAGAAAGCCGGGGACGGTCACACACCTGTGATGGGGATAGAGTTGGGGGCTGTCAGGCAACTGTGATATGGTGACAGCTGGGTCTTCACATACCTCTGATATGAGAGACAGCTGGGGGCTGTCACTCACCTGTGATGCAAGAGAGCTGGGGGCTGTCAGACACCTGTGATGGGGAGAGAGCTGGGGGCTGTCACTCACCTGTGAAGGGGAGAGAGATAGGGGCTGTCACATACCTGTAATGGGGAGAGAGCTGGAAGTTGTCACACACCTGTGATGGGGAGAGAGCCGGGGGCTGTCACACTGCTGTGATGGGGAGAGAGCTGGGGTTTGTCACATACCTGTGATGCGTAGACAGCTGGTGTCTCTTACATACCTGTGTGTGGAGACAGCTGGGAGCTGTCATGTACGTGAGATGTGGAGACAACTGGGATCTGTCACATACCTGTGATGGGGAGAGAGTTGGGGGCTGTCACACACGTGTGATGGGGAGAGAGATGGGGACTGTTACATACCTGTGATGGGGAGAGCGCTGGGGCTGTTATGCAGCTGTGATATGGAGAAAGCCGGGGACGGTCACACACCTGTGATGGGGATAGAGTTGGGGGCTGTCAGGCAACTGTGATATGGTGACAGCTGGGTCTTCACATACCTCTGATATGAGAGACAGCTGGGGGCTGTCACTCACCTGTGATGCAAGAGAGCTGGGGGCTGTCAGACACCTGTGATGGGGAGAGAGCTGGGGGCTGTCACTCACCTGTGAAGGGGAGAGAGATAGGGGCTGTCACATACCTGTAATGGGGAGAGAGCTGGAAGTTGTCACACACCTGTGATGGGGAGAGAGATGGGGGATGTCTCATACCTGTGATGGTGAGACAGCTGGGGGCTGTCACTCACCTGTGATGGGGAGAGAGCTGTGGGCTGTCACACACCTGTGATGGGGAGAGAGATTGGGACTGTCACATACCTGTGATGCTGAGACAGATGGCGGCTGTCACATACCTGTGATGGCAAGAGAGCTGGGGCTGTCGGACAGATGTGATGGGGAGAGAGCTTGGGGGTTGTTCACATACCTGTGAAGTGGAGAAGGCTGGGGG